>NC_082687.1:48260211-48880499 GCF_949987515.2 Delphinus delphis
GCAACTGATATAACAGATTTTATATCAATTGATCCACAATTGATATTAACAGATTTTATTCTAAGATGCAATTTTTTTGTTGTTGTTGTTTTTTGTTTTTGCGGTACGCAGGCCTCACTGCTGTGGCCTCTCCCGTTGCGGAGCACAGATTCCGGACACGCAGGCTCAGCGGCCATGGCGCACAGGCTTAGTTGCTCCGCGGCGTGTGGGATCTTCCCGGACCGGGGCACGAACCCGTGTCCCCTGCATCGGCAGGCGGACTCTCAACCACTGCGCCACCAGGGAAGCCCTCTAAGATGCAATTATTAAGCAATTTTTTTTTAATGTTGTATAATAATTTTTGGTCATTTTAAAAATGACAACTTAGTTAATGGAGTACAGCAAGGGAAATGTATTTATACCTTTTCTTTAATGTATATCACATTATTTCTTGACTTTTCCCTATACATGGATTAAAGGAAAAATTGCCAGTGTGGAAAAGCCAGAAATAATGATAATAATTAATAATTAGTGCATGAGTAATTTATACTTAGTGGATCAAATTTATCTTGTTTAGCTTTTAACAGTAGACAGTATCTCCTGAATATACCCTCAACTAATGTCTGGGAAGAAGATGGCCCACATTTATCACACATTTTCATTCATTTAACACTCATGTTTTGATTTGTCCATTCAACAAATAATTACTGAGTGTCTATGGTGTGCCAGACATGGTATTCGACACTTCATATAATTGTGCACAAAACACATTAGTCTTTACCCTTGTGGGCCGACTGTCCTACACATTTGTAACTTTGATGTAGGCAGACAGAGTTGGGGATGAAGGGAAACTGTAAATTGGAACTATCCTATTGCAACTGTGGGTAAATTTTTACCTCTTGTCTGGGTTTATGAGAAAAGGCATCAAAACAGATATGCAGAAACTTGCCAGATTTACAGCCATATTTTCACTAAAAAATTACATATGTCGGGCTTCCCTGGTGGCGCAGTGGTTGGGGGTCCGCCTGCCGATGCAGGGGACGCGGGTTCGTGCCCCGGTCCGGGAGGATCCCACATGCCGCGGAGCGGCTGGGCCCGTGGGCCATGGCCGCTGAGCCTGCGCGTCCGGAGCCTGTTGCTCCGCGATGGGAGAGGCCACGGCGGTGAGAGGCCCACGTACTGCAAAAAAAAAAAATTACATATGTCAGTGCCTGGTACATTGTAGGGGCTCAGTGAATATTTCTCAAATGAATGAGTAGTGACTTCATAATTTGTATTTTTTTATACCTCTTTTTTATGTAGCAGTAAAAAATAACAAGAAAACCACTTAATAATAATCCAACGCCAATCCCAATTGCAATGTATTTTTCATAAGGATCCACAGCATATGAAGTTAAGGTCAAGTGCTCACACCTTTCTCCAGTATAACCAGCAAAACACCTTTAAAAAAAGAAAAGAATGTATAATTTTAAAACTCATGATAGAAACACAAATGACAAATTTCGAAGAATGAAAAAATTTAATAAAAAGTGATTTTAATTAAAGAGGCCAATACCAAATGAAAGCCAATCTATTAAATGTATTGAAGAAGCCATGTATTTTACAATAATCATTTGATTAAGACCCCATATTAATGCAACTTCCCTCATTGGTAGGAGGGAAAGGTAGGACCCTTGCATGAGCTGATCTAGAAAATTGTTAACCTACTGTTTCATAGGAGGATGCTGAGCCAATCAACGATCATAAAAATGGTATCTCAGTTGATCTAGAACTTTATATTCCTGAAGTGTTTTTGCCATAGTCTGTTTCATTTTATCCTATAATCTATCCATAAAAACTTGGAAACTTCTTAGCATGTTGTTAAAAGTTGATTTGGATTCAGTAGTTTTGAGGTACGGTGTGAGCTTCTTCATTTTCAACAAGCTCCCAGGTTATACAGATGCTGCTAATCTAGGAACCATATTTTTGAGTAATGAAAACTAGGTAGGTTAGAAAAAGACCCCTTAGATATTCAAATACAAAGAGAATTGGTGAATCACGTTCAGATCATGTACCTTTTTTACTAGATAAGATGGAGGCGTGGGGAAATGTACTATGTGAAACGAGGCATACCTTCTCCTTCTCCCATCTCTAGGGCTTGGGAAGTTCTTTGCAATTACCTGCAGATGGCTTTCTCCAGCTCATCGTGGAATGCACAAACACCATTGATGCAGTAACTATGGTGGTCTTCCAGGCAAGGATGTGAGACCCTCAACGCTATGGGTCCTTCTGTGTAGCCAGCTAGAAAAAGGAGATACAGTATTAACAGATGAGGTGGGTCACACTTCCACAGTAGATTTGTAACACATATACAGAAAGGCCTTTAATTTTAGGAATATTCTTTGAGTGCTCTGTCATTTGAACTATTGATTGATTCCTTTGACAGGTTATATTTACAAAGGTTGGGTTAATATCATCTAAGACATATTAATGAATTAGGGGCTGGAGGTAGATTGATGATCATTCCATTCTTTGGAAACTATGTAATAAGATATAGATACAAGTTTGCCAAAAGGTGGCAGCATTGATTCTAGTCTTAGCATGCTGTCCTGGGCAAGGCTTTCTAAATATATGCCTGGATACAAATATATGCCTGGAAACAAATGAAATAATACAATTTTTTTCATTCTCCCCTTTACACCTGAGAAGTAAGCACTTAGGAAGATTTGGATTTATGGTTGGGAGATAATGAACTTGATTTCTTTTCATTCCCCAGAGAAGAGTGAGATGAGAATCCCCCCTTCTTCTTATGCAGACTACCTTAAGTAGCTAATGGAAAAGGGATTGTTTTCCCTTGTTATGAAGAGGTATTGTTATGACCTATACAGAAGAGGTATTGTTATGACCTATACATGAAGCCAGAAACAACTTATGGCTCAGGCTTAACATAGCTAAGACAATAACTTCAGATGTTAATTAGAAAATTTACTCAGTTAAGAGGCATTATGAGATTGTGGGAAAAGCCATGGAGTTGGAATTAGAAAACCTGGGTTTTGATTTCTAGCTTTAACACTATGCAAATGACCACACTTGGCGAAACCTTTGTGGTCAAGTGTGCAGAAGCCTCTTTATGGGAAACTTCCCTTTGGGAAGCTGTACTGTGGCAAAATACTTAGATATCAGGATGCTTATCCTTCATTCCTTGATGTACTAAAGACATATACCTATACTATCCTTGAGGTTTATGCAGTGGGAATGACAAAACAGCATAAATGAGTCCCTTTTAGTATACTTTAATTACTGATTCTTAAATTCTTCTCAAGAAGAATTAGTGGCATTTTGTTTTTGTCACTGTTATGAATAAACATATCTCCTCAACCTTAGTTATCATATTATATTCACCTTGCTAAGTAGATTAAGAGAATCATACTTATTTGTTTTCAGGAGAAAAAGATCTAAAAAGGCATACTTATTTATATTGAAAATACTAAATCTTTAGGTACTAAGTCACCAACAACATACTGTTATATAACTTCATTTTGGCTGAGAAGACACAACATTACCTTAAAATTCATATTCATTTTGTTAACTGTGGTATGGTAAATCTAATTTCTCATCTTGATAATTAATTCTAAGGGAGTGGGAATTTCTCATTATAAACTGTGGTAGATTCTTCCTACTTCAAGATTAAATAAGTTCAATTAACCAAGCCTGAACCAGGACTTACTAGAAAATGTGAGAATTGAAAGAAGACATTTCCAAAGAAAGAATATACTAGAGACTCATCTTTCCTCTAAGGAGAAGAATATTAGTTATAACTTCATGAAACTTTCCTGAGATACTGGATTCAGATTTTTAAGTTAAATGAAAAGCAGGGAACTAAAATTCACCCATCAAGAAAGCAAAGAAAAAACTACTGAAGTGATATATTCAATCCCTTTTGTCCATAATTATTACCTGTAACTTGGAGAATTTGACTTGCAGTTCACTATTAGGGAAGAGAAAAGGTGGTGATGGACACACTGTTATGTCACTGAGAGGAAACTGTACTTCTTTAATTCTCTACAGTATTATCTCTCAACAAAGATGTTTCCTCTTTGTTTAAAGGCTCAAGACATGAAGAATTTGGCTAAAAGTTATTCTAAAAGCCTCACTAATTTTATTTTGCAAATTGATATATATGCAAAAACTCAAATGAGCAAAGTATTTTAAGCAAATTTTTTTTTTTTGTGGTACGCGGGCCTCTCACTGTTGTGGCCTCTCCGGTTGCGGAGCACAGGCTCCGGACGCGCAGGCTCAGCGGCCATGGCTCACGGGCCCAGCCGCTCCGCGGCATGTGGGATCTTCCCGGACCGGGGCACGAACCCGTGTCCCCTGCATCGGCAGGCGGACTCTCAACCACTGCGCCACCAGGGAAGCCCCACCAATAATTTTAAATTAAAAAAAATTTGCTTAGGGCTTCTTGGGGCTTGATCCCACATGCCGCGGAGCGGCTGGGCCCGTGAGCCATGGCCGCTGAGCCTGCGCGTCCGGAGCCTGTGCTCCGCAACCGGAGAGGCCACAACAGTGAGAGGCCCGCGTACCACACACACACAAAAAAAAAATTATTGGTGAAATGAAGAATACTTAAATATTACTACCTTTCATATTCAGAAACAAAATATTTAACTTGATCTTCTTTTACTTGCGTGGCTCTGAGAGCAAGATATGGTGTTTCTTTGGTCCTAAGTCACAAAGCCCATCTTCACATCAGGGGGTGGTATGTGATTTGTGTGAGAATCACAACCACCTGATACACAGGTCTTGGCAGGTAAGTTTCCCAAGGTCACCTCTAAGAGTTCAAAGAGTTTGGGAAAATGCTGATGCTCAACAGTGGCCAGAAGCTATTTTAATAACAATAATAAAATATATCATCACCATCAACAACAAAAATTGGATACAAGTGGTTGGGAGGTATAGCATATACTAAAGCAACAACAAAAGCTCCCAATGACAAGAAGAAAGATCTTTCCAAAAATGAGGGAAAGTGGATTAAGGCTTCATCTGGTAACCATAATTTATTTGGCTGCAAAGCTCACAGTCACAGATCAAACTATAACGTCACTCATCAAGAATGCCAAAATAGGGACAAACTGCCTCTGGAAGCACATGGGTTATTGGGAATCCAGCAGGAATCAAGCAGAAAGGGTGGCATGTTTCACATCCAGGACAGTAACTGAAAACAACGTTTTCTCATTTGCTTCACTTCCTCCTTTTAAAAAGAGAATTCTTTGCTGACACATTTACCCGTCACTTCCATTTGACAGCATCCTGATAAAAGATCGTCTAATAATAAAATATATATTTAAAAATTTCCAGTGTTGCTTTTATCACAATCCAAATTTCTCTCAAACATTAAAAAAAAAGTCACTTAAAAAAAAAAAGTCACTTGAAATACAAAAGTGTGAAGAAAATACCTTCTGTTTTGTTAATGGTCCAGTCACTTTGCTGGGTTGTGATTGGGGGTGTTACAGTCCTGGCTGCCTCTTCAGTCAATGCTGTCACAGCTGTGTGAAGGGGGGGGAGGGAAGGCATCTTTAGCAGGTGAGCCTCCTTCTACATACCAGCAACAGATCAAAAGTTATTCTATCTAGTCCCACATCTGTTCTATTTTTAATTCATTTACATTTGAAATCCATAACCTGACAAGGGCAGTTTCTTGATAGTTTCTCTTGCATATCAATTCCACTCACTACATTATAGTTAGAGAAAGTAGAAACACATTAATTATTAAGAGGAAATAAATTTTATAAACTCATAAGATAAATTTTATTACATTTTATAAACTCATTCAATCACAAGGACACTATCATATCATATGTATCAACTACTCTTCAATTGTATAGAACAAACAATATAAAGATCTCAGAAAAGGAGGTGTCAAAATATGTTAAAAGAGGAACATACATTACATAAGAAACTAAATTAATTCACAAATTCCTTGCTTGGATCTTTGTCATGAAGAACAACTGCTAAAAGCCAACTCCTCACTAATTCAGATAAAACAAATCCTATTCACATTTTACAATGACACAAAATTAACACAGCAAAAAGAAATGACCTACCATTGAATAAGATATAGACTGATATTGAAACTCCGAAAGCCATTTCCTGCACTTGTTAACAGTATCTTGCTCTTATCCTCCTAGAATGACGGGTGGAAGGCTTTTATTGAGCTCTCTCGGAGGCTTTCTTGCATTTATATTTCATGAAGCGTCATCTGGCAGTTCTTACCAATCAAAAAAATATGTCTTTCTGGCAGCAGCTTGAAGCCTTGAGGCATTCGTGTACTTGTTTAGGATACCTGTGTTATCTAGCAGTGTGATCAAATTTTCTTTTGAAACACTGGTTTCCTGTTACCTGTGGGCATAATCGTGTCTGTAAACATACTGAAAACAACAAAAAAGAATCTGAATTCAGGAAAAGCCCCCTTGGTGTGAACAGAATTATCCCAGCTACAAAGTTGATAGCGACCTATAAATGATTCCAAGAAAGGGGAGTTTTGATATTTCCAAAGTCGGAAACATCTTAACCTGTTCGTAAAAGAAATATCCCTGAAGCTGCAGTCAGTTACACTACTTTTCAGTACAGGTTGGGTTCCACTGCAAATCAAGATATTTTGTAATTTATGGGCAGGAGAGAACAATTAAATGTGTGTAAAAATAAAGGTTTAATATTCCATTTTGGTTTTTGCTACTTAGTTTTACTATTTCAATTTCTGTAAAAATAATTGTTTTTAAGAGCATAAGATTTACATTTATGTCATTCTTCCATTTATTATTTTTCTGAGTAAATGGAATAGGCTACCGAGTTCTAGGAACTACAGTTCTTAAGTATATGCCCTAATGATTAGGCTCTAGAGAGAACCAGTAAAGCACTAAAATAATGATGATGATAATGATAATAATAATAGTAATAATAATAATAATGTCATCTCCATTAAGATAAAATTAAAATATTTATGTTTGGTACACCTAATGAATAGAAAGCTTTTAGTTTAATACAACATTCAAATTTTTCTTACTATTAATCTACTTATGATTATTAAAGTACCACTTTTAAGGCCAAAATATGTAATTATTGCTATTACTTTTTGTGACTATAGGAACTTCCATAAATTTTTCACTTGCCCCAAGTTATTATAAATAATTTATAAATATGTTTTGCTGAAGTATTGCAACTTTCGACCAGTAATTTCAATTGCTAATATTTTCTGTACCTTAAAAACCTGTTTAAGTCAAGATAGGTTGTCATTTGCATCATGTCCACACAGAAAATTCAGTTTACCGGAAAGGATCCCTTTCACTATTCAAATATGAAGTTGGCTTTAGAAATCACACAAGAATGAGCTTGTTGAACTCATTATACCTTGGGCAATCACTTGCCACAGAGTCATCCTTTTAAAGTTAAAAGACTATCCTTGGCTTCCTTTAAATGTGCCTACAGTTCATATTCCTACTTTCGTAGAGTTTTAAACAACTATTTATTATTAAGACAAATTCTGGATACTGTTTTTCCCAAGCAAATCATATTTGAATTATAAGTCAAATAATCATCTCTGTATCACTGGTAAGAATTTAAGGAAAAATCATTTACAAAGGATTAGATAAACCACAGCCAACTGCAGTTTCAGGAGGAAGATGCTAGGTCTAATGTTAAATATGTTTATTTCTAAGACTGGGACATAGTACCACGACCATCTTTATAGTGACTGTTAACTGGCACTTGACAGTGCTTTGCATTTTGCAGAAGGTTTTCATACATATCTCAATTCTGTCTTCAGTAATCCCGGCCCCAACAAATCCAGTGCCTAATATATAGTGTAGAGTATACTCAATCAATCTGTCTTGAGTGAATAAAGAAATAAACAACAGGCCTTATTTTTATTTCCATATGACAAATAAAGAATGAAGACTCAAAAGAATTAAGTGACTTGCCAGAGGACACACCCTAGAGTCAGGACTTGAGCCCATGTTCAGATTCCAGATCATACGCCCTCTCCAGTTCCCCAGCTGTGTCCTCTGGTAGGAGTCAGTATACGGACCTTAGAGAAATTCAGATTATCTCCTAAGATCAAGATTTTAGTAAATTACCTTACCATAAGAATCTAAACAAATGAATTATGGCTTTTACACATGTTTGGGCTGAAAGAAGTGGACCACTGTCTCTCTAGATGTTTCTCCACTCTGGTGAATTAAGCCATATAATATAGAAACTCACCTACCACTTGAGCTTAAGAAAATAGCTCCAAGTCATCCCATATGTTTCTTTTCCTCTGGGACTCATCATGATGGATCCCACTTACACTCTATATAGGAAAACCTCCTATCTTCACATCTTCAATCCTCTCATCGGGGAGTCCTTCCGCAATCCTGAAGAATGGGAGAGGTGGGTACTGTAACATGGCCTCACGGATACTCGTATTCATTCTTGATACATGTTAGAGTCAAAAAGAAGGCTAAGAGCTGCAGCACCCCACTATCATTTTTCCCTCCGACCATTTTTCATCTTTTTAATTTATTCATCTCTCTATAGTTATAAGCATCTCTGGAAGTGTCTTCTCTTCCCTTCCCTTGCTGTTAAGTTTATTTTTTTCCTTCCCTTCTCCTACTTTCCCTTTCTTTCCCCTCCTTTCCTTTCTTCATCTCTCCTCTCTTTTCCTTCCTTTTTTCTTTTCTTTTTTTTTTTTTTATTTATTTTATTTATTTATTTTATTTTTGGCTGCATTGGGTCTTTGTTGCTGTGTGCAGGCTTTCTCTAGTTGCAGCGAGCGGGGGCTACTCTTCCTTGTGGTGCGCAGGCTTCTCATTGTGGTGGCTTTTCTTGTTACAGAGCATGGGCTCTGGGGCACATGGGCTTCAGTAGTTGTGGCACGTGGGCTTAGTAGTTGTGCCTCTCGGGCTCTAGAGTGCAGGCTCAGTAGTTGTGATGCACAGGGTTAGCTGCTCTGCAGCATGTGGGATCTTCCCGGATCAGGGCTTGAACCCGTGTCCCCTGCATTGGCAGGCGGATTCTTAACCACTGCGCCACCAGGGAAGCCCCCTTTTTCTTTCTTGCTCTTTCACTAATAGCCAAAATTTGTTGCTGGACATTGGCAGGAAATGGTCATCAGCCCATTGCTTATCTCTCTCTAAACTTATTCTGTAATTCTCATGAATTCAGTTGCCTTTCATCCATTCATAAACCATTTTATGCCTGTAACATGTAATGTTTGTAAGACAAATAGAAAAGTCCTGCATAGACTCTGACCTCAAAGAACTAGAGGGGGCTAAGGAAAGTACATACATAACTACAGTGCTGGGTAGAGACGGATGACTGCCATGAATGTGTACATAAATGTGTATAAGAGTTCAGGGGTGGGACTTGGTCAAACTCTCACAGCATTTCTCATGGATGAGTTTCATTTGAAGTGAATCTTAAATAGCAAGTAGAATTTAGACATACAGTGATAAGAGAAAGGATTCTAGGTGGCAGGGGAGGTGGGCACTGAGGGGAGGTAGAGTGATAGAATGAAAAGAGAGTGGGTTCCAGTTCACATCATCCTAACAGACCTTTCTTTGAATTCCAGTTCTACCTTTGCTATCCATTTGGCCTTTGCTGAGACTTTTTAATAACCTCAAGGGTTGATTTCCTCATATATCAAATGTGGATCGTCAGTAACAACAATAACAAAAAAGTAGAGCATTTAGCACACGATAGGTGCTCAATTAAAGATAGCTGTTACTATCAAACAAGTGTAGAAAGATGCAGGGTGTATATAGTGGTCAATCAAGGTTAGGAATTTAGCGGTTAACACATGTTGATGCATCTTCAGTTTTCATCATTAGCCATGAATTATTCTCATACCAGACTGATACTATGTCAGGACTTTTATTTATGTATTATGCCATCACCTCAAACTCAACATGTCAAACTGAACATATTATCTCTTCTCCAAAATAAGCTCCTCTTTACAACTTCCTCATGATAATCAGTGATAACGTCTTCTAGGCTTTAACTACAACTCTCATCACTGACTAAATATCGTCTAAATTCTGATTTATCCAGGCTTTCTCTAATCTACTTCTGCTGTTTTCCAGCTGTATTTCCACCACTCTGCAACACACACTTTTCATTTCAGTCTGACTGTAGCCCTTGCTTTCATATATATATATATATGCTAAGCTCATTCTCACCTCCATATCTTCATGTTATTGTTCAGTCCTCATTAATTCTTCGGGGTCCTTTTTACAGATACGTGTAGAAGAGAACTTACTTCTCCAAACCTCCTCCACAAGACAATCATATGTCTTTTATAGACCCCAAATATGCATAAGTAAAGTCATGATAACAATGAACCAACTTTATTTCCTTTATGTGTTGACAAAGGCTCCCTTCTTGACCAAGCTTTAGACTTCTCCTACTCCTTTTCTCAACTAGGCATCAACTTAGCCTGTTGAGCCCAGTTTTAGCAAAGAAATCTGCTTAGTTTCTGGAGAATCCCCCTGCCCTGCTCCTTGCACCCTTGTCCCTGCCATATCTGATCAAGTTCCCTATCTCCCACCCTTGGTATCTGGCCTAACTGTAACAAGAATCCTGGTAAGCTAGTTTACAAGAATCCCTCTAGTCTTGTTATCTAATCAAGTTCCTCTCAGTAATTTTCTATCTACTGATCCCCTCACTCTCTTCATTGCCTATAAATCCATTGCTGTCTCAGCTATATTTAGAGTTTTCAATCTCTTCTACTGTGATAGTCTCGACCCCATTGCAATAGTCCTGAATAAAGTTGTCCTTATATTTTTAACAAATGTTAGATAATTTTTCCTTTATAGTGTTTTAGTTGGTCTCTGGAAAGGCTCACTCCTGAATTTTAGCCTCATCAAAGGGGAAAAATATTTCCAAAAAATAACTCCTCCTGCATTTGGGAGTGGGGGAGGAGGAAGCTCAAAATTACAGACTTCACCTTTTCCATGTAAATGTATTTTGGGTCATTATGTTTGTTTTGCGAACGTGGGGCACTTAAATATTAAAAAGAGGGTCTTTCTGAAGTGTTTGCTTGGGAGCTTTAAATTTAAACTTTTATCAGGGTTATTAGACAAAGATTGATCTGGAATGGGCTATAGAACCTTTTCTTTCATGTTTGAGGAACTTGTACATTTCCCCAGCATGCTCTGAAGAAACAGATAACAAATATATGAACAAAGAAACTTACAGATAGCTTAAAGAAAAAGAAGACAGGTATTCCTTTCCAAACTGGTTTTATTATACAGTTGAAATATTAATTATAAACATCTAGTCTATTTTCACACAGATGATCAAGAGTATACACTAATAACAACATGCATTGGGTAAGAATCATTACTGGTACATAAACAGACTGGGATTTGGGCCTGAAAGCAATACAATTATATGCCCAGGGTAGTCTCAAAATAGCCTCCAATGGACAGTCACATGTTTTTTCTAATTTAAATTGTGTTAGAAACATGGCATCTACTTTGAGAACCAAATGCTATAAGAGAAGAAGGAAGAACTGTGAGTAACAAAGCAATAGATTTTTAGTCATATCCTAAGGCTTAGCTTGGGCACATTGTGTCATATTTTTCTATTAGATTTCTAGATTTGTGAACAAACATAACTTCTATTCTTTAATGAAGTCCTCATTCATACTATATTGTGTTTTCCTGATATTTGTGGGAAAATACAACCTTAGTTTTGTTTTGTATATTTGTTTGGTTTTGGAGTTTCCACTATTCTTCAAGGAAGGTATTATCCAAATATTTTTCTAGAAGAACAAAGAAATTGCATGTAAACCTAACACATTCTTATTGCATTTTTACTTGGCAAGTAGTAATTCACCATTTGAAATAATCAAAACCTTTCCAAGTAGCACTGCATTTTTTGCCTTCCTTGCATGTTTTTCTTTCTTCGAATGGAGCATCATTTCTCATTAGTATGCCTCGTAGGATGCATTTGGGAAGTGTATGAGATCAAAATTTTATTTTTAATATTTTATCTTTCCTTTAGCAAATAAACTCTTTTTCATCATATGATATAGTACATAAAATATATAAAAATTGGCCATAATTATGGCAAAACCTAAATTACATTTTACAAGGGAGCTTATTTGTCTGACAAAATGTTTGTTGAAAACACACTATTTGTGTCAAAAATATATGCATTTATTATGAGCCCTTTATTAGTTTTAACGTTATGAACAAATATTAATCACAAAATAAACAATTGTTACCAAAGTTTTCATTGCAGTTGTTTTGTTTTCCTAAAACTCAATATCCATTCAAAATATTCAGTAAATTATTAGCAGGAAATGCATAAGATTGTGTGAATCATCTGATCCACAATGATTCCATCTGTGAAAAAATAAATACAATGTAGAAATAGCTTTGTAGTAAAATATAAAGGTTTTTGCCTTTTGTCAAATAGATACGTAGCATGACTTCAGTTTGCTTTATTCTTTCATGTGATCTAGTAAATGATTTTTTTAGCTGCCAGAAGGGTGTTCTTGAGAAGCATTGCCACTGTCATGGGTCCCACGCCTCCTGGAACTGGAGTGATAAAGCTAGCCTTCTTCTTAACAGCTGATGGAGGAAACAGAAAGGATTCTTTATTTTTTTCTGAGAATTTCATATTTTTAAACATACTGAACTGTTAAACCTGAAGCATTTAAAAAATTTAAGAGTTTATCTGAGCAAAAATGGAGTCTAATCGGGCAGTGCCAAACCTGAAGTATAGCTAGGAAGGCTTCCACCGACAGGAGAGACCTACAGAGAAAAGGTGGAAGCAAAGCAAGGAAATCATTGATTGGTTATAGCTTTAAGCCTAGTTGGCTGTTTGTGATTGGTTGTCCTTGGGTTTTGATTTTGTAACCTTGAGGCAAAATCTACAAGCCAGATTTTGGTTTGCTTACATAGGCAGCCAGGGCATTAGAGCCATCTCAGTCGAATGGCTCCCTTGTTTAATTAACAGAATACAGTGGATTTTTCTGCATTACACATATAACCCTAACATCCTCAAATCATTTTTAGAATGAAGTAGGCTATAACACACACACACACACACACACACACACACACTTCTGTGTATGATATCTAATGTGTATAGAAAGAACACAAAGAGGCCAACGCTGTAGGATGAATCTCTACGCAGCTCAGTTAGTTTTACATAATGAAAATCTATAACCCATGATTTATCCAACTACATGTAATTCCAGTTAACTACTTCTAAAATACATGATATTGGTCACAAAGGGGATACAGGATATAGATAGTTCAACACACATCATCCGTTAAATTAGAATAGTCCTGTTATAAAAGCAGTATCACGTATATGTGGATAATACATTCCACTGCAAGTCTAATAAAAATCATTAAACATATTAAAATTAACTGAGCAAATACACATAGTCCTGTTCTAAGGTATGAATGAAGACTTCGTATTCAGTGAATATACTCAAAGAAAATGGCAGAGAATTTTTATCAAGTTTTATTTAAGAATGTTCTCACACCCACAATATTACAGGTGAATGGTTTCATGAATTGACCTACTGGTTTAGTGTTTCACCGTGTGCTTAAGAATAATGAACTTTTCCCAGATAACTCTTTTAGTACAAAGTTAGCATAGACAATACTTCTTTAATGCATACTCTGACCTTATCAATCACATGCTATTTAGATGTATTGCCTTTACAAGTTTGCTCGTATATGCTTCTACATAAATGAAATCAGTAGATGTTCCCTAAATCTTAATTAAGCATTACTTTTGTACAATTTATATTGCCTTCTTGAAATATGGTTTGTAAAATTTACATTTACCTTATTTTAAGTGTATTGGTATAATGCAGTATTTTTTAATAATAGGAAAAGCAAAGGAATAATATTCTTTTACTTGAAGAAAACTCCAGATAAGCTTGAAGGCATCACACACACACAAAATCCAGCTAGTGTATATTCATGAATCTTCTCATGGCATATAACAAAGAAAAGATAAGAATGCTGTGATCTAGAAGGTAATATGTTAGTTTTCCAAAATGTGCCTCTATACATGAAGCATGTCCTTTTCCCGCCATACTTCTATCCAATGTACTCTATGCTGTAGAAACACTAGGCTAGGTCAACAGCTATTTCATAAATAGCTACAAATTATCATTCCTTTCTTCCTTTGCTCTCGTTATTCCTTCCACCTGGAATACGCTGCTACCTTATCCAAATAAGAAATTCCTTATTATTCTTTAAAAGCCAATAAAATGTTACCTGTCCATCATTTTTCTCAAAAATTCACCCCTCCAGCATTGAATTAAAAGTGCCACCATCTATGTTTCCAGTCATTTTATACCAAACTCTGTTATGGAATTTACCACACTGTGCTGTTCCTTTAATTAGACACGGGCACCAAGAAGGCAGAAACTAAGTCTCGTGGTGATTATTGTTGTCATTTTTAATCTGAGAACTTCTCCATACACAGGTGAGGCATTCAGTAAATTATGATAATGTGAACTAAATAGCCCTTGAAATTTAAAATCTAAAATCAATTTGCAGGAATGTGTCAGTGCTTTTGACTAGATACAAACAACATCAAAACAATTTAGTTCAAGTTAATTTACTGAAATTCTCAAACTACATATTTTGCATGATGGTGACAAACTGCATTTTTCATTTTCCAATAAGCTGACTTGATGGCATGAACAATGCCTTCCAGAACCTTTTCTATAGGATTAGAGAAGTAATGCCTTTAAAAATTTCAGCAGATCTCTAGAAGAAATATACTATACTACTATTATTTACACTGATAGTATGTAAAATCATATATTTGTAGAGCACTTTGAAATATTAATAGATAAAAATAGAATACTACTGAATAATATGGCAAATTAAGAAGTACAAACTAAATCTTCAATGAAAAATAAAATGGTTTATTTCACAATCAAAAGTTAGATAAAATTGGGAATCCATTCTGGGTATACCATAATTTTTTCTATAATTTGGTTTTCAACTTTGAAAAATGAAGTGGCTTGGAATTATGTATATATGGAAAAATAGTCGTAACCATAGCCACTATCAGTTGACTACTTGCCACGAAATTTATACACATCATTTTAATAATTAATATTTAATTATTATTTCATTTTAATAGCTGAAGAAAGTGGGGGGGGAGTTCTAATATAGTAATTTTCCTACAATTTTACTGTGAGTACTCATAGTTCATCATCTTTGAATTATATCCAGCACTTCAAATTTCAGCTGGCTGAGCAGTTTTTTTTTTTTTTTTTTTTTTTTTTTTTTGCTGTACGCGGGCCTCTCACTGTTGTGGACTCCCCCGTTGTGGAGCACAGGCTCCGGACGCGCAGGCCCAGCGGCCACGGCCCGCGGGCCCAGCCGCTCCGCGGCACGCGGGATCCTCCCGGACCGGGGCACGAACCCATGTCCCCTGCATCGGCAAGCGGACTCTCAACAACTGCGCCACCAGGGAAGCCCTGGATGAGCAGTTTGAGTTGCTTTCTTTTTTGGGTGAGATTCAGATCAGATAAACCACTGATCCGGTATTATACCCTCCTCTTTCAAATTATGTTTTTCACAACATGCTTACTATTGCATTCTTTTGCTCAAAAAGTGAGGTTTGAGGTGGAGGAATAGGGAATGAGAATAAGCTGTTGCATGAAATAATACCTACCCGAAATTTGTAGCTCTGTGTCTGTAGTTTTGCATACTTTACTGTGGAAGCTAACACACATTTATCCTGTCCTGTCTATCACTTCATAGAATTAGACTATGTGATAGTCTTTACCTGACCTGGGCGAGGACTTCTCTGGACATTCATAAGCATTTAGTTGCATCAACAGAGCCCTGTAAATTACTCACTAGGCAGAAGTTTATGACATCACTGTGAACACACCTGGTTATATAAATACTTGTTTCAAATATTTTTATCTTTGAAATAAACTGGGCAGATGTGAAGGAGAAGTTTGTACACAGTCATGAGAGGCAGGTTGTGATGAATCTGATTTAAAAAATATAAGATCTCTATTCCTTTTAATTTGATTTTCATTAGGTTCTACATCTGAGAAAGAAATGTTACATTTTTCTGCTGCTGGCTAGTGTTAATGTATTCTTCATCTATTTACATAAGGACCAAGATATGGAAGTGACTTCTCAAGAGAGATGAGAAATTACCATTGGCCAATACCAATGGGTACAGATGCCAATGCTTAAAAGAAATTCTCTAGTCTAAGGATTTTGCATAACTATTTGAAGGCTGTCCTAAGTGACATGTTTATGAAGTACCAGAAGTGGCTTATGAGCTAAGCTCAGTCATGTGAGAGTTAAATTCAATACATGTTTGATGCTCTGAAGAGCATCTTCCCCAGTCATGTCCGAGAGATAATTAACAAGCATTACATCACCAGAATAACTTCTCATTGGCTGGTCTTTCCCGAGGGCAGACAAGGGTTTGCACCTGTTTGTTGAAGATGATGCTATTAAAGATTAAACCTATTATGTGTGAGGAAAAGGTGTACTACATGCTCCACTGAAAACAATTACAGAAGAATTTTTAGGCAGTAGTTTCATTCAGAAATTTATTTACTGTGAGGGAGTATGTGTGGGTTTCAAGGAAAATACTAACAATTCTGTATATATGAGAATCAGGTATTAGATCTTGATTGATATCAATGCTTTCAAGAGAGACTCATGAACAGGTATCTCAAAACCAGAGTTAGATTAAATTTCATAAAGTCCACATGATTTTAGAGTTACTGAAACTGACAATGGAGGCAAGTAAAATAATCACCAACTCCTATTGTTACCTGCGTGGAACTTACTCTAGGGAATGAGATTTAGATGGAAATGACTTGATAATGTTTAAAGCAGTTACCTGATAATAAGAATATTTTGAGGAAAGGTGACAATCATGATAATTTATCTGAATGACCTCTCTGTAAACTCTTGACCCTGCAAAGTATATTCTATAGATTTACTTAAAAATAATGCCCTACCAGCCAGATTTAGACATTAGAGAGTGTATGTTCAATTGTATAGAAAGGAAAGAAATTACCATTTAAAATCAGTCATTTTGGACACAAGATTTGCCTTTGTACATACTATTTTCTTTGACATATACTCCCTGCACTTCTCCATCTGATGAATACTTATTCTTCCTTTTCAGATCTGGCTAAATGTCACTTTCTGAGTGGTACTTGTTAGCTCCCCAGGCTGCGTAAACTGTTCATTCATTGATCCATGAAACTTGGTAGAGTGATTTTCACTTTGTAGTCATAGAGTATGTTGGAATCTCCTGAGAACTGTAGTCAAATTAGATATGCCCCCTCCCACCACATGATTCCAGTACACACCACTGAGAATCACTGCTGAAATGAGAGATGCTTCTAACTGGTGGGGGTAGGGGGGAGTATTATACATATAAACTGTGTAGAGTAGATTTAAAACAAGGTTAAAATTCACTGCTTCAGTGAAGGCTACTTCACATGGTGGCCTCAGTTTTCCCAGTCAGGTCCCAGGCAAACCCCAGTGTGCAATACTTGAATGCCCCATTGGTCAAAGCAAGTCACATGGTCAAGCTCAAATTTAAAGGCCTGGAATAGGAAGAATGGCAAAGTCACATTGCCAAGAGGATGTGCTTATGAGAACAGAAGATAGTATAGTCATTTTTTATAATCTACTATAATCACTCTCTTGGATTTCAGTCTCTACCTTATTAGCCATATAACCTGCTGCCAGATTTATTCTTTAAAACACAGATTAGATCATTTCAGCTTATAAACATTTGATGAATCTTGACTGTCATGGCAATTAGGACCTTTTATGATATGGCCTACATCCACGTTTGCATTATTGCCTAACCCTGGCATATTTTCCTAACCTCATTATTCACTGTTCCCACACATGCTAAGAACTGCCCTGGATAAATTTACAGCAAAAGTTTCATGAGAAAGACAGCCATAGTCACTGTCCCTTGGAACTTACAGTCTAGTTGGGGGCTATATATTACAAATATAATTACCTAAGTAGTAACTGAGCTAAGGCTATGAAATATCCTACAAACAAAATGTTTCCTACAGTTGTGAACGTGTTGGGAGGACCTAACTGAGCCTGAGCACATGTGGTATATCTCTGCCAAGTCCAGAAATCAGAGGATGAACCAATCTTTTCCGCGTGAAATGGAGAGGTGAGGAGTAGACAGTGTTCTTGGCCGGGGAACAATGTTTGCAAGGAGGTGGAAATAACCTTTCCCCCAGGCAGAAAATGGCGTGAACTCCTGGAAACACTACAAGAAGGCCAGCAGGGCTGACATGTGGAAGTGAAGAGTGCAGAAGATGACGTGAGTCTAGCTCATGTAGAGCCCAGCAGACAATGCTAAAAATTTGGGGCATTTAACCTAAGAGCAATGGCTAAAGTATTTTTATTTTTATTTATTGAAGTATAGTTGATTTACAATGTTGTATTAATTACTGCTATACAGCAATACAAAAGTGATTCAGTTATACATATATACATACTTTTAAAAAATATATTCTTGGGGCTTCCCTCGTGGCGCAGTGGTTGGGAGTCTGCCTGCCAATGCAGGGGACATGGGTTCGCGCCCTGGTCTGGGAAAGACCCCACATGCCGCGGAGTGACTGGGCCCGTGAGCCACAACTACTGAGCCTGCGCGTCTGGAGCCTGTGCTCCGCAACAAGAGAGGCCGCGGTAGTGAGAGGCCCGCGCACCACGATGAAGAGTGGCCCCCGCTTGCCACAACTAGAGAAAGCCCTCGCACAGAAACGAAGACCCAACACAGCCATAAATAAATAAAATTCTTTTCTATTATGGTTTATCATAGGATATTGAATATAGTTCTCTGTGCTTTACAGTAGGACCTTGTTTATAAAGTATTTTTAAAATTTGGAAAAAAAATATTCTGAGGCAGGATAAGTCAAATGGGGAAACTACCTATTCTGTGTACATTCTTCTAATGAGATCAGTTTATCACCTGGGACAGAGAAGGGAGAACACAAAAGTATCAATAGCAACATAAAGTGAGACGTGCTAAGATGGGAATAAATTCTGGTTCTTGTGGGAGCACCCCAAATCAAATGGGTGTCAGAGAAATATCTGTAAAGTGACAGAAAATCTTCAAGATTTTATGGATGTGTGAGGGGGTAAGAAAGAAGGAGAGAATGCAATGCAAACATCGGGAATAATAAAAGCAAAGGAACTTTGGATTTGACAATGAAGCTGATGCAATGCAGGAGCTCAAAGAAGTTCATTATGACCAAAGCACATGGTGGAAACAGAGAGTAGAAAGAGATGAGGATAGGAAGGTGGTCAGGGGCTGCATGACCCCGAAGTGAGGGGTCAGGAAACTTAGATTGGGTGATGGCAGCTGTAGTTACTGTGTTCAGGGTGAAAGAGCTTTTAAAAAAATATCTTTTGTGAATGAACCTAGGCATTTATATATTTAAGAATAACCAGTTTTGCAAGATAAGAAATTGGAGAGAAAAATGTATGCTACTAAATAATTTTCAGAAGGAAATTTAAAGGAAAAATTTATGTTATATTTTCATAAAGTTTCAGGTTCTTGAATGCTATTAAATTATCATTAAAGAAATCCTTTTTCAGCCTGGAATATCTATCTAATCTGCTGTGCTCCCTTTTCTCCACTATAGAGACATCTACTTTTTATCATGTTATTGGCTTCAGATTCCTAAAGGGAAGAATTAACACAGGTTTCGCTTGACATAATTTCCAACATTTCTTACTTGAAGTCAACCATCTTTCAATGTCATGATAAGAAGAATAGGTATGGAGCAGAAGATATTCAAGTTTAAAATTTGAGGTGATGAGAGGGACGATGAAAGAAACTGTGTTCAGTGTATGTGTGTACCTCAAAAAAATCCAGGGGTCACACAAGGTATGGAAATATTACTAATGAAGGATACTTATAACAACATAAGACATTAAAATGCCTTTTAACAATTAAGGTAGGAATAAAGGAAGAAGTATGTGATCATTAACCTTTTGGCACCAGCAACCCATGCTTCACTACAGGATGTCTCTGGCTTGTGTGTTCTGTGTCATTATTTCCTCTGGAAAATTTACGTTCCCAGGTTCCCAGGGCCTGAACTTAATAACTCTCATCTAAAATACTTTGTTAGGAAGACTCACTAATTCTTAGGCAGATAGTGAATTTCTGCTATCGTACATGATACACTACTCCAAAGTTCCCAAATAATGGAATCTCCATATGTACCTAAACAGAATTTAATTTTGCTAATACAGTTTGGAAATTGTATATTCTGGCAAAGTTAAAGAATATATTTGTGCTTTATAAATCTGTTTTTGGGTGGAAGAGGAGGAATTGCTATCTCAAGTTCCTGTAGTATTGTTTTATTTCCCTTTATATTTTGTCCATTTCTCTGTCTGTTTCAAGGAAGTACTCTATAGCCCATGTCAGATTTCCAACAATGCTACAACTAATTTTTAAAACCAACCCTCTTCTCCAAAAGGAAAAAGGGATGATTCCTTATCTGTGGCAACTGAGCAGCAGAGGAAAAACTCCTCATTCCTTTCATGTGAATTTCAGCCTCCTCCTATACATGTGCAATTGCCTAAATTAAATGCTTGGAGATTCCCCCTTGCGTCTAAATGCAATCCATTTAGGCATGACGTCTCAAACATATCCACTGTAATGAAGGGGAGACACGCTTCAGGAAAATGAAGTGCATGAATAACAACCAGAAAAACCTGACTGGCATAAGACTGGAGAAATAGTATGACTCAGGAGATAGTATGGAAAACACTCTACTTTCTCATATGGTTGATAAAAAAATGGCACTTGAGAGCATGATGAGCCAGACAGAGTAAAGGGCTCCTTGAGAAGTGAATGGCTCGCCACTGACCACAGCGAGGAATCAGGTGCCCCACAGACAATTTACTATGCTTTCTCTTGCAATTACCTAGCTGCCTGATTCCTGGGGTTTCTACGAGGTTTTTTTTTTTTTTTTTTTTTTTTTTTTTACATATATTAAGATATTCATTATCATGGCACCCAGTGGGGGTGTTAATGGGACAGACAGGGTTAACGCCCTACTGGGGACAAGAATATGAGACTCTGGTCACATTTCTATAAGTTGTACTTACAAAGACTTCCTTCACCTGTTTACTGTATTACCTGAATGGGTAAGGTGGCTAAGCCTTTTCTTTCTTTTTTGTTTTTGCTTTAGTTACTTTTCTCCTTATGTTAAATCAAATCTACGTATATCCAGCTACTGTATCATAGATAGGAATATCCAAAACTGCCACTCATACAACTCGGAAGGCTTTCCATGGAGCCAAATAGCAAATCAATCACCCGATATGAAAATTTGAAATTGTTTTCTACAAACTCTGTCTATGACCCACCAGAGGAACCTCCTTTCTGACCATGAATGGTATCAGCCACCACTGCCAGTTTCTATTTTGGTGGGCAGGAGTAGGGAATCACTGCTAGGATATTTCTAGTACTCTATCAACATAACTAAAAATATCTTCCTTTCATGACTTCCTTTACAAAAGATTATCATTTACTCCTGTCATTCTCCCCAATCCTTTTACTTTCCTCCCCAATCCTTTTCCTCAAGCTTCTGAACATCTGTACAATAGAGTGGCAAATCTGTAAACTAGATAGGCTGTTTGGAGTCTTCTCAAAATCTCTTGGCAGGGTCTTGATCCCAGTAGTCTGTCATGATCAACCCAAGACACTAGGAGATAAAATTTCCCTTCCATAGATACTTTTATTTTTAAAAGGTCCTGAGAAACAACTACAAAAAAAAAAAAAAAAGAAGAAAGAAATCTCATCCTTCAGTATAAAAGAAGAAGAAAGACTTGCAGAGGCATCAGGCACTTCTCCTGTTCTGGTAGACGGCCTTTTTGTGCTTCAACTTTCACTCTTCTCTAAAAAGATAGATCATTCAATGTCAAATACGTTCTACTAAAAAGTATGTCTCTAAAGGTTGACCTGATTTCAAAGACATAGACTTCACAGTAAGCATCTTGCCCATGTTGTAAGTAACAAGGTGGCAACTGGCTCACTGGTAGGGGTTTCATAGTGACCATCAGTGGCTCTACCTGCTTTCTGAAATGACATATGTAGCACTATCACCACAGTATTAGTAACAGTCTCTCTAACAGAGGCTTTTGCCAATTTCCATCAGCTTTTTAAAAAATGACTGGAAGAGATCACCTCTGGGCTACAGTGTTAGATCTTCTTTTATACTAAAGCTGAACTTTTGAGCTACCTTGTAATCATTTACCACAAAAAGCTGATATTTTGAGTGGGACTGATCAACCATATTGTTATTGACTGAATATTTGTGTTCCTTAAAATTCATATGTTGAAATCCTACCCTCCAGTGTGATGGTATTAGGAGGCGGGGCCTTTGGGAGATGATTAGGGGTCATGAGGGTTCCAACCTCATGAATGGAATTAATACTCTTTAGAAAAAAAGACCCCAGAGAACTCTAGCTTTTTGTGCCATGTGAAGATACAATGAGAAATTAGCTGTCTGTAATTCAGAAGGGTTCTCACCAGAACCTGACTGTGATGACACTCTGATCTTGGACTTCCAGTGTCCAGAAGTGTAAGAAATAAATGCTTGTTGGTTATGCCACCCAGTCTATGGTCATTTGTTATAGCAGCCCAAACTGACTAAGACACATATCATCAAATTAAAATGATTAACACAGAAGCTGAGTTGGTAGAGAGCCAGTCTAATTCTGGTTCTTTACAATGTCATCACAGATTAATAGTTCTCTAAAAGTGATGTCATTCCAAAACAGTCTTACTTCCTTAGAAACTGGTAACATGCTCTTACTTTCCCATCTTGTAGAACAGCGGTCCCCAATCTTTTTGGCACCAGGGACCAGTTTTGTGGAAGACAATTTTTCCACAGGGTGGGGGATGAGTGTGGGGGCGGGGAATGGTTCAGGTGGTAATGGGGGTGATGATTCAGGTGGTAATGTGAGCAATGGGGAGCGATGGGGAGCGGCAGATGAAGCTTTGCTCCCCCGCCCGCCGCTCACCTCCTGCTGTGAGGCCCGGTTCCTAACAGGCCGGAGGACTGCTACCAGTCCACAGCCCAGGGGTTGGGACCCCTGTTGTAGAACACACATTTGGAATAAGTGGTACCAAAACCACTTCCAAAAGAAGCTTACCTTGACATATAATCTAGAGAATATAAGTTCCGTGAGAGCAGGGACTTTGTCTCTCTGTGCATGGCTATATCCCTAGTACCTGGAAGGTGTGTTGAGTGAGAAATATGTGCTGACCAAATCAATGTATGACTCAATGGATGTATCACTACTGAATCTGGGTTGCTGTAGATTAATAATGTGTTGGATGCCACCTTGAGTGGGAGATTTTGTTCCCATTAGGGCAACTATAAGGAATTGCTTCTGTAATGTACGAGTGACACAAGAGATTTATAAGTATCGAGGATGATCATACAAATGACCAATGATATGACTAAGAAGGCTGAGACCTGGTATGGGATGGAGAGACAAAAGAAATGTAGGACAAGAAGCTTACGTTGCAGAGGCATACAATTTAGCAGGGAACAACTAAATAAAAGTGCAAGGTAGTATAGGATTAAAAGCAAAAAGAATAGAGGCAGACTGAGATCTACTACAGGAGTTTGGAGAAGATGGGGATAAGCATGAGTGCTTTAAAGTTATTCATATGACTGCTGGGTGAAAACATACCTGATCAGAAGAGAGCTGAGGCCAGAAAAGTAATGAGGAGCTGGGTGGTAATTGAAATGTGAAGTTACATTTTTCTGGATTAGTACTCTAGTGAAGGGGTCCCCAATCCCTGGGCCGCAGACCGGTCCATGGCCTGTTAGGAACCAGGCCGCACAGCAGGAGATGAGCGGTGGGCGAGTGAGTGAAGCTTCATCTGCCGCTCCCCATCGCTCGAGTTACCGCCTGAACCATCTTCCTCCCTTGTCCATGGAAAAACTGTCTTCCACAAAACTGGAACTGGTCCCTGGTGCCAAAAAAGTTGGGGACTGCTGCTCTAGTGGGAATGGAGAGAAAGGCTGAACAATGTGCATGTACACAAACACAAACATACACTGTTTTCTGCCAGGTATTATGCTCAGCAAGTCACATACATGAGCTCAGGTGAGGTGATTATTTCATTTGATCTTCATAACAACTCTATAAGATAGGTATTATTTATCTCAGTTTTTCAGATGATAAAATCAAGTCTCAGAGGAGTGAAGTGATTTGCCAAGATCATAATTGTTTTAAGCAACAGAGCTAGAATTCAAACCTAAATCACCCTAACTACAAATCATAATCTTTTATGAAAGGTTGTATATAATATAAAAACAGCATGGAGTAAAAGGTAACTCTCAGGTTTTGAATGTACAGTACTGTGCATAAATAAGACATCTGCAAGCAAGTGTAGTAAAAGAAGCGAAAATACAGACGAAAAGCTGCTTTAAAAGCACTCTGGGAGGGCTTCCCTGGTGGTGCAGTGGTTGAGAGTCCGCCTGCCGATGCAGGGGACACGGGTTCGTGCCCTGGTCCGGGAAGATCCCACATGCCACAGAGCGGCTGGGCCCGTGAGCCATGGCCGCGGAGCCTGCGCGTCTGGAGCCTGTGCTCCACAACAGGAGAGGCCACAACAGTGAGAGGCCCGCGTACCCCCCCCCCAAAAAAAAAGCACTCTGGGAGTTTTATACTAGTTTCCTTTATAGTAGTTTCTCAGAAGAATGGTACCTTCTATGTAATTCTAGATCCTCTTCTGTCCTCATATTTTGACTGTTGGGTTGGAATTTTGAGGAATAATTCTGACCAGATGGAGTCCCAAATTATAAGGTTCTTTTTGCTCTAGGAGAGATTTGTTCAGTGGAGATTCTTTTGAAGAAATCATGGTAAAGCTACAGCTATTCGGGGCCAAATCACAATTATTTAGAATATCATCCCCTTACTTTCAGTCTGTATGTGTCTCTAGGTCTGAATAGACATTTCTCCAAAGAAGATATACTGACTGCCAAAAAACACATGAAAGAATGCTCAACATCATTAATCATTAGAGAAATGCAAATCAAAACTACAATGAGATATCATCTCACACCAGTAAGAATGGCCATCATCAAAAAATCTGGAAAGAATAAATGCTGGAGAGGGTGTGGAGAAAAGGGAACACTCCTGCACTGCTGGTGGGACTGTGAATTGGTAGAGCCACTATGGAGAACAGTATGTAGGTTCCTTAAAAAACTACAAATAGAACTACCATTTGACCCAGCAATCCCACTCCTGGGCATATACCCTGAGAAAACCATAATTCAAAAAGAGTCATGTACCAAAATGTTCATCGCAGCTCTATTTACGATAGCCCGGAGATGGAGACAACCTAAGTGCCCATCATCGGATGAATGGATAAAGAAGATGTGGCACATATATACAATGGAATATTACTCAGCCATAAAAGGAAATGAAATTGAGCTCTTTGTAATGAGGTGGATAGACCCAGAGTCTGTCATACAGAGTGAAGTAAGTCAGAAAGAGAAAGACAGATACCGTATGCTAACACATATATATGGAATTTAAGAAAAAAAAATGTCATGAAGAACCTAGGGGTAAGACAGGAATAAAGACACAGACCTACTGGAGAACGGACTTGAGGATATGGGGAGAGGGAAGGGTGAGCTGTGACAAAGCGAGAGATAGGCATGGACATATATACACTACCAAAAGTAAGGTAGATAGCTAGTGGGAAGCAGCCGCATAGCACAGGGATATCAGCTCGGTGCTTTGTGACTGCCTGGAGGGGTGGGATAGGGAGGGTGGGAGGGAGGGAGACGCAAGAGGGAAGAGATATGGGAACATATGTATATGTATAACTGATTCACTTTGTTATAAAGCAGAAACTAACACACCATTGTAAAGCAATTATACCCCAATAAAGATGTTAAAAAAAAAAAGAATATCATACTTTCCTCATTCAACAATGTTGGACCTATTATTGAGTACATAAGGCCTTTTGTAATTTTTCCTCCTTGCCTTTGATCTGCTGTTCCCTCCACATGGAAAGAGCCCCTTTTTCTTCTCCCACTTTCTGCCCTATATACACATAAATAGATGAAATTCATTGATCCTTTCAGACTCATCTCAAAAGGATTCTAGAACAGGTACCTTCACTCTTACCTATTTGAAAACTCTTAGAGTCATAAATAATTCTCCTCTTCCTTTTATATCTAATCATTTAGCCAACCATTCTAACTCTCCTTTTAAATTTTATCCACCATCTAACTACCTCTTAATACTTTCACCCATTACCACCATGGGCCACACCCCATCTTGGATAATTTCTTACCTGGATAATTACAATGGGCTCTTAACAGGCACCCAATTTATATCCTCACTTCTCTAAGGTCTATTTGCCATTCAGAAAACCAGGGTTATCCTGTTAAAATGCAAAAATACCATGTCTTTGGCCCAAATCCTCCAATGGCTTTCCATTGCACTTAAAGTAAAATTCAAATTCCTTTCCATGGTCTGTAAGGCTGGTCATGATGTGGCACCCCTACTGCTACCTCGTTGAGTTTATATCTGAGCATTCTTCCCCCTATTTATTCTGTCCCAGTTACAGTGGCCTTCTTCAGCTTATTAAAACCAGCAGCCACACTGCACCTCAAGGTGTTCCATGCGTCTGGATTGTTTCTCCCCCATATATCCACATGGCTCTCTCCCTCACTTTGTCCAGGTCAGCAGTTAGCTTTCTCTGACCACCCTTTCTAAACAACCTCACTCCATAAATCCATAGCCCCCCTTTTCTTGTTTTATTGTTGTAACATTAAATGCTGCCTAATATAGTATATGTATAATTTGTTTATTATCTGTCTTCTCCAACCAGAATGTAAGCTACTTTTGGGGAAGGACTTGGCCTATTTCTGTCACTGTTGCATCCCAAGTGCCTATGACAATGCCTGACACATAGCATCTGTGTCAGGCTATGTGTCACCCCCTCCTGTATCCCATCCCACAGTTCCTCTCTGGCCTCCAGGAATTCCTGAGAGGACCCTGAGCAGCCCCTCCTCTTCCCACTGTCCTCCTCAGCATTTTTTAGAAAGGGTCATTGTGAGGGGCCAGAGAACCCCTAGGCCTCTACTGTGCAGGGAATTGTGGGCCAGAGAGAAATCACTGCCAGGGGTGGGCTCAGCTGTTGTCTCCCCTCCAAGGCTGGACGTGTCTCGTTCCTGGGGCAGTTTAAGAAACGAGTGGGTTATAGGCCTGGAGTAGATGGACAGACCAGCTCAAGGTTTGGCCTTCTCTTTCTTCTTACTTTCCCAGGGTGGCTGGGCTAGATACCCCCTCTTCCCTCCCTCTCTAGGACCAACCACTCTTCATCCACAAATCCGTCCCCGAGTTCAAGCACAGACTCCATCATGAAAACTGTTTTCCTTGGTAGCTTAGTGAGCTGGTGCTGCTCCTGCCTCCCTGTGAAGCTAACCCAGCCGCAGGAGGGCACTTGGCCCCACTGCCTTCCCAGACTGTTCACAGGAGGGTGCCCAGCAGGGTAGCACACAGGACCCCAAAGGAGGATCCGAAGGGCGAGCAGGGCACTGAGGAGCAGAAGCCCAGGTATGAGAGTCCCTGTCCCCATCCCTGCCTGCACTGTGCCTCAGGCCGAACCTAAGATCCTGCATGCCGTGTTCTTTTAAACAAAAATGTATTGAGATATGGTTGACATTGTGTAAGTTTAATGTGTACAAACCTGTTAATTTGATACATTTATATATTGCAATATGATTACCACTGTAAGTTTAGTTAACACCTTTATCACGTCACAGAATTATAATTTCTTTTTTTGTGGTGAGAACAACTGGTCTTTTAGCAAGTTTGAAGTTTATAATGTAGTATTGTTGACTATATCATTATGCTGTGCATTAGGTCTTCAGAACTTATTTATCTTCTAGTTGCAAGTTTGTATCCTTTAACATCTCCCCAATTCTCCCACCCAGCCCCTAGTAACCACCATCCAACTCTGTGTCTATGAGTTCAGCTTTTTTAGACTCCACATATAAGTGAGAGCATAGAGTATTTTTCTTTCTCTGTCTGGCTTATCTCACTAGCATAACGCCTTCAAGATCTATCCATGTTGTTGCAAATGGCCGGATTTCCTTCTTATGGTTATATAATAATTCCATTGTATATATATCACATCTTCTTTATCCATTAACCTATTAAGGGACACAGGTTATTTCCATATCTTTTGTGAATAAAACTGCAATAAACATGACATATCTTTTTGATATCCTATTTTCATTTCCTTTGGATATATACCAGAAGTGGGATTGCTCATAAAATAAACATACAGAAATCAGTTATGTTTCTATACAATAACAATGAAATATCTTAAAATGAAATAATGAAACTATTCTGCTCACAATAGCTTCATAAAACAATAAAATACTTAGGAATAAACTTAACCAAGGAAATGAAAGATCTGTACAATGAAAACTGCAAGACTTTGAGGAAAGAAATTGAAGAAGACGCAAATAAACAGAAAGATATTCCATGTTCATGGACTGGAGGAATTAATATTTTTTAAATGTCCATACTACCCAAAGCCATTTATATATTTGGTTAAATCTCTACCAAAATTTCAATGGCATTTTTCACAGAAATAGAAAAAAAAATCCTAAAATTTGTATGAAAACACAGAAGACCCTGAATAGCTAAAGCAGTGCTGAGAACAAAGATGGGGGCATCACACGCCCTGACTTCACACTATATTACAAAGCTACAGTCATGAAAGCAGTACTGTACCAGCATAAAAATAGACACACAGACCTACGGAAGAGAATTGAGAAGTCGGAAATAAACCCCACATACAGGGTCAACTAATATTTGACAAGGGAGACAAGAATACTCAATGGGAAAAGGATAGTCTCTTCAACAAACAATGCTAGGAAAACGGGATAACCACATGAAGAAAAATGAAATTGGGGCCCTTTCTCGCAGCACTCACAAAAATTAACTTGAAATGGATTAAAGTCTGTTTAAGACCTGATACCATAAAACTCCCAGAAGAAAACATAGGGAAGAAGCTCCTTAACATTGGTCTTAGCAAGAATTTTTTGGATATGACACCAAAGCACAAGCAACAAAAGTAAAAATCAACAAGTGGGACAACATTAAACTAAAAACCTCCAGTACAGAAAAAGTAACAACAAAATGAAAAGGCAGGGCTTCCCTGGTGGCGCAGTGGTTGAGAATCTGCCTGCTAATGCAGGGGACACGGATTCGAGCCCTGGTCTGGGAGGATCCCACATGCCGCGGAGCAACTGGGCCTGTAAGCCACAACTACTGAGCCTGCACATCTGGAGCCTGTGCTCCACAACAAGAGAGGCCGCGACAGTGAGAGGCCTGTGCACCGCGATGAAGAGTGGCCCCTGCTTGCCACAACTAGAGAAAGCCCTCACATAGAAACGAAGACCCAACACAGCAAAAATAAATAAAATAAAATTAATATACTCCTAACCCCACATCTTCTTTAAAAAAAAAAAATGAAAAGGCAACTTACAGAATAGGAGAAAATATTTGCAAACCACATATTGGATACGGGATTAATAACCAAAATATATAAAGAACTCATACACCTCAGTAGCAAAAAAAAAACCCCAAACAACCCAATTAAAACAATGGGCCAAGGAACTGAATGGATATTTTCCCAAAGAAACCATACAAGTGGCCAAAGGTACATTAAATATTGCTGAACATCACTAATCATCAGTGAAATGCAAATCAAAACCACAGTGAGATACCACCTCACACTTGTTAGAATGGCTACTATCAAAAAGACAAGAAATAAGTTTTAGCGAAGATGAGGAGAAAAGGGAACACGTGCACTGTTAGAATGTAAATTGGTACAACCACTGTTGAAAACAGGATGGATTTCCTCAAAAAATTAAAAATAGAGGGCTTCCCTGGTGGTGCAGTGGTTGTGATTCCACCTGCCGATGCAGGGGACACGGGTTCGTGCCCCGGTCCGGGAAGATCCCACGTGCCGCGGGGCGGCTAGGCCCGTGAGCCATGGCCGCTGAGCCTGCGCGTCCGGAGCCTGTGCTCCACAACGGGAGAGGCCACAACAGTGAGAGGCCCACGTACAGCAAAAAAAAAAAAAAAAAATTAAAAATAGATCCAACAATCCCACTTCTGGGTATATATGCACAGGCTGTGTTCTAACAGCAGGTATCTCACCTTGCCTGGCTGGGCATATGCAAAAAATCTTAACACTTGAACCAAGGAGAAACATGGGTCTTTGGGACCCTGTGCAGCCCTGGGGCCCAGGAACAGTAGCCAAGAGCTTTCTCATAGGCTTGTCCCCAGTTCCTACAAGTATGACCCAGGCCTTCTCGACTCAGGCTACCTTAAAGTACCATTGCCCCCACGACTGGGGTCTCTGTAGGCTGTGCCCAGGCCTGGCCCTTGGTCTTCAGAAGAGCCTCGTGGCTATGGCAATAGCTCCATCTCCCGAGGCCGGGGGCCCTGAGTCTGTGTCAGGCCCCTACACTGTGGCCCCCTGCCCTCCTCTTGGCTGACACGGCCCAATTCAGCCTTGGCTAACCAAATCTCTGTTGCTATCCCATTTATCTGGTGTCCCAGCGTTAACCTTAACCTGGCCTGGGACACTCTGGGAGCCCTTTCTCAGTTTGTGTGCCACTGTGAGACCAGCAGGGGCAGAGGGAAGCTTGTGGACCTGAGCCAGCTGGCTTTCCTCCCAGCATACCACCCTGAAGGCCTCCTGCTCTCCTGCCACATCTCACTTTGTAGGTTTCTCTTTCTTACCAGGCAAAATAAGTAGTAAGTCATGGGCCTTTCCTTCTCAGGACATGTTGGAGATGGTCCCTGGGCCAAGGACTGTCTCCTGACCTGCTCCCTTTGTTGTTTTTCCAACTTCTGGACATATTGCATGACATACACTTCAATAAAAAGTATAGCCTAGTGAATTAGAAGGGCTACTGAAAACATCAGTAATAATCAAGAGCCTGAAAATAAGGTCAGTAAAGGTGGAGTTATGAAAAATGGAAGCCCCAAAAGGTCTTGATATAATTTTTGACATTGCATGAAGTAGTCAAAAAGTGTCTAGTCTCTACCAATGATTGAATAATAAAAATGAGTGTAGTTAGAACCAGATAGTTTGATGAGGCTATCCTGACTATGCACATTCTGTTGCAAATCTACATATCCTTTACCTACAGAGAGATCAGAGTTAATCCTGTAAGAACTGAGTCAAGACATAACTTCGCTGACACTAGGCATCCACTAACCCCCTAGGAAAAACAAAGCAGCTCATGCTTTGAAACTGACTGAAAAGCAAGCAGACGATGATGAGATTGTCCCTGAGGTTTTCATAACAGAATGAAGTTAGAATAGACTGAATGGTATATGGATGCTGGATGAAGAAATCTTTTTTTTTCCCAAGTAAGAGATTGGTCTTCAAGTTCTTATATACAGAATGGATTGTCATTCACCCAATATGGTGCCCATCTAGAGACTATAAATTCCACATCTTTTTTACTCCCACATAAGAGCAGCCATGTGACTATGTTCAGGTCAATAGGATGCTAGCAGAAATGATACGTGCATCTTCCAGTTCAATTTTCTCAAAAGGGAAGTCACTTGCCTTTGTCTCTCTTTCATCTCCATGGAAGGAACCATGGATGAGGAGGCAGTTCAACTGTGTGGATAACAATGCTCAAGTGGAATAGTGTTACGGGCTGAATGGTGTCCCCCCAAAATTCATACGTTGAAGTCAACCTCAGTACCTCAGAATGTCACTGTATTTGGAGAGAGGGTCTTTCAAGAGGTAATTAAGCTAAAACAAGGCCATTGGCGTAGGCCTTCATCCAATATGACTGGTGTCCTTATAAGAAAGGAAATTTGGACATAGGCATGTACAGAAGGAAGATGATGTGAAGATACAGGGAGAAGATGACCACCTATAAGCCAAGGAGAGAGGCATTAGAAGAAATAACCCTGGCCACACCTTGATTTCTGACTTCTAGCCTCCAGAATTATGTGAAATAAATTTCTGTCGTTTAAGCCACGCAGTCTGTGGTACTTAGTTACGGCAGTTCTGTCAAACTAATATAAAAAGTAAGATGGATGAAACCAGTATCCCTGAGTGAAGCAGAGCTGATTGTCTGCCTAACTCTGGACTTTTATGAGAATGAACTAAACTATTCTGTTGAGTTCATGTATTTTGGTGTCCCTTTGCTATAGCAGCTTAAGCTATACTCTAGTATAATACTTAGAGGGGGAAAAAAGGGAAACAAGCATTTCACAAGAGAGAAGGAGCGAGGCAAACCATGATATATTCACTGAACATAACCATGAACTAGGACCTCAGCATGGAAAATGACTGATAAAAATTTAAGTGCATAAGTCATATATTCCTCAAAGTATGTAAAATAGGCATACACAAAATGTCTAGAAGCAACTGTAGTTATAAAAAAAAACTATTGGTTGTGTTAGAGGATTAGACACATCAAACGTGGCTTCTTTATTCTGATAATTTAAATCAGTTCCATTAACAATATATGTACCTTTAGACTTACCTCTATAATTTCTATTTACTATCCTATAAGTTTAAGTCAGCAAAGAGAATCATGCTTAGACATTAACCCGCCTATTCTGATTCTGAGAAAAGTGCTACACACTGTTCCTCCTGCCCATCTCTTTGCTTTCTTCTCACCAGTTCTTCCCAGCATCGTCTTACTCCCTGCTTTCTTACAGACCAGTAAGTGGAGCAGAGCGGTCAGGGATGGAAGAATTGAAGACAAGGAATGTCTTGTCCTTGTCCACCTCAATCCCTGCAGAATTCATCACAAAACTGAAGCAAAGCTATTGAAGCTTCCACAGACGTATCTGTGTGTTATCTACAAGGTGTAAATGAGGCATATGACTGTTCACCAATGTGAACAAGCTTAGCTGAAGTAACAGCATAGGAAGTCATTAATTAGATTGTTCAGCTGACCAAATCCATTCAGTGAATGGCTGTTATAAAAGCATTGTAATTATGCGCTTCTGAGTCCTGGCCCATAGACTGTTTTCCAGCTCATTACTCAGAAGAAGCAGTTTACACCTCATACCACATCATCTCTTATTTCTGTTTCATGAGAATACAGCCTTCTTTGTTAGGAATGTATGAATTTCCTTTCAAAGCTACCAACCAAAATGATTAAAAGAAACTCCAAGTGAAAGTGGGTACGCCTCATTGTTTTGTTTTGTTTTAAATCTATATTAGCAAATTTAAGGTTTTCAGAAGATTATTTATTTTATGATTGTTTGTAATGAAAAACAATTTTTCGACATACCCAGTAATTTTATCACTGATGTTTTAAAATACCGTTTCTTCTTGTAATGTCTTAAATTGAAGAGGGGAGGCATGTTCAAGTAATTGAAAGGTAGCAGTAAGCACCTGTCAGATGCTGGAAGCAATGATGAGCTATCTTGAGTTCTATAACTGAGGTTCAATACAAAACAAGATAGCACTTTAGTCATAACTTTAAGGCTTTATTAATTCCTCAGAGCACCCAGAGAGGAATGGTGTTGCACAGAGGCCTAACTTGGATCTATTTTGAGCAAAAGCACGAGTGTGGATTTCCTAGAAAAGGTGCTAAGCAAACGATGCCTCCAACACTGCATAACCTCCATGGGTAGTAATAGTGAGAAACTGTAATCAAACACAATTGAATAATCGTGTAGTAGAGGTGATTATGACAGTGGATATGAATTTGAACTATATGACCACTAATTTCATGAATTTTATTGAACATAGAGATAAATGCAGGGAGGGCTCACTTTTTACAGTAATGTAAGATCATAAAAATGACTGTGCAAGCTGAAACAGTGCCATGTAATCTTAATAATCAATGGGGGGATATTACATTTGCTCAACGCCCTTTAAAAATTTTTTGTCAAAACACTAAAAACTCTCTTACTGTGGTTTATAAATGTGTAGAGAATTGAAAATTATAGTAAAACTAGTATTTATTTATTATACCATAATTTAAACATTAGAAACATTGAGAATCCAAGTGTTTTCTTTATCTGTAAAAATCTTATGCAGAGTAGTTTGAATACTGCTTTTCTTCCCCTGGTCGTATACCTTATAACACAGAGCTAGTACCTCTTTTATGACTTGATGAATTGTCAGATTCCTTTCTAAGTTTGGATCCACTTCCAACATTTTGTCTTTGCCCTTTCTTATGTCATGAAATATCTCTGAGAGTTCCTTTAATGTAGAGTTTTATGCCAGTGTCACTTCCTCTGGGACACTGTCATCCTTTCAGTAACAACCACTTTCCTCATTTATGTCGATAAGTTCATCTGGCTGTATATCTAGAGTCTCAAATGGCAAACAGTGGCACTGTCAACATCCCATGGTCAGCTATTTCAAATTTCACTTTCAGAATTATCACTTTTCATTTCTTTGCTGGCAGTTCTCTCTTTGCATGATCTATTTTTGCAAAATGTTACGTGGTTTACCACAGTCAACAGAACTACACACTTTGCTGTCTGAACTGAATAACAGATGTGGCATGACCAATCGCCCACAGACTTTGAAAGAAGTGGTATGATTGGTCACAAGATCATGATGCACATTTGTTACTGACATAATGATGTGTGCCCCAAAGAGCTAGCAGAGAAGTTTGCACTTGATGCAATTATTAACTGAAATTCACATCACTCTATTGGGGGACTGGTGTTATTTAGCTAATCCGTGGTAATTGAAATTTGTGTATATCAGAACCATGCAAAGTGAGGACTGTTGTACACCAATACTGTTGTTTAGGCACTTTAAAACCTGCTATTATACATAAGGTGGGCGGGGGATAAAAGAAATAATTCAACGTCCTGAAAGGAAAGTATTAACCAAGTGAAATATAGGATAGTCGAGAAAATAGAGGGTAAAAATGATGAGTGGCTACAAACCCACAGTGCCCCCTGTGCTATGTCCTCTCAGGCAAGATGCCCAGGCTTTGTGTGCCTCTGCAAAATGCGGCATAATAACTGTCAACTGAAAAAAAAAAAAACAACGTGAGAGTTGCGAGTTAAGTTTAATTTGGGGCAAAATGAGGACTATAGCCCAGGAGACAGAATTTTGGAAAGCTCTGAGAAACTGATTTAAAGAGGTGGGGGGGGGGAAGGTCAGTGATTCTGGTGAAGGGGGAGTACATGCAATCAAGCACATATTGTTTGCAGAAGGTTGCTGCCAGTCTCATGAAGGTTACTGCTAGTCACGAGCAGGCATCACCATGAAGGGTTTTAGTGCTTCTCTAGATACGAGGAGATGCAAGAATTGGGCTCATAAAATCTTCTCCTGCAAATCTCTATCTGAAGACCTGTTCTGCCAGTTTTTCCCAGAGTACAGAGTGCCTCATTCCTGATCTCCACCCTGAACTCCTCTCAGGGGGTGTTGAAGGTCAGCAACTGCAGCAGCTCTTGACTTAATCCTTTAGAGGCAGATGGCAAGCGCCAATTTGTAGTTGGCATAACAATACCTACCTTATAGGGTTGTCATAATAACTGAATCAAAATTAAACAATTATAGGGTTATCATATGTAAAATGATAGGGTTATCATAGGGTTATAGGGTTATCATATGTAAAAGCCTGAGAACAATACCTAGCACACTGTAAGCACTACAGAAACACTAGCTATGAAAGCAGGAAATAAGAGCAGGAAACCCTAGCAGATGAAGGAAGAGGTGGTCTAGAGGAAATTATATCTCAACCAAAACAAAAAACCTGTCCTTAAAGTCAAAAGGAAATATTTAGGGTGTTTTTTTATTTCCTTTTGTCAAGAACTATAGTAAGGGTGATGCAATCTTCATGTTGTATTTGATATAAAGTATCACTCTTCTTAGAGAGAAGACTGATTTAAAATTGAAGCTAAAATATCTAATAATGAAGAAGAATACAAATAGGCATCTATATTTTCTTAGAAATAAAATAGATTAAATGACTCCTGGCTTTATAAATCATTGAATTTGTAAAATAATTTGCAGTTATTTACATATTTCCAACAGTGACCAAATGAGGTCATGGATGAAATCTTTCTTTAAAAATCATTCCCATCAAAGTAATCTACTTGAAATAGGCCATGTTGTTTCCTTTATTAGTGAGCTAAAGATTTCTGCAAGGACAAGTTACTTCAGCACTGGATTTTACCTGTATCTGTTTTATCTGTCTTGGCTATGGTTATAGTGAAACTTTCACTGATACTCACAAAGCAGCCACACTCCCTGTGGCAATTTACAGCCAAACACTACCTGTAAGTTTTGCATCAGAACCCACGTGAAAGCTCCTCCCTCTCAGCTGCAGGATCATCCCACACCTCAAGTTAAGTCCTGATCAACGACCTGAAGAGCAGCATGTCAAAACCTATCACTTGCGTGCTCCTCTGGGTGGCTGAGTCATGGCCTCACCGACAAGGCTTTCTTTACCAAGTCCAGGTCTTCCTTAGGGCTCTGGTTCCATAAACCAGCAGGGCAACAAGAGTAATATTATCAGTCACATGGGCGTCATTTATGATAGGGTCAGAAAAACCGGACTTTCTGAAAGTTGCTGTGTTTTTACACAATCATGTGGTAACACTCAGCTGAATGTCCAAGATGCACCAAGTGTTAGAGCTGGAAGGAGCCGTTGCCAACACTGTTATCATTTAACTGATAACAACTCTGATGGCCAGAAAGGTTGCAAAATTATCAGGTTGCCATACTAGGTCTAAGAGCATCTCTTCAGTCTCCCAGCCCAATGCTCTTTCCTGCTCATCTTATATCTTTGTCTCTCATGGTCATTTCCTTTTTTGTTTCATTATATACTTAGATACACATAACTGAAATTTAATTGAATAGATACTACCAAGAGATTGCATATCCATGTGTGACTTAGCATGTGCACCCACCCCAAAATGCTCATTTTTAATGTTTTCATAATACCCTTACAAGCAAAAAAAAATTCTTAGCTAAACATAAGAATGCATGGAAATGATCTGAGACCAATGAAACATCATATAAGAGAAGGGTCTTATAAAACATTGCCAACTGCTGAGTGAGCGTGCCCCACAAGCACAGTCAAGGTTGAGAGCTGTTAACATCCCTGCTTTTCTTGCCTCGAGCTGGTTATTATGTGTTGTCTGTGCCATCTGGGTGCATCATAAGTGTGTGGCGATTTTGCAATAAACCTGGTAACTAAAATGTAATCATGAAGCAGAACGACAGTGCAAAAGAGTAAGAAATAAGGTCAGAAATAAAATACATTTTAAAACGAAATGTACCCTTACTCTTTCAAGTTGAGAAATTCAGATATATTATTGACATCTGACATTAGTGATTGAACATGAAAAAATGAAATAAAGAAAAAAGGTCATTTCCTAAAGAGTTCAACACGTACACATAACACACACACGTACAGACAGACACGCATGTTCACTTGGAGAGCCACCCTGCTAGGCTGGCAGCGCCCTGCGAATGACAGCCTATGAGGGCAGCAGATGATAAGGTCCATCTGTACTTTGCTCTCTTCACCATTCTGTCCCCAGAGTATTTTGTTCTCAGGTTTTCTTTTTTTTTTTCTTTTCTTTTTAGCACCAGGCTCACCTTGCCTACCTGGACCTGGTCCCTGATGCACCCTGGATTCTCACATACATGGGGCCAATACCTTACTCAGAAGGACACTTCTGAGTCCCTGCATATTCATTTGTATTCCACACCATGCTAGGACTCAGGCAAACCATCAGCTGATGACTAGATTCCAAGAGAAAATGTAAAATTTGAATTATTTTAGAAAGAGCACCATTGTTCCTTTCAATTTGTCTATAAAGACACACCTATAACTTAAGGAAGTTCTCGCATGGCCCTGATTTTTTGGCCAGAATGATCAATCGAATATATAAAATATTTCTAATATGAAAATATCTCCACTTTATTATATGCCTGTAGTATTAGACATCTAAGATTCCTAGACTATACTGAAAACCTGAATGCAGGTAAGTATCTGACAAAGATATTGGAAGTAAAATTGGATTGGGGGATCAGGCATCTAAAAATATATCTATCTTGCAGTTGGTTTCCTCATCTGTAGAGATACGGCATCGGGTTGGAAATTTTTTTATTACTACACAATGGGTGCTTTATCTCCTTCATTGGCCATGGAAATGTTAGCCTAGCTCCTTTTTCTTATCCTCTTTAAAACACAAGTGAAGAATGTTGACTTGAATTATCCAGGTAACTGTCTAGATCTGAAATATAGAGTTAGCAAACACACCCTAAGATGTCTTCTCGCTCCGAGAGTGAATGGCTGAGTATAGAGCATGGATGAGGAGGTATAGAGACACAATCCCAAAAGTCAAAATAATGCTCACTATAAAAGGCCGGCTGAATTGTTTCATTAAAAAAATGCACTATAAGGAATTTCATCTTAAAACTAAATAATAATGGTACAATTATATTTTTCTCCCAAGGAGGGAAAGAAGGAGGAAAGGAAGGATAGAAGGAAGGGCTGAAAGAAAGGGGGAAGGAAGATAGGAAGAAAGCAGTGAAGGAAGGAAGTCAGGCAGAAGGAAGGAAGGAAATATGTAATTGTCATTAAACTCTTTTCCCTCAGAGGAAAGGTTAATGTAATCGTTGATAATAATGCCCCAATCGAAGGGAAAGTTTCTCTTTCTACTATCAAAACATGCAGCATAGAATCTTTGTTTTTCTTCACTTATCAAAAGAGATGTAGTTAAAAAAATAAAAAAAATAAATTAAAAAAAAAAGAGAGATATAGTTTACTACCTTCAAAGTCCACGTCTCCAACTAATTTTGTCTTTCCTGTCATTGGGTCATGGACATAGTTGATACCCACATCAATTACAGCAGCACCTTCTTTAACCATATCAGATGTAATCAACTTTGGAATACCTGAAAGCAAAACAGAGTGGTAAAACACTGGAAAATACTTGAGCTTTGTCCTTGAGTATAACAAAATTTATACATTAGTTTATACATCTAATGTTTTTACTGTCATGGAAAGGTAGCACATGGGGGCATCTCTGGGTGAAATCCTGCCAGGATTTACCCTTTCACCTTAGAGATTGCTTACCAAAGCAATTTCTTACCAAAGCATTTCTCCAAATGGACACCCACTTGAGCAGCATCCTTTTGTATTTCACGTACTATAAATAGCATGGGAAGATTATGGAGATGAAACAGGCTCCTGCTGAGGGTGAGTGGAGTGAAAACAACTTGGAAGATGGAGGTGGAGAGAAGGAAGAGAGGGAGGGAGGAAGGATAAAAAGAAAAAAAGTGAAAATGCTAATAATTCATATTCCTCAGGGTTGTGGTAAACTGTAAAGTGCTGAATACAAAGTATTATCTCATCCACTCCAAACATGAAAGGCTATCTTGAGCTTTATATTTATTTTTTTCTTGGTTTCTTTGATTCATTATGTCTGTATATGACTTGGAATGGTGTAAGAAACAGTTAGCCCTACTCACTATTTCTCCATTCAAGTTTGAAAGATAGCTCTACAGAGATGTTATGTCATCATCTATATTTTATAACTCTTTTCAAATTTTATTTCAGGCACAACAGTACCAGCTAACAATGGCTAGTGTTCCAATTTTTTGGTTATAAATTAACAAACCATTCCCAAACTTCGTGTCTTAAAACAACAACTAATTATTATGTTCCACAGCTGTGTGAGTTGACTGAGCTCAGCTGGATGGATCTTCTTGTGGCTGCGGCTGAAGTCATCTAAAGCTGTGATGCAGCTGGTTGTCCGAGGTGGCGCACTCACAGGGCTACGGCTGATGCTCATGGTGGCTGAGCTCAGCGGGGGCTGTCCAATGGAGCACGTGGGTGTGGCCTCTCCATGCAGCTTGGGCTTCTCACAACCTGGCAGCTGGCTTCCAAGAGTGAGTGTTCCAAGTGATAGGAAATAGAAGGCGCCCGTCACTTAAGACTGGAACCTGGAACAGTGTCACTTCTGTCATATTCTGTTGGGCAGGCAGTGACAGAATCCACTTAGATTTAAAAGGAGGGATGGAGATGCCATTTCTCAGTGGGAGGAGAATCAAAGAATTTGAGTGTCCATCTTTACTCCACCAGAATGCCTCTGGTGGACATTTTGTCTGGTGGGTGATGTACTCACTTTCACTTGCTACATCCCTTGCTGGAAAAGGGTTACCTGTTGTTGTGTTGGCAGACGCTTTCTTCTAGCATCTGAATATTCATTTAAGCATTCCAGATGGTTTGAATGTCACCTTGTGGCATATGATTTTTACTACTAGTAAGAATTGAAAGGCTATAAAGAAACAGTGCCAAAATAGTTGTAGCTAGCTGATAGGTTCCGCAGCCACATAATGATACAACCAAGATGGCATCAATGTTTGAGATATATTTTTTCTCTTGCTTTCCTATCCTATCCCATAGAACTTCTTCCTTTTTACCAGTTCTAGCATCGATATTGAGTATTGCTCTAAAGATAGTCATAAAATCCTGTTTCTTCTTGGCATTCAATAGAAAAAGAAACCATAATTGATTATGACTGCAGGAAATATTTTTAAAATCAAAATGTTGATGAAATAGTTATTAAAATCCAGCTACTATGCTTTTGAGAAAGATCCAGATCTCCCTCCTAATTAGAATTGTTCAGTACAATATCTCAGAAAATATCAACTGGGAATGGTCAAGTGCACAATTTTCAGAAAAGAGGGGAATGTGAGCTTGATTTTAATTCCCAGGAAAATTACAAAATGGAAAAAACCTGAATGCATTTTTTTCTGATGATGATGTTACATATGTCCATTGCAGAAAATCTGAAAAATATTTAAAAGTTTAAGAGTAAAACAAAAATCATTATAATCTTGCCATCCAAAGACAAGAAGTATATTTTTATTGTATTTCTTTCTAGGATTTCAAAATACTTCTACATTAGATATAAAAGCCTGTAATTTTTTTGCACCATGCTTCATTGTATATCTTACCACTTTGCATTAAAATTAAACTGTGAACTTTTTCCTATTTTATCAATTATTTGAAATTTTAAAACTACATGAAATAATTTATTATATGAATTACCATAAGTCATTCATTCCTGCACACTCTTTCCAATATTTTGCTATTATAAATAATGCAGTGATGATCATTTATGTTCAGAAAACTATGATGATTTCTGAACTGCAGCATCACATTTGACAGAATTTTTCACTGAACCCTTATTAACATGACGGAAAAATGTGGGCTGTATAAAAGCTCTCATTGGTACAGTCATGACTGTTTAAATAACATATTCTGAAATGGTTTATCAATGCATCCGTTAAAAAGGTCTATTGAGGTCTTCCATGAAAACTATTTTTCAGTGCCATTTTCAAATTTTGTATGAAGAACTTCGAAGAACACACTGGCATTATAATGTTTGCTTTATCTTTGTCTTCCTCCAGGTCCATTTTCCACCTTTCCCTGCTCTACTTTATGGCAGAGATGGGACTGATCCTTACAGAGGTCTTGTGTGCTTCCTGTCTTTTTTGGAACCCTGTCATAGCCTTGAGAACAAGTACAAGCTAACCAACTGACAGGTTCAAATCCTGTGAAGAGAGCTGAGTTGTTTCAGTGGAGGCCATTTTCATCAGTCAACTAGCCAACCACCAGCTGAAGGCAGATGCTTGAACAAGCCAAGTCAAGGTCAGAAGAAATGAGCCAAGGTCACCATAATTGACCAGCCGAACCAGACTCATGAGAAATTTTTTTTAAAAGGTGGTTGTTTAAAGTGACTGAGTTTGGGTTTTTTTTTGTTTTTTGTGTTTTACACAGCTAAAGCTGCATAGCCCATATTAGCAAATGACACAAAATTGGATAGAATAGCTAATAGGTAGCCACTTTGGAATAATGGACTATAAACAGCAATAAGAATTAGAAAGGGGTTACATGTACAATTCTGATCAGTTGCTTTACTTGATTAAAAACTCATTAAAAACTATTAGGCTATGTTAAGACAAATAGTGTCCAGATACAGGGATGTAATGTTTTCCACTATATTTTCAGCAGATTCTCTCTGGAAATGTTGGTTGTATTCTAGAGGCTGGTCTAGAGAAGAACGATTAGAATGGATCAGAAATCATGTCATATGGAGCCAGTGCTATCAAATTAACTGGTTCAACTGTTTACCGTCAGTCTTTGATAAGATGAAAAAGCTTGTGCCACAATGTAAAGCAACTGTATCACTAAACAAGCTGTTGAATTCAGCTAGCTTTATTTTTTCATAGCAAGACTTTTTCAATGAAGAAAGCAGTATGTTGACTTATATTCTGCCACATGTCCTTATCTTGTTGTGGACCTATGATTATAGTTCCCAGAGGGTAAGAAACAGTATGGATCAGTACTGGTCCACACACCGAATATCTCTGAAATAGAGGAATGGTTGAATAAACTCAGGCTGCCTATCTCAGGGGAAGAAAACCAAAAAAACTAAAAACAATCAAAACCCAATAATTGCGACAGTGTCTCCAATATGTTAAACTGAATAGGGAGTAGATTTACTTTGTATATTTTCAGAAGGAAGAATGAAGGGACAAAGGAAGGGAATAGATTTTAGCTCAATATAGAGAATTTTAAGAGTAATAAAATAAGCCACAAAGAGAAATACTGTCCTTATTCTTCATTAGAAATATTCACAATAGGGTAAGGAAGAGATTGAATTGGTAAGGTTAATGAGGCTTTCCAGTTCTATGATTTAAACATTCTCTTTTGTCTAGAAAAATTTTTTTAAAATTTTTTCTTTCTTCTTTAACATTCATTTCTGAACCCTTGTAGACTTCTGACCTTTTATTCTACTAAAGAAAAGAAAGAAAGAATGCAAATTGTACTTAGTTGAAATGATAACAAATAGGCATGTATGATGTCTACTTCAGATCTGTTAAATACTCTAAGTTGTCCACTTATATTGTTGTCTTCTAGAGACAAATGCTTGGACGTGTAAAGTTGCTCATTAATTGTGTCTTTAAGGACACTGAAAAGAAATTTCTTAGACATGATGTATTTATTTCCCCAAATATACAATTGCAACATATTTAAATTATCGTTTGATAAAAGTGAAATATCATTAAAAACTATTTATATATTTGGAAAAGAAAAGACATTAGATACCAGTAGAATGTGAAGTCAGAAAAAAAATTTTTTGCTTTTTGTTAAAGTTGAAAATGAATAGTACCTTCAAGTGAACATTTCCTATGAGCTTTTTTTTTTGATGTGATAATTCCATAGAAACCTATCCTTAATTCTTATATAATTTGAAGGCTCAAGCATTATATGTGAGAACTGAAACCATCCACACCCACATAGCTTACTGTATACATTAATATGATTTTACTATTTCACTGTCTTCATCAACATGACTTTATTATTCCAGGAAACTCTTGCTCAGAAAGATAAAAGTTTCAAGTAATTTTATTGTCTCAAGAACATATTGAAAGACTCATTTTAATTAACATCAAACTGTTTGACTTTTCAACAGATAGTATCAAAATTTTCAAGACTCTTGGAAATCCTTGCTTTAATTAAATTCTCTCCTTGTTGTGTCTGCCAATCCTAAACTTTTATATTATGATCCTTACCTAATCCTAATCAAACTTTCACATTAAGAGACTTGCCTTAAAACAAACTTCAACATCTCTTAAATATCTCAACTTTGCTTTCACACCCCGAGATGTTACTAAGGTAAAGTGGCTCCCTGGGGGGGGGGGAATCCCTGATTTGTGGAATTTGATGATTTCTGTGGTATACGTACTCCTACCATGGCTGACTTCAAGCTACCGAGGTGACATCACTGAACACAGAATTGGGAAGAGATGTTCAGGATCCTTCACAGGCTGATAGAAGCTAGCTCCAGCACACCACTGCTCCTATGTGACTGTCAAGACAGTGTTCTCCCATGCTTCTGTAACCTAAACTCAGATTTGTCTTATCAATGGATTGTTTGGGTGATATTTGGGAGAAGCCAAGTATTCAACAATACTGGGGACCTGTGAAAATCTAGTCAAGAACTTCTCTTGGCCATGGTCCAGGACCTCAACTTGGAAACCATGGTTGCCTCTGTGGTCCCTTGAGCCTCTTGCTGGTAAAGGGAGCTGCTGGCCTCTGTGACTGGGATGATGAGGTAAGTTTTGCATTGAGTCCAAACTCTGATTTCTTTTCATTAAAGCTCCTCAAATGCTGAGTTTATTTTGTCTTCTTTAAATAAGAAATTCATTTTAGGAATCCTTTGATTATTTGTTCAGTTAAATAACTTTTGTCCTTGGTGGAAATCAGTGTTATTACAGCACAATTTGTCTCTGTCGCTGTCATCTTTTTCTGTATATCTACAAGGGAAGAGTTCACAGGGAGGGGATGGGAGTAAGCTGGATAAATCCATTCCTCAAAATGACCCTGAGGACTGAAAAATTGAGAAAGTGTCTCTTGAATTTTGGAAAATCCTGTGGAAAATCTTTGCCTCAGGTCACTTAGCAACATTTTATGAGAACTTGGCCTCAGTCTTCTCTTGTTTTGTTGGTGAAATCTCTCCAAATCTTTCCATCTGCAGGGAACTGTAAATTAGTCAAGTTTGCAGCTGGAAACTGGCCAGCTACTAGGCCAAGGTGGGGGCAGGGTGCTGAGGGACCAGGGAAAGAAGCGGCACTTTCAACCTCTGATGTAGACTCCTGCTTCTTACATGTATTTGCACAATATCCCAAATTCTTATACTTACCTTTGTAAATGGCATCATTTAACCAAGGATAATTTAGAATTATAATAGACATTTTGAGGAACTTCTGATGTGAACAAGTGTTCTTTTGAGAGGTGCCATAGAACATAATGGAATATTATTCCAAACATCTAATGGTCTGCATTACATATATATATATATATATATATTTTTTTTTTTTTTTTTTTTTTTGAGGTACACAGGCCTCTCACTGTTGTGGCCTTTCCCGTTGCGGAGCACAGGCTCCAGACGCACAGGCTCAGTGGCCATGGCTCACGGGCCCAGCCGCTCCGCGGCACGTGGGATCTTCCCGGACCGGGGCGCAAACCCGTGTCCCCTGCATAGGCAGGCGGACTCTCAACCACTGTGCAATCAGGGAAGCCGCATTTTTTATATTTTTGAGGAAGTATCCAAAGGCATTTAGATTCCAAAATTGTTCCCTTAAAAGATGTCTTGGCCAAGGCAAGCAAAAGGTGAAAAACTAAAAATAGTCTCTCTTTTAGATTCCTCCAAATCTCAGTGCAAATCTAATAGCTTTTATCCTATTATTTCTCTTCCCCCAGCCTATGTTTCTCCATTTCCTCTGGCTTGTTCCTTTTACCTCCTGGCTGGCTAGAAAAATCCCCGAAATGCAATTACTTCATAAAATTAACTACGCCCCCCCCCCCACCAGAAACATGGAAAGTTGAATTGGTTTTAAGATCTAGTCCCATACTGAGCTGAAAGCTGTGTTAGATTTTTTTCAAAGCCTAGAAAGATAAAATTTGCAGAGGAATTAGGAAATTTCTAGCTTACAAATAAAATTATATACTAAAGCCCAAGGCAGGTTTATAGAGGTAGCTTGTGGTTTTTTCCCCCAAGCCAATTAATCCATCTATGAAGTTATTTCTAGCAGAAGAAAAAGGTCTTTATTAATGCAGATTTTCAAAAATAATTGGGATAACTATTTTAGAGTGAAATATTCTCATCAGAAAATTTAGTAAGAAGATTTATGATTCATCTAAGATTTCTCTGTTGTGGGTGAAATCTCTTTGACTGATAAGTAAACTAACCAATAGATGGTCTGTACAGAATCACATTACTTCAAAGGTTATGACTTTCTTATTGAGCAGATGCAAATCTGTTATTTTGTGATTACTTATATGACAAATATGAAATAAATCACCAAAGCTGTCTTAGCAAAATATACTGAATAAACATAATATTTAAAAAACAATATCAATACTTAAAGTACAAACAGGACATTATTCTAGACCTTGGGAGCTAAGTTTACTTTTATATGAAGGTATAACCAATACCCCTTGAGCACATAGAGGCTATATCCTTATTCTTATCAATTAGAACACCAACTAGGTATTTTCATATGCTTCTTTGACAATCTCAGAACTCAGTTCACATGAATTTTTTTTAAAAGTAATCCTTTCCCTATGAATCCTCCTATCATAGTCATCTTTCTTTATGAAATGGCTCAGTCAAGGCATCCTGATAAAAGGAAGCACCATATTTACACAACAATTTAATTAGTAGAGTTCAAAGGGCTGTGAAAACATCTAATTAAACTTCACAACAATTCAGTGAAGCAAGAGAAGGTTTACCCATTATCCTCGTTCACAGAAGGGAGATTCTGAGGTGCTGAGAGGCTAAATGATTTCTTGGTTTCACAATGATGAGTCAGAGGTGAGGCTGGGAACAAAACCAGAACTCTTGCTCAGATATAAAAGTAACACCATGGAAATGCTTTTTCAGGTGGATCACTCCTTCAGCTGGAAGTTGTCCTACTACATAAATAACAAGAGTAATTGCAATGGAATTTGTATGAATGTATATGTTTCTGTCTAGATTAGAAAAACTTTCTTCAACAGTATTTACTTTGGAGACAGTCATATGATGGCTAAATGGATCCTAGCTAAATAGAACCAACATTAGTAGTAAGAGTACTTCAGTGTCTTCCCCAAAGTGTTCTCCTGTTACTTCTAGGAATCCTGAAGAAATGTTTATAAACCAGTGAGTCAGTGGCAATGACCACAGAACATACTCTCTTTTTTCTCTTTTTCTCTGGCTTCCTTGATTCCTATCTGATACGTGTTTGACTATGATGCCTGTCATGAGAGTAATGTCTATACGTAGGACAACCTCCAGCTGCTTCCAAAGCTTGTAATCCTTGGGGTGCCAGACCAGTACTAAGTTCCTTACAGAGCTGAGGGCCAGCAGGGCCCTGCTCTGTGCCCTACTTGATCATTTAGGGGTATGGAATCCTTTGTTTTCAGAAATTCATAGGATCACTCTTGAGTAGTTCTTTCAGTTTCTTCCTTGAACCTTTTCTCTGCAAAGTCCAGTGGACCTTTGGGGCAAGATGCATGTTTCTCTTTTCTTCCTCCCATTAACAAAACTATGTTCCCTTCAAATAGACACTGGTGCACTGGGGGCATCGGTGGAGGTTGGAGGCCAGTGGCGGTGATAGGTAAGGGTCTACATTATCAATCACCATGTTATATACAGAGCATATATATACAGCATACAAATGGAATGGGATTCAAACATTTTTTCACCCTTTCTTTAAAGGAAAAACGTTTACCAAGCTCAGTATGTAAAATGATCAAAGCAAGGACAGATGTATTAGTTGAAAAGAGAAGGTAGGGTTGGGGGAGCTCTGCAGGCAGTCAACAGCTCCTTAGGTTCCCAAGAGTCCAGTTTGAAAACCAGTGAGTCTAATTCCTTTTGCTTAAAAATATAGCTCCTGAAGGCCAGAGAGTCTAAATAATGAATGCAAATAAGGCCAATATTTTGGAAATACAAACTATTTTTTCATAATTCTCTTATTTCCTTTGTACTTATTCTTGGACCTTCTCTTCTTCCACCTTGTTGCCTGCTGGTCTCAGCCTATTAATAACCAATGCTGTGGCTGGACCTGCCCTGGTGATTCTTATTATGATTGCAAGATGCTCTCAGCAATAACAATCAAGAAACTTAAAAAAAAATCCTTATTGATTACAGGACCTAGAAATTAAATGGCAAACCTGGGGCCACAGAGCAAGGTCACAGGTAGAGAGTGAGAGAGAGAGAGTGAGAGAGCACGGGACTGGGGTTCTGCTTTTTATTGGGGTTGAGGGGTGTCTAGGGTTTCAAAGGCTCACTCCTTACTGGTGAGTTTAAAACATAAGAATGGGAATTAACAGCACAGGAAGAGAGAAAACAAGCAGCCCAAATCATCAGTTATCAAAATCAACCAAGATCTCTAAAACAGAGAAGTCTGTTTAGACTTCTCTAAAGTCTAAAGAGGGGATGGGTAGCTGGGGTCTTTACTGGCTGACAATGTGTTTATTCAAGATAGCCATCTTTGAAGTGGATGCCTCTTTGAAGTGGATGGTTCCACAATTTAGGCACTTGCATTATAAAAAGAAAAGCCAACTGTCAGGGCTTGCACTATGCACCTCCTTTAAGTATTCAAGCATCAGCTAAGACAACCTGTGTTTATTGACTTAGAGAAGTGACACAGACAAGAAAGAGAAGCCCAGAAGAAAGAATTTGCTCCCTGGCTCCTGGATTTCAAAAGACTAGCACTTTAGAAGTGGTGGGGAGGAAGAAATTTTCCTTTACCCTTCTAAGTTCATCTGGCTGGTCTAAGAATTAAATTTACATGAGACAGATTAGCAGAAGTAAATCACACAAAAGTTTAATAACTTGTATACATGGGAGAGACCCAGGAAAACTGAGTAACTCACGAAAATGGCAAAACCCCTCACTTAAATACCATCTTCAGCTAAAGACAAAAGTGGATGCTGGGAGTTTGGGACTTCAAAGAAAAGAAAGGCAATTCACATGGAGATGGAAAAACAAATGTTTGGTAAACAAATGTTTGCTGGGCCATGCACAGATGATGGGACAGAGTGGACTCTAATCTCTAGGTCCTGCCAAGTTTCCCCCATCACACCTAGCCCATCACTTTTTGCTGGTGATAGCTCTATTCTGGGAACAGGCCCTTCAACTAAATTCTTTTAGGCAGTTAAATAGGAGGTAACAAGAAAAACTTCTTGAATCTTCTGTTTCTTAAAAATAATCAACCTAAATGAATCCTCATGCCAGAGAAACACATTTTGGGGTGGCAAATTTTGCTCCCCTGCAGAAGAGTAGAGAGACTTAAACTAGAAAATCGGAGTGCTAAATATGAAGAGTCAGGAAATTTGGAAGAAGTGATGAGAGCTTAGACTTAAGAGGTTCCCAGGGACAGGTTGCTAGTCAAATTGCCTAGAGCTGTGTCTTGGAGAACTGGCAAAAAATCCAGCATTGGTTTGGGATATCCAAAAACAAAGGGACATTTTCCTCATAGCCTGTGTAGAAGTTGAGGAGGTGTCACGGCCCCAAATAATTAAATGGGTGCAAGGAGGGCCTAGGAAGATGCTTTCGACACTTTTTTAGAGTTTCCTGTAGCAGAGTGATAAAGCCACTAGAAAGAAATTGACCAGCATCTGTGCAGATAGCTGGCAAGGACCAAATAAGGTGAAGGACATCTTATTGGATACCAATTTAGAAACATAATATTGAGAACTAAATACCCCCACCATGCCTTGGTACTTACATGGCAACCTCAGGAAAGAAGGAAGTGTTTAATAGATGCTTAAGTATACGGTGGTTTGGATAACTGGCCACCAAATTACAGAAATGTTTTTAGAATTAAATCAGGTCTACAAATATCAGAATCTCAAGCATAAATAACTGACTTTAACATGTTTAAGTACTTTGGAAGGACAATTTAACAGTGCTTTGCTTGCTAAAAGAAAAACAAATAATGAAGGCTCCGTATGTGCAAATTAGGCAAACTGTATTTCTTCATCTACCACACAACGTATTGCTCTAGAAATCTCGCTGTACAAATCTGGATATAGAGAATATTAAACTTAGCAGATTGTACGATACACCAAATTACTATTTTACTAACTTATATATTTAGAATTATCCATAACAGAAATACTAGCCATGGAAAATTTTAAGTGCTTGTCTAGTGTCCTCTGTTCCCTGGCCAATATCTAAGACTCAGATTCAGACTCAGGCTTTATAGTTTAGTGCCTGGGTTACCTTGAAGAATTACCTGCCTAAGCCTTAGCTTTCTTACCTACATATTTAGAATAATTATAATAGTTACTTCATAAGAATGGCTAGAGAGGTGAACGAAATAATGTATATAAAGTACTTAGCACATTGCCTGCTGCATAGAAAATATCCAATACATACTGAGGATATACCAGTTATTCATATATTATCCTGGACAAAACATTTGGAAAAAGAGAAAGTTACTGTACATGCATATATTATGTTATAATCTACTATTTTTCAAACTGTGTGGGTTTGAAACAATGCAGTAGCAATCAGCATTTTTTTCAAAGGAATAGCACAGCATAACGTCCATGGCATAAATCAAAGAGCAAGACATATGGTAAAGGTAAGTATTCTTCTGTAAAAATTTGTCCTAATTAAACTCAAAAGCTTTTGCACAGCAAAGGAAACCATAAACAAAACGAAAAGACAGGGAGTTCCCTGGTGGTCTACTGGTTAGGATTCAGCGCTTCCACTGCCGTGGCCTGCGTTCAATCCCTGGTCGGAGAACTGAGATCCCACAAGCTATATGGCATGGCCAAAATAAAAAACAAACAAAACTAAAAGACAGCCCACAGAATGGGAGAAAATATTTGCAAATGATGCAACTGACAAGGGACTAATCTCCAAAGTTTACAAACAGCTCATGCAGCTTAATATCAAAGAAACAAACAACCCAATCAAAAAATGGGCAGAAGACCTAAACAGATATTTCTCCAAAGAAGACATAGAGGTGGCCAAGAGGCAAACATGAAAAGATGCTCAACAGCGCTAATTATTAGAGAAATGCAAATCAAACCTACAATGAGGTATCTCCTCCCACCAGTCAGAATGGCCATCATCAATCAGAAAGTCTACAAAAAATAAATGCTGGAGAGGGTGTGGAGAAAAGGGAATCCTCCTACTGTGTTGGTGGGAATATAAATTGTTACAGCCACTATGGAGATCCCTTAAAAAACTAAAAATAGAGCTATTATATGATCCAGCAATCCCACTCCTGGGCATATATCTGGAGAAAAACATGGTTCAAAAGGATACATGCACCCCAATGTTCACTGCAGTGCTGTTTACAATGGCCAAGACATGGAAGCAATCTAAATGTCTATCGACAGATGAATGGATAAAGAAAATGTGGTACATCTATACAATGGAATATTACTCAGCCATTAAAAAGAATGAAATAATTCCATTTGCAGCAACATGGATGGACCTGGAGATTATCATACTAAGTGAAGTAAGTCTGACAGAGAAAGACAAATATTGTATGATATCCTCATATGTGGAATCTAAAAAAAAATATAAAATGAACTTATTTACAAAACAGAAACAGACTCACAGACTTAGAAAACAAACTTATGGATACCAAAGAGGAAAGGTGGGGGGAAGGAATAAATTGGGAGTTTGGTATTGACATATACACTATCATTTTTAAAAGAGATAACTAACAAGGACCTACTGTATAGCACAGGGAACTCTGTTCAATATTCTGTAATAACCTAAATGGGAAAAGAACTTGAGAAAGAATAGATATAAGTATATGAATAACTGAATCACTCTGCGGTACAACTGAAACTAACACAATACTGTAAGTCAACTATAGTCCAATATAAAATAATTTTTTTTAATTTTGTCTTATTTTATAAACATATATGTAAGTATATATAGCATTATGAAATATGTTATATAATGCATTAAAGGCTAATTTTTATCCCCATTCCCCTATATTCAAACTCCTTACCATGTGACTATAAAAAATTAATAAACAGAAACATTAAATAAATAGAGTCAGGAGACCAGAAAGGGGAGTTCCCATGCCCTATGCTGATAGCAGAGTCCAACAGGAAGGGGAAAGACCTCCTCTTCTTTCCTGGCAAGAGCTCAGCCAATGAGAGACTGTCACAAATCAGTCAATATAAAGCCATTTATATTACTCAGTCTTCCCAACTTCCTTTTCCCCTCTATAAAAGAGTTCTCTCTGTTTTTTTTGCTGGGGATTTGCACATGGCTCACCATGGTTGCAGACCCTGAATTGCAATTCTTTGCTGACCTGGAATAAATACATTTTTGCTGGAGAAATAACTGTCTGTCTATTTATTTTAGGTCAAGGTGACCTTGTAGTTCCTTTATTTAAGAGGTGGAGTCTTTTTTCCAGTGCTTTGAATCTGAGCCTGGCCATGGAAATCAATCTAACCAATAGAATAGGGCAAAAACGACAGAGTGCCAGGAAAAATAGAAGAAATAGTTGTTTTCTATGTTTCATCCTTAAATTAAAGGGAATAATTCTAGTATTTAAAAATTGATTATATTTTTTCTATTTATTTTCAATTGATAACTTTCATTAGATTAAGAAAATTTCCTTTATTCCTAGCTTTTAGGATTATTCCTGATTTTTTAGAAATTTGTTTCTTTGTTGTTGTTTTATTAAATCATGAATAGGTGTTGACTACTATAAATTGCTTTCTCTGAATCCATTGAGGTTATAAGAGTAATAGTTATACAGTTTTTAAAATTTGAATTCTTGTCTTCTTTTAGTACTGTTGTTTTTAATTTACTAATATTCAGAAATAAGACTAGGCTGAAGGCTTTTTATTCCCCTGTCACCTTTGTCCTGTTGTGATATCATTATAATAATCTTATAAATTAAATTGGGTAATGTTTCTTCTTCCTTTCTGTCACCCTTCCCCTACCTATCCCTCTCCTTGCCATTCCATAACTAAGTCTGTATAAAGCATAATTATTTATGTTTTAAAGAATTAATAGAAATTATCTCCAAATCATCTATTACTTATGTCTTTTAATATGAAGAACTCTGTTTACCATTTCAATTTATTTTATACTTAGTAGCTTAATCAGATTTTCTATGTCTTGGGCCAATTTTGGTCATTTTTCCCCCCTGGGTTTTAAAATGTTATCCAGGTTTTAAGTTTCAATCTAGGTTTTAAAATTTAATGGCATAAAATTATTTATATAATTTTAAAGTGTTCCACTGTCTCAGTTATATTTTCTGATTTTACTTTTTGTGCCATCTCTTTTTCCTTTTTTCCCCTAATTTTGATCCTAATGGCTACATACATCCATGAAAATTGTGGTGTATTCTAATACCGATTATGAATTTATCCTATTGAAAATATGAACTCCATCAAATGATTCATACCATTAACTGAGATATTCCAAATTTTAAGTATCGAATTTAAAAATTAGATGTGTATACAGCTTTTGATAGCTCACATTTAATTTTTTCTATTTATTCTTTGAGTCATAAAGGTATATTTCAATAAATTAAGGTTTGTAATAAATGCAAATAAGTGCAATAAAACCTGCAGAGTCTTGGTATTCCATTCATTGAATACTTAGATTTGAAATTTCCAATTGATTTTGAATAAAATGCAAATAAAATTTAGATGATTCATTTATAAAATTTCAACTCCACTCTAGTACACTTAGTTTGACTAAAATATTATTTAAAGGTTCAAAATTTCTATAATATCAATGATGAGCAGAAAAGAAATATATACACATATATGTATGTGTATGCATATTTTTAAAAACTGCAAATTTTGACAATGACTGCTTCTGATTCAACTGATACAATATCTCATTTGGAAGAAAGTCTGAATTATGTGTGTACCACAATTAATCCCAAGTCATTTCTGTCCATAGCATTTTTTTTCTTAGCAGCTTTATTGATATATGATTCACCCATTTAAAATCTACAATTCAGTGGCTTTCAGTATTCATCACCACAATCACAAAGTTGTGCATTTATCACCACAATCAATTTTTTACTATTTTCGTCATCCTCAAAAGAAACCTCTTATCCATTAGCACTCCCCATTTCTCTCTTCCCCTAGTCCAAATCACTAATCTATACTTCTATATTTATGGATTTGTCAAGTCTGGTCATTTTATATAAATGGAATCATACTATGGTGCTATATTTGTGTAATAGCTTTGTGTGGGATTATGTGTTCTTTTTCTTGGGGTATATACCTAGGAATGGAATTATTGAGTCATATGGTAACTCCATGTTTAACATCCTGAACTGCAAAATAATTTTCTGAAGAAGCTGAACTATTTTATACTTCCATCAGAAATGTATGAAGATTCCAATTTTTCCACCTCCTTGCAAACACTTGATATTATTTGCAGTTTTGATTACAGCCATCCTAGTGGGTGTGAAGTGGTATCGTATTTGGTTTTGGTTTGCACTTCCCTAATGATAATGATGGTGAGAATCTTTTCATGTGATTTTATTGACTATTTGCATAACTTCTTAGAGGAACCTCTGTTCAAATCATTTGTCCATGTTTTAATTAGGTTGTTTTTTCACTGCTGAACTGTATGAGTTTTTTGTATATTCTGGATAAAAATCCCTTATCAGATATTTGATTTGCAAATATTTTCTCACATTCTTTGGGTTGTCTTTTTACTATCTTGATGATATATCCTTTGAAGCAGAGCGTTTTTAAAATTTTTTATGACCTTCAATTTATCTATTTTTTTCTTTTGTTGATTGTGCTTTTGGTGTCATAGTTAAGAAGGTTTTGCCTAGCCCAAGGTTATGAAGATTTACTGCTATATTTTCTTCAAAGAGTTTTATAACTTTAGTTCTTATGTTTGGTCTATGATCCATCTTGAGTTAAATTTTGTGTATGGTATGAGGAAGCAGTCCAACTTCATTCTTTTGCATATGTGGATATCCAGTTGTTCCAGAGCTATTGATTTAAAGAGACTTAATATCATTGAGATGGCAATACTCCTCACATGTTCTACAGATTCAGTGAAATTCTTGTCAAAACCCCAGCAGACTTTCTTCAGAAATTGACAACTTAATCCTAAAAATCATATGGAAAATTATGAACATGGGATGAATGAATATGGGACATCTTTCTTTTTAATTATGTTGCCTTTAATTTTCTTCGAAAATGTTTTGTTGTTTCTCAGAGTAGGATATTTTCTATTCTTTTTGTTAAATTTATTCCTGAGTATTTTATTATTTTTGGAATTGTTTCTTAATTGTGTTTTCAGATTATTCATTGCTAATGTATAGAAATACAATTGATTTTTATATATTGATCTTGTATCCTGAAACATTGCTAAACTCATTTATTAGTTCTAATAATTTTTAGATTCTTTAGGATTTTGTATATACAAGATAATGTCATCTGCAAATAGAGATCATTTTACTTTTTCCTTTCCATTATGAATGCTTTTTATTATTTCTTCTTGCCCTGGCTAGAACCTCCAGTATAATATTGCATAAAAGTGGTGAGAATGGTCATCTTTGTCTTGTTCTTCATCTAAGGGAAAAACATTCACTCTTTCACCAATAAGTATGATTTTAGCAATGGACTTTTTAAAAATGCCTATTATCAAACCGAGAAAGTTTCTTCTATTCCTAGTTTGTTGAGTGTTTTTATCTTGAAAGAATGTTGCATTTTGTTGAATGCTGCTTCTACATCTATGGAGATGATCACATAGCTTTTGCCCTTTATTCTCTTGATGGTGTGTATTACATTAATTGATTTTGTATGTTAATGCAACCATATATTTCTAGTATAAATCCCACTTGGTCTTGGTATGTTATCCTTTTTACTTATAGCTGGATTAAGCTTGCTAGTATTTTATTGAGGATTTTTGGATCTATATTTATAAGGAATATTGGTCTGTACTTTTTCTTTGTCTGTTTCAATATCAGAATAATATTGGCCTTGTAGAATGAGTAGGGAAATGCCCCCATCTCTTCTATTTTTGGAAAGGTTTCTGAGGAAGTGGTATGGATTTGCCTCTAAATATTTGGTAGAATTTATTAGTGAAGTTGTTTGGGCTTGGGCTTTTCTTTGTGAGAGGAAGCTTTTAAATTACTGATTCAATCTCCTTACTTGTTAAATGTCTACTCAGATTTTCTATTTCTTCTTGTGTCAGTTGTGGTAGTCTGTGTCTTTCTAGGAATTTGCCCATTATAGTTTTTATAGTATTCCCTTACAATTTCTTTTTATTTTGGTAAGGTTGGTAGTCATATCCTCTCTTTCATTTCTGATTTTAGTAATTTGATGTTTCCCTTTTTTTTTTTTCCTGGTCATTCTAGGTATCAATTTAGTTGATCTTTCAAAAAAACAAATTTTGGTGTTGTTTATAATCTTTATTGTTTTGTATTCTCTATTACTTTCATTTATGCTGTAAACTTTATTATTTCCTTCCTTCTGCTTCCTTTGAGTACAGCCAGCTCTTCTGTTTCTAGTGTTCCAAGTTGGAAGGCTAAGATATTGATTTGACACATTTTTTCTTTTTTAAATAAAGACATTTGCAGCTATAAATTTCTCTCTAAGCACTGCCTTAACTGCATTCCATAAGTTTTGCTGTGTTATGTTTTCATTTCCATTCAGTTTAAAGTAATTGCTAATTTTTCTTGTGATTCCTTTTTTGACCCATTAGTTATTGAGTGTGCTGCTTAATTTCCACACATATGTGAATTTCCCAAATTCCTTTCCATTATTGCTTTCTAATTTCATTCCATTGTGGCTGGAGAACATACTTTATGTAATCTCAATCCTTTAAAATGTATTGAGGCTTTCTCTAAATCCTAGCATATAGTTTATCCTGGAGAATTTTCCATGTGTTCTTGAGAAGAATGTGTATTCTGTTGTTGAGTGGAGTGTTCTAAAGATGTCTGTAAAGCCTATTTAGTTTGTAGTGTTGTTCAAGTGTTATATTTTCTTGTTGCTCTTCTGACTAGTTCTGCTATCCATTGTTGAAAGTGGGATATTGAAGTCTTCACCTATTGTTGTTGAATTGTCTATTTCTCATTACAATTCCATCTGGTTTTGCTTTATAGATTTTGGGGTTCTGTTTTTAGGTACATAAATGTTTATAATTGCTATATCTTCTAGATAGGTTGACAGTTTTTTCTTTATAAAATGTCCCTCTTTATCTCTAGTAACATTTTTGTTTCTTAGTTTTAAAGTCTATTTTGTCTATTAGTATAGCACTCTTGTTTTTTTATCATTGCTTTTTGCATAATGTATCTTTTTGCATTCTTTTTACTTTTTAAACTATTTGTATTTTTGAATCTAAAGTGTGTCTCCTTAGACAACATATAGTTAAATCTTGCTTTTATACCAGTCTGACAATCCCTACCTTTTGACTGGATTGCTTAATCAATTCATATGTAGCGTTATATTGGTAGGGCTGGTCTTATGTTTGTCATTTTACATGATTTTTTGTATATATTTCATGTGTTTTGTCTTCCTCTGTTTCTCCTTTACTGCTTTACTTTTTAATTAAGAGAATATTTTCTAGTGTAATATTTTAATTTCTCTATTTTTTTTTCACTTTATTCTTTATTTTCTTAGCGGTTGCCCTAAAGTTTACATACTAACTTATCAGAATTGACTCTAGATTTATCTTAATTTAGTGCCAATGAGATATAGAAATATTAATCCTAGTATCTCTATTCCTTCCTCCCTTTTTTAGTTTTTTCTTTTTCTTTTTTTTTTTTTTTTTTGTGGTACGTGGGCCTCTCACTGTTGTGGCCCCTCCCATTGCAGAGCACAGGCTCTGGACGCGCAGGCTCAGCGGCCATGGCCCACGGGCCCAGCTGCTCCGCAGCATGTGGGATCTTCCCGGACCGGGGCACGAACCCGTGTCCCCTGCATCAGCAGGCAGACTCTCAACCACTGCGCCACCAAGGAAGCCCCTCCGTTTTTTAGTTTATTATTATTAACATATTGTATCTTATTACATCTTTATATGTTACAAACTCAACAATATATTGTCATAAATATTATTTTATATAACTTTATGTCTTTTAGAATATATGAGAGAATATATTAGAGCAAGAACTAAATGTCACTTCTGTTTCTATTCATCTGTTCCTGTGGATTAAACTTACCACCTGGAGTCATTTCATTACAGTTTTGTTCTCATCTGCCTCCTTTGTACGCTATTATCAAATATATTACATTTGTATATGTTATAAGCCCATCAATACAATTATATACATATTTTGTATTTACTATTTAAATAAGAGAAAAAAAAGAAATATTACAGTTATATGTCTTTTATAATTACCTATGTAATTACCTTATTGGAGCTCTTTGGTTTTTTGGCATGTGTGCATTTGAATTATTGTCTGGGGTCATTTGCTTCTTTAGGCTAAAGAGGCTTCTTTAGTATTTCCTGTAAAGCAGGTCAGCTGGCAATTTTCTTAGTTTTTATTTATCTAGAAATGCTTTTTGCCTTAGTTTTTGAGAGATAGTTTTACTAAATGTAAGATCCTTGTTTGACAGTTCTTCTTTCAGCATTGTAAATATGTTATCTCACTGTCATCTGGCCTCCATTGTTTCTGATGATAAATGAACTGTTAATTTTATTGAGGTTCCCTTATATGTGGTGAGTCATTTTTCTCTTGCTGTAAGGTTTTCTCTTTGCTTTTCAACATTTTAGGTGTGATATGTTTGAGGATGTATCTATTTGGGTTTATTCTAGTTGGAGCTTGGTGAACTCCTTGCATTTGTACATCAATGTTTTTCATCAAATTTGGGGAATTTTCAGCCATTTTTTCTTCATTTTTTTCTGCTCATTTCTTTCTCTCCTCTCGTTCTGGTAACTCCATCACACATATGTTGGTGTGCTTAATAGTTTTCCACATTTCTCTGAGGCCCGTTCATTTTTCTTTATTCTTTTTATTATCTATTCTTCAGATGGCACAACTTTATTGATCTGTTTTCAAGTTCCCTAATTGTTTCTTCTAACAGCTCAAATCTACTATTGAACCTCTGTAGAAAATTTTTTCATTTAGTCATTTCACTTTTCAACTTCAGAATTTTCATTTAGTTCTTCTGAATAATTTATATCTCTTAACTGATATTCTTTTTTACTAGACATTGTTATCATGGCTTCCTTTACTTCTCTAAGCATGGTTTCCTTTACTTCTTTGAATATACTTACAATCGCTGCTTTGAAGTCTTTGTCTGCTAAATTTGACATCTGGGCCCTCTCAAAGGCATTTTCTTTTGCCTGCTTTTTTTCTCCCTCTATATATATTGCTGTCACACTTTACTGTTTCTTTGCATGTCTCAATATTTTGTTGAAAACGAGACATTTAAATAACATATTATAGCAAATCTGGATATTGATCTACTCTACTTGAATTTCTTTTGTTGTTTTTATTCTTTATTTGTTTAGTGACTTGGCTATACTACTTCAGTGAAATCTATTTTACCTGAAGTGTGCATCCTTTGATATCACTCCTCAAAGAGCATAGCCTTGGGCATAAACACAGTCACCATGGGATGACAGTGGTTTTTAACAAAGTTCTCTTTAACGATATCTTTCTCTGATCCCTCTGGTAAGCTAGTCTCTCTCTTTTAGCTACTCTTCCTCTATTGGTATCACACCCAGCTTTTAGACTCCACTAATTGTCTATTGATTGCTCTATTATTTCAACAATACCTTGGGGAATAGACTGTTCTACAGTCTGATTCAGTTAGAGTCAAGCTTCTTTACAGGGGTAGTTTTCGAGGCCAGTCTTTTGTTCCAACCACACGAGGTGTTTTCTTAGCTTTATCTTTCCTTGTTTCTCTCTGTTAAACATATAGCTGATCTGTGATTTAGCTTGTGGCTTTCATGGACTACCAGCCTCTTCTTAATTGTCTGCCACCAAAATCTTCATTGTATTTGACAGTGCCTTTAGGCTCGAACTTCCCTATACTCTCTCCAAATAAAATCATTTCCCTTAGGAAGAGTTATGGGGCTTTCTATTCTTGCAGCCTGCCTGTCCCCCTGGGTAAGAACTCTGAGCAACCTCTCCAGATCATTATTCTGCACTGATATTTATGTTCATATTATCGTCACAAAACTATTTCATTTCAATGATGAACTTTTAAACCAAATTTACTATAATATTCACTATAATGTCAGATGTTTAATATTTTATAGAATAAAACTCTAAAAACTTTACATTGATTCCATGAATTCAATAAAAAAATCAAACCATTATTAAAATTAATTGAGTTTCTCTGCATGTCTGATATTTTTAAGCACACTTTTATTTTACTCAGCAGGTACCATGCATGCTGTTCAAAGGGAGGTGTCTTTGTGTCAGGAAAGAAGAGGGAAAAAAAGATGGCTTATCTCTGTCTTTCAAATTTAATCACGAATTAAAATAACCACTCTTTTCACTGCAAAGATGTGTCACATTATACTAGATGAGATGATGGTTAAGTCTGGAATTACAATATGGAAGTCACCGCGTCCATTCTGGATTTTCAATACAATAATAACAATGCATACTACTACTACTAAAAATAATAAAATACATGATATATATAATGTTTTTTATATATATATATATATACACATACATATATGTGTGTGTGTGTGTGTGTGCGTGTGTGTATATTCTAGCACTAAACTAAACGGAATTCCAGATATGGAATAAGCTGGAACTATTCTGGGAAAACTGGAACATACAGACAATACTCTCCATGTACTGATTTGATTAAAAAGTGACATATTCACATGGTATCTCTCTCTGTTTATTTGGGTCCTCTTTAATGAGTTTCAGAGAAGAGCCAGAACTCTTGAAAATTTCAACTGATGAGGTTTTCTTGTCCCACACTTTTACTCACTCTCCATGGTCTTCCTCCCCACAAATCCAATACTATTATTGACTGGAAATTTTATTCCCAACTTACCAAACATATTAAATTGAATTATTAATATTTTATATAGTCAGCACTCAGATGATGTATAATTTTTTTGGCAGGGGGACTTACCTTTAGATCTTGTCTTCTACTTCTGTTTTAGGGACTCATTTTAAAGGAGGTAAACTTTATGAGTCCTTATGTATCTGGAAATTTCTTTGTTTCATCATCACTTCTGAGTGATAGTTCAGCTAGGTACAAATTTCTAAATCAAAATGTTTTTTCCTCAAAATTTTGATGATATGACTCCATTGTCTTCTGGCACCAAAACCATTGATAAGTAATTAATCTTCACTGCAGATTCTTATTTGTGTGTAGACACTCTCTTTTTCCATTGTATATTTTAGGATTGTCAGTGTCCTGAAGTTTTCATCTTATGTACCTAAGTATAATTATTTTATTGTAATATTTCTCAGCACGTGGTAAATTTTTTCAAACTCAGGACTCGTATCTCTCTTTAGCTTCATAAAATTATCAGTGATCTTTCCTTAAAATGTTTTGTTTACATTTATCTTTAATATCTCCTTCTGGAGAAATTTCTTAATTTATCATCCATATCTCAAGCCATATATTCTAGCACTTTATCTCTTTGTGTTTAATTCTGGAATGAGTTCATTTTATTATTCCAGTGGATTTACTTTTCCTCTGTGTTAATTGTATTCAGCCTGCTTTAAAGTTTTATTTTTTTAAATTTCAATAACAATTCTTCATCTACAATGTTTCTAATTAATTATTTTTCATAATTATCTGTTCTTGCTGCATAACCCCCTTTTTCTTGTTTTTAAAATTTCATTCTTCTCTCATGGTTGTAATCCCTTCTTCATCTTGCTAATGAAATCAAAGTAACTTTTTATAAAGTCCTTTCTGTTTGTACTAGTATGCTTATTTTCCTTAGTCAGCTTTTCTGTTTACCAAGTTTGTTGTTTGTCTTTTGTTAAGTGATTGTATAGTCATTTTCCACAAGATATCTCCTCCTAGAGCATCCTGGTCTCTTACAGCAAGTTTGTGGTGGCCTCAACACAGGCTCTGCTGGTGGTCTGGCTCCAGAGCAGGCCTGGCACTCAGGGTTGCACTCTTCACAGATCCACTTCCAGATTTGTTCCTGCTAAGGCACAGATCCAGACTCCCATAACTGTACAAGCTGTGCTGCAGGAACCCCAAGCTATATGGCAGGAGGTACTGCTGTTCTAAGCTCAGCCAGGAGAGTAGAAAGCAGGTGGCACCTTTCCCAGAACCCAGTTTTACTCAAGCTGTGCAGATGTGATCCTGAGCTATGTGCACAACTTGTGTGGGCATAAAGATGCCAGGACTTTTTTCCAAGCATTCACCTGAGTCTCAGCCCTCTCCTACCCGTGGGCTACTTCACAGCTTCAGACTGTTCTGAATTTTACTTGTTCCTCATTGCTTTTTTCTTTTAGTGGAATATCCTTATTCTACTCTACAGAGACCTACCTTATTTTCTAGAATAACTATGTTTATTAATTTAAAAAATGTTTTGCCATATTGTCAAATGATATACAAAACATTTTATTTCCCACTATTCACTTAGGAGAAGAGAAAGGCTGATTCAATTTCAATTGATTAACATTCCAGTTCAGGTGTATCCTGAATTTTGAAACTTGGTTTCTCCACTGAAAAGGTCAGAAACATCTAGTTTTATATTACATTCAATTCTTGGAAACACTATGGCTGGGTGTACCCAATGATGTGGAGGGATGGGCATGAAAGAAGTACCTGTGGGGAGGACAGATCTTCCAAATGTCGTGACATATCATTTTACAGTATTAAAAAATCCTATTCATTAATATCACCACTGCTCTCATGAGAAAAAACATTAAGTATTTGGAAACTGTCAAGCTCACAGTGGGGACACTGCTTTTGCAAAATTCTAAGTTTGCTTGAAATCAAACTATAGCCTAGCTCACACATCTAGTACAAGTCCACCACAACTCGCCTGGGTGCCTTTTGTACCTGCTACCAGTCTTTGCTTTCATATTTTCCTTCCCACTGACAAAAACAGACCAGTGGGCACTCTGATCCATTTCCTTCAAGCCCAATAGAAGGATCTGTCTTTAGCGCCAAGCAAGATTTTTCCACCCCATTCACCTTTCTGATCTGAGGGTCATGCCACTTTCCAGCACATTGGAAAGACTGTGGTGATGAATATAATGAATGATTTCATTTGTCACTTGAGACCCCACCCTCCACAAACAGAGAGTGTCACAACCTTAGCATATAATCATCCCATGACAACAGTTGGGACAAATAGTAACAAGAGGATTGTTCTGTCACACCTATCAACAAACTGAAATGGTGTTAGTTCTAAGTTTGGTCCTCCATAAAGCGTAACAATAATGTTATTAAACAATGTTCGGAGCCAAACCTTACAGAGTCCACTACCATAGATGGGGTCAGTATGCAAGCCAAAGTCAGGAAAGAATGGGCACCTTGAAAGAACGAAAAAAACTCTCTGTTCTCTTAGGGATTTAATGGGTGGGTCTGTTACCTTGCCTACCAGCTTTGTTTTGGGAGAATAACTAGTTGTTTATATCATTATCTGTGATGCAAGGACCACAAAATTAAGGGCAACACATTCATATTCATTTGGAAACATTAAAACTATCCAGAGCATGGAACTCTGAAGAGGCTTGAGATGAAAGGCGGGAAATCAAGGGAATACGTTTTTGACGTTAAAAAAAAAAAAAGCTTATTAAAAACAAACAAATGAAACTAAATAATAAAACTAAATACCAAAAAAAAAAAAATCCAATGCTTGTTATAAAAAAATGAAGAAAATCCACACAAAGGGATTTGAGAAAGCTTCTCCATTAGGAACTAGTAGTTACCCAGTAGGGTAATCAGGTTTGTCACTTGGTCTGCACAAGCATGCAGTCTGAGTCATTGGAAAGAACCTGGGCTTTGGAGGCAAACAGATCTCCACCTTGACAATTATAAACTGTGTGTTCTTACACTAATGGTAAGATTATATTCCACATTTATAAAAATAAACACAATGACACTTCCCGAAGCCCTAAATTTCTTGTAAAAATAAAATTAAGTAGATGAAAGCACAGAGCATGGTGCTTGGCATACAGTAGCATTTGATGAATGACAATTGCCTTTGGTTTCTTAGTTTTCTAACTGAAATCTCAAACACAATATGAATATTGTGTTGTATATAGCTTTAATGACATTAAGTTACCATAAGTGACCTTATTCCTAGGTAACTAAAATGTCTTTCTTTATATAAGTTACTTTCTTTATAAGTTGCTTCAAACTTTTTTTTTTAAAAAGTCAAGGTATAATTAAGTATCTTTAAATAAATGTCATTGTTAACTTCCTTTTGGCAATTTTAGCAATTCAGTTTATTTTGTGAATATCCCTAGTTATTTGTTTAGGGTAAAAAACAAATATAGCTTAAAGGACCACATATAAATAAACCAAAATTGCCCCAGTTTTACCTGTTTTAGCCGCTATTGTTATGTGACTATGACCTCCAGCTGATTCCAGGAAAGCAATGTCATAATCAGTGAGGCATTATTTTTGTCTCTTTGGTCAGGGGAGGGGAGGGGAGCCCTTCCCTTACATAATTATTCTAGGATTAGTGGTGCACCAACCATTTTCCATGTAGAGTTTACAGGCCAGAATCCCTAATGAGGCACATTGGATGATGAGAGAACATTTGATGAATATATAAGAATAAACAATAGGTAAAAAAAGATTTTGATTTGAGTTCTAAATTAATTCCTTGGCCATGAAAACACACAAAAAATGTACAAGGAGTTAAAACTTCTCCAGTTGGAGCACGTATTTTGCTAGAAACAAATATGGGTCTATGACAAAAAGAAACGGAGATGAATTTTTGCCCCCTCAACAGATTATTGATTCCTAAAGAATGTCAGCCTCACTCTATGAGATTATGCTCTTTAGCACTGCCATGCATTATGAATGGGACACATATGGCAGGCTGTTTTGTAAAAGCAGAACTGGAATAAAGATGTAGCAATACTCTACTCAAATAAGGAAAATGCCAAGTGTTTTGCTATTTGAATATATGAATGGGAAATAGTCTTAATTGGCAGAGAGTTACAGAAGTGTAGATATAACTCTGGAAGCTTTGCAAATTTAAACTCATGCTTGTTTTTTGTCTTCCTTAAATATGCCCCTTGGGTTCTATTAAAAAGTGTTACTAATAAAATGTGGAGTGTGACCAACATAGCTGTAAATTCTTGAGAAACAGTTATGCATGCTTGATGCCTGCTCCTTCAATTATTATAACACTGGCACTTAAGAAAAAACAAATAAACAAGGAAAATAAAAGCACATCCCCACTTTCCAAAATTATGGCAACAATAGCCAAAAGCAGAATGAAGAATCAAGATCAGCTACTTCATTATATGACCATGGCAAATCAATTCACTATAAGCCTCAACTTTTTGCATCTATAATGTAAGGATAATAAACTTACTAACCTCATAAGGGTGTTGTGAGATTTAAATAAGATGATGTTTCAGAAATGCTCAACAACTATTAGCCCTTATTACCATAATAGATAAACATTATGAACACTAATATTTAAATAAAATGATGAAAATCCTATACTGAAACTCTCTATTCAAAGATTATTTTCAAATCTGCTTGATAACAACCACTATGTTTTAAAAAATAATGTTCCCTAAAACCGCGGTGGGGTGGGGATGGTGGTGTGCTGAATTGGGCGATTGGGATTGACATGTATACACTGATGTGTATAAAACTGATGACTGATAAGAACCTGTAGTACAAACAAACAAACAAACAAACAAAACAACTAATACTAAACTTCCTTTGGGTTATTTGTATGGAAATATGTTAATATAAATGTTTCAGACATTACATGAAATTTCTAAAAATCTTATATGTTCTGGTATCATGTTGTAAGACATAATTCTAATTATTACTTTAAAATGTATATCTCAGAAATAACTAAATTTCCTTGTCAACAGCATTATTATGAACTTTCATCAAATCTTTAACCATGGTCATTTTTAAGTCTTTTGTCATTTACAGACAGTTCTGGGTGTACTCTGATGCTTTTGCAAAAATGTTCCTATAAAAGGGTTTCATCTTCAAGGAATTCATGGAAAAGGCTCTGACAAGTACAGCTTTCTGGTAACTGACTATACTGCTGAACTGAATGAAGAAGCCTTTTCAGAACTCTAATGGAAAACTGATGAATTCATAAAAGTGCTAACAAAAGATCACGATGAAAAAAAATTAATTACATGGGACTGAGTGAACTGATGAGGATGATTATAATTTTTGTGACTTTCTGTTTCAATAAAAAAAAAATCCCACAAGGACTCAGAGGCAAAAAATATACAAATCAATTTTCACTGCAAAGTAAAGAAGCTGTTACAGTGGAGGACTGAATGTCAATATCATGACATAGTATAAGTGTGTTTCGTGTTTGGTAATTGCAATCATTGTTGCTTTTGTTGTGGTCATCCATTTACAATGCTTGGTGTCAGTTTATCTCTTGTAAAAATGAGATACAGTGTGTGTGTGTGAAAACAAAAAAATAAAATGGTAAAAAAAAATAATGTTCCATGATACTCAAATATAAGAAGGTAATAATTATTTAATTATTTAATACCTCTCTTTTCTTCTAAGAGTTATTGTTTCAGCTAATACATTTAGGTGTTTAATGCATTTTAATTTAGTTTCTCTATATGATGTGAAGAAGGGATCCAATTTTATTTACTTGTATGTGGATATCTGCTTGTCCAAGTAAAATTTTTCAAAAACACTGTTCTTTCCCTATTGAATTATCTTAGTACATTTCTTCAAAATCAATTGACTATAAATGTAAAGGCTCATTTCTAAACTCTCAATTCTATTCCACTGAGGGAAATACACACACACACACCCCTATCTTTATGCTTGTACCACATAAACTATTGTACTATGGATACCATAGTTCTGTAGTAAGTTTTGAAATCATGAGTTGTAAGTCCTCCAACTTTCTTTTTGTTCTAAGATAGTTTTGGCAATTCTGGGTTTGCTGCATTTCTGTATGAATTTTAAGATAAACTTGTCAAGGTCTACAAAAAAGGCAACTGCAATATTGATAAGAATTGCATTGAATCTGTATAACAGTTTGGACAGTGTTTCCATCTTAACAATGTTAAGTCTTCTGATTTATGACTATAGGATATTTTCCCATTTATGTTGGTCTTCTTTAATTTAATACAAGTTATATCGTTATTTTGTTAGATTTATTCATAAGCATTTTATTCTTTGTTGGTGTTACTGGAAATGAAATTGCTTTCTGATTTTATTTCAGATTTTCCATGCTAATACATAGAAATAAAATTGGTAATGTGTATTGATTTTTGTATTCTGCAAAAAAACCCCAATAATAATGTCCCATGATACTCAAATATAAGAAGGTATTAATTATTTAATCACATAGAAAAAAACTTAATGTCCCTATACATGCTTTTTTTCAGAAATGTCAAGGGCTAGCTAGTGCTGGAGATGAAGCAGATAAATTTGAAACTAAATATGTTTTTCTAAGGTTTAAAATAACACAGGGGCAAAAATTGACTGTGCCTCTATTCATCGCAAAGCTTGCTTCACTTAAAATCTGGATTTGTCTGTGACTGACTATAGTAGAATGAGGTATTAATGACATCTGGATAGCTCTAGGAGCTTGAGGCAAGAGGAAAGACCTTCAGCAGCAAGGAACATTCAAGACAGAATGGCAAAGGTAGAAAAAAGGAACCCAAATAAGAGCAGGTACAGGTTATCCTTCCCTACCTCTTTCCCTCATATTCTTGCCCCACTCCTTCCTCTTGGTGCTAATTGAAAACTAGATGACTTCTTTCTACTTCTTTCTACTAAATTAATTTAAAAGCCAAAATTACCCTCAATTTCAGCATCCCTAGGCCTTTCAGTTTTCCATCTGTTTTGATAAGCTTCATTGAGATATAATTTATATCCCATATAATTTAATTATCCATTTAATTCACATGTCTTTTCATTTCTTCTTTTCTCCCAAGAAGAGTCATTTAATTAGCACTCTTGGTACTTTGCAGGAGACAAGCCATTTCAGCTTAGTATACCACTCCCACGCTCTTCTACCTTAAAAGGTTAACAGTCCCAGAAGACAACATGGACCACAGGCAGAATCTTGCCACAGACTGGGAATGGATCATCTTAATATTTTTTATTTCATTTTATAATTGTGAAATCAGTACATCTTGAAGAATTTATTTGGAGAAATCAGAGAAAGATAAAGAATCAATATTTATCTATCACCTATTAGCCATTAGCCTGAGGTAACAACTCTTCTCAAGTTGTATTTTTTCATCTTTATTTTCTGTTGTCAATGTGTGTGTGTGTGTGTGGTTTTATTTAGATTTCTAGCATGTCTATAACCTAATATAATTATTTTTCAAAATATAATTGGTCGTAAGAATTCCTTCTTATAGCTACACCATCATTTATCAAATATTCCCATGTTGTTGGATGTTTAGGCTGTTTCCAACTTTTTGCTATGATAAATAAATCTGTGATGGATATCTTTGAATATTTCTCTGAAAGCCTCCTTGTATTGCTCTTTAGGATAAACTCCTGGATGTAGTATTTTGAGACCTAAGATAATGTCTGTTCACAAGCTTATATCTGAAACAAGTTTTAAAGTCTATTTATTTGTGTTTGAGGAAATGTACTCAGGCTTACGATCTCATCTAATGCCCACAGTAAACTAATGCCATTTTCTGAGTTCTTTTCAAGCCATACAGAGCTTCCACTAAAAAGTCAGAAAATTTATCATAAAGTAGAAGAGGGGGAAACTCCTTCAAGTAGTTTTTTATTCAAAAAAAAAGTAAATTTGGGGTGACATCTTAATGACCTAAAAGAACTTATGTTACTCTTAATGTACAAAGAGGAATTCTCATTCACTGTGACATGGTGTATCACATTATTTTTATGACTATCCTAAGTATCCTGTGAAAGATGTATGTTATGTGTCCTTTGGGTTTTGTGTGTGTGTGTTTTACAGAGACAGGGAGTCTTCCTGCCTATCTTTAAAATAACTGTAAGTATGAATTATGAGACACATACAACAGAAACATGATGGAAATACAACTGTCCTTTTTTTGCAACGTAATATGTGATCCCTGATATTGATTTCTATCTTGATTGAAAGGGCACACACTAGGAAGATACTAAGAGTAGACTGGCTGCAATCTGCACACTTAGAGAAGACCTATGACTTATTTAAATTTGTTCCAACCACAGTCATAAAGCCCAGATCCATGCATAGTTACTCATTAATGCTCAAGTTTTGTAACAAAGGTACGTCATTCTAAAATAATCAATTATTAAGTAACCAAATCAGAAATAAATTAGGGAGGAAACGGAGGAAACGCACTTAGGTGAAAGATGGAGAGCCAGAGCCTGAAACATTTCTCTGAATATATACGTGGGTGAGAAGAAAGGACTTTCACAGAAACCTGCCTGAGGAGATCTATGGCAACACAGTGATTCCTTCCTTCTCGTTGCCCTCCTTCAGAACCAAAGCCACACCTAAAGCAGGTAGCTAGGTGCACAGTCAGATTCTCCATAGCCTATTTCAAACACCACCTCTGTATAGATTATTACACAAGCGTTGATGTGTGATATTTCATCCCTGAATTTTTTTTAAAAAATAGCTTCCTGAATTTTAATTAGATGTGCGGTGTTATTGCAAAGCCACAACTAGTAATGACTGACTCTAGCTCTAATGAAATAATTTCACTTTCTGCCAGTCATCACACATTTGGGAGAGACATTCATCAATACCACAAATCTGAATGTACCGCAGGAATGATGACTTCACCAAAGAAGGGCTCATACTGCTACCCACACGAGAAAGTAAAGCAATGGTATTTTCTCGTTCTTTCACTGAGGACAGTCATCACCTCTCAGCCGTTTCTCTGCCTTCTCCCTACCTTACCTTTGAATTCCGCACCTGTAAGCTCAGAGTCAATGGTGTTGATGCAATGCTATATTAAGCTTTCGGGAAGTGGAACAGCCCTAAATAAGGTGTTAAGGAGAATCTAAGTTTGAATGGATCCTGAAGAGATCATCTGCCCCGATGAAAGCTTTTTTCAAGTTTTAGGAAAAAACCTTAAACCAAGATAAGCACCTGACTTCTAAAGAAGGAAGTTTATTCATTTAACAGTGAGTTTTCTAGTTTCCAATGTAAGGTTCTTCACGAGGTACAAAAAATACAACGATAAATAAGACATGGTCCTCTGGCCACTGGAGGTCACAATGCAGTAGGAGTAACATCAATACTATCCCCTAATGTGGTCACCTTCAGTGCTGTCCCACTTGCAATCCGTACTGTTCTTTACTCATCACATATCTCATCTAGGTCCTCTGTATTGCCATTCTCCTTTTCCTCTGTCACTATCTTGTTACACTTCAAAATTTGCGATGTGATGCTTGAAAGAAGACTTTACTACTTTAAATAAAGGCACCCACTGTCACCCCATGTTAGCATCATGTATTTAAATTTTACATAACATTAAGGCATATTTTATGCCTTACATGTGTCTTGTTAAACAGCTTTGTTACAGCTATAAACAATGACTTGATACAGTCTCATATAAAGTAAGGGCTACTAAAAAATTAATAAACTAGAAAGAGGTAAGTCCATTGAAGGCATGGTAAAAAGAAAATGCCTTAAATCTCCTCTTCAGTGTAGTCCAGATAGCATTTATCGGAGTCACTTGTTGAAGTGAGTCATAATATTCAAGGGACATATTCAAAAGGGCACAGAAGCTGTAGAGTAGATTTTAAATCATCTGCTGATAACCAAGGAAAATATCATGGCTTTAGGTACCACTCTTTATTCAATAGGGATTAGATACCCTAGAACCTATTGGGTTTTAGTGCAGAGAGAATAATTTGCTAACAGAGGGGTAGAGGGCTTTTAATCCCTACTAGCATGTAGACTCTGAATGTCATACCCATATCTGCCTTGACCAGACCCTCCAGAGAGTTGAATAGACAGCATAGGGGTAATAATAAATAGAAAAAAATAGACTGGATGACCAGGAAAAAAATAGCCTAAATGGCCAGGAAAAACTAGAGAGCATATCCAAAGTATGTAGAACTTTTGTTTCAGGTCCTAGTTTTTAAAAAGCAAGAATGAATTTAAGTCAATAGATGGTTCAAGCAAAAATTAAGCAGCCCAGCCTCAGAAATCAGATAATCAGACCATAAAGAACTGAAAAACTAATTTGTTCTCATTTTACAAAGCATTAAAATAATTATATAATAAGCATGAGAAATACATGGTTACTATAAGCAGGCTCTCTGGTGAAAAAAATTATATGAAGATACAATAGTCTGTGAGAATTGAGGCCGGAAAAAGCAAGTCAACTGGGAAACCTAGCCAAGCCATATAATGGAAATCAAATGCATTAAAGGATAAAGGATGATCATGACAAGTCCACTAGGCACATACCAGAAACACAAGCTCAAACAGAAAATACAAGCTGTGAGAAACATTTATTAATGATGCTTAAGTTTATATGTGGAAAAATTCAACATTTATGAAGTTAAGACAATCATTCTATTTTTAGAGCATAATTTTGCCTCTACTATATGGTGTATTTTGTTTTCCCAAAGATGTTTTCTCATGTTACTCAAAAAGTACTTTCAAAGATGATAAAGAGTGGAGTTACAAGGGAACAACAAGTATGAAACAGCAAAGCTTCAGGAAAAAAACCCACAATATTTTTCCTACACAATTATTCAAAGTGAATGCTGCAGCAAGAATAGGCCATCCTTCATTAGCACTGGTTATGCAGAGGCAAAAAGGAAACATATGGAACTTACACCAACCAATAAGCCTCAGACATGACAGGACTGCTCAATCCACACAGCTTCATTCTTAAAAAAGCTATTTAACAACACTCATGTGAGGCATAAAATATACCTTAATATTATGTAAAATTTAAATACATCATGCTTACATGGGACAATATTGGGTATCTTTATTTAAAGTAGAAAAGTCCTCTCAAGCACCACATTGTGAATTTTGAAGTGTAACAAAATAATAAAAGAGGAGGCGAATGGCATTGATTGTATAAACAATTGTTTTGTATAAACAAACTCACTCTCATGGTTCTATCCATGCCTCAGTGTCCGGTACCATTGATGCTAATGACTTCCAAACCTATCACTCCAGATTAGAGCTTTCTCCCTCACCCCAAATCCATATATCTCAATCCTCTACTGGACTTCTCCACCTGAATATACCATGAGTGTTTCAAATTTAACAAGTTCAAATGGGATTCATCATCATCTCCCACCCTCTCATCTTCTTCCCCCACCCCCCAAACCTTGCTTCCTTTCTGTATGCTCTTCCTTGTTACTGGTAACACCATCTGCCCAGGATCCAAAGCCAGAAAGTCTTTCTAGTCTACTTTCTGTTTCTCTGTTTGATTTTCAACTATTCCTGTATTAGTTTTAGAACCACATCAATGCTACTTCCAGTCTCATCCTTGCCCAGGGGCTACCAGAGTAACCGTTCTAAAATTTAAATATTATCATGTTATTCCAACGTTTACAACTATTTAAAGGTTACCCATAACCTACAGGATAAAATCCAAATCTTTTCATTTATTTTGCTGTCTGGTCCTTCTCAGATGCTCAAATTCATTTTTCACCACTCGCAGACAGGCATCTATCATTTTGAAATAGTTAAAAAATTTTTGATATATGCATAGTGTTTTATAGCTTTAATCTACCAAAAGTCCTCTTCCCTTTCATTTTTCCCAGGGAGTTTCTGTTCATTCTGTGGGATGGGACCCACTCAATCATTTCATCTTCAGAGTCAGTGAAACACAGCTGTCACTCCTCCTCAGTGGCTCTTTCTCTCTGTCTCTGTCTGTCTCTGTCTGTCTCTGTCTTTCTGTCTCTGTCTCTCTTGGACTCTGCCTCTGTCTCTTCTCTTTGTATTGTCTCTGTTTCTCTCTTCCTAGATGATAGATAGCCAGACATATATATATCTACACACACAAACCTCTAATACTATGTCAGTGAACTGTATTACCCTAATTTGTTTGTACTTCTTTCTCCTCTGCTAGGCTCTAAATTTCCCAAGAGCTGAAGCTATAATTTATGTATCTTTGTTTTCCAGAACCTGATGTAGGCCCTAATATACGTAGTGGCAAAATTAGTATCTGTTCAAAAAATGAATGAACCCAAGGAAATGTGTACAGACTTCTACACTACAGCACTGTTTATAATAGCAATAAATTGGAAATAACATTCATATCCATCAACAGAAAATGGATACTTAGTCAACTGTGTATTATACAACTAGTGCTACATGTATTTACATGAGCAAATCTCCAAAACGTAATGCTAATCAGAACAAGTTGCAGAAATGTACAGCACGTAGAATTGAAAACATACATAATATTCAGATCTAACAAATCTGGTTGATGGTTGTACAGGTGTTAACATTGTTTTCTTGCTATTTTTAGGCATATTTTAAATATTTCACAATATAAATTTCTTAAAGACTTGGCCATAAAAACATAACAGAGTAATAATAACAATGGCCAGAGACATTTCTTGAAAGGGCCTTTCCCCTTTGTGATATACATATATGTAACCAAGTAAAATTAAGTAAAAACAACATATCATTTAACAATATAAAACACGGTTCAAAGGAAATCTGTATTTCTTCATAATAAAGAAAGGTCTTTGATTTAATTGCTCTTTACCTAAGAAGTTCTTTCAGATACTGCTATGGACACTTATTCATGAAAATTAGGAAGTATATATATGTGTAAGAAAAGAATCTCCAAAGAAAAAAAATCAGTCTCTGCTTATCATGTACTGATACTATCAAATGAAAACACTTGGAGATGAAAGATTGCATAAGTCCATGCAATTACAACAAGCTGAAATATATATATATATGGGTCTCAAGTAAATGAAGAAAAAGAAATTAAACCTTGGGATGCTTCCAGATGCTCATTCTGGGGGGACTGTTTTTGATTAGGATAACATGGTTCAAGGAAAAATATAAGAGTAAAAGTTTATATACACCTTTCACAGCATGTATATCAAGGTACCAGCAACTTAAATAAGCCCTTTAGTGCCAGATGATAAATTTTTGTATATTTTCATTTAAAGCATACTGTAGTATTAGTCATAGAGTCATAACATGACAAACTGAAGGGAAGAGAAACTACATTCATTTAGTACCAATCATGTGCTAGGCACTTAATTCTTATAGCAGACTATACCACTAGTATTATTACCTCCATTTTATAATAGTTGAAAATGAAGTCCAGAGAGTTAAATCTGATTTTTAAGGTTAAAACTGAAATTGAACCCAGATCCTCCTTACTTTAAAGGCAAGCTTCTTCTACTACAATACCCTGCCTCATATTTACCCCACAGAATACCATCTTCTTGTATGTGTATCCTTAAAGCCTCATAGTATACCTATTTGTAATAATAACAGGCCTAGTGAATGGGTTACAAATGATACTCATATATCAATTTTGTATATGTTAAAGCTGTTTAATTATACACATGGTAAGGCATGAAATATTATATACACATATATGAATACTATATACAGCTTTTGTTATTCACAAAGGTTTAAATGTTAATTTTGGTTTTGAGAATACAAGTAACCATTCATAAGCAAAGAAAAAACTTAACACCAATAAAATAAATATTAAAGGTTCCTTTTGCAAATAATCTTAGGTATTTACAAAGATGATTACAGTTGTTTACTGCAATATTCATAATAGTAAAAAACTGGGAACAATCTAAAAGAGCTGAATAAATAAATTACAGTATGCTCATCATATAGAATACTATGGAGTCATTAGAAATCATGTTTTGGGGACTTCCCTGGTGATGCAGTGGTTAAGAATCTGCCTGCCAATGCAGGGGACATGGGTTTGAGCCCTCATCCGGGAAGATCCCACATGCCGCGGAGCAGCTAAGCCCATGTGCCACAACTACTGAGCCTGTGCTCTAGAGCCTGTGAGCCACAACTACTGAGCCCGTGAGCCTAGAGCCCATGCTCCGCAACAAAACAAGCCACCACAATGAGAAGCCTGCACACCACAATGAAGAGTAGCCTCTGCCCGCCGCAACTAGAGAAAACCCATTCGCAGCAACGAAGACCCAACGCAGCCAAAAAGAAAGAAAGAAATCATGTTTTAGAATAATGCATTTTATGAGAAAACACAGTGTGGAGCCCTAAAATACAAACTGTACACACTAGGTGAAAGAACTCTTGTAAATATTTAGATTTCCATACGAATACAAAATAGCGGAAGGCCAAACAGCAAATTGTTAAGCTGTGGCTGGCTTTGGCTGGGATTATGGGTCTTTCCCCTCTTATTGTCCATGCTTCCTAGGTTTTTACCTTAGGGATATGTTACTGACATCAAGGGAAAAAATCAATAAGCAAGCGCCCTCTTATACATTGATGAAGCTTACTTATTGTAGACCAGGGAGGCTTTGCCTATGTGGTATCTCATTTGGGGATGGATTGTGGGGACTGGAGTGGGGACGGGGAGGAGGCAGAAGGAGAGAGAGAGAGACTGGGAGTGTGGGTAAAGGCCTGAGATAACAAACCCGTTAGCCGAAGTGCCTCCACCTCCCCCAGCTCCTTGCAAAGTCAGACTCTTCCAAAAGAGAGAGACGCAACAGGGGACTCATCCAGGGACAACAGAGTACACAGCTATGAGCAAAGGCTCATGGTATCATGAGAAGCCACAAATCTTAAGTGAAAATAAAGCTTTTATGAAGTTGGTCTCATGCATAAGTCACATCTTAGATTAATTTATTTACATTTATGATGACTAGTAAACATTGATACTATGTTAGTATCAAAAGTAACCAAAAAGTACATTGATTTAGTTATATAAAAGTTGTAGCTTAGGGCTTCCCTGGTGGCACAGTGGTTGAGAGTCCGCCTGCCGATGCAGGGGACACGGGTTCGTGCCCCGGTCCGGGAAGATCCCACATGCCGCGGAGTGGCCGGGCCCGTGAGCCATGGCCGCTGAGCCTGCGTGTCCGGAGCCTGTGCTCCACAATGGGAGAGGCCACGACAGTGAGAGCCCCGCGTACCGCAAAAAAAAAAGTTGTAGCTCAATAATCAACTGATTTATTATTTCTAAATTATTGTTCATATATATATGTAATGGCCTGAGAAGGACTAGCATATAAAAATTAGCATATAACATTTATTGAGTATTTGTAATTTGCGAGTCACTGTGCTATGTTCTTTACACAGACTGGCTGGCTTAACAACACTATTGCTAGAGGTTATCATATTTTTCACACTGAAGAGATTGAGGCTCAGAGAGATGGGATAACTTGACAAGGTTATACGATTAGCAAGTGGCAAAACTGGGAGTTAAATTCTGGAATTCTTACTCTAGCAAGGCCTGTGCTTTCACACTACTCTATACCATTGAAAATAATTGACAAAAGTAAGATAAATGACAAATTTGGGAAGGCAGGAAGGAATTCTAAATGGAGAAGCAGAGGCTAAAGGTGAGAAGATGGAGAATGAGAAATAGGATATGGGAGGAACAATAGCTTTAGTGAGACCATGAAATGTGCTGGCATCCACTCAGGAAGCACCCAGGGCTGTAAGTGAGCAAGTTCCACTCCCGAGTTGCGTGAGCTGCCTATGGTGGAGTTGAGTATTTCCACGCCCCGCCCCTTGGAACTTCTCAGTGTCCTGGCATCCTGAAAATTACTAACCTGGCTCCAAGAGGAGGAAATTGATCAGAGGGAAAACTCCAAGTAGGATGATGTGTAATGGGAGTGCGTCTAAAACTTGATAATGTGATGGGAGAAGCAGTGAAAAGAAGTCGGTTGGTCACCTTGCATTTTATGACAAGTAAGTATGAATATCCCACATTACTGAATTACCCATTTATCCTGTTTTATATTACAATGTCTATCATTAAAAGTGTTGCAATAGAGACGCTTCAGTTATGATTGTGAAGGTTCATTCATCATGCTGGTAGGGAGAGCTTAGTGGACAAAACATCACCTATCACTATGACATTCTGCATTCAGAAGTTAATATGCTAGTGGCATTGACTCAGCAGCTTATCTTCTGAATGAAGCCAATTCCACAGAGTTTACTCAGATGGGTGGAGGGTCCTTTGGACAATGTCGGGGAAAAAAGTGCCTATCCTGCCTGGATAATCAAGATTCCTAGAAGTTTTACAAACTGAAGATTTCCCCCAGTTTCCTGGAAGCATGAGATATAGGCCAACCAAAGGTCTTCCACCACACGCTCAGAATTAGTGCCTTATTCTGGCTAGTTTCCCCTGCTTTACCACTAGCCTTACACAAAGCCAATTTAGCCTTCCCCTATTTTATTTTTTTAATTTTTATTTTATATTGGAGTATAGTTGATTTCCAATGTCGTGTTAGTTCCAGGTGTACAGCAAAGTGATTCAGTTTTATATATATATATATATTTTTTTCAGATTCTTTTCCCATATAGGTTATTGCAGTGTATTGAGTAGAGTTCTCTGTGCTATACAGTAGGTCCTTGTTGATTACCTATTTTATATATAGTAGTGTATATATGTTAATTCCAACCTCCTAATTTATCCCTCCCCCCACCTTTCCCCTTTCTTACTATATTTTAGATGTCTGTAATAGTCTCTTTACTTTCTTCATCCTGCTCATAATTTCTTAATCTTCCAAATCAAATCAGTCCATTCATCCACTTAATGATAAGAACTATTCTTTTATAAATAAATCTTTCACTTTTATGGCTTTATCAATTTACTTTACAATGACAAAGTAGGTATACTTAGTAGTCATAAAAATAATGCTGTCACTAAGTGAATCAACCAATATCTCAGACGAATGATTCCGTCTTTATAAAATTATTCTTAAAGATTTATCATCTAAGTTTATATCAATTTGAAGAAATCCTTGCTCCAGTCGTAATCTCAAAATGAACACAGCGCACATTTATTGAGCACCCACTGGGTGTCAGATATTGTTCTAAGCACTTGGCTTAGAAAAAAAGCTAAAACAAAACAAACAGTCCTGTTCCTGCTATAATCTAGTGAAGGTGACCAACAACCATAAACAGGTGTTAAGTGCTATAACCGTGATCCAGGAAAATGTCCTAGAAACAGATTCATGCTCTCTGTGAACTCAGAAGTAGCTATAAGTAGAGACTTGAAGCTCCTTATTTCTAAATACAGTTTGATAATTTGATTTTCAGATTCAAGCTTCTAAATAAGCCCAATTTTTGATTTTTGAAAGTAGATGCTTGGAAAGTAAGTGATACATAGTTAAATCTATAAGCATAGGACTATGGGAATTTGAGAAACTGAAGGGGTGAGATTAATATTAATATAAGTTAATTTTATTAATGCCCCAGGATCTTCACACAATGATTTCCTCTTTTACATCTTTCTTCTTCAAGCCCATTCTGAGATTTCGTCATTACATTCTGTACTGTCATCTATCAGACATCATTAATCTTTCTGATACATCACGCACTGCTCCTCCTCTACTCTTCCTGACTTCTAGATGGGACTGCTTCCATATATGCTGACATCCTAGTTATGACAATGATCCAGCCCTCCCTGTTCCAGCTACCTCTGCCATTAGATCGCTATCTCCTCCTTTTTTTTTTTTTTTTTTGCGTTACGCGGGCCTGTCACAGCTGTGGCCTCTCCCGTGGCGAAGCACAGGCTCCAGACGCGCAGGCTCAGCGGCCATGGCTCACGGGCCCAGCCGTTCCGCGACACACGGGATCCTCCCGGACCGGGGAACGAACCCGCGTCCCCTCCATTGGCAGGCAGACTCCCAACCACTGCGCCGCCAGGGAAGCCCCCTCTTTCTCCTTCTTTAATACCCACTGCTAATTGTATTTGTTATTTCCCACACATAATGCACGATGTGATCATTTTAGTAATATGTCATTCCTATTGTCTGGTTATATAGAATTCCTTTTTTACATTAACTCCTGCTTTCTATATAATTTCACTGTAATTTACCTTTACGTATTTTACGCTTAAATTCTCCAGGTGATTATTAAGGAAGTGGAAATGTAGCAATCTTTAGTTATTTCTTATGAATTCTCAATTTTCTACCCTGAAATTTCCCATTATCCAAATACATATTCCTTCAGCATGACAGCAGGGCTCTGTGCAGGGCTGTCTTCCAGCATTCAGAATACCTTTGTATCTAGTTAGAGGCTTTAGAGCTAGAATACAAGATGGGAGGAAGACCTGTTTGCACTACTTTTGTTCAAAATGTCTTCCAGGTCAGGATTAGGATGGTGTGCAGCCAACTGGCTGTCTGAAGTAGCTACACACCTGACTGGCGCACTCTGGTGGTAAGAGGATACTCTGAGCAGGATGGCTGCTGTACAGAGCCTCCATGCTGTCTCTACCCCTAGGGGCCTGAGTACCTCCTGACTCATTTTCTGTTCATTTTATATAGCCTTGGTCCTTCCTTTCCCTTCTCTTCCTTTATTGTCCTTTTTCTTTTCCCTGTCTTATTTTTAACACCTTGTATCCAGTGCTGATATAGGCCTTTACAAAGGAGCACACAATGAGTCTATAGGAGGAACTCAAGGATGATGATAGTATTCGCATGCATACTTGGGACCTGAGGTTTGATTTAGTCACAAAAAAATGTCATTGGTTCTTGAAAGAGGATTTTAATCACCCATTTGTCATTTGTCAAAGAAAATAACATGAGCATGAATGTACACTGAGGGATTTTTCCCCACTAAAAGAAAATATTCATTCAATGTTATAATTGATAAATGGGAACTAAGGTCAATTGTGAAATAGTCCTTACAAGTTGGTAACATTGAAGTCAAGTAGCACCTTTTAAAGACAGTGTAAATTTCATTCTGTCTAAAGTTAGAGATGAACAAGGACGACCACTCAAATTCCTCTCTACTCATCAAATACTGAGACGGGTGTGTGAATCCAAGTGTTTCTAAAAAGAAGTCAACAGAGGGCAGACAGCAGAAGCAGGAAGAACTACAATCCTGCAGCCTGTGGAACAAAAACCACATTCACAGAAACATAGACAAGATGAAAAGGCAGAGGGCTATGTATCAGATGAAAGAACAAGACAGAACCTCAGAAAAACAACTAAATGAAAAGGACATAGGCAATCTTCCAGAAAAAGAATTCAGAATAATGATAGTGAAGATGAACCAGCACTTCGGAAAATGAATGGAAGCAAAGATCGAGAAGATGCAAGAAATGTTTAACAAAGATCTAGAAGAATTAAAGAACAAACAGAGATGAACAATACAATAACTGAAATGCAAACTACACGAGAAGGAATCAATAGCAGAATAACTGAGGCAGAAGAACAGATAAGTGACCTGGAAGACAGAATGGTGGAATTCACTGCTGTGGAACAGAATAAAGAAAAAAGAATGAAAAGAAATGAAGACAGCCTAAGAGACCTCTGGGACAACATTAAACACAACCACATTCGCATTATAGGGGTTCCAGAAGGAGAAGACAGAGAGAAAGGACCCGAGAAAATATCTGAAGAGATAATAGTCAAAAACTTCCCTAACATGGGAAAGTAAAGAGCCACCCAAGTCCAGGAAGCACAGAGAGTCCCATACAGGATAAACCCAAGGAGAAACATGCTGAGACACATAGTAATCAAATTAGCAAAAATTAAAGACAAAGAAAACTTATTGAAAGCAGCAAGGGAAAAACTACAAATAACTTACAAGGGAACTCCCATAAGGTTAACAGCTGATTTCTCAGTAGAAACTCTACAAGCCAGAAGGGAGAGCCATGATATACTTAAAGTGATGAAAGGGAAGAACCTACAACCAAGATTACTCTACCCAGCAAGGATCTCATTCACATTCAATGGAGAAATCAAAAGCTTTAGAGACAAGCAAAAGCTAAGAGAAGTCAGCACCACCAAACCAGCTCTACAACAAATGTAAGGAACTTCTCTAAGTGGGAAACACAAGACAAGAAAAGGACCTACAAAAACAAACCCAAAACAATTAAGAAAATGGTCACAGGAACATACATATGGATAATTACCTTAAACGTGAATGGATTAAGGGCTCCAACCAAAAGACACAGGCTTCATGAATGGATACAAAAACAAGGCTGTATGTATGCTGTCTACAAGAGACCCACTTCAGACCTAGGGACACATACAGACTGAAAGTGAGGGGATGGAAAAAGATATTCCATGCAAAAGGAAATCAAAAGAAAGCTGGAGTAGCAATACTCATATCAGATAAAATAGACTTTCCAATAAAGAATGTTACAAGAGACAAGGAAGGACACTACATAATGATCAAGGGATCAATCCAAGAAGAAGATATAACAATTACAAATACATATGCACCCAACATAGGAGCACCTCAATACATAAGGCAACTGCTAACAGCTCTAAAAGAGGAAATCGACAGTAACACAATAATAGTGGGGGACTTTAACACCTCACTTACACCAATGGACAGATCATCCAAACAGAAAATTAATAAGGAAACACAAGCTTTAAATGACACAATAGACCACATAGATTTAATTGATATTTATACGACATTCCACCCCAAAACAGCAGATTACACTTTCTCTCAAGTGCACATGGAACATTCTCCAGGATAGATCACATCTTGGGTCACAAATCAAGCCTCAGTAAATTTAAGAAAATTGAAATCATATCAAGCATCTTTTCTGACCACTACGCTATGAGATTAGAAATCAATTACAGGGAAAAAAATATGAAAAACACAAACACATGGAGGCTAAACAATACATTACTAAATAACCAAGAGATCACTAAACAAGTCAAACAGGAAATCAAAAAATACCTAGAGACAAATGACAATAAAAACACGATGATCCAAAACCTATGGGATGCAGCAAAAGCAGTTCTAAGAGGGAAGTTTATAGCTATACAAGCCTACCTCAAGAAACAAGAAATATCTCAAATAAACAATCTAACGTTACACCTAAAGGATCTAGAGAAAGAAGAACAAACAAAACCCAAAGTAAGCAGAAGGAAAGAAATCATAAAGATCAGAGCAGAAATAAATGAACTACAAACAAAGAAAACAATAGCAAAGATCAATAAAACTAAAAGCTGGTTCTCTGAGAAGATAAACAAAATTGATAAACCATTAGCCAGACTCATCAAAAAAAAGAGGGAGGGCTTCCCTGGTGGTGCAGTGGTTGAGAGTCTGCTTGCCGATGCAGGGGACACGGGTTCGTGCCCCAGTCCGGGAAGATCCCATATGCCACGGAGTGGCTAGGCCCGTGAGCCATGGCTGCTGAGCCTGCACGTCCGGAGCCTGTGCTCCACAACGGGAGAGGCCACAAGAGTGAGAGGCTGGCGTACAGCAAAAAAAAAAAAAGAAAAGAAAAAGAGGGAGAGGAGTCAAATCAATAAAATTTGACATGCAAAAGGAGAAGTTACAACAGACAACACAGAAATACAAAGCATCCTAAGAGACTACTACAAGCACTCTATGGAAATAAAATGGACAACCTGGAAGAAATGTACAAATTCTTAGAATGATATAACCTTCCAAGAGTGAACCAGGAAGAAATAGAAAATATGAACAGAGGCAATCACAAGTGATGAAATTGAAACTGTGATTAAAAATCTTCCAACAAACAAAAGTCCAGGACCAGATGGCTACACAGGTGAATTCTATCAGAAATGTAAAGAAGAGATAACACCCATCCTTCTCAAACTCTTCCAAAAAATTGCAGAGGAAGGAACACTCCCAAACTCATTCTATGAGGTCACCATCACCCTGATACCAAAACCAGACAAAGATACTACAAAAAAAGAAAATTACAGACCAATATCACTGATGAATATAGATGCAAAAATCCTCAACAAAATACTAGCAAACAGAATCCAACTACACGTTAAAAGGATCATACTCCATGATCATCATCCCAGGGATGCAAGGATTCTTCAATATATGCAAATCACTCAATGTGATACACCATATTGACAAACTGAAGAATAAAAACCATATGATCATCTCAATAGATGCACAGAAAGCTCTGGACAAAATTCAACACCCATTTATGATAAAAACTCTCCAAAAAGTGGGTATAGAGGGAACCTACCTCAACATAATAAAGGCCATTTATGACAAGCACACAGCAAACATCATTCTCAAGGGGGAAAAACTGAAAGCATTTCCTCCAAGATCAGGAACAAGACAAGGATGTCCACTCTCCCCACTATTATTCAACATAGTTTTGGAAGCCCTAGCCACAGCAATCAGAGAAGAAAAAGAAATAAAAGGAATAAAAATTGGAAAAGAAGATGTAAAACTGTCACTGTTTGCAGATGACATGACTCCATACATTAGAGAATCCTAAAAATTCCACCAGAAAACTACTAGAGCTAATCAATGAATTTGGTAAAGTTGCAGGATACAAAATTAATGCACAGAAATCTCTTGAATTCCTATGCACTAATGATGAAAAATCTGAAAGAGAAATTAAGGAAACAGTCCCATTTACCACTGCAACAAAAAGAATAAAATACCTAGGAATAAACCTACCTAGGGAGACAAAAGACCTGTATGCAGAAAACTATAAGACAGTGATGAAAGAAATTAAAGATGATACAAACAGATGGAGAGATATAACATGTTCTTAGATTGGAAGAATCAATACTGTGAAAATGACTATACTACCCAAAGCAATCTACATATTCAGTGCAATCCCTATCAAATTACCAATGGCATTTTTTACAGAACTAGAACAAAAAAATCTTAAAATTTGTATGGAGACACAAAAGACCCCGAATATACAAAGCAGTCTTGAGGGAAAAAAATGGAGCTGGAGGAATCAGACTCCCTGACTTCAGACTATACTACAAAGCTACAGTAATCAAGACAATATGGTACTGGCACAAAAGCACTAACATAGATCAATGGAACAAGATAGAAAGCCCAGAGATAAACCCACACACCTATGGTCAACTAATCTATGACAGAGGAGGCAAGGATATACAGTGGAGAAAAAACAGTCTCTTCAATAAGTGGTGCTGGGAAAACTGGATGGGTACATGTAAAAGAATGAAATTAGAACACCTCCTAACACCATACACAAAAATAAACTCAAAATGGATTAGAGACCTAAATGTACAACCGGACGCTATAAAACTCTTAGAGGAAAACATAGGAAGAACACTCTTTGACATAAATCACAGCAAGATCTTTTTTGATCCACCTCCTAGAGTAATGGAAATAAAAACAAAAATAAACAAATGGGACCTAGTGAAACTTCAAAGCTTTTGCACAGCAAAGAAACCATAAACAAGACCAAAAGACAACCCTCAGAATGGGAGAGAATATTTGTGAACGAATCTACGGACAAAGGATTAATCTCCAAAATATATAAACAGCTTATGCAGCTCAATATTAAAGAAACAAACAACCCAATCCAAAAATGGGCAGAAGACCTAAATAGAGATTTCTCCAAAGAAGACATACAGATGGCCAAGAAGCACATGAAAAGCTGCTCAACATCACTAATTATTAGAGAAATGGAAATCAAAACTACAATGAGGTATCACCTCACACCAGTTAGAATGGGTATCATCAGAAAGTCTACAAACAACAAGTGCTGGGGAGGGTGTGGAGAAAAGGAAACCCTCCTGCACTGTTGGTGGGAATGTAAATTGATACAGCCACTATGGAGGTTCCTTAAAGAACTAAAAATAGAACTACTGTATGACCCAGCAATCCCACTACTGGGCATATACCCTGAGAAAACCGTAATTCAAAGAAATACATGCACCCCAATGTTCATTGCAGCACTATTTACAATAGCCAGGTCATGGAAGCAACCTAAATGCCCATCAAGAGACGAATGGATGAAGAAGATGTGGTATATATATATATAATGGAATATTACTCTGCCCTAAAAAGGAATGAAGTCAGGTTATTTGTAGAGACAGGGATGCATCTAGAGACTGTCATACAGAGTGAAGTAATTCAAAAAGGGAAAAAAAAATATCGTATATTAACACATATATGTGGAACCTAGAAAATGGTACAGATGAACCGGTTTGCAGGGCAGAAATTGAGACACAGATGTAGAGAACAAACGTATGGACACCAAGGGGGGAAAGCAGCAGTGGGTTGGGGGAGTTGGTGTGATGAATTGGGCGATTGGAATTGACATGTATACACTGATGTGTGTAAAATGGATGACTAATAAGAAAATAAATAAATAAACATTAAAAAATAATATAATACATAAATAAATAAATAAAAAGAAGTCAACATAACATTGGGTTTGCCAAAATGTTCATTAGGCTTTGCCATAATGAACTTTTTGGCCAACCCAATATTTGTCTTCTGTGAATATTTCAGCTGCTGCAGCAGTATTTTACTTAATGTTGACCTGTGGTCTGAAAAATTGTATTGCCTCTCTAAACATCTGATGTCTTACTTATGTCAACCCGGTTCAAAAATTTGCACTTGATATCATCTGAATATAATTGCTCAGAAAAATGGGAAATGTGCTTAGCCTTACCAGCTTACTGGTGACTTCTTGAAAAGGGAATATTTCTAGTTTTACTCTATGAAGAGGCAAATTACTCCACCTGAAATCATCACATATATATTCTGACTTTCAGAGAAGGGCCTATATTATAATAAAAAGTGAATTAAACTTGGTTGAAACTAATTTAAACTATTATTATTCTCTTCATCAAACTCAATTTCTTCTGGAACTTTTACCCTCCCTTCATAGTTTGTAAATACTCACCAAATCAAGTGTAAAGCCTAGAAATTACCAATAACATCTAATTGATAAACAAAATGAAAAACGCTCCCATTCTAGTCTTGGATAAAACAAGAAGAGTCACAATTGTCTGCAATGTAGAAATGCTATGTGGCAAGAGTAAAGATAGAAATGAAGGGTAGAATTACTTTGTATGTTTGATTATAAAACAAATTAAGGAGAAACCTAGATCCATTAAGTAGAAGTGCAATAACTGTTCTCTCTGTTTCTACTCCTGCTCTTCTAGACTCAATTCCCCTTGACACAGTATGAATAATATTTTAAAAACATAAGCCAGATCATGTCAATCTCCTGCTCACAGCCATCTTTGGCTTATATGAAAGTCCTTACAGGGTCTACAAGGTCCTATGTGAGCTAGCCCTGGCTACTCTTTCAACAGCATTTCCTATCAGCTCCCCATAACTTATTCATGTTTAGAACCAATCATGTCTGTCAAAGTAATTGTAAAAGTACACATTTATTCTTGTGCTTAATCTGTCATTCCAAAGGCTGTTTTGTTTTTCCACAATGAAGTGATGAATGCTAACATAGGTATAATGGACCGATATGATGACTGCCAAGAGACAGAATGGAAGTCAGTCCTACGTATACCTAAGTCTCCCAAGAAGCTGTTCTTATAGACATGTCAGCAATTAGGGCAGGAATTAGTCTGCTGATGACATTTCACCAAACAACAGCCACTAAAGACTTACCTGCAGCTACTACGATAACATCTGCCAGCAGAGTATGGATCTTCAGTTGTTCTTTGGGAGTATATCTGTGAGCTATTGTCACAGTTGCATCACCTGGAATGCAGAATAACTTCCATTAATGATTACTGAAGTTTTTGTTTTTTTTTTAATTTGTGAATGCTCCAATTCTAGAGGACTTCCAGTTACATCCTAAGAATAGGAGAACTGCTTTGAAATTATCAAGTCACTTAGCAAGCAAAAGCTAGATAATCTAGATGACTCAAAATATTGTACCCCTCAATTGAACAGTGGAAAATCAAATGAGATAAATGAAGGTATGTGCTGACCATCATAGGAGAGTTTTAAGTAGAGTCCTAGAAACCCAGGATTTGAAAGTTCTGTATTGACAGGTCAATACATAGATGCAGGGGATACTCACTGGCTTGATAATATGTAAATATTGAAAACAACAAAATAAGTGCACTAAAAATGGCACAATGTACTGTGGAAGCATAGGTGAGAGATTAATTCTGCTTCATCCTGAGGAGGTGTCCAGGAAGGTTTCCTGAAGGAGTTAATATACATTTTTAGGTCATAAAGTATGAACAAGACTATACTAATCAGGGAAAGAATAAAAGAGCATTCCAAGCCAAAAGGATAGCAGGAAAAAATGGACCAACTTTGAAATTATATGTTTAGAAAATGATGACGAGGTCTAGGATATAACAGGAAGTATTCATACATGATTTAATTAAGAGATGTAGGAATAAGAGAGGTTAGCAGTATGAGGGATTCCAGTGCTTAATGTGTGAGCCAAGGAAGGGGAATAAGGGAAAGGCAGTGATGAGGGAAGTCAAAGGAAGGACTTGCAGTAAGAACAGGGCCGTGTAGGACAGTGTTGTCTCTCTTCTCCTCCCAGATAACATGCAAATGCTACACAGTTAACAACAAAAACTGCACAATTTTTAGCAAAACTAGAAGACATATTGTACACAGACTCCAAAAACACGGAAGAGTTACCCAGGATCAGCAGAGTTAGTAGATACCACATAGGGAGAAAGGCAGAAAGAAGTTCAGAGAATAACAAGATGGCCAGCAGTGGCAGATCTCTGGAAATGACTACAAAAATATACATCCTGAAGGTGAAGGGATCACATAAAATGCAATATATATCCCTCTTATTTGTAGCAGAAAATGTGGGAATAAGGGCAGAAGAAGCCCTCTTGGACCTAGCATAGTTCACAGTGGGTAGTAACACAAAGACTCAGAGGAGCCATTCAAACAGGAAGCAGTTTGACTCTGTGAAAGTGGTGAAGGAAGAATCTGAAGGCTGCTCAGCATGTCCTCCCCAAACCCTAACAGAAGCACCCTGCAAAGATAAGATCCAAGAAAATCCAGCTCATTCCATGATAAGTAATTTTAAAAAGGATTTTACACAGCATCAATAAAAGGATACTATATAAGAATCAGCCCAGGGGAACCTTGATTCTAGTGGTAGTTACATGACTATATGCATTTGTCTAAAGTTATGGAACTATACACCAAAAAAGAGTAAATTTTACTATATGCAAATTTTTAAGTAAATAAAAGGATACATTTTAAAAGTGGCAGACCCAAGGAAAAAAAAACAAAGAAAATTTTAAATTTAACAACAAAGTAATAAACTCAACAGAAAAATGTTGTTATGGAAAAGTTGAACATTATGGCCAAACACTATGTCAAACACTTTAAAAATAAGAACTTAGAGTCATACAAAATGGAGAAAAAAGACTTGAGTCCATACAAATTGACCTATAATAGTCAACAGTGAGACACATATCAGTAAAGTTGCTGGACTTTAAAGACTAAAACAGGAATCCTATGAGCAACCAGGCAAAAATTCAGATTTTTACATTCAATTCCAGAAAACAGCAGAGCAATACCTACAAGAGACCCATGTAAAGAAACTGGGAGCAAGGATTTCATATCCAGTCAAATTGTCTTCCAAGATTAAAGTTTGCAAACAATTTTGAAATTGTAAGAACACAGGAAATATTGTTCCCATGAGTTTTTCCGGAGGAATGAGCTAAAAGATGAACTTTAATGAATCAAAATGTATCTGAAGAAACTGGCAAAAGGACTATTGGAGTGTTTTGAATATATTTAATAACAAAATTAAGGCAAAAAAGTGTGAGGATTGGGGTGACAGACAAAATGTTAAATGCTATTTGCTCTGATTAGGTAGAATTAGTGCAACTAACAAAATTAGAGTAGGAAGGACAAAATTGAGAAAGTTTGCTGATTGCCTTATATTTAATGACTAGAATGAACAGATATAATTTAAAGCTGACCAATCAAATAATAGAAATATGAGAATATTTAAAAGTATAAGGCAAACACACTACAAAGATAATTTTTATTGGCAAATATCAGGTAGGAGACAAAAGAAATGGAATCATGGAAGGAAAAGGAAACATTTTATCATTTCTTCTAATAGAGTATCAACAGATACCGTATAAAGAAATAGAGAACTAAGAGTACTGTATAAAGTTATAATTATTAACTTCCTAAATCTTCCTAAATAATAAAACAACTATATACAAAAAAGAAAAAATATAAAAAGTAAACAAAAACCATAAAAACAACAAAACAGAAGATAATATGACATTTCAGACTGCATGTATTTACCATAATAAATATAAATTTTTCTGTTATCTATTAAAAGAATAATATATTAAAATTGACTCACAAAGTAAAGTCTAGTTCTACACTTTATATAAAACACATCTAAAACAAAGCTGTTCAGAAATGTTGAAAATAAAAGGTGGGCAAACATATAACAGGAAAATGACTAATCAAAAAAAAATGATGTTCTTATTATCAAATAAGGAGAAGTTCAGTAAATTTATCAAATAGGATAAAAAGGTACATATTATAATGCAAAGGTGTGATTTAAATGAAGACACGACAATGATAAATATATAAGTAACAAATAAGAAAGAAATCAGTTCATAAAACAGAAATTACAGGAGATACACAGAGAAATAGAAACACATTGAATTTGCTGAATTCAATTAACCTTTCTCAATCCATTACAGGTCAAAGGTATAGAAAATATAAGCAACATAATTAATGATATATATCTGATTACAATATATTAAACTCTGAAAGTAGATCATATATTTTCCTTTCAGGTGCCCAAAGAATATATTTTTAATGATATGACTTTGGCAACAGCAAAAAAGTAATTAATACCAAAAAGTAGATAACTAGATAAACTATAGATATTTTCTCTGATCACAAATCAATAAAGTGATAAGTATTGACAAAATCAGAAATTGAAAAACACTTCCATTGGAAAAAATTTTTAATACTGTTTTGAACAATCCTTGAGGCAAAAGGAAAACACAAAACAACATTGCAGAATTTCTAGAAACATTTATAATAATAGTACTACAGATTAGATCCTATAAAATATAAATAAAACAAAGCTTAGAGGAAAATTCACACTTAAATTATTATATAAATAAAATAGAAATTAAAAAATGAGTGAATCAATCATTTAACTTAAAATGTTAGATAAAGAACAATAAAATAAATAAAAGATATTAGAAAAAATTAATAAACATAAATGTTAAAATGTTTATAATAACTAAGCCTAAAAACTGTAACATTATAAGCAAGGAGAGAATTCAATAAATTAGCCAAGTAAAAATGAATATATAGAAATAAATATGAAAACTAAAGAAAACCTCAACTAAAATTGGAGTTGAGGAGCACCTGTAGAAGGTGCTCTCACTACTATCACTTTCCATTGTTTGCATGCACTGGCCTCTATTTTCATGCCGCGTGGGAAGAACTGTATCTTGCTTTACCAAACAAGAGGAAGTCTTCTATTTCAGGAAGGAAGATTTTCCTTGCCCAGCAACAGACCAGCCAATGAGAAGCCATTGCCACCCTGAACTCTTACTTTCCTCCAGTAAACTTTTGTTTAGAACAGTCCCTCCAAACTATCCCCCCACTTTTCTCTATAAAAGTAAGCTCCCCTCCTTTGTTCTCTGGATTTGCCTATGGTCCACCATAGCTTGCATCTCCCAAACTGTAATTCCTCTGGCTATTCCCAAATAAACTCATCTTGCAGGTATGGTAACTGGCTATTTTATTTTTAAAGTTGATATAAATACTATCATATACAACAACATGTAAGATGATATAATGAAAGAAAAGACCCCATTATAATAGCAATACAAAAATAAAATACTCAGAAGTAAACTTAACAAGAAGTGTGTAAAATCTATATGGTAAAAGAAAATCTCTAGAACAACACCAAAAGATTTAAGTAAGACTGAGGAACTAGTCATGGTTTTAAGACAAACCATATTCTTGAGTAGGATTCAACATCATAAAGATGACAGTTCCCCCTATATTCATTATACATTGAATACAACTACAAAAAAAAATGGTATTTTGCTTTTTCTAGATGAATATAATTTTATTCTAAAGTTAATATGGACAAATAAAAGAGAAAACCAGGAAATCTTTGAATAGGAAGAACAATGAGAGGGAACTCTTTGTACTTGATACAGCAGTCTTTTTCATTTCAGATAATGGTACCACCTTCTGCCCAGATACTTAGAGTAAAAGTCTGAGTTCCCCTTGTTTTTTCTCTTTCTTTCATTTGCTATAAACAATCAACAAATGTAGAGTATATGTTTAGAACCATCCCAAGCCACCAAAATTATGAAGCATCCTCCCATCTCTATCTTAATACAATTCTCCTATATTTAGAAGGTTCCCCTTATACATTAGCAGCCCACTCAAGCATTCTCTTGTTCCAAATGAGAGCCTCCCAAATCCCTGCAAAAACCAAAATTAAACCCAAACCTTCCCACTTCATCATTACTGATGATTTCATCAAGGAACTGAGCGATACATAATCCAGTGAGTTATATACACATATAATTAACAATCTGTAAAGCTTCAAGCAAAAGAAAAAATATTGAGATGAATTTCAATCAGCATGGAAAGATCTTTTAGATAACTCCACTCCTTCAATAATAATATCTAGTTAAATTGTTTTTACTCCTAAGTGAGTTTGGCTAGGAATACCCATGGAAATATCAAAGTCTTATTTAGACTTGATTGATCAGTTTCTGACTATTGTGCTATCAAACAATGGGAAGGTTTTTAGCCTGCTATTCATTAAAATGGATGACGATAGCAAAAGAGAGTTGAGTCATGGGAGTTAAGAGCAAATGTGTTCAAATAATGCCTCAGACGCTTCTGCCTTTTCCCCTTGATACCTGTTCCTGGTTCTGAGAACTAGATATCCTAACTGTCTTACTTGGCGTTGTGAAAATTCTTGTCATTTCTGTTTTCAGTTCTGGCGCCCCATTACTTTTGTTCAATGAATCCTATGACTTGTTGCACCTAGTCATTTCTAGCACCTCAAATTTTTCCCTAGGGTAATCAGAACCAACAGGTTACAGCAGCTACTCCATAAAATGATGTATATCTCTGACCCTCAGATGACTTTTTCCCTCACTCAGTTTTATCCTCATATTGTGAGTATGAAAAGAGCCTGGGCTCAGGCTTAATTTTTCTATCACACAAACCCAGATAAAAATGCTTTGTGACCACCTACAAGGGTGGGATAGGGAGGGAGACGCAAGAGGGAGGAGATATGGGGATATACGTATATGTATAGCTGATTCACTTTGTTATAAAGCAGAAACTAACACACCACTGTAAAGCGATTATACTCTGATAAAGATGTTAAGAAAATGTTTTATAAGAAGTATTAAGCAACTTCACTGTGCCCAGTGCTTTACATCATGTTTGTAAGATATAATAAGAATAAAAGACTTAGAACCTATCTCCCAGAATCATAGAGTTCTGTTAGAACTTAATAAATTAGCTGCTGGGCAAGATATGCTTCTTACTATATAAAAGTCCACAGTCAATCAAGACTTGTTCACTGGGAGCCACCTGCACAGTTTTCTAGGCTATCATTACCTCTGTAATTTATGCAAAACTGTGGATTGTAGCAAAGAGTTGTTGGCAATTAAAATTTGAGGAAATTAATATTTTCTATTTAAAAATGTTAAGACAAACAACACAATATGATTCATTTTAGAGTATCATTTTTTTGTTAAAATTACCTAAATGAGGAATTTACTTTTGTCAGACATTTCCAGCCATTCCCTACATTCATTTATTCGACCATCAAGAAATAATCCCAGGACCATGCCAAGTGATGGAGATACACAATTCCCTCCTCTCATATGGAAAACAGATCTGTGAATCAGAATTATAATACAATGTGATGACTCCACACTAAAAGGAGGTATAAGTTACAGTGTTGGCACAGAGAACCATTATCTACTCTAGCTAAGAACAGCACAGGGGCACTTAAAGGTCTAAGAGAGAGGTTCTTGATGTGAGTAGGAATTTGGTTTGCTTCTGCTTCAATTCCCTTATGCTTTTCCTATCCCTTCCAACTGATAAATCATTTTCCATAAAAATAATTACAGGCATATTATTTCGCCCAGACTTTTGGAAAGTTCTTTCTTACAAGAGCTAAAGTCTCCCTTTTGGCAAATTTTACTAGGATCCTAGATCTATCTTCCACAGCAACGCAGGACAAGTCTCATCTTCCTTTGCCATGAGGCAAATCTTCAAATACATACTTGCTCGTGCCTGTATAAGCAGATGAAGCCAAATGGCAAATCCAACAGGAGCTAGAATCTCACATGTAGGGTTTTGCTTTGTTACTTTTTAAGGGAAAAATGAGTCACTCCCAATATATTAACTCATACCATGGTCTGTTTGAAAGGGAAAATCACCAGGGAAATCGCAAGAAGGAAAACTCAGTATTTGTCAACAGAATAGCACTAGCTGGATAAGAGAAGCCTGAGTTCTGTTTTCAGACAAATGCCTCGAGAGGCCTAAAGATTCTGAACTTGAACATGTATTTCTTTCTCTCTCCATAAGCTGCAATTACATCTTTAAGCATAAAACAGACAAAAAACAAAATGCACAGAGCCAAAACATATGTGATGAAAATAGCTCTTATATAAGAACTTACTACACATCTAGCACTGTTCTAGTACTTTACACGTATTAACTCACACAATCTTCACCAAACACTGTAAGTGTATTTTTTATGAGGTAGAAACTAATATTATTTACATTTTTATAAATAAGAAAACCGAGAAAATACAAAAAGCCCATAATTTGTCCAAGGTCATAAAACTATATAAGAGTCAGAATTCAAATTTATTTAGTTCAGCTCTAGTGGCCAAGCTGCTAGTCACTTCACTACACAGCCTCCGCCCTAAGCAGAAAGGAAAGGAACCATTGGAGTTCACAGTTGTAAAATCAGAGCTGAGAAACACTATGTGTTCACTTTGGTCAGCAGAATAGCATTTCTGGGATTATCATCCTGACTCTTTCAGGAGGCCAGTGGGGGATCTTGGATGACACTTCTTTTTCCTTAGGGATAAAGTCTGCCTTTAGATCTCACCTGGAACATACTGGTAGTACTAATAAGACAGCATCTGACAGAAAACACATGTGTCTCTAACACAAAAAGGACATTTTCAGCTTTAATTTTTACCACTTGTAAAATAATCAAGAGCTAATTTCCCCAGATCTTAAAACAATACTGTACTCTCTTGGCTCCTGAATTCCATCTACTATAAGTTTTCTGTTTCAACTTCAGCTGTTTTTTCTTTGTTTAAATAACTTTAGATACAGTTACAGAGTACTCAGATCTAAGCCTTCTTTTCATGCTTAAAATGGGCCAGACTTTAATCTGGTATCTGGTCAAGACCTGGCTGGTTTGATTTGCTGTTTATCAGTCTTTCAGTTATCTTCCACACACCTTGGGTCACTAGGTGGATGACAACTAAGGAATATGGTTTCACGTTTAGTTACTCAAATACCGTTTCAATTCCACTCCTTTTAAACATCTATCTCAATCTATCTCTTTTGTGAGAAAGAGTATTAGGAAGGACTTACTGAATCTTGACCACCATTGTCTCTAGATAGTTAAAAGATCTTCCCCTGGTTTCAGCCAGAAATTATTGAATCGAAATCATGGATTCATTCATTTAACATAGACAATATATAAATGAGCAAATGCATATATAATAAAAAGTTTGCATAGAAATAAGTGCTATGAAGAAAAAAGCACAGAGTAAGTAAACAGAGTAATAGCATAGGTGCTACTTTGATAAGGTGGTCAGGGACAGCCTGGGGAGGTAACATTTGGACAGAAACCCGAAGGAAGTGAGGAAATAATTATGTAAATAACTTCCAAAAAGAGCATGCTAGGCCGAAGGAAAACCAAGGGCAAAGATCCTGACACGTGAGCATGTATGACATGTTCTAGGAAAGCAAAATGCAGGTGTGGCTTGGAGGGCAGTGATGAAGGTGAGAATGGTAAAAATTGAGTAAGGAGAGGCAGCCCAGGTAGGATCATGTAAGATCTTGCATATCATAGTAAGGAATTTGGATGTTATTCTGGTGTTTTATTGTTTTGAGTGTTATGGGAAGCCACAGATGATTGAGACATACCAGTTAGAAAACAGACTGCACGCGGGAGATGAGACAAGGGTGGAGGCGGGAAACTGGTTTGTAAATTTTATAGTGTGAGATAATGGCTGTCTGAACTAAGGTCTTATTAGTGAAGATGGTGAGATCATGGGTATATTTGACACAGACTGTTAATGGATAAGACATGGGGTGTGAGAGAGAGAAGTCAAGGATGGCCTGAGGAACTGGGTGAATTGATGGCGACATTTACTAAGACAGGGAAGACTAAGGGAGTAAAATTAAGAGTGAAGGTTTGTATATGGTAATTTTGAGATGCCTACTGACCATCCAAGTGGAGTTGTCAAGTGGACAGTGGTTATATGGGTCCAGAGTAAGAGGTGACACAGGCGGTATTTAAAGCTATGAGGTCGGAAAAGATTGACTAGGGAATGACTCTGGAACAGGAAGTGAAGCCCTGGGCTCATTCCCATGCTTTGAGTAGTCTTCCTCAGTTACCCTCCCTGTATACATTCTTCTGTGGAGCTTCCTAAAAAATACCGATATTCAGATCCAACTCATAAAGACTCTGATATGATTGTTCTGTGTTGGGCTTAGGTGGCTACATTTTTAAAAGCCCCCAGATGATTACAGGGGACAGCTAAGTTTGAGAAACACTGGTTTAGAATTTGGGAAGAAGGCAATGACTCAAAAACTGAGAATGAGAAGAAACGTCTAAGTGAGGTCAGAGAAATGTATGCCAATGGTAGCTTTGATCTATGCTAAACAATAAGAGAAACAACCCTATAAAATATGGCTGTTTCATTAAATTAAAAAGCATGTTATAAATATTACTCAGTCCATTACATAGTTCCCTGCTTATAAGTAATTTTAGGAGAAAATATTTTTTGGTCTTAATATCAGAAAATATTTTATTTATCCTGAGCATGTGTTTCCTTTTTATTAATCTTTATTGGAGTGTAGTTGATTTACAACATTGTAGTTATAGTTTCAGGTGTACAGCAAAGTGAATCAATTATACATATACATATACCTACTCTTTTTTTTTAGATTCTTTTCCACATAGGCCATTACAGAGTACTGAGTAGAGTTCCCTGTGCTAGCAGGTTCTTACTAGTTATCTATTTTATATATAGTAGTATGTATATGTCAGTCCCAATCTCCCAATTTATCCCTCCCCATCTTATCCCCTGGTAACCATAAGTTTGTTTTCTACATCCATGACTCTATTTCTGTTTTGTAGCATGTGTTTATTTTTAACTCTAAAGGTACTTACTTGGGTCATCTTTCTTTCCTGCCTAAAAGCTCACAGGATGAAATTAGTAACCCTATCACAGAAAGTATAGTTTAGACTCAATTAAATAAATGTACCAAACACATATTCAGTGTGCTTGGCAGGGGAAAATATCCATGAAGATTTAATGATATGCCTATTTTTAATAGTAGCTTTATTCTTGGCTCCATTTTAGTTCCAGGCCTTGCTTCCCCTTTTTCTTAACTAGTTCTCATTTGCATTGTGCTTCATATATTGTTGTGGACCACCTTAAATACTTTTTAGAATAAATGCAGTATAATAGCTTATATGAACTGAACACTGAGTTCTAGGGAAATGCAGGAACAGAGTGTGCACTCGGGCAATATGATAAAGAGCCTATTCTCATTAACACTGGGCTCTCCTGCTCCAGCAGTCAATCTTCACCCATCAAGACTCCAACTATGGTGTAAACAAGTTGCCAGTTATAAAGGAAAATATTGGCTTTGGAGTCTTATATTTTTAGGATTATTTTCCTATTAATAGTGATAAAATGTGTTAAATCATCCACATGAATCAATTCCCAGGTGACGAAATTCCTCATGGTACCAAACAGCTAGGTCAGTATTCCTGACTGTGAAACAGATTTTAAGCTATATATATATATATATATATATATATATATATATATATATATATATATATATATATATATAAAACTAACTAAATTTTAAAGCGATCAGACCCTCCCAAATCTTAGCCAAAATAAGGTAGTCAGCTCAGTCATGGGATAAGGGGCATGAGCCAAAGTATTGCCCTTTCCTTTCTAGTTGTTTTGGCTGGAAGATGTATGTATGAGATCTATTTGTTAAAGCTTTATATAATTTTTACATTTATTTTCTTCTTTCCAAGATTAACAGATGAAAAGAAACTCAGGAATCTTATTACAAAGTCTTATTCTGCAAACTTGCTTAAAAGACCATAGACTAAGGCTAAATAAGTATTCTCAAGGCTCTGAATTCATTCTCTGTGTGGAAAAAGGCTAGACCTCTGGGGTGTATTAGTACAAATTTAGCAAATATATAGATACAAATATGGCAACTATAAATACAAATATATATACACACACACACATATATATGTATATGTGTGTGTGTGTGTGTGTGTGTGTATATATGTATATAATAGTTTTAGGGGGGATAAAAACAACTTTCAGGGTTAAAGACTTTTACTCTCACAGATTCACAGTACTTACTATATTAAAGGTTATATTATATTACTATATTCACAGTCAAGATATATGTTTGATTTTGTTTAACCCAGATTTCCCAGACTTATTTGACTAATTTTTGTCCCTTTAAAAAAAAAACTAAACCCATTTAGAGAAACACACTCCACAGGGTGTGGGTCATCTCACAAGAGGTGAGAGGCCCCAAAATACGGGGTGGTTAGTTTTTATGGGCTGGGTAATTTCATAGGCTAATGAGTGGGAGGATTATTCCAACTATTTTGGGGAAGGGGTGGAGATTTCCAGAAATTGGGCCACCTCCCACTTTTTGGCCTTTTTAGCTGGCCTCAGAACCATTTAAAATCTTGTGGTACATCCGTGCTCCTAAGAATACAGCTTATGAATAGCCATATTAAAACTTACATGATACTCTTGGTCTACGAATAAAGAGAATTTATTCATTCATTTATTGAACAAAGACTTTTTGGAGAGCTATTATGCTAGATGCTGGAAATAAAATGGGAAGATAAAGAGATATGGTTTTCGCTCTTGTGGAGTTAATAGTCCAGTGAGTATGATGAAAATTAATCAGATAGTGACACAACTAAATGACAATCACAAACTGATAAATGTTGTGAAGGAAAAGTTCTTCAATGTGTCTATGGTGGTGTGTGTGAGGGGGTGGGAGAGATTTTCAGAAGTTCTATCTGATGTACTTACTATATATGTATAATAACACTGCTTGGCATTGACCTGATTTTTTTTTTAAATCATCAAATCATCATTTACCATTATGGTATGAATGATTTATTTTGTACAGAGTGAACTTTTTCCTTCTAGAGATTTTAGAAATTTTTAATAACTTCAAGTAAATATAGTTTTAGTTTTGTCTGTGAGGTGGGATTTTTTAGTTTGAAGTGAAGAACAGTGACAGAAGGTAGACAATAAAAACATTCCATTGCAATAGTACAAAAGATAGGCATAAAAAGGTATAACATTAATGTATAACTATAGCTAGAAATCATCCACTCCTTCCCACAACCAAGCTTTTTATTATAGAAAGCTCTCCTCCTTTGCAGCATTTTGCACAATTATAATGATTAATCATTCATACCTAATTGTTTGATCACTGTCTTTCCTACTAAACTGTAAGCTCAAGAGGACAGGGCAATATCTGATTTATTCACTATCATATTCCCATGCTTAGTGACAAAGAAATCAGCTCCTCTGTAAGAAGGCAGCATTACATGCCAGCAGCTCAAGAAAAAAAAAAAAAGTCTAAACAAAATGATAGATTTTAAATGTTTTACTGGAAAAATGCTGTGACCTCTTTCAATTAATGCTGTCAGCAATAATTTTCCTTCCCTTCCCAGTATCCTTAGGTCTCCTCTCCCCTTCCTGATGGTCGTGAGGCATTCTCCTCTACTGTGATCTGACTCTTGGGCAAAAGGGGAGGCATAAGTTATACTTTTATGTAAATGCCTATAATGTTAAAATATGAAGGAGTTAGTTTATAGTAAGTACCTAGCTACTTCTGTTCCCTCCTCCCCACTATATAGGGATTTTTTTTTCCATAAACGGCAGTATTTTATTTTAAATCCCTAGCCTGCAGTCTTATTTTCTACAATACAGGCACACAGGAAACACTAAATAAACTGTTATTGATTCACTGACTAGTTGCATTATTACATGCCAAGCCCTGTGCTAAATTTCAGAGATACAAAAAGCCTAAGACAAAATATTTGTCATTGAGTAGTTCATATTTACTATGTCTGTGTAGAAAAGGGGACCAGGTAGACAATCAATATGCAACAGGATTAGTACTGGGATGGCAGCACATATAACATGTAAAAGTTAGATTTGCTGCACATCTTGAAAGGTGGGCTGGAGGTGAGAGGAAAGCAGGCGAGTGAGGGGAAACAGCATTCCCTGCAGAGGGAACAGGGTATGTAGTGGAAAGGAGGCCTGGAAGAGATGGTGTGTTTGGGGAACAATGTGCAGTTCTATGAAGCTTCAGCATAAGGTACCAGGGGGAACTCGATGGGATGAATGGCTGAAAAGGCTGGTGGAGCAGAAATGAATATCCTAACAAGTGATGCTTTGAATAATCGGGCTTATAGACATCAGAAAAGGGATGCTTTGTGCTAATAATTATGAAAAAAAATGCCTGGTACTTTGAGGTCATGAGGAAAGAGGGAAAATGAAAGGGGAAAAAAAAAGATTTGGACTTCACTTTATATTTTAAATAGTGTTTAATGTTATTTTCAACAGGGCAACTAATAGTTCCAGCTGCCTGATGTGAGAATATGTGACATTTTTCCAAGTACATTGCTTTCCAGATACTAGCTGGCTGAATTTCAGAGATGTTGAAAATGAAACAGTACTCCGACTATTCAACTTAGAAAATGAGACTACAGCAAGCATTTGTTCTTTTCTATTGCTTTCCACTATGCAAACTCAAAGCTGTAATTCAGTAAAGTTTAGTCAACACAGAGGCGTCATAAAACATAATACCCCCAATATCTTACCACGAGTACTTCTACCTTAGGAATAGCGGAATGGGAGGAGAAAAGACTATAAATGCCTGCCGTCCCCCTGCCCCCATTTGACAATGGTTCATTCCACAGCGGCAGCAAAAGTCCCACTCCATTCCACTGGCAACAAGACTAAGAATCTCTGTCCGGGAGGCGTGATTGCTTTGCGTGACTCCTCTCTCCTAGGTGTTCCTTTTTGTCTCCTCTCTTTGAAACTTGAGAGCACCTGGTCCAACCTGGCACTGCGTTGAGCTTAATCACACATAACCACTCATATTACACTGCACTGCCTGGAACATCCATTCCTGTGTTACTACCTGAAGGCCCCTCCTGTAGGTGAGAGAGAATGCTCCCAGGCTAGCAAAAATGTTCATTTTCACAACTGGAGCCAATTTTCACAAAGGAAAGGCATCACACTGACAAAATATCTTGTGGTTTTCCATTTAGATAGGATGTCCCCTTGAATGAAAAATACCTGATATATAGAAGTTGCAGCAGGTGGGCAGCTTGAGTGCAAAAGCTGAACACCAATGCGGAAGCTGTGCTTTGACAAACAGTGTCCTGAAGATGCAGTCTGTCATCTTCTGGAAACAGGGGGCCAAGTCTTCTTCACCCCTGTACCACACCCCCACCCCAGTGTTTCACAGAGAATACGCACTGAACGCCTATTACCTGAATGAAGTCAAGAATATCCCGAAGGACTCTAAGCAAAATCAGCTTAGTTGCTGACTCTTCCAAAATGCTCTTTTAAAAAGTCCCAGCAACCAATGCCACTGCAATAGTACCCCAACCTTTTAGTTAAAAGGAGGAGCATGTTGTGGCCATTTAGGGGGATCTATTTAGATGACATGCCCTATGTAAGAATATAAAATAGGCAGAAATGAATTTACTCTAAAAGAATTTGAAATAAAATCAGACTATGTATTCCTTTGGTTATAATTAATACACATAATGCCTGGTCATTATGGCACTTTGTTATCTTAAAGGAAAAAAAAAAAACTGTTTCAGAGAAATTGGAGAACTCTGTTTTACTCCATCAGGGTAAGCTAAACATAAAGACATTGTGCTAAAGCCAATAGTATTCAGTTTTCATTCTGAAAACTGAAAGGTTAAGTTACCTGGGTAGGTTACTACACACAAAGACGTTAAAAGAATACCAGTGAATTATAGGTGATCACAATGATATTAAAACATCCTAACAAGTAGTGGGGCTCATGAGAAGAGACTCCACTGTCAATCTCTTTACATTTCCTCAATTAACCAAGGGCTTCCCTTAGCAAATTGAATGCTTTCTTAGGGATGCTGAATTTTATTTTGTGCCACTAAATATTTATCATTTAAATCACCCATACTTGCATATCATGCCCCCTCTGTACTCTGTCCCCCCACCCTACCACCACCAAGACTATAAGCTCTTGGAAGACAGGAACTATCTCTCACTCTCTATAAAGTACACAGTGGCTTGAATGTCATGTCATCTTTAAAGCCTCCTGTGATGACATGTCCTCAGCAGAAGGTTATCTCCCTGCAGCATCCTGCTGTGTTGAGTATCAGCACTAATTCTTTACCTCAAGATTTTAGCACATTCTCAGTCCTCTAAATATTTTAAGCCCTTGAAGAATTAAAAGAAGCTCTTTCTCACAAAACAGCCAGGATCCATGTCCTAAATAATCAAGACTAAAAGCCAGCCCTGTGTAGACACATATTAATCAAGCTAAATTTCAGTTTCGCCATTTTTCTTCTAGTGCAATTATCTTTGGCTTTAAGACACAAATGAATCATTTGGGCTCTGAATCTTTTCTGGCAAAGAAGTACAGTGTGAGCTAAATGCTCAACATTCTGAGTGTCATCAGAACAAGTTCTATAGATATGAATTTGCCCAGTTAATCCTCCTTCATTATGTCCATAAGCTAACAATGCACATGTAGTCACTGCACATCATTACTGCTCTAGCAGACATGGACATTTGAAATATTAACTTTCCCACAGACTGCAAATCTCCGGTAAGCAGCTCTCAACAATTCATTATACTAATCATATATGTCACCATACTCCTATTAAATATGCATGAGATTAATAACCACCACCCATGTTGCGAACTATTCAACATCATTTTTAATACAATTTATTACCTTTTAGATACTGTAATTATAACGGCACCTGTATGCCACTATAACTGTAAATTTAACCACCTGGCGTTTAAGTAACTAGTACTATATCTAATTCCAATTTTGTTCAATTTCTAACATGCATTCAAGTGAAAATATTTTGTAACACAAAGTATAAAATATTTATAAAGTAAATGTGTTTTATGACATAGGACTATCTAATTTAAAATTGCATAAATAAGAGGTAAATTAACTTACTTAGACTTAGGTATTTTATAGACAAATAATTCAAAATTGAAATTTATCAAGAAATTAGCACACAATATATTAATATCCACAAGAAAAAGTACAATGTAAAGTAAACTTTGGAATATTACGATGTCATATTTATAATCTAATATTTTATTAACTTTATAAATTCTATGTTTATGCAAATTATTACAACAAAGATTAGATTTGATCCAAATAAAAGTAAATATAAAACCTACAGAAGAAGAAAATAAAATTTCAAATGAAGGTGAAAACTACATCATTGACCTTGGATTATGTTATTCTAAACTTTTTAGTTAGTATGGCCACAGATTATTATTTAAGCATAATAATGGAAATAACAGTAATAGTCACAGTTCACATGTACCAAGGGCTTACTTAACTTACTGTGTCAGGCACTGTGAAGAGTGCTTTACATACAAGTCTCATTCAATTTTCATAATAACCCAATGAAGGAGATATTAATATTATCTGCACTTTACAAATGAGGGAAGTGGAGACTTACACAGATTAAATGACTTACCCAAGGATACAGGGCTTGGCAGGGGAGGGGTCTGACTTCAAGTCTATCCTCCTAACCAGACAGTCAGCACCCAGCTCCCAGCTTTGTACACCACCTCCTTGAATGGCCTTGGGTAAGTCACTGAAGTCTCTAAAGCTCACTTCCTTTAGCTGCAAAATGTGAATATGAATATATTCCAGAATTACTGAGAATGAAATAAGATAGTTCATGAGAAAGTGCTGTGCAATTAATAGAGCTGCATAGTGCTGCTTGTTATGTTATTGATGAAATAAGAAAATAATATGTTGAAAATGAAGAAAAAACTGCCTATTTTGGCTCTTGGTCAAAATCTTCCAACAAAAATGGTACACCTAGGTAAATTTTCCTGGTTGTTTTTCCTTGCTTAACAGAAACTATTAAATAAAGGTAAATATGAATCAATATCTTTATTATACCCTAAGAGATAGATGAGCATTAACAGATTAAGTTAGAAGTGAATAGGTAAGCTAGAGATGCAACTTTGTAGATGGTTACCATGAAAACTATGTTGATATTACCAGATTTGGCCTTTCAAAAAGCTCTTCAAAGCTAAGGCTTTTTAAAGTTTCTTTGAGTCATTATCAGGCCCTAGTTTACTATGATCCACATACACATTTTGATTTGTTGCAATATTTAAGTCCTTAAGTCCAGGCAGGCACAAACAATTCAAACTCTAATAATTTATAATTTTATATAAGTGATATGTTATCATTGGGCTTCTTTTTCCTAAGGGCTTCGTGGCTTAAAAAAATATTTCATATGCATTACGTCAACCAAGATCATAAAATTAGTACAGTTGACCCTTGAACAATGCCGAGGTCTGGGACACCCACCCTCTGCACAGTCAAAAATCCTCCTGTAACTTTACAGTCAGCCCCTGGATTTATGATTCCACATCCATTGATTCAACTAACCACAGATTATATAGTACTGTAGTATGTATTTAGTGAAAAAAAAAATCTATGTATATGTGGACTTGTGCAGTTCAAACCCGTGTTGTTCAACAGTCAACTGTATTTGAAAATTTGAGATCAGGAAACTGGAATTCACCAAGGTTAATAATGGTAAAAAAAAAAAAAAAAACACCAAACATATCTATATATTGGTGGTGTGTTTTAGGGGGGTAGTGTGTATGGGTATACAGATATCTATCAACATGTGATTTTTATGTATCTAGTATGTATCTAGCCTTGCTACCCTTCTTAATGTCTATATTTTTAATGATATAAAGGAAGTATATATAGCCAAAGGATAAAGTAGGAACAAAGGGGCCACATTTTTCCAGTAATTCTTTTATTCATTGTCAAGGTGCTCATGTCATTAGATAGGGAATAAAGGGAAATTTGCAGAAGCCCATAAATATTCTATTTTTTTTTTTGCAGAAGCCCATAAATATTTGCAGAAGCCCATAAATATTTGCAGAAGCCCATAAATATTCTATGGGCTTCTTTATTTGCAGAAGTCCATAAATATTCTATGTCACATTTTCAAACACATTTATTTGATGATTGTAAGTGAGAAAACTGTAAGAGTACATAGAATCTCCAGGTTGCCCCTACCTCCTGGCCGTTCGTGCTCTCCATCAGTGTGTAAGAGCATGGCGATGGGCATCCCTGCATTCTTGGATCTTCCAGCCACAACCACATTTTTTCCAAATGTTTCAATTCCTTAAAACACAGAGTTTGGTTTAAATGAAGAATAAGCAACAAGAAGCAAAGTAAACATCTCAACAGCCAACTGCAGTATTCTTTAAAAACTTCTAATTTAATTTGAATTATTTTGTGGCTTGTCTATAATGTTCCCACATTCACTATTTATAAATATTTCTTTTTATAATTCTTGGATCTGTCATGTTCCCTCTCATTATGGCCTCATTAAAAAACCACAGACATTTTCAAGCTTCCATTAAATTAGTTTTAAACATTAAAATTCATATGAAGTGTTAGAAGAGTGGAGACAAAATATTAACTACTAATCACAAAGCAAGCAAAGTGCAAGGTCAAGATTAATTGGCAATCAAACTTGGAGCAAATCTAGGACAAAATGAAGTGGGGGAAAAAGTATTTTTCACAAAACTCATGCACTTTATTCTATAGGAGAGAAGCACTAAATTTATGGACTTAGAAAGGTCTGAAAGATAAAGCTTACAGATTTAACACACTTAATCTCTTTGGGGCATAGTATCTTCATAAGTAAAATGAAAAAATTAGAATTAAGGCTTTTCTAAGTACTAACATTCTAAGAGTATAATTCTAGGATCTGCTTGCCCTTGGAAGTTCTCTCCCTCAGTTAGAAAAGAGAAGATTAGCAGGAGGAGATGCTGCCAAAAATGTAAGAGACAGTGATGAAGGCAGGAGAACTATCGAGGGTCTTTGAGAGCATTATTGAATTTAGAGCACAATTCAAGGGCAAGTGTTTATAATGAAAACCTAGCTCATTAGAGATGGTGCAAAATGTTCGGCACATTTTTTTAAAAATAAACTTATTTTATTTATTTGTTTATAAATTTATTTGGTTGCGTTGGATCTTCCTTGTGGTGCAGGGGCTTCTCATTGCAGTGGCTTCTCTTGTTGCGGAGCACGGGCTCTTAGAGCACGGGCTTCAGTAGTTGTGGCTCGTGGGCTATAGAGCGCAGGCTCAGTAGTTGTGGTGCACAGGCTTAGTTGCTCCACGGCATGTGGGATCTTCCCGGACCAGGGCTCGAACCCGAGTCGCCTGCATTGGCAGGCGGATTCTTAACCATTGCACCACCAAGGAAGCCCAGCATATTTTGTTTTTAAAGGTAAGGAAAAACATAATACATTTTGAAAAATGTACATGAAAATACCTTCAGCTTATAGTTTTAGAGTAGGGAGATAAACTTTCTATTTGGAAAATTCACTCCCTGAAAGGTGAAACAGCAGTTTCTTGTAACCTGGCATGTGTTCTTCATTTTATCTTATTTCAGATTATTCTTTGACTTCTGTAACTTTGTATATTCCTGTAGATTGAAGTTTAATGCTTATTTTCTTTCACTCTCTTTCAAGACAACGTGAAAATGCTCATTTTGGTACTTAGCACCCATGTCCCACAGACCAACCTGTTCGTTTGATAATTTCCCAAACAGCACTAGCAGTGGCAGGTATGAGAGAATGCTGATCCAGGCATAGTCTTCCAATGTTAATAATATGAAATCCATCTACGTCTTTTTCCGGGGCAATTCCATTGCATACTGTCCGCTCATCCACGTGGTCTGAAAAGTAAATAAAATTGATTTAGTTTTACAATTGTTATCTATTTGCAAGTCTGGAAAATTAAATTGGAGGGCCTACAGTCACATCACTTATGGTTCAGCTTTAGTTAAGATATAGAATCATTACTCTATTCCTTTTATTGCCATGAAAATAGTAAGCCAAACTGCTCTTGACCAATGGCTGTAATTAACTGCTGTAAGAGTATATGCAAGTACAGGGCCAGAAGTGGCTGGTCTGGTAAAAGGGAAAAATCTGTGAAATCAAACAATACCAATGAGATCTGGGAACAGTCAGATGATAAGGCTTTGCCTCTATAAGTTTGCATATTTAAATGTATGTTTTTCCTATACAAGATAGTTCCACGAATAGGCTTCTGTTGAATATTGTTAGCATTACAGATTAAAAGGGCTTTGTTAGTGTTAAAAATAGCCATGACATCATTAATGCCTAGCTTCCTCCCAAATGACATAATAGAAAAGCAAACACACACACACACACACACACACACACACACGTACCACACACATCATTTCCCTGAAGCATTATTACATTGAAATCCAAAATATCATTATGGTTTCCTTTATGAAAGGAAAAGAACATAACTTGAGTAATGACCTAATCAAATGAGATATGAGATGCCAATCATCTCATTTTGAAAAGTAATAAGTATAGAAATATAAAATAGGCTCTTAATACTACTCTATGCAGAGTAGCTTAGGGTATCCTAAATCCAACAATTAACCCACATTCCTAAAATACTAAAATAAAGGTATATTTGCTACAGAAAAGTTTCCTTATGTATTACACAATGAATGCCATTTAGAAATAATTTTTTAAAACATTATCAAAGCCCAAGTTCAAACAGTTTTCAAAAGAGACATGTCTTATGTCTCAGATATTTTATATCCTAAAAGTGACACTACAGCCATCTTACTTTAAATAGATCCAATTTGCCATTACTAGGCTACCAAGTCATTTACATATATAAAAGTCATAATATGAATCATATTCAATTAGAAATTGGGTCTTTGGAATATCTCTCCAATGACTAGTTTGTCACTTTCAATAATTGTATTCATTCTATAATGTCCTACCAGAGTAAGCCTCCATCTGTTTTCTCTGAAGATAGAAGATGATTATACAAGTTCTAGCAAAATTTATTTTTAGAATTACATATTTAACTTACTATTTGAGGACAAAAATAGTGGTTCCTTTTTAAATCTGGTTGATTATGATGATGATGATGGTGATGATTCAGTTTTTAGACACCTACCACTCATGCAGACGCTTCATGCCATGGATATTTCTTACAACAAAATCAAAAGCTTTGTAAATAAAAAAAGAAATAACTGTAATTGAACACTCCATTATTGAGTTATGGCTTAAATTAGTTCATTTCTAAATTCAAAATTGGCTACTGTATGTATGGGCCAATAATGTATTGAAAGAATTCAACAAAGGTTCTTTTGTAGATTTTGAGAGCCATCCTCTTACCAAATAAGTCTGAACTATACTGAATTTCGCAGTCTACTGGTCTGTGCTGTTTTACTCGCTAAAAATAACATTAACTTGTAATGAACAATTCATCTCACACAATAGCTGAAATACTCAGGAAGAAATGTAAGCATCTGAAAATTTGGGGGCAAGCACTAGAAACTGGCAACTATAGACCTGTCCTCTAATGTATTTCTTAAAACTTCAACCCAGATCTTCATTTCGGAACAATTTTATCTTAAGTTAATTACGTAATTTTTGTTTAAAAGACAGATGTGTGGACATATAAAAGGTGTGATGTAGTGAACACATGAAAACTGATTATTAATGTGCTTACTATTTAATCTAAAAGGAAAAAACCTATATGAGTAGATTAAAAATGTTAGGATCATAAAAATCAAGGACACCAATTCATACATCACTTTTATGTAACTCTATGTTATCTCAGGAGTGGATTAAATCTCACATACATCCTTTGCCAGGAAAGATGTACCTTTCATTATGTAATCTACAGTGTATGGAAGTAACAGGAGTTAGTATATCTTACATTCAAAGAGTGCTTTATAATGTTCATGTTACCATCACATAGGTTTCCCCTTTGGTCTTCATAGTTACTGAGGGCTAAGATAGAAAAGGTATTATCTTCATTTTAAAGATGAAACTGAAAGATTTTGAGACTCAGCCAATCTCAAACTACTACTTAGAAGAGGGATCCAGAATTAAAATCCACATCTGTTTGTCCTAAAACCAGTTTTTCTTTCTGTGTTATACAGAAATCATAAATATTAATCAATCTTAAATACCACTCAACAATTAATATCAGCAAGGGCCCCTGCCTCTTCTAATCAAGACATTTTGATCATCCTAAAATATCCCAAGGAATGCACTGTTTCTTCTAGACCTCCAAAAACAACAGTATTTTTGGATTAACTAACATGTATCTAAATACATGCAAAACAGCATCAAACGTTTTATAGCACCTTTTGTTAAATGAGTAAGAGAAATAAATACATTTCATGCTTTTAACTGACTGCTACTGAAAGTCCCCTGATGTCTCATCCCTGGGGCCCATGACTTGAAAAGAAGAAACAATCATGAGCCTCAAAAGCATTAATTTTTTTACAATGGTTATAAAACATTTTTGATTCATAGAATACATTGGCAAACAACTAATCACTTAATACCTTACCCAAATGAACGGGAAAACTGGCATTATTCACTTTGTGAGTGTGTGTTTTTCCCATCTATTTAATATTATGAGAAGTCATTAAATCATGCCAGGAAAAAAAATCATCAAATTGAATTCATAATAATGCAATAGAACAGCTCAGGGAATGTCTTTAGGTACCACACTTTAGAACTACAACATTGAATATATATTTCTGTGATTTATTTATAACATGTTTAATTGTCTTTGGATAAGTAACAACAACAACAAAAAGAAAACAAATTACTGGTTTATTGTCCATCCAAGGATTTTCACATTACTGTTCAAAAGTACCTCTTTCCACTTCCCCAATGCCTGTTGGATAAGGGCAAGCTCATGAGCAAATATGTTCTTTAGCTTGATTATATCTTTTGTCCTATACTTCCCTCCCTCCAAGTGCCCCATCCCTTTCCCTACCATCATTATGACACATCCTTACCTCAATTCACACCAATCTGTTCCATTCCCAAGCCCTTAACATTAATTTTTGCATTTCTACGTTCTTGCTCATGATTATTTTTCCATTACTAATTCTTTCCTCCCTGTTGTTTCACATCCTATTTATTCTTCAATATATTGATCCCTTCTCAGCTGTTCCCTCATCACAAAGTGAAATGATAATTTTTATCTCTTCTGGTCCCCATAGAACTACTGTAAAAAGCACTTACCACATTACTTCAGTTAGTTGATCACGTTGGTTAAGTATCTCTCTTACTTACGAGTGTGAGCCTTTTAGGGCACAGACTTTGTCTTATTAAACTGATTCACCCATAGCCTTCTCCAACTCAGTTGATGGCAATTCCATCCTTCTGTGTTATACAGAAATCATCCTTACTTGCCAGAAAAACGTGGAGACATTCTGAACACCTCACTTTCTTTCACACGCAACATCCAATCAATTGAAAAATCTTTTGGTTCTTCCTTCATAACATATCTAGCCCTTCACTATCCTCACCATGTCCACTCTGGTTTGAGTGGCCATTATCTCTCCTGTGAACTCTTGCAACAACTAATTCTCCTAGCTAATTATTTGCTTCTATGTTTGTATCCATATAATCTATTCACAAAATAGCAGAGGTTATTTTTTTCCCACATCTTTATTGGTGTATAATTGCTTTACAATGTTGTGTTAGTTTCTGCTGTACAACAAAGTGAATCAGCTATATGTATACACATATCCCCATATCTCCTCCCTCTTGAGCCTCCCTCCCACCCTCCCTATTCCATCCCTCTGGGTCATCACAAAGCATCGAGTTGATCTCCCTGTGCTCTGCAGCAGCTTCCCACTAGCCATCCATTTTACAGCTGGTAGTGTATATATGTCCATGCCACTCTCTCACCTCATCCCAGCTTCCCCTTCCCCGCTCCCCCCGCCCATGTCTTCAAGTCTGTGTTCTCTACGTCTGTGTCTTTATTCCTGTCCTGCCACTAGGTTCATCAGTACCACTTTTTTAGATTCCATATATATGCATCAGCATACGGTATTTGTTTTTCTCTTTCTGACTTACTTCACTCTGTATGACATAAGCTAGGTCCATCCAACTCACTACAAATAACTCAATTTCATTCCTTTTTATGGCTGAATAATATTCCATCGAATATGTGTACCACATCTTCTTTATCCATACATCTGTTGATGGACATTTAGGTTGATTCCATGTCCTGGCTATTGTAAACAGTGCTGCAATGAACATTGGGGTACACGTCTCTTTTTGAATTATGGTTTTCTCAGGGTATATGCCCAGTAGTGGGATTGCTGGGTCATATGGTAGTTCTATTTTTAGGGTTTTTTTTTTTTTTTTTTTTTTGTGGTACGCGGGCCTCTCACTGTTGTGGCCTCTCCCGTTGCGGAGCACAGGCTCCGGATGCGCAGGCTCAGTGGCCATGGCTCACAGGCCCAGCCGCTCCGCGGCATGTGGGATCCTCCCAGACCGGGGCACAAACCCGCGTCCCCTGCATCGGCAGGTGGACTCTCAACCACTGCGCCACCAGGGAAGCCCAATTTTTAGTTTTTTAAGGAACCTCCATACTGTTCTCAAATGCATGTCTGCTTACACCACTCTTTTCCTGAAAACCCTGCTCTTCTTGCTATTCCTCTAACATATCAGGTATTTCCCACCTTGGTTATTGCTCTTGTGTCTGCCTGGAGGCTTTTCAAAAAAACCTGCCACTTTGGCTAAATCCCTCTCTTCTTTGAAATCTTTGCTTAATTTCCACATTCTCTGTAAGGACTATTTCGACCACATTATTTTAAAATGTAAGTTCCATGTCTGATAATGTTGAAGTTGTTTACATTGGACCAAACTTCTCACAGGAAACAACTGTAAACATTGGAGAAATTATATTAAAATAGAAGTATCAAGGATGTATCATACAATACAGAGAATATAGCCAATATTTTGTAATAACTGTAAATGGAATGTAAAATTTTTAAATTAAAAAATAAAAACACAGCTATCTGACACTGCAGAGTTACTAGAAGCAGAGAGATTTGGAAGAGAATGGACATCTGAAAGGAATATCACTGTTAAGTGTTTCCATTTTGGAGGTTTTTCTAGACAAAGGACAGTTAGAATTTGGATAGAAATCTGCAGTCTTACTTGCTTGAGGAATCAAAGGACAAAGTTTGGGGCTACTACAGAAACTGGAAATTGAAGGGATATACCCAGGAAAAGAGAAAACCACAGAGGGGAGACTCAACTTGTGTCTATAAATTCTTCCCAAATCTCTGACTGACCCCTGAACAACACACACAAGAGGCAAACTCCAAGCAGCCCATCTAACACTAAGAGAACTAAACAGAATGCAGTTGTGGCTCACCAAGGGCAAAGCAAAGCTTGAAGTCCTCAATATGACGCATTCACACACACAAAAAAAATTTACAGTTAACATTATACTTAATAATGGAATACTGAACCTTTTCCCCAAGATCAGAAGGTGGCAAGGGTGTCCACCCCCACCATTTCTATTCAGCATTTTATTGGAGATCCTAGCTGGTGTAATAAGGAAAATAAAGAGTTCTAAAGATCAGAAAGGAAGAAGTAAAACTCTCTAGCCACTCTAATGGTTGTTTATGCAGAATATTCTAAAGAATATACAAAACAACAAAACAAAAAATAAATAAAGTGAATTTAGCAAGATCACAGAATACCAAGTCAATATACAAAAGAAATCAATTGTATTTCCGTATAGAAGCAGCAAATACTAAAAAATGAAATTTAAATAATTCTATTTACAAAAACTCACAGATCAGAAAATTCTTAGGAGTAAATTTTAAAATTGGGGGCATGATTTTTATAATGAAAACTACAAAATGTTGCTGACAGATGACCTAAATAAATGGAGGGTGTACCATATTCATGGATTGGAAGACTCAATAATATTAAGATGTCAATTCTTCCAATTTGACCTATAGATTCAATGTAATCTCAACCACAGTCCTATGAGGTATTTTTGGTAGAAGTTGACAAACTGATTCTAAAATTTGTATGGCTATGCAAAGGACTTAGAATATCTAAAGAAATCTTGAAAATGAGCAAAAAGGACTTACAGTACTTGACTTTAAGACTTGCTACAAAGCTACAGTAATCAAGACAGTGTAGTGCTAGTGTAGGGATAGACAAGTAGATCAATGGAACAGAATAGAAAGCCCAACTTTAGACTAACACTTATACAGTTATTTGACTTTTTACAAAGTTGCCAAAAGCAATTCAATGGGAAAAAGAAAGTCTTTTCAGCAATTAATACTTGAACAATTTGATAGCCATATAGAAAAAACCAAACTGAGCCACAATCCCTACTTCATACTGTGAAGGAGAAAATTTGCCACACAAAAATGTGTCTCTTTGGCATGGATTTCATTTTACCTCCCCCTTAGCTGCCTAAAGAATTTAGATAAAAGAACTGTTCCCAGAATAGAGATATCACCAGAGATAATCTGCAAAGAATATGCGCTAGGTTGCTGGGGGAAACTCTAGGCAGGACCTAGAAATCAGAATCCACTCTGTGCCCCATTATCTTTTCATGGCCCAGCAAATATTTGTCTACTAAACATTTGCTTTTCCATCTCCAGGTGAATTGCCTGCCCCCCCCTTTGAAGTCCGAAGCCTAGCTGCTAAGAGAAGATGGGGACTGTAAGGAAAAATGTGCATGTTTGGAGTACTTTATTTGTCTGTCACAGAAAAAAGCAGATCTAAAATAGGGATTAACAGAATTTTAAAAATTTCAGAAGGGCTGCGAAGGGCTCTCTGAGCCAGTGGCATTTAAGCTAAGACATGAAGGTTGGGAAGAAGTCAGCCCCCGTATGTTTGAAAGATAACCAATGTAGTTAAGAGGTCAAAGGCTAAACCCTATTCAAGTGATAAAATGTGCATTATTCTAGCATGTCCTTTGTAAAATAAATACTATAAAATAAAAATATAACATCCCTGAACATCCCCCAAACATCCCAATCCTCTTTACCATGCTCTACTTTTTCTTTTTTCCCATAGCATATCAACTTCTAATAGATATACAGTAATTACTTACTTATTGTGCTTATTTTTTTGTTGTCTGTCTCTCCTACTACTCAGCAAGGGCAGAACTTTCCGTCTTCTTTTTTTTTTCATTGATGTATTCCTAGCACAAAGCACAGTGCTTGGAAATTTGTTGAATAAATGACTACAATTACCCTTGATTTATAAATGAAGAAGCTGAGACAAATTAGTGGAAATCTGCAGACAATTAGAATAGACTAATATGAGGAAAAGATGTCTGATCTTTCTACAACCGCTGACATCCATCTTTTTCAAATACAATGAAAACCAAAATGGCTTTCATTAAAATTTTGATTTGTCAATAGCTGCATCTACATTATTAGATATTTGGCACTTTTATATCCTCCGATATAAATTTAATGTAAAAGATTCATGTCTGTTTTTCATTTATTTCTTCCTTTCAAGACTTGAAAAATAAGAAATCTCAGGCAAAGCTTTATGCTGATACATTAAAGTCCACACTCTGAACAAGTGTAGACAAGGCCTCTGAAAATTCACTCATTTATTCACTCAGTAAATATTTATGTATTTATAATATTTAAATATTTATTGTCTACCATGTGCTTTGCACTGTTCTAAGGATTTAGGATATATAAGCTAACCAAACAAACAAAACTATTAACCTCTGGAGCTTACATTCTAAAGAAATAAAGATCTGCCTAATCAAATTATTTAGCTGCAGCCTCTTAATGAGTTAATTATTTTCTAGGAGTAAATGAGAGATATACTTTTGGAAGCTGTGTTCACTGTTCTCAACTCAATACATAAGTTACACCCTCCGGGTTCTACATCAATGTTTCAAGACAGAAAATACTTATCAGGTCTTACCACTTACCCAATATCATTTTAGAACTGTTTCATCACCAAGGACAAAAAGGGAATGGGAAGTGACTATTACCTCACTGTATTACTCTACTCCCAAACCTGAGAAAATAGAGCTTGGAGGTGGAGTGGGAGGTGTTCTCTAGGTCAGAAAGGGGTGGATCTGGCCCTTTACCCTTCCTTAGCCTCTTTCTCCTATAGCCACGAAACTACAAGGACATCCCTAGGCACGCTTACTTCATAGGCTATTAAAAAAAGTTAATGAAGTGCGAACCTACACATCACGCGAAGGTTGCTACCTTTGGCCCTTAGAGTTTCTTGAGTCATATGAAGAGTACATGGAGATCCAAAAATTGCCTTATTTTTCAGAAGTAGTGTTGAAGACACCCTGTTTATTAAGCCCTTGGATTCCCAGACACTATATACTGTGACTTCTGTCAAATACATTGTACTAAACTTGAAGCAGTGTCTATTCCACAGAGGAAACAGTTGGATAAGTGAGCATGTCTATTCTGATGAGCTTCTTTTACACAAAAGGGAAAAGAAGAGATGCTGTGTTTTAGGGACTTGCTTGCAAACTTCTCAAGGACAGTGAGTCTCAAATTGTTTTCTAACTACCCCTTTCCCCTAGTGACTATCACAGACACATATATAGGAATAGATTGGATTCTAGGTAAATATTTTTTGAACTGGTAAATGAACAAAGAGCGTCAGAGAGCAATAATACAAATACTTCTCTTGAAAGACTTTCTACAAATACCCAGATGTTTCAAAGGGCCTTTTGATTTTGGTAAATTCTTTATCAAAGCTGAACGCACTCAAAAATACATGAAGATATCATGATAAAGAAAAGAGAAAAATATGAAAAAGAAAAGAAGTAACTATTGTTGATCCAAGAAATTCCAGATTTTGAAGATACTTTGAAAAGTAAATAATCTCAAGTTACATGATATAGTATGTTTATGATAGCAACTGCTCAAAAAGACGTAATTATATAGATCTAAGTGACTAAAATAACTCTTGGGATGGTTTCCATCTGGAAATGAATAGGAAGAGACACATATGGCTACAGGGACCTACCAAACCCACTGATAGGTAAATCATATCAAAATGATTTACTCAGCTTTCAGTATAAATCATTAAACTTTTTTTTTTTTTTTTTTAAATCACTGCTTGCCTGATGCTGCCATCATGTGGTTTTCATAAACCACAGCAGGAGAATTTTCCATTTTGTTCCCCCACATCCCCACATAAATTCTCTGATAGAAATGTTACCTATGAGAAAAATTTTTTAAGTAGATAAATGATATTGTGGGGATGCCTTTGTATCTATGTTAACACTAAAATCATGTTAGAAAGGATTTGAATAAAATATTGTTTAAAATCTGGACCTTTTTCTCTGCATAAACCCTAAATGCATAAATTGGTTGAATGGATTGTGACACAATCTCAATATTAGTCCAAGCACAATCGAATTTTAAATTATTAATTAGTTATTTTTCATAATAAGCTAGATATATGCAAATCCACCACCCCAAACAAAAGTTATGGACTTGACAATAGTCTATATTTAATCATATATTTCGCCCATGAACCCACCTCATTTCCTGCTCCAGCCTTAGGTAAACGTCATCCTGCATCCTGTGCTTATCATTCCCTTGAATTCCTTTCTATATAGTTTTATTGCATTTATTTGTATTCCTACTAGATTTTTTAAAACAGCTTTATTTAAGAATATTTGAATATAATAGACTGCACGTATTTAAAGTGTACAATTTGATAGGCTTTGACATATGTATATACTTGTGAAACCATCACCACAATCAACATAATGAACATATACACCACCCTGAAAAGTTTCCACAGGCCCCTTTTCCTCATCCCTTCCTCTCTCCCTTTCCTGTCCCCTCACCTCCAACTACTTGTAACCACTTGCTATGGGCTGAATTGTGTCCCTCCAAAATTCATATGTTGAATCCCCCAACCCCTAATGTAATGATATGTAATTAGGTTTACATGAAGTCATAAGGGTGGGGCCCTCATGATGGGATTAGTGCCCTTATAAGAAGAGACACCAGAGAGCTTGCTCTCTTTGCCATGTGCAGACACAGAAAGAAGGGGTTGTCTGTCTGAAAGCCAGGAAGAAAGCTCTCACCAATCCGACCATGCTGGCACCCTGATCTCAGACAGGCTCCAGAACTGTGAGAAAATAAATTTTTGTTATTTAAGGCAGCCAGTCTATGATATTTTGGTATAGCAGCCCAAGCAGACTAATAACCACTGATCTGCTTTCTGTCGCTATACATCGGTTTGTATTACATAAAATGTTATATAAATAGAACCACAGAGTACGTACTCTTATTTGTATGGATAATTTCACTCAGCATAATTATCTTGATATTCACCCAAGCTGGAGTTCACATCAATATTTCATTCCTTTTTTTACTGCTGGGTAATAGTCCATTGTATAGATAAACCACAGTTAATATCTATTCACCTGTTGATGCCTATTTGAGTTGTTTATAGCTTTTGGCTATTGCAAATCATACTTCTATGAACATGCATATACAAGTCTTTATATTGACACATATATCTTTTTTCTTTAAGTAAATACATAGACATGGAATGGATGGACCATATAATAAATATATATATGTAAATTTTTAGGACACTGCCAAACTATTTTTCAAAGTGTACCACTTTGCATTCCTACCGGCAACACATCCTCACCAATATATGGTATTGTCAGTTGTAGTTCTAATATCAGCCATTCTAATAGGTGTGTAGTAGTATCTTATTATAGTTTCCATTCAAGTTTCTCTAATGACTACAGATGTTGGGTATCTACTTATGTCCTTATTTATCATTTGTATTTCTTCTTTGGTTAAGTATCTGTTCAAATCTTTTAATGATTTTTGGTATTTATCCTGTTTGGTATTCTTTATGGTTTGGTGTCTGTTATTAATTTTGAAAAGTTTTAGCCATTATTACTTCAAATATCTCTTCTGCCCTGTTCTCTCTTCTCCTGGTATTCCAACTGTGTGTATGTTATACCTTTTGAAAATGTCCTATAGTTCTTGGAAGTTTTCTTCTGTCTTTTTTGTTTTCCTCTCTGCATTTCAATTTGAGAAGTTTCTACTTATATATTCTCAAGCTTACTGATTCTTTTCTTGGCCATGTCCAGTCTACAATTGAGACCATCAATTCAATTTCCATTTTTGTTAAAGTGCTTTTGATTTCAGCATTTTTTTGAATCTTTCTTAGAGTTTCCATCTCTCTGCTTTCATTACCCATCTGTTCTTGCATATTGTCTACTTTTTCCACCAGAGGCCTTAATATATTAATCATAGTTATCTTAAATTTCCTAATAACTCCAAAATCTGTGTCAGATATGAATCTGGTTCTGATGCTTTTTGGTTTCTTCAGACTGTTTTTCTTTGCCTTTTGGCATGTCTTGTCATTTTTTTGTTGAAAGCTACATCCAAGACTAGCGCCCCCAGGAGTTTCTCATTCTTATGCTAGTACACACTTTACTTCCAGAAATTCATCAAAATTCCCAATTACGTTGTTTCCATCAGTTTATGGTTCCAGTAGCTTCTGTACAGGTAAATAGATCTTGGTTGCAACTTTCTGGATTTTCTTATCTCTCCAGATTTTGGTATGGTGGTTTGCCCTGCAACCTCAGTTCTCTGATGGGTCAAGAAAAGTATTGATTTTGTTCGTTCAGTTTTTTCTTGCTTTAAGGACAAGAGGATTTATGTTATTCTGGCTAGAGTTGGGCTTTGTTTAATTGGGTTGTTTTCATTTTCTTGATCTTGATTTTTGAGAGTGCTTCATATATTCCACATATACATATGTTATCAATATATGCTCTGCAAATATTTTCTTGTCTGCCTTATCTTCTCATTCTTTTAATAGTATCTTTTGAAGAGCAGAAGTTGTATTTTATTTTTTTTAACATCTTTATTGAAGTATAATGCCTTTACAATGGTGTGTTAGTTTCTGCTTTATAACAAAGTGAATCAGCTATATATATACATATATCCCCATATCCCCTCCCTCTTGCGTCTCCCTCCCACCTTCCCTATCCCACCCCTCTAGGTGGTCACAAAGCACCCAGCTGATCTCCCTGTGCTATGCGGCTGCTTCCCACTAGCTATTTTACATTTGGTAGTGTACATATGTCCATGCCACTCTCTCACTTCTTCCCAGCTTACCCTTCCCCCTCCCCGTGTCCTCAAGACCGTTCTCCACCTCTGTGTCTTTATTCCTGTCCTGCCCCTAGGTTCTTCAGAACCTTTTTTTTTTTTTTTTAGATTCCATATATGTGTGTTAGCATACAGTATTTGTTTTTCTCCTTCTGACTTACTTCACTTTGTATAATAGTTTCTAGGTCCATCCACCTCACTACAAATAACTCAATTTCATTTCTTCTTATGGTTGAGTAATATTCCATTGTATACATGTGCCATATCTTCTTTAGTCATTCATTTGTCAATGGATGCTTAGGTTGCTTCCATGTCCTGGCTATTGTAAATAGTGCTGCAATGAACATTGTGGTACATGACTGTTTTTGAGCTATCATTTTCTCAGCATATATGCCCAGTAGTGGGATTGCTGTGTCATGTGGTTTTAAATTTTGATGAAATCTAATTTATCAAGTTCTTGTTTCGTATCCATATGCAATCCAATTGTTCCAGCACCATTATTGAAAAGCACATCATTTCTGCACTAATTTGTCTTTCCAGCTTTGTCAAAAATTAGTTGTTAATATAGGTGTGGATCTATTTGTGGACCTCCAATTTTTGCCCATTGATGTTTCTCTATCCTGATTCCAATACCACTCTGTCTTAATTACTGTAGCTTTATAATTAGTCTTTTTAACAAATTTTAATTGAGGTATAAATGACATATAACATTATATTAGTTTTAGATGTACAACATAATGATTCAATATTTACATATATTACAAAATAATCACCACAATAAGTCTAGTTAACATCCCTCACACATATAGTCACAATTTTTTTTCTTATGATGAGGAATTTTAAGATGTACTTTCTTAAGAACTTTCAAATATGCCATACAGTATTATTAATCTTAGTCACTGTGCTGTGCATTACATTGCCATGACATTTATTTGATAACTGAAAGTTTGTATCCTTTGATTTTGAGACGTTTGATTAGTCTTAAAATCAGGAAGTATTACTCTTTCAACAATATTACTCATTTTCAAAGCTGTTTTAATTATTCTAGGTACTTTGCATTTCTATAGGAATTTGACAATCAGTTTATCAACTGCTACAAAAAAGTATGCTGGGATTTTAATTGGGACTGCCTTGAATCTACAAGTTAATTTGAAGATAACTGACATCTTAACAATATTTAGTCTTCCAACCCATGAACATAATATATTGATTTATTTAGGTCTTCTTTAATTTCTCTCAGGAATGTTCTGTAGTTTTCAATGCACAGGTTCTCACATCTTTTGTCAAATTTATGCCTGATGATTTCACATTTTTGATGCTACTTTAAAAGTCTCTTTTCATCTTAGTATCTGATATTTGATGCTAATACATAGAATGGAGATTGATATTTGCATATTAATCTTGTATCTTCCAACCTTGTTAAACTCATTTATTAGTATTAGTAGCTTTTTATTTTTCTAGATTCCATTGGATTTTCTACATAGACAATCATGTTATCTGCTTTTTATTTTCTTTTCCTTGCCTTGCCTTCTGTGTTGGTTAAAATCGCCAAGAATAGACATGATAAGAATGGACATTCTTGATTTCTTCCTGATCATAAGAGGAAAATATTGTCTTTCATAATGAACTATGATGTTATCTGTGAATTTTTTATATGTGTCCCTTATCAACTTGAGGAAGTTCCCTTTTATTATTATTATATGACAGCTTTTTATCAGGAATCAATGAACTTTACCAAAAAATTAATCTATTTATTGAGATAATCATATGATTTTCCATTTTTAGTTTGTTAATGTGGTGAAATTGTTTGATTGATTGTTTGATTTTCTAATGTTAAACCAATGTTGCATTCCTGTAATAAAAGTCATGATGAATTTTGGTCATGATGAATGATACTTTTTATATATTGTTGGATTTTATTCGTTAAATTTTGTTAATACCTTTTTAATTTATGTTCATGAAAGGTTCTGTTCTGTGGTTTTCCTTTCTTGTAATGTCTTTGCCTGTTTTTTGGTATCAGAGTAATGGTGGTCTCATATAATGACTTAGGAAGTATTTCCTCCTCTTTAATATTATTTTTTCTTTAAATATTTGGTAGACTTCACTAGTAAAGCCATCTGAACATGGAGCTTTGTTTGTGGAATAGATTTTCACTACAAAGTCAATTTTTTAATAAGAGTTATTCAGGTTATCTATTTCTTTTCTTTCTTTTTTTTTTTTTTTTTTTTTTTTTTTTTGTGGTACACAGGCCTCTCACTGTTGTGGCTTCTCCCGTAGTGGAACACAGGCTCCGGATGCATAGGCTCAGCAGCCATGGCTCACGGGCCTAGCTGCTCCGCGGCATGTGGATCTTCCCAGACTGGGGCACGAACCTGTGTCCCCTGCATCAGCAGGCAGACTCCCAACCACTGCACCACCAGGGAAGCCCCCTATTTCTTTTTGAGTGCGCTTTGGCAGTGTGTATCTTTCAAGAAAGTAGTCCATTTCCTCTAATTTGCCAAATTAACTGGCATAAAGTTGTCTGACATATTCCCTTTTATCCTGTAATATCTGTAATATCTGTAAAATATCTGTAAAATCTATAGTGATGTTATTTTTCTCATTCCTGATATTGGTAATTTGTATCTGTAAAATCTATAGTGATGTTATTTTTATAATATCTGTAAAATCTATATCTGTAAAATCTATAGTGATGTTATTATCACTATATCTGTATAATCTATACAGATATCTGTAAAATCTATAGTGATGTTATTTTTCTCATTCCTGATATTGGTAATTTGTATCTTCCTTTTTCCCGATAGTCTAGCTTTCATTTCATTATTTTCTTCATTATTTTTTTGTTTTCTATTTCATTAATTTCTGCCCTGATCTTTATTATTTCCTTTCTTGTCCTTACTTTGTCTTTAACTTGCTCTTCTTTTTCTAGTATCTTAAGGTGGGAGCTGAGGTTACTGATGTGGGACTTTTCTTCTTTTCTAAGATAGGTGTTTAGTGCTATATATTTCCTCCTAAGTAATTTTTAGTGGCATACCATAAATTTTGGTATGTTGTATTTTCATTGAAAAGTTAAAAGTGATTTCTAACTTCCCTTTTATTTTCTTACTTGACACATGGGTTATTTAGATGTTCTTTAGTTTCCAAATATTTGGGAATTTTCCAGATATTTTTCTGCTAGTGATTTTTAATCTAACTCCATTGTGGTGAGGGAAAATGCTTTAGGTAATGTAAATCCTTCTATATTTGAGATTTGTTTTATAGCCTAGAATATGTTATCTCTTGGTAAATGTTCTATGTGAACTTGAAAAAAAATGTGTATTCTGTTGTTTGTAGCGAGAGTGTTCTGTAAATGTCGATTAGATCAAATTGGATGATATTCTACTTCAAATCTTTGTTCTTACTGATTTTCTCTCCACTTGTTCTCTCAGTTATTGAGAAAGAGGTACTAAAATCTATTATTATAATTTTGGATTTGTCTATTTTCCTTACAATTCTATTAGTTTTTGTTAATGCTTTCTTCTTAGGTATATAAACAATTGAGGTTGCTATTTCTGTTTGATAAACTGACTCCTTTATTGCTGTGGAATGACCTTCTTTATTCCTGGTAGTATCCATTGCTCTGAAATATACTTTGCCTGCTATTAACATAACCACTCCAGCTTTCTTTTGATTTATGTTAATATAGTGTGTCTTTTACATCCTTTTTCTTTTAACCTCTCTGGATCCTGATACTTAAAATTTATTTTCTGTAGGCACCATATAGTTGGGTCTTGTTTTTTATTCAATCTGACAACCTCTGACATCTAATTGGATTATATACAACGTTACATTTATGTGATTAAATCTATCATTCCCCCATTTTCTTTCTTCCTTTAGAATAATTTGAACATTTTTAATTATTGGATGTTATCTCTTTTAATGGCTTATTATCTATAACTCTTTGCTGTGTGGGGTTTTTTTAGCAGTTGCTTGTGATTTTATAGTACGCAGCTTTAACTTACTTCAGTCTACCCTCAAGCGATATATCCCTTCACATACAGCATAAGAATCTAACAATGATGTCCTATCATTTCTTCCTTTCTGACTTTTGTGCTATTGTTGTACATGTTGCAAACCACACATTAAATTGTTTTTTATTTGGGGATAAGTACCAATTATATTCTAAAATTATATGACTAATAAGAAAAATGTCAGATATACTTACTCATGTAGCTACCATTTCCATTGTTCTTCATTCCTTTGGCTAGATACATATTTTCATTTGGTATCATTTCTTTCGGCCTGAAGGACTTCCATTTTTTATAGTGTGGGTGTGCTGTTGATTGTTTTCAGCTCTGTCTGGATTCTACTCTTCCTAAATGTCTAAAAAATGCTTTTTTGCCTTTGGTTTTTAAAGATATTTTCACTGAGTATAGAATTCATGATCAATAGTTTTTTTTTCTTTCAGTACTTTAAAAATCAAGGTGTTCCACTGTCTTCTTGTTTACATTGTTTTTGACAAGAATTCTATTTCCTTCCTTTTGTTTCTCTGTATATAATGTGACATTTTCCCCCCTCTTGTTGCTTGAAAACTTTTTTCTATCACACTGCATTTGAACAATTTGATTTTTGTGTTTTAGGTATAGTTTTTTCATATTTTATGGGCTTGGAGTTCGTTGAGCTTCTTAGATCTGTGTGTTTATAGTTTTCATCACATTTGTGTTTGTGTGTGTGTGTGTGTTTTAATCTGAAATCCCAATCATTTATGAAAGGATACTTATTTCTTACTCACGTAAGCCTCTGTTAAGAATCCCACTTGCTTTCTTCTCATAACTGGCAATCATCTATAACACGCAGCTTTCAGGATAACTGCAACAAAAGGGGGAGAGGGGATGGGGGCCACATAGCTTTTAACCATCTCAGTCCAGAAGTGGCTCAAAAAAGTCACTTTCCCTCACAGTCCAGTAACCAGAAGTGACATGGCCCCAACCTAGGAGAAGTTGGGAAATGTAAGGGAATATGTGGATATTTGGAGTACTTTGTTTGTCTGCCATAGAAAAAAGCAGATCTAACATAGGAATTGACAGGATTAAAGTAATTTTAGAAGGTATGGGCTGGGAAAGGCTCTCTGAGCCAGTGGCATTTAAGCTAAGGCCTAAAAGTTGGAAAGAAGTCAGTCCCAGTATGTTTGAAAGATAATCAATGTAGTTAAGAGGTCAGAGGCTAAAGTCCTATTCAAGTAATAAAATGTACATTATCCTAGCATGTCCTTTGTATAGTAAATACTATCACTTAGGAAGCCTTCAAGGGTATGGGGGTATAAGATCCTCACCAAATCCTGATCAGTGACAGAACTTACACACTACTCTCTTAGATGTAGAAGAATAGGTAGAAGGATGAACCTTCAATGACACACATACACACAAAGCAATAGCTGTGAAACTATAGGGTTCATTCATTCCAGCAATAACATTCACTAAGAGTCTACCATGATGCAAGGTGGAATAAAAATGTTGACTCCAATTCCCCCTGCTTTGATGTAACTCATAGTCTAGTGGAAGAAACATATTACTAAAAAGCAATGAAATACTCTATGTGGAATCATTTTTCTCCATAAAGAAAGGGGGAGAGCTATAACAAAGGTCAAGTCTAATTTAGAAATTATTTAGAAATAAACAGAAAAGAAGCTCTACAAAAACTGAGGAGTCCAGAGTGATGAAAATTTCCCATTCTGGTCAAGAACATTAAAAACAGAGTAAAAAGTATTCTGCATACATAAATTCCATAAGCTCTCAAGAAGAGCAATTATAGCAAGACCTTTTTTCTTCAAATGAAGAATCAAGTTTTAGACAAATATACATATCTACATGCACTAATTAGGTCAATACCCACATTTTTATGCCTAATAAATTCTAGAAAATTTTGTCTTTGTTATATCTACACCGTGAATTCTCACTTTTCTTACTCGCCCTCTCCATATTTAATCCTTTAATCCTATATTTCATTCTGATTTCTCTGTTCAATCCTCTTACATAAATTGGAAGATGTTAATCCTCAAAGGCTTCAAACTAGATAAATGAAGGGAAATATTTGAAAAACTATTTTAGAAAAAGATAGATAAGATAGAATAAGTTTTCCCATTCTACCTAATAATTTTGTTCCCAGAAACAGACGAGAGGTCGATTTCTTAGAAAGCAAGAAAATACAAAAAGGTGATTAAGCACCTCTCTTGGTGCTTGACTTGCAGTCTCAGTTGTGGGACTGTGATTATGACTGAAAGAATACTATAATTGGGTCTCCTGGTTTTTCTCTGCTACTCACTTGTTGTGACCTTACACAAGTTTCTCAGTTCAGTTTCCTTAACTATAAACCACAGATCAAAAAAAAAATGTACCTACTGTTAAGGGTTGTTCTGAGTGTTAAATGATTTCTTGTATATAAAGCACTTTATAACAATGTCTGGCAATAATACATGATAAAAATCGCCATTACTAATACTAGTAATAGTTATCATGGAGCAGTTGTAAAACACCACATTAAAATTTAATTGAGTGATTGCTGTTTCCTAGACTTACATCTGAATGCTTTCATATAATTCATATAATTTAAACCCTTTTAAACCAAATTCACCCTGTATCAAGTACCACCCGACAACGAACATTTATAGCAAATTTCCAGTGTGCTTCAAGCTTGTGGACATTATCATTTCCCTTTCATTGCTTTAGTCCAAAAAGAATGTCACTGGTTCCCAAGTTTTAAAGATCATTATTCCACCTTATTTTTAACACTACAAACTGACACATACTTGTGGAAAGGGAATGTTGCCTGCCATTCCAGTCAACAACAAATGTTGCCCACCATCAAGCTATCAACCACTGTAGTCACCCCAGCCCCTGCCTAACAGTGTACCCTGAGGGTAATTCAGGATGGAGAAAACCAGGAAACATTCTGTGTTCTGGATACTGACCCTAGATAGTTAAGATGCATATCTAAGGAATAATTTCAATGAGCCCAGACTCTTGCATCTTCCCATACATAGAAAATCACTAAAATCATTAACTTGAGATGTCTGTTTTTTGTGATTAGTAGTAATCTTCTGATGTTCAACTACCTTTTTTTTTTTTTTCAGAAAAAACTCCTAGATATCCTAGCTCCTTCCTTACTTCTTTGGAGTAGTTTCTCAGAGCTACCTGAGAGGCTGTCTCCCAGGCTACAGTCCTCAGTAATGTCCCCAAATAAAACTTAACTCTCAACTTTTAGAGTGTGCATTTTTCTTCAGTTGACATACTCTACAAATGATATTTAATGTAAGTTTAATAGATGTAACTCAATAAAAGCTAAGAGCAAATAATACGTAATTAGGAGAAAAATATATACAACACAAATAGCAGACATCATTCTGGCCTTGACAAAACGATCACTTATTGATACTGATAGAATCTATGCACAGTTAGGAAAGGAGTAGGGAAGCATCCACATATGATTGTTTCATCTCTCCCTAGATGTAGGACCAGTTACAGGACAAACAGTCAGACCATGTGACTGTGGACACACAATTTTATCCTGAGTACTTTCAATCCAGACCAAAGTCACACAGCTCCTGAACAAAAGCATGGGCTTAAGCCTGTGATAGATTCATTACCTTCAAATAGGACAGAATTCTCTCTCATTTCTTTGGTTTCTTACCCAAATGAGATGCATGAAAACTGCTTGCACATTCTGTTTAATCCTTATGCAAGCTTGTATTCCAACACCAGAATTATAATTCTAATTTGGAATTTCTTTTGCTCAACATAGTGCCCTAATTGTGAAAAATAATTTCCGACTTCGAATCATGAAATAACTTGGAATCCAGATTATTAACAAAATGATGGAAAATTGGAGATGTAATTGACTAGAATCATTTCATTTGTTCATTTGCTCATTGTTTCATTAGAACAATCTTATAAGACATGTACCGGAGAGAGGCTACTTCACTCCACTTGCACATAGCCAACTGTTGGGGCTCAGGGCAGGTCATGCCAAAATACGCTTCAATGGCATACTAATTATTTTGAATTGGTTACTTAAGAAAGAGCCATTGTAAGAGGGACACTCTGACCCTCCTCTCTGTCTCCTTGAAAGTAGGAAATAAATCTCTCATGAAAGGTGCACTCCTTGCATCTGAAGGTAGAACACCCTGATTTCCAGAGATAGGGAATTTGGGGCGAGAAACTTATATAAACAAAACTTGTTACTCCTTTAGTTTACCATCCCAAACTCAAACTCTGCTTAGATTCTTCACTAATTAAGCACCCAAAGCCTAATTTTCTTTGTCCTGTGAATTCCTCACAAATTTATTGTTTGTTTGTCTAAAAAGTATAAAAGCTTCCTGCTTTGGCCACTTCCTAGGTCCCATGACTGTGGGACCTCCATGTGCATAAGTTAAAGTTTGTTTCTTTTTCTCCTGTTAATCTGTCTTGTGTAGTAGTCCAGCCACAGAACTCAAGAGAGACAGAGGGGAAATTTGCCCTTCCCCAACACAACCTATCAAAAGGACTAATGATTTCCACGTCTTCTTAAAGCATGCAGTTTGATGCCCAGGGCTTGCTGAAAGAATATCAGAATGTAATCAATAAACTACTCCTGCACCTACCAGTAGAGTTTCATGATAATCAAGAGACAAGTGTGTGTATTTCTCAACCTGTTTTTGCCAGTTCTTTCACAGTAAATTATGTGATTTAATTAAAACAGTACAAACAAACAGTTGTTATGTCTATGAAGACTAAGTTGAATGTTCTCAAAAGACTCGAGAATTAAAAAGAATTAGTAATGACTTAGATAAGGACAAGACAACCATGAACACTGGGAAACACTTTAAAAATATAGATGGGGGGCTTCCTTGGTGGTGCAGTGGTTAAGAATCCGCCTGCCAATGCAGGGGACACGGGTTCAAGCCCTGGTCCGGGAAGATCCCACATGCCGCGGAGCAACTACGCCCGTGAGCCGCAACTACTGAAGCCCACGCGCCTAGAGCCCTTGCTCCGCAACAAGAGAAGCCACTGCAATGAGAAGTCTGCACACTGCAACAAAGAGTAGCCCCCGCTCGCTGCAATTAGAGAAAGCCTGCGCTCAGCAGTGAAGACCCAATGCAGCCAAAAATAAATAAAAATAAATTAAAAAATATACATAGATAGATGAATTTTCACTTAGTTTTATCTCAAACTGAAAATTATAGGCAGTGATTCATAGGTATTATTAATGCCAGAAGATAACACAAAATTCCAAACAGTAGGTTCCATAGAGACTTGGATCTTGTAGGGAAGCACAATTTGCCACCCCAAAATTTCTCTTTGGCATGAAGATTATTTTAGGCTGATTATTTTTAAGAAACAGAAGACTCAGTAAGTCTGTGTTTTTACCTCCCCATTAGCTGCCTGAAGAATTTAGATAAAGGACCTATTCCTAGAATAGAGGTATCTCCAGAAATATCTGCAAAGAAAATGGACTAGTTGTGTTGGGGGAAACCCAGCAGCGCCTAGACATCAAAGCCCACTCTGTGTCCCGATGCCCCTGCATGGCCCAGCAAACATCTGCTTTTGCATCTCCAGGTGAATTGCTTTCCTCCCCTTTGAAGTCCCAAACCACTACGCCCAACATCTTCTTTTGTCTTTAGCTGAATCTTTTGTCTTTAGCTGAAGATCGTATTTAAGGTGAAAGCTTCAGCCATTTTGGCGAGTCACTCAGTTTTCCTGGGTCTCTCCCAAGTACACATGTTATTAAACTTTTGTTTGTTTTTCTCCTGTGAATCTATCTCAGGTCACCAGCCAGAAGAACCTAGAAGGGAAGAGGAAACTTTCCTCCCCAACAACCTACATCAAAAGATTGATGAATTAATATATAAATACTTTATGTCATAATACAATGTTTAAGGTAAAACGCATTGTTTTATGATTTCCTACTTTATCCAACTTTTTCTAGTAACCAACAAACTATATGACCCAGTATAATGTAGGTTAAGGAAAATAGAGTCTCCTGACCTGTAAAATGAAGAAGGTAATTCTTACTCATAAGGCTGTTTTGAGGACTAAATAAAATCATCCATATAAAAGAACACCTGTCACCTAGTAAGCACACATTACCCACTAGCTAACACGGCATGCTGGTGGGGGTGGTAACATAACGGTAATGGCATGAGGGACCAGTCTGCCTGGACTCACATCCCAGCTCAATTACCAGCTCTGTGATCTTAGAGGAAGTTACCTAACCTCTCTGTACCTTAAATCCACCATCCATCCACTCTGTACCTTAAATCCACCATCACCATCAGTATATAATAATAGCTCCACCACCATTGGGTTATTGTGAGGATCCAACCAATCAACTAATGTGAAGTGCCTAAGACATAATACATGCTTAACGTAACACATTTTAGTCACTGTTATTTTGTATATTATTGGCTTTTCTTTTCAGCTAGATAGAAAATTGCCCTCTCTCAAAGCATCCAAATATTTGTTATCATTCCTTTGGCTCTAGGCTTCTCACCTTCTAAAATGAACACAGGACTCAATTTGTTTTAGTACAGACAGATCACTAGTGCCATCTAGTGGCAAACTGCTAATAAATTTAACAAAAAGGAATATTGCCCATTAAGGGGTAAAATTTCTACAGACATGAATTTAATTTTTGAAGACAAACTAGATATTTGGAAATGTGATATGTTTTCTATAATGATTTGAATGTAATACAAATATAAGCGGGGGAAATTTAAAAACTGCACACCACAAGAAGATTGCTTGGCAAACACAGTACAAAAAAAAAAAAAAAAAGATTCTTGCTTTGCATGAGCCAAACAACTGGGTTTAAACCCAATGTCAAAATTTTTGGACAGAGCTTCCCTGGTGGCGCAGTGGTTGAGAGTCCGCCTGCCGATGCAGGGGACACGGGTTCGTGCCCCGGTCCGGGAAGATCCCACATGCCGCAGAGTGGCTGGCCCCGTGGGCCATGGCCGCTGAGCCTGCGCATCCGGAGCCTGTGCTCCGCAACGGGAGAGGCCACAACAGTGAGAGGCCCGCGTACGGCAAAAAAACAAACAAACAAAAAAAACAGATTTGTGATGTTAATATACCCCTGATATTTTCTAGACCTTAATTTCCTATGATATCAAATGAGTATGCTATATGTGTTGAATTCGTTTTGTAGTTATAAAAGTAAGGGATAAATCACTATGCTAATTTTAACATGATGAATCTATAGTATTATCTGTCAGAAGCATTTTGAGGGGAACCTTGATAACTTCTAACATCCTTTCCAACATTCTGATTTTTTTTTAAATGCAGCCATATTGGAAGAAAAGAATTAGAAATGTGAATTTTGGGTGTAATTTAAACAGCATAAATGTTATAACATATACTAAGATATTAAGTTATATCATTGGATAAATTAAAAATTAATACCATACAAAGATCCCAGGTGATAGCATCATACAGCTTTACTTTCTGCAAGTCAGAACTTACAGAAGAACTCAAAACTGCACAAAACTACTGTAATCTATAATATTCAGGCAGTCCTTGCCTTGCTCATTGAAATATGTACAAATTTCAGAGCCACAATTCAGTCAAATAACAGCAGCCTTCCAACAACACAGTTCAAATTTCAGTTATCATGGCATATTAACTGTGACTAATTATATAAGAGCTGCTAGCTCTTTGGTCCAAAAATCACTATGTAAATAACAGATGAGCATCATGATCAGTGACTAACATGTCACTTCTTTCAAAGTCTGTCAGTGCTTGGTCACTGCACATCTGTTATTCAGTTCAAACGCAGACAGCAAATCATGTTGCTTCCTTGTGTTCCAGTGATAAACTCACTTGACATTTCACAAAAGTGAGTAATCAAAAGAGGCTATTAGGGCTTCCCTGGTGGCGCAGTGGTTGAGAGTCCGCCTGCCGATACAGGGGACGCGGGTTCGTGCCCCGGTCCGGGAAGATCCCACATGCCGCGGAGTGGCTGGCCCCGTGGCCCATGGCCGCTGAGCCTGTGCGTCCGGAGCCTGTGCTCCGCAACGGAAGAGGCCACAACAGTGAGAGGCCCATGTACCGCAAAAAAAAAAAAAAAAGAGGCTATTAGCCCATAAAGATGAAAGTGCAACAAAGAAATAAAACGTGATGATGCTGGAAATGAAATTGGATGTGAATAGAAGATCTGAAGATGATGACAGCAAAGCAAGGATAGAAGAGACCTAGGCCAGCAAGAAGGTAAGAGCCATGAATGTAAAAAACAAGATAAAGTCACTTCAACAGGATTCTAACTGAATGTAAATGGGTTGTACGAGAAATAGGGGATGACCCAGGAATGTTGACACCGTGCCCTTTGGAGCAATGTAGCTATGCAGCCATAAGAACTTAGTGAAGGCAAACTGATCAAAATAAATGAGGAATGTGACTGTGACAAAAAGGATGACAACGCCCCAGAGGAAGTGACACCAGAACAAAACTTCACATTAAAGAAACTCTCAGAGATATCTCATGACTTTGAAAGGACAAAGGACAAGATGGAAGTTGATCCAAACTTAAAAAGAATTTGACAGTTCAATTCACCAAGGCATAGAAAAGATGCCTGCTCCATATAATAAGTCGTATGATGCGAAGAAGGCAAGTAACTGTTCAAACTCCTCTTGACAAGATTTTGGCAATGAAGTAATACTTTAATTCTCAATGTTTCTAATGTTTTAAATTACAGTGTACTGAATAAATATTAATTTTACTATTTTTCATTTCCTTATATATTTATAAACCACAGTAAGAGAGTTTTTAGTGTTTTGAGAAAACATTTTAAAGGTCACAGAACAATTGTTATTCTCTTATTGATTTGCTTTGTCCAGTTTCAACTTAGCCATTTTCATGGTTTTGCACTATTGTGCAAAACAAGAACTGGATGTATTGCCAAAGCCTAAATTTTTCTTTCACAGTTTTCAGTCATTGTAAACATCATTCAGAAATTGCCACCTACTGCATGCTAATATAATAGCTAGTCCCCTTCTGAACATATTTTATAAATTATTTGCAGTGTCATGATGTAATGTTGAAAAGATGTCCTTGCTCCTAACCAAACCAGGCATATAGAAGAGCATTATGTACCTGGCAGTGGCAACTGAACTAATATACCACTGACTCTTGGGTCCATGTTCAATTGATTGGTTATATCCAAAAGTTCTTCCTGAGAAACATCCTTAGGTTTTAGAATGATCTCACTACAGATACCTGGAAGAAAAACAAGTACAGAAAGTCACTTTAACAAAGATGTGTTTTTTCATTGATGGTGTCTTACACAATGTGTGATTGGTTCCCCCTGCTCCTATCCCACTGGAAGAAAAGGCCCTTCTACAAAAATGATGTTCTAAGCACCATCAGGAGGGAATTTTCAAATGGTACAGATGCTTTCTCGTGATTCACATGCATTCTTTGGCCCAGTAACCCATTTAGCAAATCACGCTCATCTGTGATAAGCTACTGTTAGTGGATTTGAAGAGAGTAAGAATACCAATGCCACCACCACCACTATTAGGCCAAGTTCAGCAGAGTGAACTAGCCAGGTTTATCATGTGATTCAAGCAAAAAAACAGGCCCTTTAAATGTAACATGTTGCTCTCACATCTCACCATAAGATCTGAAATCACACTGAATTGATTCAATAAGAAATTTGAAGAAAAAGAGTAAGAAATGAATATAAACTTCGGTAACTAAATAATCTATAATAAATAATAATAATAATACATGTCATTCAAATAGCACTTAGTTGACAATTATCATTCATAATTATCACACTTTGAAGTAAAACCAGAAAACGTTATCTAGTAACAAGTATAACTAACACACGTCCCCACCTACGGCAGCAGCAGCTTTGATCTTCTTCCTGACGTATGTGTGGCTTGCTGGGTTATCACCCACTAAAATGATACTGAGGTGAGGTCTTCCATTCCCAAGAGAAATCCAAGATTCCACACCTCGCTGTATTTCTTTCTGGATTTGTTTGGCCATTTCAGTTCCTGAGATAATAATTGCATCATGTCTGTGGAAAACAAAGGAATAAAGGTAGTACTAAAAAGGCAATAAGGAATATTCAACCACATAAATTTAAAGTACAAGAGTGAACAAAACACTTATGATTCCCCAAGTGAGCAACCAAAATTTGATTTCTTTCAGGTATATTTGACACTCATTCTTCAGGTTCAAAAATATATTTATAATTTTTTAAAGGAGTCCAACTCTGCTTTTTAGTTCTGCATTACAATCTATAGTATACATAACTTTTACATATATATATTTCAATTATCAAACCACATACTAAAGTTCTAGAATATTGGCTCTATAATATTGGCTGTATTAAAAGCTCTGCTATTTTTTTCAGAAGAGACAGATCAGCACAGTCTAGTTAAAACTAGCACCCATCTTCAAAGCTCCAGGCCATGGTGTATATACGTGGCCCCATCGCCTTTTGACCCAAAGGCAAAGTCAGTTCACTCTTAATAGAATATCCTGTACAAGACCCTGAAGTCATGAGCTCCGTACTACACAACTCTTCTCACTTACTAAAGGAAAAATTTTATCCCTCAGCTCCAGGACAAGGACAACTGTGATGACAGCTGCCAGTCTTGCCATGCTTGTCATTGATTACTGTGGGGACCAGGCCAGTAAGTAAGGCTCAGTTGCCCCCCTACCCAAACACCCACACCATGGCATCATTTCTAATAGAAAAACTGCACAAAACATTACTTCCTGGCAGTTTTTAAGTGCTTAAGTAGGTAAGAAGTACTATACTTTGATAGATGACATAAATCTCTCTCTGGAAAGGCACAAAAAATGCCTTATGGGAAGGTTTTCCTGCTCTCCATGATCTCAAACTTAAAAGTGGTGAATTAATATTGCTCCTACTGCATGTTTAGTTTTTAAAGGTACCTGATAAAGTAAAAGATGGCTCCTTCTTCCTGGGGCCCCTGTCCTTTCACTATTGAAAGGCCTGGTGAACGCATGATCTATAGCACATGAATATTACACAAAATATCAAAAGCAGGTCAATGAATATTGTGAAGGAGAAGAAAAGGAGCAAAGAAAAACCTTACAGCAACTTAATTTTTTCAAGCACCTGTACATTTTCTATGTTCTAGTGAGAGCCGTCATCATGAATATCAGCCAGCACAAACAAAATGCAAACTTGCTGCCCCTTCCAAATAAGTCAACCCCCTCTCTAATAGGTTGATGTACACATACATAGACCAGATCAAGAATATTCCATATCAACCTGGCACCAGTGGTCCACAGAGTTCATCCAGATTCAAACAATTTTGATGTAAACAATATTCTGCTAAGAAGTGATTCTGAAATATGGTCTATGGATACATATGTCAAAACTGCCTGGGAACCTTACTGAACTTGCATATTCCTAGACCCCAAGACCACACCCATGATTTGGAATCCCTGGGAGAGGGGAGAGAGCCTGGGAATCTGCACATCTAACGGGTCCCCACAGGTATTCTTGTGCATGATCGTGTTTGAAAACCACTTCTTCAGTTCAACACAAAAGTATATTTCAATAATAATCATAACCATGGGTAAACAATTAACTGAGCAAATACACACTGGTTAGATAATACAATTATAAGTAAACTCTACTTTTGATTCTAATTTTGTCTACTTTCCACTTTCAAGACACGGAAGGTCATGGTAAATGCAGTGTATCAATCTTGCTCCACTGTCTTAATTTTGTAATAGTTTTATTACAGTATAATTGATATACAATAAACTGCATATATTTAAAGCGAAAAGTTTGACGTTTTAGTATATGTGTATATCTGAGAAACCATCACCACATTCAAGAAAATGAAAATATCCATCCCCCTCAGAAGTTTCCTGGTAACCCTTTGTAATCTCACCATTCTATCTGTCCCTGCCATGCCTCCAGACAACACTGGTCTGCTTTCCGTCACTATATATTAGTTGGCATTATCACGAGTTTTATAAAAATGGAATCACGCACTACATGCTCCTTCTCATCTGGCTACTTTCACTTAGCATAATTACAATTCATTCATGCTGTTGTATGTATCAACAGTGCATCTCCTTTTATTGCTGAGAAGTTTTCCATTGTAAGGATATATCAAATTGTGTATATCCATTTAATTGTTGATGGATATACGTGTGTTGTTTCCAGTTTTTAGTCATGACAAATAAAGCTGCTACAATCATTCATGTACAAGTCACTGTATGCACATATACTTTCATGTCTCGAGCAAATATCTAGGACTAGAATGGCTGGATCATATGGTATATGTTTAAATGTGTAAGAAACTGTCAATCCGCTTTCCAAACTGGTTGTACCATTCTACATTTATGCAAGAAGTATATGTGAGTTCCAGTTGTTCCACATACTTGCTATCCCTTGATATGGTCGGTCTTTTAAATTTTAGATATTCTAGTGGATATATGATAGTATCTGACTGTGCTTTTAATTTGCATTCCCCTAATGAATGATGATGTTGAGCATTTTTTTTTCATGTGCATATTTTTTTCATATGCCTATCTTCTTTGGTGAATTGTGTAATTTAATTTTTTGCCCTTTGTTTAATAGGTCATTTCCTTATTGAGTTTTGAGAGTTCTTCATATATCCTAGATTCAAGTCCTTTATCAGATATATAATTTGAAATACTTTCTCCAAGTCTATGCTTTGCCTTTTCATTCTCTTAACTGTGTCTTTGTATGATAAGTTCTCAATGTTGATGTATTTTAATCAATTTTCCATTTATGGATCATGCTTGTGGTATTGTGCGTAAGAAATATTTGTTTAACTCAAGGTAACAAAGGTTTTCTCCCATGTTTCCTTCTAGAAGTCTTATGGGTTTGGGTTATGCATTTAGTTTTATGGCTTAGTTCTATCTTAGTTTGAAGAGACTTTATATCAGGATACTGCTGAATGCTTTTTCTGTGTCAATGGAGATGATCATATGATCAAATGGTTTTTTTGGTTTTAGACTCTTAATATGGTAAATAACATGAATTTTCAAATGTTAAACCAACCTTGCATTCCTGGGATAAACCTCCCACATATCCTTTCCAGATAGTGTGGATTTCATCAATTTTTTAAAAAATTTTTTGCAGCTATGTACCTGGCAGATATTTGTCGTTTTCTTTTCTTGTACTGTCTTTGTATGGTTTTGGTATATGGTTACTGCCCTCATAGAATGAGTTAGGAAGTATCCCATCCTCTTCACATTGCCAAAAGAGTTTGTATAGAATCGGTATTATTTCTTCCTTAAATGTTTGTAGAATTCACTTGTGAAGCCATCTGATCCTGGAGCTTTCTTTGTGGTGAGGTTTAAAACTCCAAATTTAATTTTTTTTTAATACAAAGAGGGCTCTTCAGGTTACCTAGCATTTCTTGAGTGAGCTTTTGTAATTTGTGTCTTTGTACATTCTAATGATTAGTACATAATTATTAGACTAAATCAAGTTAAGATAAAATACATTCACTTTTGAGTTTAAATTTTATTTTTCAGGATTAAATAATGAACTGTTTTCACTATCTACTTTGAATTCCTGTTGCTCATTTGTTATTGATTCATTTAAGTGGACTTTAATACTAAGAAAACAAGGACCTCCTATGTTAACAAGTACTAAGGGCTGCAGATATGGCAAACAATTTCAGGTAGTAAAAAAAAAAATACTTTCCAAAAATTAAATTGTGTCAGCAATATTCAGATAGGTAAAATACTCTGCTATAGAAGCAAGTTTATCTGCTAACAGACTAGAAGTCACTCTTATAGTAAAGAACATACATTTGTATTTTAAAATATAAAACCATCTGAGCTCCATGTTGCATTCTATAGCATATGAATAGCAATGCAGCTGCTTACATGTTTTATTAGCTGATTCTCTGTTAAACACAATGATTTAGTCATAAGTTATTGTGAAACTGGCAACAACTGAACATAATCCAGGATAATTATGGCCTAGACACTACAAGCTGTGTGACCCTGAGAATGTCAGATGACAATGGCGTAAACTGATTCCTGACTCCCAAAAAGACAATCTACCTACAGATTAAACCTGACTGCACATTTTTTGTTGGGGTCTGAGGTGACAGGGCTTACTTTACATTATAGTACCGATGTGCTAATTCAGCTTGCTAATTATAGCTGACATGATATGGCCTGGCCTAGTTGGTATTTATGGGTAAACACCCAAAAGACTGCCACCCAATTATGAATAGGGACTTAGAGCATTTTCAGTAGCAGCTGGCCCATCCCACTGATTCCCTCAGTCACTGCAGAGCCTCAGCAAGCCCGGCTCTATGGGAGACACAATATAAGGATAAATGAAGCAACCCGGACTTAGTGGAGGCCCAATGGGAGAATGCCTGTATCAGTCCATATGCTGGAAGAAATGGTAAACACACACATTAGTAGCTCATATAGACTTCAGTGAATAAAGAAATGAGGTTTTTTTCAACATGCATATTGTTGAAAAATGTTACATATCAGCAACCACTCAAATGTTCAGCCACGGAAGCACACAACTCTTAAGAATTCACCCTGGCTCAAGTCTCAATCTCTGCCAGTCCATTTTCCACACTGCAGCCAGAGTGATTTTCCAAATGGAATCATATCAGTTCCCTTGTTAAAACTGCACTACATGTCCAGTTTTTATTAATTTGATAAATACATATTGAAAACCATTTATGTGCCAGGCAGTATTCTATGATATTTAACATATCATGTGTGAAACATGGGGAAAAAAAAAAGGCACATCTGGAGGCCACAGTTACCATTTTACATAGGTTGGTTAAGGTGTCACTTCTCTGATTAATCGAGTAACATCTGAGCGTAAATGAAGGAAATGAAGGAATATGTTATGTGGTTATCTGGAGAAAAGAATTTAGGCTAAGGAAAATACACCGCAAGTACAAAGAACGTTAGGCAAGAATGTGCCTGGTATGTTTGATGAATAGAAAGGCCAGTGGCTACAGTAGAAAGAACAAATGGACCAGAACAGGACATAAAGTCAGAGAAGTAGTGTGACATCAGATCACATAGGGTCCTACAGGCATTCAGAAGGACGTTGGCTTTTATTACGAGAAAGAAAGCCATTTAGAAATTTTGACCTGATTTTCATGACCTGATTTTCATTATTCAGTGATAACTGGTTAAAATGTGGAGGAGAGACTATGGGAGGAAGGGGCAAGTGGGGACACCAGTTAAGAGGCTAGTGTGGTATCCCAGGCAAGAGATGAGGGTGGCTTGGGCAAGGGGGGTAGCAGTGGAGATGCTTAGTCTGATTCTGAATCTATCTGGAGGGTGGAGCCACTGGAATTTACTGAGATTGGGTATAGGGTGTGAGAAAAAGAAGTCAAATATGACTCCCAAATTTTTGACATGAAAAACTAAGGAAAGGAAGTTTTAACTCAAATCCAAACATCCTGCAGCTTACACGCCCCTGCATGAGCTTTCTTTAGCTTCCCTGTGCTCACCAAGTCCCACACTACACATAGCTGCATTTAAATTTATCACCTGTGCTAGGTTCTCACTTCTGGGCCTTCACATACACTATTCCCTCGATCTGAAACACTCTTCATCCTCCTTCTCACTTCTCTAACATCCCTACCAAATCTGTTCCTCCTTCACTCCCACACAGTCCTCAAGTCTCAGCTTGGAAAGGACTCTGGGAAATGTTCTCTGACCCCTTCAACCTGGGGATCTGCCTCTTATATGAGTGCCCACAGCACCCAGCTTTTACCCTCATGTAGTATCTTAAGGCCTTGTTAAAATTACTGTCTCCCCCACTATACTCTAAGCTGTGTAGGACAGGAAGCTTATATTTATGATGACATCCTTAATACCTAAGAGTATTTTGCATATTGTGTTTATCAAATATTTGTGGAATTATCAGAGTTAAACTGTTTATTGTATTATAATTTGTTGGAGTTACTATGCAGCCACTGAAAATAATAATTATAAAAATAGCAATATGTGAAAATGCTCATTGCATAAAATTAAGTGAAGAAATTAAATGAAAAATTGTAGGTACATAACTGTAACTTAAAATGTGCATGCATATGGCTAAAGATTAAAAAGAAATATAAATAAAATAAAATAAAATGGTGAGATAGGTTAGTATTCTGGATATTTGTCTTTCTATCTTAGAATATTTTAAAGCGCTATCAAAACAGATCTTGAATTATATGAAAAGTGAGTAGATGCAAAATATGTATAAAACACATGAAAAGAAAAAATAATAGTAAAATTAACAAACTTACCATCCAGTTTAAGAAAGATATTACCATTGTCATTGAAATTGTCTTTGTAATCCTCCTCTACCAAAATCTGATCCTCTCCCATAAAGTTAAACACAATCCTGAAATTTGGGTTTATAATTGCATTGCTTTCCTTTCCATTCCTTTATCATTTAACCTAATGTTTATATCTATAAATACTAAAAATATAATAATATACATTATTTATAATATAATGTAATATAATAATATACATATGTATACTATATATAGTAATGTATAATATAGATGATATATATCACATTTACATATGATATAAATATAAAATAACATGCAATATTATAATATTTCTCTAAGGTTTACACCCAAGGATGGAATTGCTATATTATAAGATACATTTATGTGTGTTCAATTTATGCCAACCTGTTTCCAAAGTGGTTGCACTAATTTATAAGTCCACCAGTAGTGTTTAAGAATTTCTATTGCTCTACTTCCTTGATATTGTCAAAGTTTTTAAATTAACCAATTAGCTAAACGTCATTTGTTGTGGTTTTACTATGCATTTCCCTAATTACTAGAGGTTGGATGTCTTATAGGTTAATTGGCCATTTGGAGTTCCTCTTCTATGGGATGCCTGTTCCTCTTCATTGACCATTTTTCTAATGGATTATTAGCTTGTGCCTAATTTTTAGTAGTTATTTATGCATTCTGAACACTAATCTTGTATCAAGTATACCTATGTATCAAGTATCACCTGTATGTGGCTTGTGTTTTCACTTATTATATGGTTACTTTTGATGAAAAGTTCTTAATTCTAATGTGAAAACCATCTTTGCCTCTAGAGTTTGTACTTTTGTCTCTTAAGAAAACCTTCATCTCTGACAAAATTTCTTTTACAGAACACAACAGTACTCACAGTTGATGAGACAGACTGGCTAAGGAACTGCCAGGAACTTTTTGAGGCTCTCTACAGGCTAGATCTAAAAATCTCACAGGGTTTAACAAAAAGATCTAAAAAGCGGTTCTGCCAAGCCTCAGTTAAGAACCACTGATCTATGCCCCCATCATTCTCAAAGCAGGAATCCCCACTCTAGTATTTTTTTTTTTTTTTTTTTTGCGGTACGCGGGCCTCTCACCGTTGCGGCCTGTCCCGTCGCGGAGCACAGGCTCCGGATGTGCAGGCTGAGCGGCCATGGCCCACAGGCCCAGCTGCCCCGCGGCATGTGGGATCCTCCCGGACCGGGGCACGAACCCGCGTCCCCTGCATCGGCAGGCGGACTCTCAACCACTGCGCCACCAGGGAAGCCCCACACTCTAGTATTCTTGATAGGTGGTCAGCTACTTTCAATATAAAGAAACCTATGAAGCATATGTGCTTGAAACTGGTCATGGAGCAAGATATCCATAATTGTATGCAAACAAGCTATAATCTACCAACTAAAGTATAAATTGATAAATTAAAAAATATTGTACACATAAACTCACTTATTGTAACTAAATTACAAAGCTATTGTGAAGTTTATATTGAACACAAAAACTTGAATGTACGCTCTCTTCATTGCCTACATCAGATTTTAGAAATAAGTGTTTAAAAATCTATTTTGTAAATGAGCCAAAAAGACCTAAAAGTGTTGCATTTTTTTCAAACTCTGTTGGAAATTGTTAACATATTCAAAAAATAGGCCAAGACATGGTGGGGGGGGGCTTCAGATTTGAAACTTTTAGTGAATTGCAAATACTGAAACCAAAGCTTACAAACAGAAATGCACCCCTTCAAAAGCAAGGGAAGTACTGAGCTAATTAAACAATGATGCCTCAAACAATATACAAGCAATTTTGAAGTTCTATTGTTGTGGGTTGAATTGTGTCCCCAAAAAGATATGTTCAAATCCTAATCCTTGGTACCTGTGGCTGTGACCTTATTTGGAAATAAGGTATTTGCTGATGTAATTATGATATAGATAAAATCATACTGGAGTGGAGTGGACCATAAATCCAATATGACTGCTGTCCTTAGAAGAAGAGAAGACAGAACTCCACGTGAAGACACAGAGGCAAGATGGCCATATGACCACAGAGGCAGAATTGGGGTTATGCAGCTATAAGTGAAGGAAAACCAAGGATTGCCAGCAACAAGACGCTAGGAGAGCATGGCTCTGCAGATTCCTTGATTTCAGGCTTCTAGCCTCCACGGGTGTGAGGATAAGTTTCTGTTGCTTTAAACTGATGGGGTCGCGAGCCACAACTACTGAGCCCGCGGCGCCTAGAGCCCGTGCTCCACAACAAGAGAAGCCACTGCAATGAGAAGCCCACGCACCACAACAAAGAGTAGCCCCCACTCGCAACAACCAGAGAAAGCCCGCACACAGCAATGAAGACCCAATGCAGCCAAAAAATAAATTTAATTAATTAATTAAACTGATGGGGTTCAGGGCAAGCTGCCCCAAGTTGTGCCACTCTGGCATGCAGATTATTTCCAGCTGAAAATAACCAAGGCCTAATACACTCCAGAAGAAACCTCTGAACTTCCCCCTAAATGCCCAAAAGAACTTAAGATAGAAGGCTCGTTCCAGGAAGGAGCTATCACAACAGATAACCATTCTAAAGTATGAACTAGGTGTGGCAGACAAGCAGGAACCTAGCAAGGCCTGTTTTTGATCAAAGTCCTCTCTGAGTCCCACTGTCTCTAGATGATCCAGCAAACGTTTGTTCACCGAACATTAACTCTTTTCATCTTCCTGTGAATTACCTTACTTTTTTTTTTTGAATTACCTTACTTTTAAGTCCCAGACCCTTACCTTCTTCTCCTTAGTCCAGAATAACATATATACCTCATCTTGCCTTACCATCTTTGGAATTCTTCATGTTTATGTGAATTCCCTTATGTACTTAATAAATTTGGTTTTCTCTGGTTAATCTGCTTATGTCATTTTAATTGCCAGCTAAAAGAACCAAGAGGAAAAAAAGGGGAGTATCCCCTCCTTCACAAAGCCATCTAGTTTGTGGTACTTTATGACAGACTCAGTAAACAAATACATCTATAATCCCAATTTAAAATATCACAATTTGTGGGAAGAATTTTTGATGACTCTCCTATTTTTCACTGAATAAATTTTATATTTTGTAATGTAATGGAACATAATTGAGAAGACCTATCATTTTACTGCATCTAAATATGGCAAAATATTTTAAAAATCATAAATAGATACAACTTATTTGATGACTTTTATCTTAAATATTTGTCAAAAGGTACTTTGAAATGAGACATGAAAATAGCACTTGTGAAAATATTTAGGCTGAAACATCTTCATGAAAAAAACTAGAACTGAGACTATGTTCAATTTAGAAGAGTTTGCTCTAAGTTTACCAGGTGCTTTAGCATCTGTAGAGAAAGTATTTTTAAAACTAAAAATACTACTGTCTAAAGAAAAGAGTAATTTGCAACTTATAAGAAAACAGCAAATTTAATTTTTAAATTAAGCATAAGTTTGGGTTTTTTTCCAGAAAATTATCAGTATCAAGGCATTAAATGAAGATAAGGCTAAGAAACTGATTCAAGTTCAGCTGCCCTTGAACAACATGGGTTTGAACAGTATGGGTCCACTTATACATAGATTTTTCTTATTAACTGGGTACCGTAGTACAACACGATTCTCAGTTGGTTGAAACTGAGAAGGCAGAACTGCAAATACAGAGGGCCACCTGTGAAGATTTTTAACTCTCTGGAGGGTCAGCATCCCGAACCCCTGCATTGTTCAAGGGTCAACTGTATGTATATGTACCAAGAATGGGTCATACGTTAAAAGTTAACAGTCGCATAATTAACATAAAAATGTAAATGTGTTAATATAAAATTAATATTAAAAATTTAAATTGTTTTAATGTATAAGGGTATAAATTATATTTTAAAATGTTAATTTTGAAAATAGTTTTCAATAGAACTCTTATAGGTCGATAATATAAGTCAATAAATAATCTAAATATATAATTTTCATTACTTTAATGGGGTTTTTCTACTCTTAAAAATGTGGTTTCATCAAAAAATTATATACTGACATTGCCATTAATACACATCAAAAGTGAAGTCAATTTGACCCCTTAGATATCTTTCACACAATGCACCCTGTCATTACTTGCTCAGGTGACATCTCTTGCAAAGGCAGAAATGTTGCAAGTCACCCCCAAAGAAGGCAGAACAAGGAGCTCTCCCTTTCAGCACTTTATTCTCCCCTCCATTTCTGGGCTAGCACTAAATATGGCTTCATTAGGAAAGAATAAATCATAATGAAGGGGCTAGGGAGGAGAGTTAGCAGTAGAGCAGCACAATGCAGTACAAATTACTCACCCAAAGACAGTAGTACTGAGTGTCAGCCCTGGTTCACCCTTAGCAGCTATAATGAAGTTGGACAAGTCTCGTAACTGCTTTCAAAGGCATGCAATTTCCTCATCTATATAATGGGAATGGTTGGCTAAGAGTTGATTGGCTGATTTGTAAAAATGGCTCTCCTAGTTTCTGTTAAGTAACAGATGGAGACATATTCAGAGAACCAGAAGTAATATGCGACTAAAAAGCCATCAACATTTAGTGCTGTTTCTATGAGCTTATTTACCTATTTACTTTCCAGAAAATAAACTGCAACCATCCAACTGGAATCTACAGTTCCAAGAATTAATTAAATTTGTAATTCCTAGAATTAAATGAAGTTAATTTAACTAACTAAAACAAAGTAGTAAACAGGAGGAAAAAAATCACTACTTTTCTTGTGTATCTAAACACTCCTTCACAAAACAGTAAAATAACAAAATCTGCTCAAGATCAACAGTGTATTTAATTTGTATACTTCACATCTTGCTTCTGCATCTATGTTTCAATCTCATTTTCAACCACAACTTTAATTAGAGATGCAATAAACTGTTTTATGATCTATAAAGATGAAAAAGCCAAATACAGTCATTAGGAATTCAAATATCTCTGCAAGTCCTTAGCATAGTTTAATCGCTTTGTATCTTAGAGCATAATTTTAAGATTTTGAGTTCAAATTAACTATACAATAGAAATGAAACAAACTCAAGGGAACCAGGGCAAAATTACATATGGAATAAAACCAACCAATCAGTAGTACTAGGGAGCTATTCGAAGTAAGTGAATTTTTTTTAAAGTAAATTAATACTTAGAAGTGTTAAGTTTATGGCCTTTTAAAAACATTTCATTTCACATCCTAGATACTATCTTACACCGTGAAGTAATTTTATCAGAAATTATACTTTTATAAGTCAAAAAAAGTAAAGCAAGTTCTTTTCATGATGTGTGATTCTGTTATTCAATTATGTAAGTTAACTCTTTCAGGACCCTAACCTGTAACTTAGAACATAAGCAGCAACCTAAACATCCATGATTTTTGCAGAAAACATCTTAGATGCTAAAGTTTGTACCACGAGAACCCTTGGGCAGTCTGTTGCATCCGATGTACATCTTCTCAGAACAATCTTTTTTAAATGTTTATCATAAAATACACAGGTTTACAAGGAAACCAATTTTATTAAAATATTGTTATCACTTTTTTTTAAAGTGTTAAATAAAAGGATCTAGTGGCAAGTCTAATTACTACCATAATATCAAAGTAGTGGTGAGTGTATATGATGTTTTGAGATCTCTGCATCAACTGTTATCAAAATATCTATGTTTTCACTGGTAATATCATAAGTACTACTAATATTACTGTGGTTTAAGGCCAACATTCAACATTGAAGAAAATGCTAAGTTTATTAGAGGTCAGTGACCTCCCATCTAAGTTTAGGGATCCCCTAAATTCTATCCATTAAGTCCCAGGCTAAGAGACACCCTGTATTAAGGAAATCTAACTAGATAATTTTTAAGATTTATATGCAAAATCAGTTTTCTTGATTCACAAAAGTTCTACAGGATTTAATAAGTTTTCAGAAAGAGGAAAAGCAAGAGGGAGATATGTCAACAATTATAAATTGCTTGTAGAGTAAAGCACTGGATAGATCATGCAGGTTCAAATCCTGTCTTCACCATTTATTTATTGTGTTATCTTGGACAAGTTATTTAATGTTCCCTTAAATATTAATAAGAATTTATTTTTCAACAATACAACTGGATTATTCAAAGGCAAGATGATATTCATTGCAGAGTTAATGATAAAGAGCTGAAGTGGGAAGAGGAAACATATATTTTAAACTATAATATGCCCTCACTTTAGAATTATGAATCTTTGAATAGTCTCTTGGCTCTAGGCACATTCTTTAATGAAAGTAATTATAGAAACCCAAGTAGAGTTCAGATCATTAAGTGAACAAACCTGACTGGTATGATGTTGACAAGAACATGACCTGAATCTGAGAGTAAATTATTTCATGTTTCAAGGACTAGACAGTAAACAACAGCAAGATGGTTAGGTAAGTTAATGGCCACTTGACTTAATATGATGCAGTCAATAAAATGTTAACAGAAACAATGGTAAGGGCTTCCCTGGTGGCGCACTGGTTGAGAGTCCGCCTGCCGACGCAGGGGACACGGGTTCGTGCCCCGGTCTGGGAAGATCCCACATGCCGCGAAGAGGCTGGTCCCGTGAGCCACGGCCGCTGAGCCTGCGCGTCCGGAGCCTGTGCTCCGCAACGGGAGAGGCCACAACAGTGAGAGGCCCGCGTACCGCAAAAAAAAAAAAAAAAAAAAAAATGGCAAAACAGAAAATGCATATGATGTAATATTAAGTGGAAGAGCTGGATAAGCTTTCTTGGATACTATCCAACCCTGGGTTCTCCTTTGACGCTAATTTAGGTTTGGATTATATTCCATACACAAATTAGGTGGGGTTTTTCTGGTCCAAATTGCACTTCTTAATAGTAAATCTCACTTATTACTAATCATTGATTTATCCTAAATTAATCATTGAGAGTTCAGATTTCACCCAAGCTCCTATGTCTTTAAGCATCCTTTCACAACTTAATCGCCCCTAAGCCAAACTATTTTAAAAAATCTTCATTGAGCTCCACTGAATTCCATTAACAGTATGTAACCATGGAAGATAATCTGGTGGGTTTCTTTCCTGCTATTTTTATCATCCCATCAGGGTATTAACATGAAAGGATAATATAACTTTAAAACATGTGAAAAACAAAGATATGGGTCATTAAAGAAACTGCTAAATTACTACTAAAACCATGACTGAGTAACAAGATCTGAGATTAGTATTAGTCTCCTTTGTTCATCTATTGATCCATTTTAATCAGAAAACTTGATTTTGGAGACATTATGTTAGAACACATTATCTCTGAACAGCTGGGACACAGATATAAAACTAATATATAAGACACTAAATGGTGAAACTTTTAGTTCTAAATTTAAAATGACAAAAGAACTGCTTAGAAATAAAAACTATCATATCTCATTTTCATTAGAATAGGTAAGGCATTAAGATAGGAAAATCACACTATATTTGCCAGCAAAATAAAATATGTCTTTGAGAAACTGCCTTTGCTAGTCACTGGGACTAACTCTATCTTCGTTGATATAATGCTAAAGAAAATCAGCTTTACTAATGGTCCTAACTGGAGTCTGGGTCCTTCGAGCTTCACATGAGGATAAAAGGATCTTTAAACCAAATAATTATATAGCAGAGAGAGAAACTGAGTAAGTAATAGAGGAGAGAGTCTGAAGAAAAATGAATAGCCTTATAAATAAAATTTGTCTTTTTAAAATTATTAAACTATCCACTCTACAAGACATTATTATTTAAATAACATAAACCGCTTATCTCTTACTAGCTCCAAAAATTTAGTTTTTTAAAATGCTGGCCTAGCTGCAAAAATGATAAAGCCATTGGCAGTGAGACACGAAGAACAGGTGAGGCTTCCAAAAACAGCTGTAGGTCAGTACACAAAATTTTGCAAATGCTGAAAGGAATCATAGTAAGACAGGGAAAAAAGGGGAAATCTGCCAAGTTAATTTTTTTTGGAATACTGAGCAATAGCATAAATATGGAACAAATGCTTGGGATATCCATTTAGTTACTAAAAATGAGTTCAGGCAGTAAAGCAGCATTTAGGGAAGTCCCCGCTGTAGAACCCCTGCAAATCTGATTTGAGCATAGCATTAATGTACAAAGTTTGTTAACCTTGCCTCCAAAAGGGACAGACTGCTGCCCAGCTCAAAACACTGAAAAACACAGGGCCGGACTCATGCGATGTTTACAACCCAAGTACATTTTGATTTGTAAACTCCTCACACAGTGAGGCAAAATTGGAAAATTTAATCACCAAGAATTTTTTATTTGTAACTTTTTGGCTGTTTAGTAATGCATTTTAAGAAACAATAAGCTGCAACAAATAGAAGGGCTATTTATTTGACATTAAATATATTTTCTTCCAATTAATAAATCTGTTTTCATGAGTAAATGGGAAAAAAAACTCACGGCAAATTTTAAAGGGAAACCATTGAGATATAAATATTCTCAAGGTTTTGTAACTTTCAAATTCTGTCAAACATTATTTCTTGAAATTCTGCTTATTTAAAAAGAAACTTCTCTACTAAAATAGTATTTATATATTCCATTACTACAGGTGTCTAATTAGCCAAAAATATAAAAAATAATCAAAAATACTTTTTCATTTTTCATTTAAGGCTCTGTACCAGAAACTGGTAATAAATCTGTTAATTGAGAACAGTCAATATCATTGTGGAAAGAGTTTATCAAACTCAAAGACACTTTTCAGAAAGAATAACACTAAGGCTCAAATTTTAAGTCAATAGGATGATGTCAGACTTAAACCACATTCACTAGGAAGAACTAGACAACTAATGAGTCACTACATATTAAAAGAGATGACTGAGGATGGGGACAAGTGGGGAGGCAGACAGTGGCGACCTCTGGAACATGGAATCTCTTCTCTCTGCTGGTCCTAGAAGAGAAAAGAGACACCAATGAGCATCGACACACTGTCTGCATTCCTCCCCACCCGAGACCCACCAGTCCACAGGTGTTTCTCAACCTTACAGCCAACCTCACCTTCATATATGGTACTCAGTGCCAAGAGGATGTCAAAAACACCACCCTATCCTAACCTAATTAGTACTGCCTTGAAAAAATTAAAACCTATCAAAGGTATTATTTATTTTTATACAGATATAATCTGCATCAAATGGAGCTGAAAGCAGCTGGGTTGAAAGCAATACTTCTTTATATTAAAATAGCTTTCCAAAATTATTGCACTCAATTACTTTAAATGATAGAGGTCATTAATTCAATTTTAAAAGATCTCAGTTATCCGTATGTGTGGCACATGTGTGTAGCAAGTGGCTTCAATAAGATGCTGGGGTTTTAACTGTCGTGGCTCTCATTCAATGTCCTTGGAGAAGATAGGGTGATGAGGTTGTCTATTTACATCAGCTGACAAAGGGAAATTAACCAAGTCATACAATTTGTAAAAGGTTACCTTCACTCTGGAAAGAAGCCGTAAAATAACTGAAATTCCAAAAATAATTATCTAAAAAAGGTGACTAGAGTGCATAATTCCTTCAAACCTGTAATACATATAGGATTCTACAGAATCTGCTTTTCCTAGGTTGTAGAGTCGATAATTCCAAACCAACTGGCAACTTTTTTCAGACACCATGAGAGCTTCCACAATCAGAACTCTTTGAGTCACTGTTATTTTTTCACATATCCTCGTGGAGGACAAGTAGTCCACAGAAACCTCGTCCAAAGTAAACCCGATAGGGAATATTTTTTTAAATTTCAGCCACTCAAGACTAAGGTCCAAATATACAATGAAGAGTTAATCAATTCAAGTTAAAACAGCAGTAGCTATGTTTCCACATTGCCGATCTTTACTTTCTTCCAGGTACAGTGCTGGGCATTGGGGATACAAAAGACGAGTAAGACACAATCTCTGGTCACATGAAACCACAGTGAAAGCACGTTACTGGAAGCCCTTAAAGTCTGAAAACAGAATCTCTTCTGGACTCACTGGCTCTGGGTCAAGGGAATATATTTTTAGCTTCTTAGATTTGAGTTTGTAGCTACAAGTAGATGACGGACGGGTGAAGGGTTCCTGGGCACTATTTGTGCAGAAGAGTTAAACCCATACTCACAATCTGCCAGCCAGCAACAAGGTCCAAAGAGATGCAGTGAATCTAAGACTGAGCACGTCAATCTAAGACTACAGAGATTCGAGAAGCGCCATACAGAAAAAGACTGAGAAGTCAAGATTAATGCCTTATTTTGTGAAATCATTAAGAATTTTAGAGCTGGAAAAGACCTCAGTATTACCACCAACAAAGAAAGTCAGAAACTCAAACACTACTAAACCATCTGGTCATCGCCCACTCCTTTGTTTACGAAACACAACAATAACCCAAACCAAAACAAATGCTTCAAACAAGCAGACCACGTGTTTCTAGGGCCTCTCTCCTCTGGGCCTCAAAGGTCTTCCTCAGTCACTCAACCGCACCTGCTGCAGTTCCAGGGAGCGCAGAGCACGTCCAAGTTGCCTGACTTGAGGACGACGCTACCCGCCCGCAGCCAAGTTCGGGGCCAAGGCCGGCCTAGCCCCCAGCCCCGCCGCGCCGCACGGCTGCCCGGAGCCCCCGGCCTCACGCGTTAGGGCCTCGCCCGCGCCAGCGGCCGCCGCCCCTCCCACAGCCAGCGGCTTCGCACCCGGGAGCGCCCTGACCCGAGGAGGTCGAGCGTCCGGGAGCGCTCGTACCTCAAGCCGCTGCTCCGAAAGCCCCGGAACGCGCGCCCGGCCGTTCCCGGCGCCGCCAAGAGCGACGCCGCGCTCCGGCCCAACGCCGACACTCGGCCCAGGCCGCCGCGGAGCAGCCAGAAGGCGCGGGCCGACACTGTCATGGCCGCGAATCCCGGCTCCAGAACAGAGGCGCCACCTCCCGCCGCTCCGGTCCTCGCAGCTGCAGGCCGGGCTCCGCCCCGACCGGGCTCGGCGGGAGAGCGAGTCCCTCCTGCCGAGGGTTCCCGAGGGCACCACGCACGGGTGGGGCCAGGAGCCGAGTGAGGGCTGGAGGCGGGGCCGAAGGAACCCCTGGACCGTCAGGAGGCGGGGCCGAAGGACCCCTGGACCGTGAGGGGGCGGGGCCGGGACGCAAACCCTAAGCTGAGAAGAGTACTGGCAGGTGGGTGTAGAGACTGTTGGCTTGCGATGTCGCCTAGCGGCGACTAGGCTTCTCACCCACTGGGCACGCTGCTGATGTGCCCATAGCGAGGACACAGGGAAAGCGTCTAATCAGTTCAAGCAGCATTCCCCCTTTCTCCCAAACCAGAGCTCCGCCCCACAATCGGCTACCTGGAATTTCATTAAAAGCAAGAAGGGTGTTACAGGTTCTCTGTTTCCCTTGGTGAGACCTTGGGATACCTTGAGAGCAGGAGAAAGAAAGAAAAGTGTGTGTGTGGAGGGAGAAGGAGGACCTAGCTGAGCAAGGCCTGCACCTAAGGATTTCTGTAGCTCTACCTTATCATCTCCACTTTGGAGGGGAAAAATTGGCCAATGTCTATTATTTTCTAGAGTCTATGATCAAGGTTACACAACCTAGGAACCTGTGTTATGTGGTGAATTTGTAGTGAGAAAACAGAACATCGGCTCCCTTTGAAAAAGTAAGAATCAGAATGGCCATTCATTATGCTGGGATATGTTAAGAGATGAAGTGAGGCATGCTTTCAAATTTTAAGAGTTTATTTGAGCAAAACTCAATTTGAATCAGGCAGCATCCAACCTAGCAGATAGAAAGGAGTTCTAAGGAGCATGTCTTTCACAAAATGAAAGACTTGTAGGCAGAAGGGAGCAGGAACAAGGAAGTTATACTAGACAAATAAGCGGTTTGGGCATTGCAAGGTTACTTTCCTTTAGGGATGGCAGGGGTCAATCAAACATCTTATCTAACTAGTGATAATAATGAAGAAGGAAACAGACAGAAGTATCTTTATGCCCTTGAATTAAGTATTGTTTTTTTAATTTTTCCTGTAGTCCAGCCTAAAGGGGTAATGCAAAATATAGAAAAAAGTGTGCACAAAATACATAATTGAGAAAATTAAAAATAATTTACATGTTAAAAATACAGGATTATTGGGACTTCCCTGGCGGTCCAGTGGTTAAGACTTTGCCTTCCAATGCAGTGGGTGTGGGTTCAATCCCTAGTCAGGGAGGTAAGATCCCACATGCCTCGTGGCCAAAACACCAAAACATAAAACAGAAGCAATATTGTAACAAATTCAATAAAGACTCTAAAAATGGTCCACATCAAAAAAATCTTAAAAAAAAATACAGGAGTATTTTTGTGAACTGTTCTATTCATTAAATTAAAAGTTATAAAAATATCAATAGTAATAGCTAGCAGTTTCTGTAGGCTTATTCTGTTCCAGGCACTCTTCTATGTCCTTTACATAGATTGCTTCATTTAATCTTCACAATAGTTCTGGGAGGTAGAGTCTCTTATTGTTCCCATTTTACATATTATAAATTTGAATTTCAAAGAAATTAAGGAACATGCACAAAGCTACAAGTCTAGTAAGTGGTACATCCAGGAATCAAAGAAAATCACTTTGATTCTGTAGGTAAAAAGATAACAAACTTCTAATAATCCATGGGACAAAGAAAACATGAAAAGGAAAATGAAAAGAGAACATATCAAAATTGAGCAATGTAGCTAAAGCAGTACTTTTGGAGAAATTGGAAGCCTTAAATGCTTATTTTAGAAAAAAGTAAAGGTCTAAAATCAATGGTCTAATAATCTCTAGGTCCATCCATGTTGCTACAAATGGCATTATTTCATTCTTTTTTTTATGGCTGAGTAATATTCCATTGTATATACGTACCACATCTTCTTTATCCATTCACCTGTCGATGGACATTTAGGTTGCTTCCACATCTTGGCTATTGTAAACAACGCTGCAATGAATGTTGAGGTGCATGTATCTTTTCCAATTAAGGTTTTCTCTGGATATATGTCCAGGAGTGGGATTGCTGGATTATATGGTAGTCCTATTTCTAGTTTTTTAAGGAACCTGTTCTCCATAGGGGTTGTACCAATCTACATTCCCACCAACAGTGTAGGAGGGTTCCATTTTCTCCACACCCTCTCTGGCACTAATTTGTAGAGTTTTTGATGATGGCCATTCTGACTAGTGTGAGGAGATACCTAGACTCACCGACTCCGAAAACAAACTTATGGTTACCAAAGGGGAAAGTTGGTGGGGGAAGATAAATTAGGAGTTTGGGATTAATATATAAATACTACTATATATAAAATAGATAATCAACAAGGACCTATGTATAGCACAGGGAACTCTAATCAATGTTCTGTAATAATCTATATGGAAAAGAATCTGAAAAAGAATGGATATATGTATAACTTTGCTTTACACCTGAAACTAACACAATATTGTAAATCAACTGTACTCCAATATAAAAAAAATTACATTAAAAATAAAATAAAATCAATGGGCTAAGCTTCTATCTTAACAAATTAGAAAAATAAGAACAGTTGAACTAAAGATAAGAGCTAAATTATAGAAAACAGAAAAACAGCAGAGAAAGTTAATGAAATAAAAAGCAAATTTTTGTTAAAGATCAATACAATTGATAAACTTTCAGTTAGACTAATTAGAGAAAAAGAGACTGTAGGGAGGCAGTGCATTCCTACATGTATTCGCATTCCTACTTGTCTTGCTGAGTGTTAAGACTAGACCTTGACCACTTTTTACCTGGGCCATTTCTCAGGGGTCTTCAAGTTAACTCTGAGAGATGAGGTAAATTCTCCCTGTGTACAAAGAGAATATTTGCTTACTGCTTGCCAAAAAAATTGATGGGCTCCTTAAGCTCAGAGTTCCTCTTCTGTGGTACAACCCACTACCCATGCAGGCTTCATCTGGTCTTCCACATCACCCTGTGGTATGTGGGGCTTGGGAAAATGGAACGATGATGTTAGTACTCCAGCAACTATGTTTTTCGGTCAATATCATTTGATCACACATGTAAGGGTTTATTCCCGAGCTCTCTATTCTATTCCATTGCTCTATATGTCTGCTTTTTGCCAGCACCATATCTTTTGATAAATGTGGCTCTGTAATAAATTTTTAAATCAGAGAGTGTGAGACCTCCAACTTTGTTCTTCTTTTTCAAGATTGTTTTGAGTATTCGAGGCCCCTTAAGATTCCATATTAATTTTAGAATGGATTTTTCTACCTCTTCCAAAAATGGCATTGGGACTTTGATAGGTATTTCATTAAATCTGTAGATTGCTTTGAGTTATATTGGCATTTTAGCAATAATACATCTTCCAATCCATGATCACAGAATGTCTTTCCATCTATTTATGTCTCCTCTGATTTCTTTCAACAACATTTTTCAAATTTCAGTGTAAAAGTCCTCCTTGGTTAAGTTTGTTTTTAAGAATTTTATACTTTTTGGTGCTATTGTAAATGGAAATATTTTCTTCATTTTCTTTTTGGAATGGTCATTTTTGGCAACTACTTTTGCTGTAACAAATTTCTTTGTCTCCATCCAGAAGTCTCATGTCTTCTGTAAGTCTTCATAAAACTGTAGAGGGCTAACTTATTAGACTGTAGATAGGGCACAGTTAATTCCCTCATAAAGACATAAATTATCAACATAGGGAATGAAAGAGGAGATATCACTACAGATATAAAGGCATTAAAATGTTAATAAAGTAATAATATAAAAATATTTAATGAGACGGCGGTGTGGGAAGATACGGAGCTACTGTCTCCCCACAACTAGGGCGCCTGCCAGCCGCTGGTGGGGAACTTTGACCCCCAAGGAGATGGGAGGAACCCCAGAGTGAACCAGTAGGATGTAGGGGGACTGAGGGGGTAGGAGAAGTGGAGCCCAGACAAGATTGGTGCCCCTGAGGCAGGGAGATCAGGAGAGGCAGGTGAGAGGGACTCTCTGGGAAGAGAGGGAGAGGAGTGGCGGATAATTGCCTGAACCACTTGGGCTGGGGAGCCTGCTGAGCTCCCAGGTGGGTCCGCTGCCCTCCAAGCCCCCCCCTTCCTCTCCTCTGCCCACATTGGTCCTGGGGGCATAGGAGGGAGGCCGGGGAGATCAGGAGAGGCAGGTGGAAGGGGCCCTCCCAGACCCCAGGAGCAGGAGAGGAGAGGAGGGCATTTGCCCCACCCACTTGAGCCCAGGAAGCCTGCTGGGCTCCCAGGTGAAGTCCCTTGCCTTCTGAGACAGGGGTGGGGGCAGGCCTGGGCCCCTTCTGTTTCTTGAGCCTAAGCCCCACCCTCCACAGCCCCCAGGGTCTTTTTCAGCCCTGTGGGTATTGAGCATTGGCCCCACCCACTGCCCAAACTTCGCCCTTGTTTAGGCCCCACTATCCACAGCCAAGGCCTTCCCCTGCTACCTTTTTTTTTTTTTCTCTTCCCTCCACTTTTTTTACTGTTGTGGTACTGATGTACTTTCCGGTTGTTGATTCATCTATATTTTTATTTTTACATTCTTTCTAACATATCTGTTAGTTTCCTAGTCTAATTTTATTTTTACTTTATTGTCCTCTCTTTTTTTTTTTTTTCTGCCCCCAGCAGCTTGTGGAATCTTAATTCGCGAGCCCAGGGTTGGGCAGAAGCTCCTGTGGTGAGAGCTCCAAGTCCAACCCACTGGACTAAGAGAGAACCTCAGATCCCAGGATATATTCATTGGAATGAGGTCTCACAGAGCTCCTCATCTCAACACCAAGGTCCAGCTCTGCCCAATAGCTGACAAACTCCAGTGTTGGAAGTCTCAGGCCAAACAACCAGTAAAAGAGGAACACGATCTCACTCAAAAATAAAAAAAAAAGGAGACAGCAAAAAAACATGTCACAGATGAAGGAGCAAGGTAAAAACCTACAGGACCAAATAAATGAAGAGGAAATAGGCAATCTACCTGAAAAAGAATTCAGAGTAATGATAGTAAAGATGATCCAGAATCTTTGAAATAGAATGGAAGCATGGATTGAGCAAATACAAGAAATGTTTAACAAAGATCTAGAAGAACTAAAGAACAAACAAACAGAGATGAACAACACAATCACTGAAATGAAAAATACACTAGAAGGAATCAATAACAGAATAACTGAGGCAGAAGAACGAATAAGTGAGCTGGAAGACAATATGGTGGAAATAACTGCTGAGGAGCAGAATAAAGAAAAAAGAATGAAAAGAATTTAAGATAATCTCAGAGACTTCTGGGACAACACTAAATGCACCAACATTTGAATTATAGGGGTCCCAGAAGAAGAAGAGAAAAGGAAAGGGTCTGAGAAAATATTTAAAGAGATTATAGTGGAAACCTTCCCTAACATGGGAAAGGAAATAGTCACCCAAGCCCAGGAAGCACAGAGAGTCCCATACAGGATAAACCCTAGGAAAAAAACACCAAGATACATATTAATCAAACTAACAAAAATTAAATTCAAAGAAAAAAATATTAAAAGCAGCAAGGGAAAAACAAAAAATAACATACAAAGGAATCCCCATAATGTTATCAGCTGGTTTTTCAGTGGAAAATCTGCAGGCCAGAAGGGAGTTGCAGGATATACTTAAAGTGATGAAAGACAAAAACCTACAACCCAGATTACTCTACCCAGCAAGGATCTCCTTCAGATTTGATGGAGAAGTCAAAAGCTTTTCAGACAAGCAAAAGCTAAGAGAATTCAGCACCACCAAACCAGCTTTACAACAAATGTTAAAGAAACTTCTCTAGGCGGGACACACAAGAGAAGAAAAAGACCCACAAAAACAAACCCAAAACAATTAAGAAAATGGTAATAGGAACATACATATCGAAAATAACCTTGAATGTAAATGGATTAAATGCCCCAACCAAAGGACACAGACTGGCTGAATGGATGCAAAAACAAGACCCATATATATGCTGTCTACAACAGACACACTTCAGACCTAGGGACACATACAAACTGAAAGTGAAGGGATGGAAAAAGATATTCCATGCAAATGGAAATCAAAAGAAAGCTGGAGTAGCAATACTTGTGTCACATAAAATAGACTTTAAAATAAAGACTGTTATAAGAGATAAGGAGGGACACTACATAGTGATCAAAGGATCAATCCAAGAAGATATAACAATTATAAATGTTTAGGCACGCAACATAGGAACACCTCAATACATAAGGCAAATGCTAACAACCATGAAATGAGAAATCGACAATAACACAATAATAGTAGGGGACTTTGACACCCCACTTACACCAATGGACAGATCATCCAAACAGAAAGTAAATAAGGAAACACAAGCTTTAAATGACACAATAGACCAGATAGATCTAACTGATATTTATAGAACATTCCACCCCAAAGTGGCAGAATACACTTTCTTCTCAAGTGCACATGGAACATTCTCCAGGATAGATCACATCTTGGGTCACAAATCAAGCCTTGGAAAATTTAAGAAAATTGAAATCGTATCAAGCATCTTTTCTGACCTCAATGCTATGAGACTGGAAATCAATTATAGGAAAAAAACTGTAAAAAGCACAAATACATGGAAGCTAAGCAGTGTGCTACTAAGTAACCAAGAGATTACTGAAGAAATCAAAGAAGAAATAAAAAATTACATAGAAACAAATGACAATGAAAACCCAATGACCACCCAAAACCTATGGGACACAGCAAAAGCAGTTCTAAGAGGGAAGTTTATAGCAATTCAATCTCACCTCAAGAAACAAGAAAAGTCTCAAATAAACAATCTAACCCTATACTTAAAACAACTAGAGAAAGAAGAACAAAGAAAACCCAAAGTCAGTGGAAGGAAAGAAATCATAAATATCAGAGCAGAAATAAATGAAATAGAAACAAAAAAATCAATAGCAAAGATCAATAAAACTAAAAGCTTGTTAAGATAAACAAAATTGATAAACCACACTCATCAAGAAAAAAAGGGAGAGGATGCAAATCAATACAATTAGAAATGAAAAAGGAGAAATCACAACTGACACCACAGAAATACAAAGGATTATAAGAGACTACTACAAACAACTATATACCAATAAAATGGACAATGATGAAGAAATTGACAAATTTTTGGAAAGGTACAATTTTCCAAGATTGACCAGGAAGAACTGGAAAATATAAATAGATCTATCACAAGTAATGAAGTTGAAACTGTAATTAAAAATCTTCCAACAAACAGAAGTCCAGGACCAGATGGCTTCACAGGCAAATTCTATCAAACATTTAGAGAAGAGCTAACACTGATCCTTCTCAAACTCTTCCAAAAAATTACGAGGGAGAAACACTTGCAAATTCATTCTATGAAGCCACCATCACCCTGATACCAAAACCAGAAAAAGATATCACAAAAAAAGAATATTATAGACCAATATCACTGATCAACATAGATGCAAAAATCCTGAAAAAAATACTAGCAAACAGAATCCAACAGCACATTAAAAGGATCATACACCATGATCAAGTGGGATTTATCCCAGGGATGCAAGGATTCTTAAATATATGCAAATCAATCAGTGTGATACACCACATTAACAGATTAAGGAATAAAAACCATATGATCATCTCAATAGATGCAGGAAAAGCTTTCAACAAAATTCAACACCAATTTTATGATAAAAACTCTCCAGAAAATGGGCGTAGAGGGAACCTGCCTCAACATAAATAAAGTCTGTATATGACAAGCCCACAGCAAGCATCATACTCATTGGTGAAAAACTGAAAGCATTTCCGCTAGGGTCAGGAAAAAGACAAAGATGTCCACTCTCACCACTCTTATTCAACATAGTTTTGGAAGTCCTAGCCACAGCAATAGGAGAAGAAAAAGAAATAAAAGGAATACAAATTGGAAAAGAAGAAGTAAAAATGTCACTATTTGCTGATGACATGATATTATACATAGAAAATCCTAAAGATGCCACCAGAAAACTACTAGAACTAATCAATGAATTTGGTAAGGTTGCAGGACACAAAACTAATGCACAGAAATCTTTGGCATTCCTAGACACCAACAACAAGAAATCAGAAAGAAATTAAGGAAACACTCCCATTTACCTTGCAACAAAAAGAACGAAATACCTAGAAATCAACCTGCCTAAGGAGGCGAAAGACTTGTACTCAGAAAACTATAAAACACTGATAAATGAAATGAAAGATGGAGACACAGGCCAGCCATGTGCCCAGGGCAGCCATCAGCCAGCCTCCACCAGGGGCATGCACTCCACATGAGGTGAGCAGGGCTGTAGTACAGGAACACTCTTCAAGAGGAAGCAGGTAGCCTTTTGAGTAGAAAGCCTGGAAACTCCAAAAGCATGTCAGGTATTGTAACGAGGAGAAAGGGATGTGTCACTCTGGGGAGAACATGTTTTAGTTCTTGCTGCCCTTTGCACTTATAGGCTTTGTTACCCACTAGTTAGTTCATTTTAAAACAATGTAGTGGGAGGGGGTGGGAGGCACAAATTATTAAGATAAGCTCAGAGATGTATTGCACAACACAGGGAATATAGCCAGTATTTTTTAATAACTGTAAATGGAAAGTAACCTTTAAACATTGTATAAAAATTAACCAAAAAAATTAAATTTAAAAAATAAAAAATGAAAAAGTACAGTGAAAAAAATTTTAATAAAATATATTTGGCAACCTAAATAAAACAGACAAATTTACTTAAAAACACAAATCATCAAAAGTTGACCCAAAAAGAAATTTAAAAATTGAATAATTCCATGAAAGTTTTAAAAATCAAATTATTAATTATCTTCTGACCAAGAATCTCCAGGTTTAGTGGGCTTCAGAGATGATTTCTCTCAAACATTTAATAAAGCAATAATAACAATATTATGTGAATCTCTCAGAAAATAGAAGAGGCAGGAACTTTCCCAACTCATTTATAAGGCCACTATTGTCCTGATACAAAAGCATTACAAGAAAAGACACTATAGACCAATATCCCTCAAAAACAAAGTAACAGAAATCTTCAAAAAAACTAGCAAATTTAATAAAACAATATATAAAAAGGGCAATATATCATGATCAACTGAGGTTTATCCTGGGAATGTAAATCTGGTTCAACATTCAAAAATCAATCAATGTAATTCACCATAGCAAGAGATCGAAGACGAAAAAAACAATGATGATCTCAATAGATGTAGAAAAAGTATTTGACATAATTCAACATTCATCCATGAAAAAAATTTAAAACTTGCAGAAAACTATAAGTAGAGGAATATTCATCAAGCTTATAAAGGACGTCTATGAAAACCCACAGCTAACGACGGGTTCACTTCGTGGTGAAAGAGGCCTAAGATTAATAGAAGACAAGGATGTCTGTTTCCACCATTACTATTCCATACTCCTTGCCTGGGGCTGACTCCAAAAGGGTACAAAAGAACTTTTGGGGGTGATGAAAATTTTCTATATTTTGCTTGTGGAATTGTACATGGTCTATACACTTGTCAAAACTCAACAAGTTACACACTTAAAATGGAAAATTTCATTGCATGTAAATTTTACCTCAATTAAAATTGATTAAATACAGGGCTTAAGCATTTGTTGATTCTCTTCAGAAGTAATCCACACATGTAAGGGTTTATATCTTTTCTAGATATCTAGAAAAGAGGTCTCAATAAGAAGCCTCTCTTCTAGCTAGCTAGCTAGCTAGATATGGATAAATAGATAGATCTACTAGATAGATCCATAGTATAGTCTATCTATATATGTCTATCTGTCTATCTATCTATATCTATCATCTATCTATCCATCTCACGTTGATTTTCCATAATTAATTTGGCCACTAGAGGGAGCCCATATTTCATGAGCACAAAAGTTTGGCAATGATTTTATAAAGCACTGGATGTAAATGTATAGAAAAGAATAATGATATAAAAAGTTTTCATGAGCATATTTGTAAGAAATTTTAATAAAACTTGGTAAAACCTTTTCTGGCCATAATAATAAAGAAAATTAAAATGTTACTTGTGGAAGAGATGAAGCTTCTTTCACTAGTATGTTTAAATAGTAGACCTGATCTTGACTTTCATCTAGATGTTGTGGGTCGTTTAAACATAACCTTGGAATTTTTTTTTAAATAAAGGTTATGAAGTTATACATGTTCATTACAGAAAATTTGAAAGTTACAGAAAATCTGAATGAAAGGAGAGAAAGAGGAAGAGAAAAATCAAAAGTACGGTTGTCACTATAGTCACAATCTGAAAATAAGAATGCTATCAAAATTTGAGTGTATTGCCCCAGAGGTTTTAGTGTACATATTACTTTTACTTGATTGTAATCACAAATAACACAAAGTTAAAATTTAACCACTATTTGGTATCTTAACCATGAAAATGAAGTATAAATGAAATAATTGTACAGAATGTAGAATGCTCATAATTACATTAACTAATGCTCTTTGAAGTGTTTTTAAACAGTACTCAATTCAAAAAGTCATAATAAAGGCTTATTAATATTTAGTAGTCACATTAAAATGTCCTTTGGTTTCTCTAACTTTCTTATACAGGAAATCTGAGTCATTACAACAGGAAAGGGGCAGGTAGTGGAGGACAAAATCCTTTTTCCTTATCCTAAATAATCTCCACTTAACTTGTTAGAGGGAAAAAAATGTAATTTATGAGCAAGGAAAAGTCTCGGATAAAAAGCACATTTTTTGACTTATTTACATATTGGTCATATGGTGCATTGCCAAAGAAAAGGAAACTGTACATGCATTCCAACTCAGCTTTACCTTGCCACATAACAATAATTTATTCATGCTTAAGTAGAGGGGACGATGAAATGGATGATTAAACAATAGGTTTTGAGCTTTGTTGGAACTACCTGTAATTTTATTAAGATGCATTTGTCACAAAAGAGTTATATGTAGATTTTAAGTGATGGAGGGGATAAAAGGAAGAGAACTAATATAAATATTAACAATTATATTTAAATAAACAGTATCTACTAATGTTTATTGTAAACTTAATATATTCCTGGTATGTTAGGTACTGTGTTACATGCATCACCTTTTCTTCGTTTAATACTTACAACAGCTCTATAAGGGTTTAAGTGGAACTCCTATTTTCCTTCTCATTTTACAAATATAGAATCTGAGGTTCTGAGAGGGTAAGTAACTGTTTCAAAGTCACAACTAGCATGTGCTAAAGTTGGGGTTCACACGTAAGTCAGGTCTGGCTATAACAGAAATACCTTTAACCTACACATTCCTATTTCCAGGAACTTTACACATAAAGCCCTTTCAAAACAGAACTTTTTGCCACTTTAATGTGTATCACCATCAACATGTTGTATTCAAAGAAACCTAAAGAAATAATTTAAAATAATTGATATTTACTTCAGTCCTTGAAAACAAACCCAAACTACAATTTCTTTCCTAACACAAAAGAAAGATGAGGGTCTTGGTTTAAATCTACTACTTTATCAAATAACGATATAGGGAATGATTTACTCTTGTAATTATGATTGTTATTGTCTCCATTGTCCAGAGGCTATTATATTTTGGTAGCTATAACATTATATATATACACAGATAATTGTAGTATATTAATTTGTTCTATAAGACACCTTTCTGGTACCATATCTGAGTGGAAATGAAACTTTTTCTTAGCCTCTAAAATTAGAAAAAAATAAAACACATCCCCATGGTATTCTTTATTGATGGTTTTTAACTGATATGGTGTGAAAATGAGTAAATTCAGGAATCATACCTTAAAGCACAAAACTGTAAAGGCTGTGTTGTATTTATTTATGAATATACAAATACAGTGATTTAAAAATTTTATTTGATAACTATTCAGCTCATACTATGTGCCTATATTAACAAACTGACAATGAATTAAATTATCTGTAGTTATTGCTAAAGATGGATTAAACACCCATTCTAGATTTTTAAAGCTCTTAAAAAAATAAGATTGCAGGGGCTTCCCTGGTGGCGCAGTGGTTGAGAGTTCGCCTGCCGATGCAGGGGACACAGGTTCGTGCCCTGGTCCAGGAAGATCCCACGTGTTGCAGAGTGGCTGGGCCCGTGAGCCATGGCAGCTGAGCCTGCGCGTCCAGAGCCTGTGCTCTGCAACGGGAGAGGCCACAACAGTGAGAGGCCCGTGTACCACAGAAAAAAAAAAAAAAGAAGAAGAAGAAGAAGTTGAGTAAGCCACTTATTTATATACTGAAGTTGTCCCCCCTAAAATTCAGATGTTGAAACCCTAATCCTCATTACCTCAGAATGTGACCTTATTTGAAGATAGCCTATTTTAAAAGGTAATTAAGACAAAATGAGGTCATTAGGGTGGGACTTGATGCACTGTGACTGGTGTTCTTATAAGAAAAGGAGATTAGGACACAGATGCATACAGAGAGAAGACCATGTGAACATACAAGGAGAAAAAGAGAGTCTGCAAGCCAAGGAGAAAGGCTTTAGAGGAAATCAGTCCTAATGACACTTTGATCTTGGACTTCGAGCCTCCAGAACTATGAGAAAATATATTTCTGTTGTTTAAGCCACTCAGTCTATGGTATGGTACTTTGTTACGGCAGCCTGAGGAAATTAATACACAACTAAGCCCAGCGATATTGGTTGCAGGTGATAGGCAGCCACTGAAGAATTTCAGATAAAAGAATGACCAGAAGAGACCTGCTCTTTTGAACAATCACTTTGCAGTCAATAAGACTGACTGGACAGGCCAGCCTGGGAGACCAATTAGGAAGTTACGTCAACGGTCCAGTGAAAGTGGATGAAAGGCATAATTAAGGCAATTTCACAAGGAAGGGAGAGGAGGAGTTTCATATAAGAGTTGTTAAGGGGATGGAAATGGCAGGGCCTAGAGCCCAGTCGGATGCAAAGCAAAAGCAGAGAGTCAGTCTGTGACAAAACCAGGGCCCCCGGTTTCAACAACTGAGTGAATTGTTTATAAAGCAAAATGGACAAACAGAGGAGCAGTGGGTTCCCCATGTAAAATCTCAGAAGAGCTAAGTAAATTGCCGTGGTTACATGTTAACACTGGCAGCAAGGAGGAAATGCAGGAGATAGGCCTCGGTCCAGATTAAGATCATAGCACCTGATGATCCAGTGAAGGGAGGCTGGTAGAGCTGGCAAGGAGTAGCAGTCAGGATGTCTTAGATGGTCTGATGAATTACCATCTCATGGGAAAGAAATGTGCCTCACCCAGAAATACACAGAGGGTCTCTTTCTGGAAGTTTTTTCTCAGCATTCCATAGAATCTGGGTGCAACCATGGTGAAGCTGACCTCCCTAAGGCAGAAGTAATGAAAGAAAAGGGAGATAATGATCCTGGCATCATGCTTTGCGTCTGCCCTTAACAGGCTTTATAACCTTGAGCAAGTCAGTTGACTTCCCTTTGCCTCACTTCCTTTCACTAGCAAATCAGGGTGAAAATAAAATGATTGGCAACTTCACTAACTAATTAACACTTGAAGGGCTCAGGAAGAGCCTCCTCCAGAACGTGATTTATAAACTAAGAGCTGAAAAATAAGTAAAAATTAACCAGATGAACGAGCTAGGAGGTGGGGAGGAGATGAAAGATGTTTCAGTTAGAACGGCATTTGTAAGACCCTGACCCAAACAGAAATGGTGTTTTCAGAGAACCAAGAAGTGATCTGATACACTAGAGCATAGAGTTTCAAAGGGATGAAGTGAGAAAACCTAAACTGTAAGCAGTTAATAATTTGTTCAAGGTCACATAGCTAGTTAAGAGTCTGATCTCTGAATTGAGCATGTCTGCACCAGGACTTGCATTTAAACTATGAATCGTGTACAACCTCCCTACAGCACCATACGAACAGGAGAAGACCACGACTGAGGGTAATACAGGCCTAATATTTCCCAGTGTGTCTAAGAGATTATAGAGTGAATAGTCACATGAGATTAAATAGAAAAATAAAGGTGAGAATGTTAGAGAAACCATCTCAAAGTGAATTTTGTGACTAACAAAAAATGAAATTTTATTTTATTTATTTTTGATTTACAATGTTGTGTTAATTTCTGCTGTACAGAAAAGTGATTCAGTTATATACATATACATTCTTTTAAAAATTCTCTTGTATTATGGTTAATCACAGGATATTGAATATAGTTCCCTGTGCTATACAATAGGACCTTGTTGTTTATCCATTCTATATATAATGGTTTGCATCTGCTAACCCCAAACTCCCAATCCATCCCTCCCCCACAAAAAAATTTTCATAATTAGTTTTCTATTGTAAACTTGCTTACCACTCACTAAACATTCACTAAACTCTGAAAATCCATGGTAATTGCATTTATTTTGCAAACAAAACAAAACCCAGATCCAGATCAATTCAGTTTCATATGGACTTAGCAGCAGGGTGAACTGTGTTATATACTACTCAGAAACTGGATAACCTGGTCTGTCTATGCCTCTTCCCTGGAGCACTGACCCATGAAGATTACACTGATTTATTATAAAATCTTCTTTTTGTCCTCTGTGTTCTATTGTTTTACTGTGACGTGACAAGGTGTGGAATTATTTCTGTTCATCCTGCATGTACTTTGTTGGGTTCCTGAATCTGAGGCTTATTGTCTCTGATGGCCATGGAGGTGCATCACTCAGACCCTCCTCCAATAGAACCTGCTGCAGGAGCTCAGCTGATGTGCCGGTGTAGCAGCTGGCTTAACACTGCCCCCTTTACTGGTGTTGCTCCCATTTGGATATTGTTTCTGTACACTTCTCTGCTGGCCTTCCCTGCACCTCACCAATGCATACTTGCTCTTCAATCCTTGTCTCAAAATTTGTTCTCATTATTCCATTTCTACCCAGTGATTTGTCAAGTGTGCTGGAAGTTGAACCTTTAGCAACACTGTGTTGGAGTTCAAGGACTTCCTCCAAAGGGAGAAGAGAAGGGAGGAAGTTTTGCTCAAAATGTTTCCTAGTCAATATACCTATGTTTTGATCTGCATAAGACAACTTACAACCATTGTAATCACTTGGCAGGGATAACAGGTCCCACACTCCATAACATGTAGAGTTGTAATTCGAATCTATAGCATAACTTTTGTTTAAATATCAATCTATTTAAGAAGAAAAGGTTTTGCCTCAAGACACCTTGGCATGTACTGTACCTGTCTTTCTCTTTTTGATAATGATCATCCCCCATACACCCTCAGGAACCAAGCAAATTTTCTATCTTTCACTGTGACTCTAAAATGAGACTATTTGGATTACTAAAACTGGGAGCACTGCCTTTAAAAAATGGTTTATTTAAAATTCTAAGGTATATTAATGTTATTTATTGAGCTTTCAAAAACAACTACAAAATATACGTATTTCAAAACAAATTTGTCTCAGATATCACACTAACCACATATTTAAGATAGTGTTCCGTATGTACTACCACAGTTTTCTACCACTGACTAGAAATAATGTCAGTCAAAATGTAATGTAGGGGCTTCCCTGGTGGCGCAGTGGTTGAGAATCCACCTGCCAATGCAGAGGACATGGGTTCGAGCCCTGGTCTGGGAATATCCCACATGCCGCGGAGCAACTAGGTCCGTGAGCCACAACTACTGAGCCTGCGTGTCTGGAGCCTGTGCTCCGCAACAAGAGAGGCCGTGATAGTGAGAGGCCCGTGCACCGCGATGAAGAGTGGCCCCCACTTGCCACAACTAGAGAAAGCCCTCGCACAGAAGACCCAACACAGCCAAAAATAAATAAATAAATAAATAAATTTTTAAAAAATGTAACAAATGTTCAAGTACAACTGGTGTCTTTAAAAAAAAATGTAATGTAGACTTTTTCAACAATAAGCAAGTCAGAAAGCATTTATTATTATGTAGGTAATATGTACATAATACAAGTAATTCTATGTACAAAGTTCTGTGTTAAGTTTGGTAATCTACACATGTATCTTCCAAGCTGCCACGATAGAATATTTACCATATATAATTTAGCATTGTATTTCTGGCAGTCTCTCTGGTCTATATTTGTTTGTTTGTTTGTTCTGCTTTTAAAATCTAAGATCTCACTTATTATTGGGAAGGGAGAGTATACGTTGCCCAAATCACAAGAAAGTATTCTGTGTCCTATTTAAGTTCCCATTAAATTAATTCTGAAGTTGTCAACTGCTGTTCATAGGACCACAGGTCTCTACCTGCATCTCTAGGCGTCCTCAGAGTTCATTAGGTTCAGATGTGACCATGTCACCATAGTTTGAACTCAGAGTAGAAATTCCAGGATTTGAAGATAATATAATTCAATATTAACTTGTGACTTAAAAATAAACTCTTAAGAAATCATTAATAGCAGGTTGATTCTTTAACCTCATAAAGCTATAAAACATCTATAATAAATATTATACTTAGTGATGTAAGAGGTTTACTGAGAACAAAGCATGAGAACCTGCTATAATCACTTACATTCAAGCTTGTGTGGAAAATTTTAACCTGTGCAGGAAGGCTAGAAAAAGACAAAACTGCCATTAGTAGCAGATGACATAATTGTCTATATAGAAAATGCAAAATAATTTACAGATATATAAGTAGAAGGCTGATGGATACAAAAATAATAAACAAACATCAGCAAATGCAGTTTTAAAGGCACCATTTACAATAGCACCTATATTTAAAAAAGTCTCTAGAAAGAAGTTTAACAAATAATGTGCAAGAAGAAAAAAAATTTAAATGTTGTTTTATGGACCATATTAAGGTCACAAAACATAAGATTTACTGTTTTAAATGTGCATCAATTACCCCTACCCAAACTGATCTATTAATTCAATGTACTTTTTTTTTTCTTTTTTCCTATTTGCGGCACGCGGGCCTCTCACTGTTGTGGCCTCTCCCATTGCGGAGCACAGGCTCCGGACGCGCAGGCTCAGCGGCCATGGCTCATGGGCCCAGCCGCTCCATGGCATGTGGGATCTTCCCGGACCGGACACGGACCCGTGTCCCCTGCATCGGCAGGCGGACTCTCAACCACTGCACCACCAGGGAAGCCCAATTCAGTGTACTTTTATTCAAAATTCCCATATTGACAAGCTGACTCTAAGATGTATATGAAAGAACTAAGAGGAGCTAAGACATTCCTAAAGAAGAACAATAATGTTGGGGGCTTGCCTTTCCACTTATCAAGAATTTTTATAATGCTATAGTCATTACAATGGTATGGCACTTGTGTACGTATAAACATATTGACCCATGAGGAAAACAACAGGGTCTGGAAACAAACCCTTACATGTACTTATCTTGATTTATGACAGAGACTGGAAAATGGTGGACTTTTCTATAAATGATGCTGGGCAATTGGTTATCTATATGTGAAAAGTAAAATTGAATTTCTACTTCACATTGTAGAGGATAATCAATTCTGAGTTCTAAATATAAAAGACAAAACTACCCAATTTTTAGAAGGTAACACAAAAGAATATTTTTTACGATTTTAAGAAGAGACTAGCCATAAGAAAGAAAGTTGCATTATTAAAAAATTATTTAAAAAAACCCACAGATACACCTTTTTGCCACACATATGAGGGACAAATGGTTAGTACACAAAAATGTATGTTTTTTCAAAATGTTGTGTGAAATAGCAAAGGGAATAACAGAAAAAAATGGGCAAAAGAAATAAAATTTCACAGAGGATCAAATGCAAATAACCTGTAAACATGAGAAAAGACATTCAATTTCATTTGTAATAAGAGAAATGCAAATTGAAACCACAATAAGAAACCATTATATAATAATTTGATTGTCAATAGTTTAAGAAGTCTGACAATTCCAAGTGCTGGCCAGTAGGTAGAGGAAGAGGAGCTTTCATGAATTGCTTGTGGGTGGAATAAATCAGTACAACCATTAGGAAAAATGGTTTTGGGGTTGGCCGAAAAGTCCGTTTGGGTTTTTCTGTAACATCTTACAGAAAAACCCGAACGGATTGTTTGGCCAACCCAATAGTATTATTTGGTGAAGCTGAAGTTGTGTATACTTTCTGGGCCAGTAATCTCCCTCCTACATATATATCCTAGAGTATCTCTTACACATGTGTAGCTAGAGACCAGCACAAAAATGTTGAGAGCTGCGTTGTTCATAATAGCAAAACTGTAAGCAACCCAAATTTGATATTGTCATGAAGTGCAACAGCAGTCATCTGTAAAAATAAATTAGCCTGGATTAAACTCACAAACATATTGCCAAGTGAGAGAATTAAGTCATATTTACACATTATCTCATTTATTAAAAGTTCAAAACCCAACAAATCTAAAGAATTGTTTAGGATTTCACTCATAGGTGGTAAACTTATAAAAATAAGTGATGAATTATTGACGCTGAGCTCAAGACGAGGGTTACGGTGTGTCTGAGGGGCAGAGCAAACACAAAGGGAGAGGGATGAGATTTGAGGTGGGTACACAGAGGGCTTCCAGTATCCTGGTAACGTTTCATGTCTTGGACTTGGAAATGAGCACCGTTGTTCATTTTGTTACTCTTCCTAAAGCTGTACATGTATGTATGTATACACAAACACACTGATACATATGGATACACTTATATTATTTTATATAATCTTTTATATTGTATATATAAAAATGTATAGATATGTTTTATAAAATGTTTTTATACAACCTTTTTTATCTACAATATATTGTACAATTTAAAAAAACTTATAAAACCTGTTAAGTCATACTGCATCTTTTGAATGTCCCAAGTATGTAAGGCACTTCCAAATTATCTAGAATTATCCATGTATCCTTTACTACTAACTATGTATCTTTGCTTAATGAGGATATTCTTCCCTTTCAAAATTAAATCTACACACCCTAGTTCATACCTTACTCATGTTCCCATGTTAGATATTTGGGGTTTTTGGAGAAGGTACATGGCAATTTCTAGAATGGGACCTTAAATGACTGAGCAGTTTCTTCCTGCACCTTATATGAATAATGCCCAAAGCTCTGATCGCCTATATTCTCAGTCTAGCTCATTTTGTAAGCATTTCAGCTCTGAAAATCCCACTCTCAGAGGTTCTTATTTTCCCCCTCATGATTCCTACTTATATGATTTCTTTTTAGCTACAGCAAGAGGCTTCAGGTATTAACTGGACATGTTCAACAACTTCAGGAGAAATTCCTGAATGTCAATATATGACATTGCAACTTGGCTTTCACAGGCATTAGCTATGTGAGATAAGTATAGCAAAACTCTGAGTGAAGATAAAGGCAGTCATGCTTCCTAACTCTTGGTTTAATATTTTAAATCAATGTAGCAGGCCACAATATTGGATTAAGAATTCAACATTGATAGAAATAATTAAGGAGAAATAAAAAAAACCCAATCATTTGCCAATATCATAATAAACATTGCATTATTGAGCAGCTACTATGGAACTGTGTTAGGCAGAATAGATCAAAAACCCATTCCTTAGGCCTTTATTATCATCGCGATAACCAATATAAGCAGAAAATGAACTTTTTCACTCAATGAAAATTTATTAACGTGATAATTAGATGTGAGATAGTTGAATGTAGTAACTCCATTTGCTAACCAACATTAAAATAAACATCCTAGATTGATTTGCAGTAATATTACTACTATCACCCCTTATAAGAGAAGTACAGACCATTGTAGTCAGTATGTCAAGGTAATTAACAGATTTTGTTCTGCCTCTACATGGATTTCTTTGACATGACAACCTGCATGTACGTCTAGTTTAATTTTAGATATGTCACAGTTTTTGTTTTGCTGAAAGCCAAAAGAAAAATCTCTTTAGATCTAGTTCCTCTTTTGCGAAACTTTCCAATAGATAAAAGGATAAGATAAAAATGTTTATGAGATCACAGTAGAAACCTCTGATTTCAGACCTTGGTGGACTTAACACTATAGTGTTCTTTATGCACCACGGTCTTGAGATTAATTTTTATTGCTTTCTCTCTCCTTGCTGAAGTATGAAAGGAGAAGCTTATCAAAGGGGTATTTATCAGTCACAAGCCAATAAGGAAGTGAAATTTATTTTTCCAGTTTATTTTATTCAGGAAGGTTGGGGAGTTCAGAATATAGTAGATTTGTTAAAAGAGATATGAACTTTTTGCCTTGTTATTTCCTGGAGGTGGAACTATGCTACTCTGAAGGATCCAATGCTGTTTTCGGTTAATGATGATTTAAAGAATACTGTCATGAAAAAATCTGTGCATCTTTTTAAAAACCATGTTTGTACAAAGCATAAAATTAAAATGTTTTAATGTGTCTTTGCCTTTTATGTCTGTGTGCATGATCATATTTAAAGTCTTAATTAAATCTGTCATCTATTGATAAATTAATAATTCTTGTGCTGTCAAGAGTATGCTAAGGTTCAAAGCTCCAAAAACTGAATTACTAACAGTGAATTATGAGCTCAAGTTCTGTTAACTGTTCTATTAAAAGGCCTTGGTTATATCATATTTAACACATTTTTTCTGCATCAATAAATCAAACCATTTAACTATGAATAATTAATATAATTATTGATACACTGCCACTTTACACATGACCTCAATAGAATATCTCATTTGCCTTCACCAGGGGAGAAATCATTGAATTGTGTCTAGAAAGATGAAGAAAAGCTCAGCACACAGAGAAAGCACTGATAAACATTGTAGACAGAATCATGCTCCACGAGGCACAGCCTTGTGACAGGGAATGGCATATTAGGAATTAAGTTCCACACGCAAGAATATTGAATGACTTTGTAACATTCAACTGATTGATGGGTTCTTGACCTTCATGCCAGGCAAAAAGCTTCCACAATGAATCAGAAACCCTATTCAGACACAATCTTAAATTCCTTGAGTCTCAATTCTCTATGTTCCAAGTGGAGGTGATCAAACTATATATTATCAGTGTTTGTAGCCAACGATGATAATAAAGAAATACATATACAAACATAAGATTAAAATGTTTGAAGAATCAAAACAAAGGAGGAGCTTCTAACTTGGAATTACAGTTTAGGATTTAATGGGATGTAAATGTTATTATGGAATTTGTCAAAGCAATTGTTTAGGTCTTCAGGGAGCTTCACTTTTAAATATGGGTCTGTAATTTGAGAGCTTTGACTCAATGCCAGATTGATAGCATATTTAATTTGTAGTAATTTCTAAATTCTTAATGTTCTAAGATGATCAAATTCTCAGGTTTCTAAGATAATCTATTATAATACCATGACCTTCCAGCTGCTCTGAGGGCTGTATGTATAAGTTTGTAAGTCACATTAAATACTCCAATTTGAATTGTGTCCTGTATTTCTCTCCTCAAAAATAATTGTTTATTCTGACACAGATACCATATACTGTACTAAAAATAACAACCATTAGTTGAGTATTGCTTTATGCCAGTACTACTCTACATGCTTTTGGTGTATATTCTTGAAACCTTACAACGATGTTACAAGGCTTGTTTTTATTTTATGGATGAGGAAATTGAAACTCAGAGAAGGTAAGTAATTTGGCAAGGTCACAGAAAGAGAAAGATTATTATTTTTCTTTCAAGTGTGTTTGGCCACAATGCCTATAACTTTATTTTGGTCCACCCTGCGGTGGCTCATAGTGAGAAGAAGCTTGAGAAGCAGAGGGAAACGGTGATCCCACAATTTGTTCCAGACAATGCTAGGGTCAGAGGTCAAACCACAGGCCTTTGAAGGTGTGTGAACTGGGCTAACGTTCAAAAGCCTTGGTTCTCTCTCTTGTTCTGTGTTTAAGCAGCTCTACAAGGGCACTGGCTGGGTGGTTCTATGCACTCCTTGCCGGTTTTGTGGCCCATTGAGCAGATTTCTCTGAGCTCTAACCCACTGCTATGGGTGCAGGTCCACTTCATCTGTTCACAGTTGCCCAGACCATCTCATTTTCTTTTCACGGGACTGCTAAAAGTAAAAGGCACAATTCAAGAGTCCTGCTGCTATCACTCTGAAAGCAGAGGATAAAATGTTTCCACGGGATCCCACACACATAGATGAAGATTAGTCCCAAATGTGAGCTGGTGAACTTAACAAGGCACTAGCCTTTACCTCCGACTGCTTTATGGGAAACTTAGCATAAAACAAGACCCTTACCTTCTAATTTTCCTGTTGCAGCATAGAAAACATTGCCCCATCTTGCTTTCTAAAATCTCTTTCTCTCCTATCTCTCACATCCTGTCAATTTTTGAAAGTCTCCTGAGGATATCTCAAGAGAACTCTCAAGTAAGTAGTCATAATCAGTGAGTGGGATCACTCGTCATTCCTCTTCTTCTGCTCTGGCTTCTTTGCCCAGGAAACCTCAGGCAGTGCTGCCATTACTGTTTCCTGGTGGCTTCTCAAGGTTACATGGTCCTACTGTGTCATACTGTTCTAAGACTGATACGCTCATGCAGCGAACATTTCTTTCCTGAGCTCATCAATCTTTGACCATCCTCTCAAATACCCCTGTTCTCCACTTCCTAGCTTGATGTTCCCAGTGGAGGGCTGCCTTGTACTCCAAACTCTCCCAGACAATTTAATGGGATACCCACTCTTGCCATTTCTGCTTGCTCTAGGATATGTGTTGATATCTGCGAGAGCAAGCCAGAAGACCAATGATAAATGTAGACCCAGAATTTCTTCCTGCTCTTCCAGTCATTCACATCTTCCCTCCAGATATATGATAAATATATTTTGGTTCACTCTGAAGCTTTGCAGTAGCAGCCTGGAGAAAATACCTATGTCTGCTTCTCCTTAACTTATAGACATGAACAGTAGTTGCATTTATTGAACATTAGCCAGTGCTGATACCATTCTGGTTTCTCCCAGAATCTCCAACACCGCTCCTATAATATGTATAAATACATTTTATTAAACAAATCAAAAATACTTTTAACACTGAAATTCAAGCACCCTGAGTTCAGAAGGCTGAATAATAAGTCCCCAAATATATCCTTGTCCGAATCTGCAGAACCTGTGAATATGTTACCTTACATTGTTAAAGCAACTTTGCAGATGGGATTAAATTAAGGATCTTGCAATGGAAAGATGATCTTGTATTATCCTGGGTGGCCTGATATAATCACACAGATTCTTATAACAAGGATGTAGGAAGAGTCAGAATCAGACAGAAGATAATGTGACAGAGCAGATGGACAGAAAGAAAATGTCAGGGAGGAAGAAATTTTCCTCTGCCCTTCTAAATTCTTCTGGCTGGTCTAATAATTAAATTGATGTGAGATAGATTAAGAGGAGAAAGTCAAACAAAAGTTTAATTAGCATTTCTACATGGGAGAGACCCAGGAAAACTGAATTATTTCACCAAAATAGCCAAAGCCCTCACCTTAAATACCACCTTCAGCTAAAGACAAGAGAGGATGTTGGGGGTAATGGTAATGGGACTTCATAGGGGAGGAAAGCAATTTACCTGGAGATGGAAAAGCAAATGTTTGGCAAACAATATTTGCTGGCCCAGGCAGAGACAATTGGGCACAAAGTAGACTCTGATTTTTAGGCCCTGCTTAAAGAGTTTCCCTCACCAGCCCTGGCTCACATTGTTTATAGATATCTCTGGTGATACCTCTATTCTAGGAGCAGGTCCTTTATCTAAATTCTTTTAGGCAGTTAAGAGAGAGGTTACAAGAAAAACTTTTTGAATCTTCTGTTTGTTAAAAATAATCAGCAAAGAGACACATTTGTTGGGGTAGGGACAAAATTTGCTGCCCTAGAAAGAGCTCTGAAGAGGTTAGGTTGATGGCTTTGCTATGTTGATGGCTTTGAAGACACAGGAAGATGGCCATGAGCTATGATATACAGATGCCCTCCGGAAGCTAAAAGGATCAAGGCAATGGCTTCTCCATTGACTCCAGAAGAACCTCCTAGGGCGTCCAGAAGGAGACAGCTCTGCGGACACCTTGACCTTAGTCCAGTGGAACTAATTTTGGTCTTCTGACTTCCAGAACCGTGAGAGAATAAGTTTGTATGCTTTTAAATTACTGAATTTGTAATAATTTGTTACAGCAGCAATAGAAAATCCAAGTGCTGGGTACGCAGGAGGGGAATAAAAGTTCAAGAAGTACAAAAGAGAGCTTCCCTGGTGGCGCAGTGGTTGAGAGTCCGCCTGCCGATGCAGGGGACACGGGTTCGTGCCCCGGTCCGGGAGGATCCCACATGCCGCAGAGCGGCTGGGTCCGTGAACCATGGCCGCTGGGCCTGTGCGTCTGGAGCCTATGCTCCGCAATGGGAGAGGCCACAGCAGTGAGAGGTCCGCGTACCGCAGGAAAAAAAAAAAAAAGAAGTACAAAAGAAACCTAAGCAAAAAATTTTTGTAAAGGGCTTTATTTTCATGATATTTATAAAAATACGTTAATAAATATTTAAATTTCTCTATTCCAAGACAAAGAAAAATACTGCATAATTAACACGAAACAAGGCTTTATGCCTAACAAGGAAGACATAAAATGTCCAAGGGATATTTAGAACATTGTCATTTTTAAAGTTTCAGCATCAGAAATGTTGACCACAGATGGTGAAACGATTTCCGTAAATAGATCGTCAGCAACTGACCATCTTCTCATCAGTGCACAAAGTAAATGTACACATTCATTCCCCTACCTTAACAGTGATCTATTTATTTGGATCCCCTGCTACTGTCTCCAGCTTTTATCACCATGGATGGTACAGTGTGGTATCCGGCCCAAAATAAACCACAATAGTTTTATGAATGAAAAACATTTAAAACACATCACCTTCAAATAAATAATAGTCAGCACTGAATTAACTTTGATTTAATGTAAAAATGACCTTTTAAAATAACAGTACAGAGAATTGCCAAACACATTCATACCTTTTAGATAGAACAGTAATATACAGGCTTTGAAAAATAGATAAATAAATAAATACATATGTAAATAAATAGAAGAACTCTCATAAGAAACAGGCAAAAACATTAGACGCAGTCCAGGTGGCCCCAGGAGCTATTTGTTTCTCTTCTTTCACTTTGATTCCACTAAGGCTGCAGTAGTAGCCAGTAAGCTCTCTCCAGCTCTCTAGATCAGTTGGCACTGTCCCTGTGATGAGAAAATGGGTAGTTAGTAGGACCCAAAACGTTGACCTCACAGCCCTGCACCAAGTGGTTGCTACCTAAACCACTGCTGCCCTGTGTGGCAGAAAATGCCAGGCTCTTAGATGCTGTTTAATTAGGAATAAGGAGCCTGTGGTCACAATCTTATTATTATCTTCAAAACGCCACAACATAATGCCACATTGGGCTGAAAAAAGTACATGCATGACATCACTTAAGCCTCATAGCAAACTCCATGAAGTAGCTATTATTATTTTCCCCATGTTATTGAGACTTAAAGAGATTAAGTACTTTCCCCGAGGTTATAGGAATATAAAGGGTGGAATCTAGATTCGCATTGGGGAGGAAGGGGTTGGTCTCACTACAAATTCCCTGCTCTTCACCACTAAGCCTCAGAGGCGCGCATTGTCCAAAACCAAGGGTTCTATTTTCAGGGCTGAAGGCCATGAGAGACTGAGGTAAACAATACCTGTTCCTTAACAGGTAGGAAGCTTTTTCGCATCGTTGGCTAAATCTACTTCATCTTTTAGGAACATACATTTACCCAGACTCATGACAGGCGGATGAGGATGGAAGGCACTAGAAATATCCTTCTGACCTTAACAGCAAATTTAATGGTGAAATTATAATGACTTTCAGTCCTGCAGCTAAACCGTGGGTTTCTCTGATAGAAAAAAAAAGAGGCAGATGACTGACTCTAGTCACACGTGTGAATAAAACCCATAACTCACTTGTTTAGCATCTTGTTGATGATTTTTTTAACCATGGGAGCTTCAGGGTTGAGACAAACTTCCTGACCAGCCTTGAGAGTGGCTCTGCAGAGAGAAGGGAGAATCCACGTGAGGTCGGGCTGGGGGTCGGGGTGGGGTCGTCGGGAAGGCGGGGGTGACAAGCACAGCAACAGCGGCGGCACTTACACGACTTCCGTTTGGCCGCAGTGGGGTCCCGGGGGCGTCACCTTCACGCTCTGGATGTTCTTGAAGTGAATCCCCTGCACGGTCTGCAGGCACCGGCAGCGCAGTTCGGTGACCACAGGCGCCCCTGCGGGGAGGACAGACTCCGTCAGGGGGCTGTCCCGTGATGGGCCCCCACCCGCCCCCGTCCCGCCCTGGGGGTGCCGGGCGCCGGGTCGCACCTGCTGCGCGCCGGCCGGCGGCCACCAGGACCAGAAGCAGTAGCGCGGCGCGGAGGAGCCGGGCGGCGGCGGGGGTCGCGGCGCGGGCCATGGGGTTCAGCTCGGTGGGTCGCTGCCTGCGGCGGGAAGGCGGGCTGGAGGGCTGGCGGAGCAGATTCTGTGGCTCCCCGAGCCGGGCAAAGCCCTTTTATGCCGATCGGACAGGGGCTGGCAGCCCAGGGCCAGGGAAATTCCCCGACGCACTGGCGTTCCCGGGTCCGGAAGGAGGGTGCGGCCCCGCGGGCCTCCCGCGTAATCCGCGCCCTCGGGGAGGACGTGGGGTGTCGTCTCTGCGCCGAAATCCCTGCAGGGGGAGTGAGTCGCCTTGCAGGTGGTGGTGTCACATCTTAGAGGAGAACAGGCATCATGAGGGAAGGTAGTTAAGACTGAGGGGATTAAGGCGACGGAGGAGGGAAGCAGAGAGAACTGGTTTTTCTTTTTTTTTTTTTTAAGTTATTTCTGAGATATACATTTCAAAGTCAGAACTGATTTTTCATGTGTTACGCATACGTATCTTGGGGCTTGATGATTTTATTTACGTCTGCATAAATACACTCTGTTAAAACACGTCATCTCAAATTATTCATAAGAATGTTCCCTTATTTCCTGGTATTTACACACAAATCAATCAAACTTGGTGTCATATCATCCCGCAGTGGTGAGGGGATGACCAGGATCAAAAGTTTAATTCAGTGTTTAAATTAGAACAAAGTGTCACAATGCTACAAAGCTGCTTTCCCCTGTGAAATTTTGGAACTTCCAGAGCTCGAGTAAATCCATGAATACCACCTTTTTTTGTGTAGAGGGTGTTAATTAATCCATGAAATAAGGAGCGGGTGGTCATTTGGAGCTGTGGCAGGGAGGGAAAGCTGCGTGGGGCTCACAGGTACACAGTTTCTAGTTTTATCCAAGAACAAAATAGGTCATAGGAATCAGGAGGGGATGCCTAGTGTGAGTCGCACCCTTTGCTCATCTAAGCACCAAAAAACATGTGTTCCTGTGAAGTATCTAAGAGCTAGATCGTGAATTTAATACCATTTACTTGTTTTACGATCACAAATCTCATTTCATTTCCATGTTATATGGACTTTTCTGCTTCCAGCGATTTGATTTCCCTCTAGAGAAGTAATTGCTGTCATATTTTATTTTTTTCTAATTTCTAATAAGACATTTCAACCTGTTAACTGGAGAGTTTATTATTGTGTAGTTTATTTTTCACCCTTAGTTTTAATGCCCTTAGTTGGATTATACTCAGGTAGGTTTCATATGTGAGAGGTGTGGGGATACCCAGTGGGAAGCAAGAGCAGGGAGGGGATGCTCCAGGGGTGGGTAGAGGCACAGAGCAGAACTCTGCTCCAGACTGCCTGGTGCATGACATTTAAACTGCCTGTGCCTCAGTTTCTCATCTGTAAAATGGAGATTAAGGGTAGTATCTACTTCAGCGGGTTGTTATGAATAAATGTGTTAGCATTTGAACACACCAGTACATATTAAATGCTATAAATAATTTTTAAATAAATAAAATAGAAATTGCTTTTTCTGTATTACTAAGCTGAAACTAACCTAGGGATAAAATCTTTGTACAAAGAGAAAAGAATTATTGAAAAAAACAAAACAAAACAAAAACTCCTCCAATATAAAAGGTTGTTTTTTTCTTTTTGTTTTTCTTAAGAGAAAACTTAGAATGAATTTTTTTGTGTCATCTAGTTTAATTGCTGGGTAATTTCATAATTCTAGTTTTAGTCATTTCAACTACAAAATGTGAATAAAAGTAAAGATGTCCCATCTTGATTATTAGAAAAGAATATGAACAAGTAGATTATAAATAAAGATTTGTCTTTACATTTATTTTTTGTCAGTAATCATCTGTACAGTCCTGAGAAAAAGGACAGGAAATTAAAAAAAATTTTTTTAAAGAGTAGGGAATGAAAGATGATCTAAAGTTTATAAAATATGAGTAACTCAACAATAATTGAGAATCTGTTTAGATATTATTGTTATTTTTTATTTTCTGGGATTCTAATTGGAATACAGTTGACGCTTGAACAACATGGGCTTGAACTGCACAGGTCCACTTATATGCAGATGTTTTTCAATAAATATATTGGAAACATTTTTGGAGATTTGTGACGATTTGAAAAAAACTTGCAGGCTAACCGCATAGCCTAGAAATGTCAAAAAAATTAAGAAAAAGTTTGGTATGTCAAGAAAGTATAGAATATATGTACATGTTAGTCTATTCCTACATAGGCATAAGGTGAGTGATATTTAATATAAAGTTAGTGTGTTAGTTTTCTTCCTGTCTTATAACTTTGCTTTCATTACATTACCTTCATTGCATTACCATACAGTATGTCTTTCTCTTTCTTAATTGGGGAAACTATGTATAAGGCTATCATCACAGGTAAATTTTTTTTTAATTTAACAATATTTCTAATACTATGTTATGAATATGACTGTAATACTGTAGGCCATAAGATTGTTATAATGGTTCATTCATTAGTGTATAGGCTAGGCAACTGTGAAGCAATTATAACAATTACACTAGGCTACCACAAAGCAATCACATTGCTTCTTCATTATTAGTGAATTAATTATTATATCTGAAATAAATATGAATTTCTTTTTTACATTATCTTTCATTTTTGATGAATCATGTTAGTAATACGTATAACATCTACAGTGTTTTGTATTAAATAAGACAAGATTGATGGAGGTACTGACAGATGATTCATCTTATAAACATGACTTAAACTTACAGTATCAATAAATACAGTACAATAATGTAAATGTATTTTCTCTTCATTACGATTTTCCTAGTAATATTTTCTTTACGGTAGCTTACTTTATTTTAAGATACAGTATATAATACATATACAAAATATGTGTTAATTGACTGTTACACACTTTCCGCACTTTCACTGCCAAGGGCGCGGGTTTGATCTCTGCTTGGGGAATTAAGATCCCACAAACAGCAGGGTGTGGCCAAAACAAAACAAAACAAAATTTAAAAATTAAAAAGCAATAGTGTTCTGAAACCTACTAAAATAATCCAGTTCTTTCTTGTTTTAACAAGCACCTTCCCTAACTACTTGTTTTATAAGCTGAATGGCAGATGTATATGCCCAAACTTTCAACTAATACAATCACCAATTTAAAAAATATAGAGCCAACCCTAAAATAAAAACACAGGTTGCTAAATTTTATTTTGAGCTACCGTATTTACCGCATCTTGCAGATTTGATTGGCAGTATATAATCTGCCTTTAAAATCCAGAGTTGCTGCTGTATCCCGAGATGATGGAGCAGCAGGAATGGGCAGTACCGTCCTGCTCTCCCCACGCTGGCCTTGGGAAGTTGTGCCTACAACTGCTAACGCTATTTTGTCACAATTACTACTTTGAGTAGAATGAGTCTGGCTCCGAGGGGAGAAGAGGGAAGATGTTGGAGCAGTAAATCCCTGGATCCATCCCTTCTTCACTCCAGAGCGTTTCACCCAATGTCAATGTCATCCACCTGGTCCAGTCTCTAGTGCATTTGTCACTTCTGCCTGCCTTGAGCCCCTTCCCACTGCTCCTGGTTACAAAACCTTGGCTTTCCTGTGGGAAACATCTTTTCTTCCTCCCAATCTGGGTAGCTCAGGTAGGGTGACCCTGCTCCAAAGCTCCAGAAGTGAGCTGATGACTGAAAGTAGTATTGGTCAGTCCTTCCAGTTTGGGTCCAGCCCCCAGCCACTCTATAGGTGCAGGGGTGGGTGAGTGACCTAAGCCTAGTCAAGTCGGAAAAATCACTGGGGGACTTCCCTGGTGACACAGTGGTTAAGAATCTGCCTGCCAATGCAGGGGACATGGGTTCGAACCCTGGTCTGGAAAGATCCCACATGCCACAGAGCAATTAAGCCCGTGCGCCACAACTACTGAGCCTGTGCTCTAGAGCCCGCGAGCCACAACTACTGAGCCCATGTGCTGCAACTACCGAAGCCCCCACACCTAGAGCCCATGCTCCGCAACAAAGAGAAGCCAACGTAATGAGAAGCCCGCGCACCACAACGAAGAGTAGCCCCTGCTCGCCGCAACTAGAGAAAGCCCGTGCGCAGCAATGAAAACTCAACGCAGCCATAAATAAATAAATAAATTAGAAAAATCCCTGGGGTCCTTTTTGTCAAGAAATTGCTTTAAAAAAAAAAAAAGCGCTTGCTTCCTGTTGGGTTATATCTAGTAGAACAGAAGCTTAGAGCTTTGCCAGTGGTTGAGAACAGGTTGCCTAAAATGAAGCCAGCATAGAGAAAAGCATCCTGATCTGGAGTGAGATTGTTACTGAAGAGAATTTTTGAACTGCAACACCAAGCTTTATCGCATCTACTCATCAGTCTTTTAGTTTCATAGGTCAAATGCTTCTCCTCTTCATTAAGCTAATTTGAGTTAGGTTTTTGTTACTGACTCCACTTATGCTAGTTATCTTACTTATCTTACACCTAGGAGGGTGTTTCAACTCACATTTAATGTCTTTCTTTCTCCATTTGTTTCAGCATTTTCAACGATAATTTTCTCAGCATTTATAAGGTGGGAATGAAGTTTGGTGCTGGGGATATAAAGAGGAATAGGAGACTCTGCCACCCTCTAACTCTCAATGCAATAAGGGAAATGAATGTACAAATAGAATTTTTTTTTTTTTGGCTCCGCAGCTTAGTTCCCTGGGAGAGGGATTGAATTCGTGCCCCCTGCAGTGGAAGTGCAGAGTCCTAACCACTGGACCACCAGGGAAGTCCCAACAGATAGAAAATTTTTAGGAACGCTTGATAAATACCATGGCAAACCATTCCCAAGGTATCAGGAGTGAGGAGGGACACCCAGTGCAACTCTTATATAGAGTGGCTTTATGAGAGACATCAGACAAGTTTTCCTAAAAGAAGTGCTCACTCACATTAGTCTTAAGGATAAGGAGTTTTCCAGGTAAAGGGGGAACACTGAGGGGTGGAAAACATTCCAGGACAGGGCCAAATGGGCAAAGGCATGGCTATTAAAAAGAGCATGGGAATACTGGGAGAGCAAGTGGCTCATGCAGATGGAGCTCACTCTGCGAGCAAGGAGAGGGGAGAGACTGAGGCAGGAGCAGGTGGGAGGGCTCAGACACTGGAGGCCACGTGCCCATAGGATTCTGCTTGTCCATCAAGACCCAGTTTGGTGTTGCCTCCATCGGGAAGTCTCTACATGCACCTCAAGGTGTTTCCATAGCCCTCTTGCACGGACTACACCATGACCTTTATCAGCTCTCTACCACGGGGAGGGGGAAAGGCTAGGGTAACCTAAAGCTTCACAGAGTGTGTGGAAAATGAGGGGTGGTAGATACTGGAAAAGATTAATAAGCAGAAACCTCAGTTAAATAGAGTTGAGAGACCAGAAGGGGGAGCTCTCACACCCTGGGACAAGAGCAGAGCCCAAGAGGAAGAAGAAAGACTCCTTTCCTGGCAAGGACATGATCAATGACAATCCGTGGACTCTGTTTACCATAGCCCCCCAACTTCCTTCTCCTATCTATAAAAGTGTTCCTTTTTTTTTTTTTTTTTTTTTTTTTTTTTTTTTTTTGCCGTACGCGGGCCTCTCACTGTTGCGGCCTCTCCCGTTGCGGAGCACAGGCTCCGGACGCGCAGGCTCAGCGGCCATGGCCCACGGGCCCAGCCGCTCCGCGGCATGTGGGATCCTCCTGGACCGGGGCACGAACCGTGTCACCTGCATCGGCGGGTGGACTCTCAACCACTGCGCCACCAGGGAAGCCCAAAAGTGTTCTTCTTTTGCCACGTGGGGACTTGCACGCAGCTTGCCGTGGTTACAGATCCCCAATTTGCAGTTCTCTGCTAATCTCAAGTAAACCCATCTTAGCTGAAGAAATATCTGACAGTCTATTTGTGACGTCAAAAATATTAAATCAAAAGACATTTATGAAGCACACACAATATATAAGAGACTGTGGTCAGTTTTGCAAAAGACATGTAGTGGGTAAAGCTGAAATATGAACTTCACGCATACTTTCTTCTGCAATAGAGCTAGTCTTACCGTCTGTTCCTATAGTAAAGACAGCCTGGTGGTTTCAAAGTCTATGATTATTTAAATTCATTTCAACTAACTCTGAATACCAACTAATATATTAGATTTGGGCGTTATTCCAAGACTTCTAAAGAATCAATTTCAATATAAGCTTTGTATTTCCATTTTCTTAAGATTGCTTTTTAAACTTTTAGAGAAGTAATTAAATTCCATTACATATAGTATAAGCCAAAGAAAGACAGAAATGCCAAAATTACCAAAGAATACGTCAAGAAATAGATATAGGAAATGAGGAAATGTCTCTGTGGAAATGTTTTTTATCACACTTGGCTGTGATGGGCATGAAACAGCATGATGACCCTGCTTTGATTCTTCCTGTATTGTGGAAGCAAAATTTAGGAAGTTGAGAAATTAGTTATAAACCACAGCACGCACATCAAGTACAGTGATATGTTACATATTTCAGCTAGGAAAGTTACAGTCTTCATAAAAATCTTGATGATCGGAGAATATCTTCTGTAACCTTTCAGAATTTAAAAATCTGTTGATACATTCTTTATGGCTCATATATGCACCCTTTTAGAAAATGTTATCTGGTTGTTGGAAAAACAAATGTGATTTATGCAATTGTTAGGTGAAGCATTCCTATGTGTTTTCTTCAGGCCAATTTGGTTGGTCATGTTGTTTAACTCTTCTATACTGTTACTGATTCTTTACTGCTTTGTCTATTAAGTACTGACAGAGATTTGTTAGAATTTTTAACTATGACTGTGGTTTCATCTATTGCTTCTTTTAGTGTTTCTCTATTTTGCTTTATATATTTTGATAATATGATATTAAGTTCATAAAATTTTAGAATTATTTTTGTCCCTTGTAAAATTGCCACCTTTTTATTTTATATTTTTGGCCATGCCACAAGGCATGTGGGATCTTACTTCCCCAACCAGGGATCAAACCTGTGTCCCCTGCTTTGGAAGCACACAGTCTTAACCACTGGACCACCAGAGAAGTCCCACCATCTTTTTATTTTAAATCAACCTTCTTTGACTACCTCTTTCCTTAAGTCTTAACGTATTAATTTGGTCTTAAGTATTCATTCATTAAGTATGTATTCATGCCAAGTTTCTTTCAGTTGGTTTTTACATGATATAATACTTTCAATTATTTTCATTTCAAGCAATCTGGGTCTTGATATTTAAAGTATGCCTCTTTTAAGCAACATAGATTTTTTTTGTCTTAATTACACAGCCTGGTAATTTTTGACTTTTAATTGGAGTGTTTATTCCATTTAAATTTACTATAATTCTTAATATAGTTGGATTTAAGTCTACTATCTTGCTATTCTAGTTGTCCTATCTTTTTAAAAATAAACTTTCAATTTGGAATAATTTTAGATTTACAAAATATTTGTATGGATAGTACAAGGAGTTCCTGTGGACCTTTTGCCCAGTATTTCCTAATGTTGATATCTTACATGATTATAGTACACTTGTCAAAACTAAGAAATTAACATTGGTACATTACTGTTGACTAAACTCCAGTCTTCCTTCAAATCTCATCAATTTCCATTAGTGTCTTTTTCCTATTCCTGGATCCAGTCCAGCACACCACATTGCATTTAGTCCTCATGTCTCTTTTTTCTCCTCTGACCTGTGGCAGATTCTCAGTCTTGTCTTGTCTTTCATGACTTTTGACGGTTTTGAAGAATACTCATTAGTTATTTTGTAGAATGTTCCTCATTTGGATTTTTAGGATGATTTTTTTCACGATTATACTGGGGTTGTGGGTTTGGGGTGAGAATATCATGGAGATGAAGTGCCCTTCTCATCAAATCATATGGGGGAGGGGTAACATGATATTCATATGATGTAAGCGGTCATAATAACCTTGAGCTCTTGGTTAAGGTCTGTCTGCCAGATTCTCCACTGAAAGGATATTGTTTTTCCCATTTCCTTATCTCTTTTTTGGAGGTAAGTCACAAAGTCCAGCCCAAACTCACGTGGGGAGGGGAATTAAACCCCACCTTCAAGAGACTTTACTTATATTATTAGGCATTCTTCTGAAAGGAAGCCATCTCTCCCTGTGCCATCTGTTGTTTTGTTCCTTTATTCCTTAATTTTTGTCTACTTTTGTATTATTCAGGTATTTTCTTTTATCCCATTTTATCCCCTTTTCAGAGTTTTAATCCAAAATTTTGCATTCCCTTTTAATGGTTGCCCTAAAAAATTACTATATGCTTGCCACAGTATAATTTTCCTTAATACTTTCTCTAACAGTTGAAGAGATGTATCATATTCTAATTCCATTTATCTCCCTACCTATCATTTGTTATTTTTGTCATGTATTTTACTGTACAGTATGTATTTATCTCCATTGGTCATTATTATTGTTCTATAGCACAAATTGTTTGAGTTCTTAGGAAGAATCCATTTTTCTATCCTTTGCTCCCAGCTTCATTAAAAGGAAAAGAATTGCATAATTGTTTGAAAAACCACTACCATAACCATTTAATAGGAGCTCTTGTTGAAATATTGATAAAAATTCAACAGTTTATGAAGAAGTAGTTTTGAATAACAAATTGGTCAGTGTGAAAAACAGCAATATTTTATATAAAACTAGGATTCTCAAGGTGGTTGGGGAGGGTAGAGTGCCAAATACTCTTTCCTGAGTAACAGAAAAGTAAGGGAAGTAACAGCCAGAAGCAGGCATAAAGTTAGGTAGAACCTAAGTCTAACTGTATAATACCTTGGGGGCACCTAGGAGGAACCAAAGATCAAGATGAATAAAACAAAACCTAAGCATGTTATTTGTTTTTGCAAAACCTTTATTTTCGTGGCATTTTAAAAAATGTAACAATAGTTTTAACTTCTCTGTTCCAAAACAAAGAGAAACACTATATAATGAACATTAAACAAGGCATTATGCCCTACAAGAAGGACATAAAATGTCCAAGGGAAGCTTCAACATAAAAATGTTGACCACATAAAGTGAGATCATTTCAATAAATAATAACTGACATTGTTTTAAACAAGTACAAACATAGATGTGCACACACTTTCCCTGATTCTCATAGTGATCTCACTGTCCAATTGCGTGGATCCCCTCTCCCACCCACCCCCTCCACCTCTATCACAGTGCCTGGCACTTTATCGTCTCCCAATAAATATCAGTTTAATGAGGCATTTAGAACCCGTCATCCTCATATTAAATAACAATCAGGACTGAGTTAAGTTTGATTAAACACATTGAAATCTTTAAATACTAACATGTAAAATATTAAAATATGAGCTATAAAAATAAATAAATACATGTATAAATAAATAGAACTCATAAAAAATAGTCCAGCACAGCAAGTCCCTTCTTGGTGTCCCCAGAAGCCAGCTGTTCTCTTCTTCATTTTCAGTTCATACAAGAGCAGAGACCGCTCTTCAGGAAATGCCCTATGAGCTTCTTACTTCTCTCTAGGTCAGTTGGTGCTGCCCCTGTGATGAGAAAAGGGTTAGTGTTCAGGTGCTGAAGAAAGCTGCTTTTCTCTTTCAGGCCATTGAGGCTCGAGGGACTTCTGCATGTAGACCCTGGCCCAGCTCTGCACTCAGAAAAGGTTCCTGCTCAAAGGGGTTAAAGACCTTTCACAGGTATCCTAGACTTGACCTCAGGGAGGTCTCACTGAAAAGTCCCTGCTCTTCACTAGTAAGCTTCAGAGGCCCATGTTGCCCAAAACCAGAGGTTCCACATTCAGGTAGAAAACATTGAGGAATGGAGGTAAACAATGTTTGTTCCTTAATGGGTCAGAAGCATTTTACCATCCCTGGCTAAATCTACTTTATCTTTTAGGAACATACCCACGATCATTTGAATAGGGATGGAGAGGGGGATAAGGACAGAGAGCCCTGGAAATACCCTTCTGACACAGAGCAGATCAAATTTAATGGGGAAATAATAATGATTTAGTCCTGCAACTAAACCATAGGTTATCTAATAATATTTTCAGGAGGTAGATGCCAGTATTTGTGACCAATGGCTCTAGTTGCAAGTGGGAATAAAATCCATAACTCACTTGTTTAGCATCTTGTTGATGATTTTTTTAACCATGGGAGCTTCAGGGTTGAGGCAAACTTCCTGACCAGCCTTGAGAGTGGCTCTGCAGAGAGAAGGGAGAATCCACGTGAGGTCGGGCTGGGGATCGGGGTGAGGTCGTCGGGAAGGCGGGGGTGACAAGCACAGCAACAGCGGCGGCACTTACACGACTTCCGTTTGGCCGCAGTGGGGTCCCGGGGGCGTCATCTTCACGCTCTGGATGTTCTTGAGGTGAATCCCCTGCACGGTCTGCAGGCACTGGCAGCGCAGTTCGGTGACCACAGGCGCCCCTGCGGGGAGGACAGACTCGGTCAGGGGGCTGTCCCGGGATGGGCCCCCACCCGCCCCCGTCCCGCCCTGGGGATGCCGGGCGCCGGGTCGCACCTGCTGCGTGCCGGCCGGCGGCCACCAGGATCAGGAGCAGTAGCGCGGCGCGGAGGAGCCGGGCGGCGGCGGGGGTCGCGGCGCGGGCCATGGGGTTCAGCTCGGAGGGTCGCTGCCTGCGGCGGGAAGGCGGGCTGGAGGGCTGGCGGAGCGGATTCTGTGGCTCCCCGAGCCGGGCGAAGCCCTTTTATGCCGATCGGACAGGGGCTGGCAGCCCAGGGCCAGAGAAATTCCCCGACGCACGTGGAGTTCCCGGGTCCGGAAGGAGGGCGCGGCCCCGCGGGCCTCCCGCGTAATCCATGCCCTCGGGGAGGGGGTGGGGTGTCGTCTCTGCGCCGAAATCCCCGCAGGGGGAGTGAGTCGCCGGCATCCCTGGGGTACCGCCTGCGAGGGCGGCCGTGGGCTCCTGGCCCCCCCTGGTCGCGGGCGGTGAGTGTCAGACTGGTTAGACCAATATAGGGACTGCAGCACAACTTTAGGGCGAGAGTTAACTTCTTTTTTTTTTTTCTTCTAAATTTATTTATTTATGGCTGTGTTGGGTCTTGGTTGCTGTGCACGGGCTTTCCCTAGTTGCGGCCAGCGGGGGCTACTCTTTGTTGCGGTGCGTGGGTTTCTCATTGCGGTGGCTTCTCTTGTTGAGGAGCATGGGCTCTAGGTGCGCGGGCTTCAGTGGTTGTGGCATGTGGGCTCAGTAGTTGTGGCTCACGGGCTGTAGAGCGCAGGCTCAGTAGTTGTGGCGCACGGGCTTAGTTGCTCCCAGGCATGTGAGATCTTCCCGGACCAGGGCTCGAACCTGTGGTCCCTGCATCCGCAGGCAGATTCTTAACCACTGTGCCACCAGGGAAGTCCAAGAGTTAACTTCTTCTAAAGACACTTCTGTTTTGGAGAGTGGAAGAGTTGACGCTGGAATGGCAGCCTTGTTTTGTCTCTCTTCTTCCTGTTTAAGTTGGGTTTTGTAGATTTTATTTATCCCTGGAATAAACGCACTCTTTAAAATTACATCTGTCATCTCAGTTTGTGTGTAAGAACGTTTGTCGAATTCTCGGTGTTTTAGGATCTCAAATAAATCACACTTAATGCCGTTGTTTTTACCAGGTTGGGCCTGGGGGTAGGCCATTGAACAGGTTAATTCACTGTTTATTTTAAGATACAGTGTTGTAATCTCTTATCTGCCCTCTCTTTGAATTTCTGGAATTTAGTCATTACAGGAGCACCACTTTTTGTTCTAAAGGAGGCTGTGTTTTCACTCATGACAGTTACTCGGGTGTTGAAAGGAGCCGTGCGGGGCTCAGGAGGTCCATTCCCCTTTTCTAGGCTTGTCCATGGACAGAAAAGATCATAAACATCAGAAAGCTAGTACCTAGTGATTCCTGACTTTACTATTGATACAAGCAGCAAACAGATATGGTTTTTGACATACATAAGCACTAGCTTACTAGTATATTTCACTCCAGGTTGCCTGAATTTGCCTGTTTCCTGGGATTGATTCTCTCTTGAGTATCAGCTATCAATGTACTTACATTTCAGATTCTATGTAACTGAGGCCTTCTCACTTTCACCATCAGTTCCAATATCCCTTTTGGATTAAACAGCAGATGGTTTAAGTTGATCCTCCTGGATCGATTAGGACCTCGGGGATGTGTGTGACATTCTGTGGTTGCTGTGAGAAGGACTGGGGAGCTGAGGGAGTGGGTCTGCCTCAGGAAGAGCTGAGAGTTTGTCAGGCAGTCAGGGCTGAAGTCTCAGCTGCACACTTACTTGCCACATGGCCATGGGACCACGGGGAATTATTTAATCTCTCTCTGCTCTCGCTTTCCCTCTGTTTAAGAGAGCTAATGATAGTGCCTGCCTCACAGAGTTGTTATGAGTATTAAATGTGTTAACGTTTGTAGAAGAGTAGCACATACTAAATGCTGTATAAATATTTATTAAATAAACAAAATAGAAGTGTTTTACAACCTTAATGTTATAGACTAGATGTTTGGGTCCTCCAAAATTCATATGCTGAAGCACTATATTTCATTGTGATGGTACAAGAAGTTGGAGCCTTTGGGAGGTAATTCAGTTTATATGAGGCCATCAGGGTGGGGTTCTTATGATGGGATTAGTGCCTTTATAAGAAAAGACACCTGGAGAGCTTATCGTCTCTTTCTCTCTGCAATGTGAGGCTACAGCAAGAAGGCAACTATCACTATGTGCAAACCAGGAAGAGGGTTCTCACCAGATACTGAATCTGCAGACACTTTGATCTTGTTTCCCAGCCTCCAGAACTGTGAGAAATAAGTGCTTGTTATTTCAGTCACCTAGTGTATGATATTTTGTTATAGCACCCGACCTGATTAAGATACTTACATGAACAGCAGTGGTCTATGATGAATCCTTATGTAAGCAGAAAAAATATTTTTTTTTTCAAAGAAACATCTGTTAATTTATCTTTAAAATTTTTCAGCATTAGAAATTTTGTAAGAGGGATGCATCTGTATTCTTTGGGAATCTTGGAATAGATTTTTAAAATCCATTGTTTGAAATTTTGCTTTCAATTACTTCCCACATAAAATAGGAATAAGAGTAAAATTCTTCCCAATTCATTTACGGGAAAATATTTAAGAAATGACTCTCTGCCTTGGGCATTAATAGCTAGCTCCTCAAACAATGAAAAGTATTAGCTGTAATGATTCCCAGACCCAACCCAAAGACGTGAGTAAACACCCAGGAAGAGTAGAATTTCAGCTTATTTACAGTAGCAGCCAAAATGATGAGATACTTCAACTCACTATCTGTAGAATTATCTATAATGTGACTCCTAGAACTTGTTAAATTAAAATCATTTGCTTTCAGGAAGGAATAAGAAAGACTTTTTTTTCTTTTATAATGTACCTCTTTCCATTATTTAATTCATGACAGCCCCATAGTAAGTTTCAGAAAATTTTAAGAGCCCCAGTGTTATGAAGTCTATCATGATAAGCAAATTTCTTCTTGTGTTAACATGTCCCGAATGCCTCTTTTATAGGCACAAGCTATAAACCAATGCAGTCACTAACTCAATGAAGTCATCTCTAAGATAGGAGCTCAGCTTCCTAAATTCCATTCTACCCTGTAATTTTTATTGTATCCTTGAGATTTGACTAATACAATGTACTATGCCTGCAAAATCTGGGGTCGTTGTTCCATGCTGAAAACTGACCTTGCTAATTGGCCAGCAAGAATGAGTGGTGTGGCTCTGCTTTATCCTAGCTTGCCTTGAGAGCTTTGCCATTGACACTACCACCCCTCCCATTTCCTAACAGCTATAGTTTGTGTATAACGTTTCTGGTTCTACACTGAAGGGAGAAAATGAAGATGACTGAACATGCTACTATTGATAGATCCCAAGATTTCCCATCCCTCTAAGAGCACTTAGTTGAACATCATTGTTAACCTCCCCTTCCAAGCTCTACTACAACTGCTATTTCTATCTGTCTCCTTCCTGGCACCGACCTTCCTTTTTTTTGGCCACTCCGGAGCAGTGTGTATCTTAGTTCACTGACCAAAGGTCCAACCGGCACCCTAGGGAGTGAAAGCGTAGTCCTAATCACTGGACTGCCAGGGAATTCCCCTTCCTTCTTCTTAAAACAGAGCCCTCGTTTTCCTTTGGAAATCCTCACCTCTGCCCTTGTCAGTCCATGTGATTAAGGTGTGGTGACTTCAATTCTGAGCTGAAGACGGGGAGCTTGTGACCCTACGGCAGTGTTGTTCCCTGCTTCCTACCTATGCCCTTGCCCAAGCCAATATGGGTTCACAATGGAGCCAATGAGTTAAGATTGACCAATGAGACAATGCCACTTGTGCAGGAACAGAGGGAACTGAGATGCTCTTGTTTCTTGCTGGGATTGCTAAACTGGTAAAATGGAAACCCAAGGTCTTGCCATGACTTGGGGAAAGCTTGCCTGAGAGTAGACTGCCACAGAGGAAAACACAGACCTGGCCTGCACAGACAAGATTTTTGAAGATGCTTGAGCACCTAAGTCTAGCATTGTCCTATCTAATCCTTTGACTTTCACTGTTATATAGCAATAGATTCTCTTCTCTTGTTCAGCCAGTTTGAGTTGTAATTCCATCACTCGCAGTGAAAGAGTTCTGAAAAATACCTCCGTCTTTCATATTGCTTCTAAAGTTATCTTTCTAACAGACTGATTTCTTCACTATTTAAATCCTTCCTTCCCTTCTTTTCTCCATCTATTCATTTTAAAGTTAGCACTTATGAGTTTGGAAACACGCTATGTTCAAGGACTACAAAAAGTTTAAGATTCATTCCATTATCACAAAACTTTCAGTCTAACAGGAGAAGCAGACATACATACAGAAGATTATGAAGCAGCCTGGTAAATCCCATGAAGAGTATGCCCAGGATATGATAGGAGCATAGCGGTGGGATACCTGACCTTTTTTCTGAAGGGGGTGGGCCAAACTCTCAGAGAAGAACTTCAGAGAACCTTCTCTGGAGGGAAGGTGCCTCTTGAGTTGAGTCTTAAAGGATGGATGAATTTTTCCCAGGTGAACTGGGAGATCAAAGGATAGAGGATACATTCCAGAAAGAGATGACCAGATGAACAAAGCCATCAAGGCTAGAATGAGTATCATGTCTACTGGGAGCAGCCAGCAATTCATGTATCTGGAGCTAAACCTGTGAGGCAGGGAGAGGGGGGAGAGATGGAGGCAAGACCTGGTCACTGAAGGCTGTGTGTAGCCCCTATCTGTTGTTCAGAAACCAGTTCATATGTTACCTCCATTAGAATGCTCTTAAATCCATCTCAAGGTGTTTCCATGACCTATGTGCACAAATTCACCAAGTACTAAGTGGTGTGTGGGAAGGTCAGAGTAAATAAAAGGTTCAGGATAAGACAGAAAATGAGGAGATAGTTGATATTCAATTCAGTAGACCTTTATTAACACCTACTGTCTATAAGGTGCTAGGACAGGATTTATAAGAGATGCAAACTTGGATAGACTCCAAACTCTTAACTTGACATTCATTAATATCTATCCAATATACTCCCCTCTGCATGTTAGGTAACTTCAGTTGTTGTTATATTTATAGTAAAGATTTGGATGATTTGAGCAATTTGCAACAATTTAAAATGATTTCAAGTTACACTAAGTACCCTTCAAAAATATTGGCTTTGGGCAATTTTTTAAAGATTTTAAAAAATTTCTTCAAATTAGGTTTTCATCTTTATTTTCTTAAAATTGTTTCCTAAATGTTTATGGAAGTAGTCCTGGTTAAATAAATGCTACCATGTTCAGATAACGTAACATGAAGAAACAGTGCTATGACAACTTTAGAAAAGGGAACTCAGCACAGAGAAAAGGGAAACTTCTCCATGGAAATACATAGTTTACGTTATAAGATGTTTTTGGAGAATAAAATCATGATGACTATGGTTTTATGGAAGCAAAATTTAGGAAGTCAATAGATGAGTGTATAAATCACAAATAAAAGTATCACACACGTGGTGTCACAATATGGGTTTTAGCCAGAAGAATTATGAATAAAGAATCAAAAACTTGATTTTTAAATGTTGTCAATAGTATATTTTCCAATGATTTTTTTACTGCATTCCACATATTTTTTTCATCAGAAATACTTTTATTTTTGATTTTAGTCTTCTTGACTCTGTCCATTTGTACATGCATTGTTTTTAAAGAGGCACACAGAACATATGTCACAAGTAACTGAAGCCTTATAAAAAAAAAATAAGCAAAATAAAAGCTCTGTGTGAGGGGATGGCAATGGTATTAGCATTTATTTGGTACTTGCAGAAGCCCAGGAAAGAAGACAATACATGGCCAGGGCAGGAAATAGCCACACTTATTACTTGAGGCTGGAATGGATAAATAGAAAATCAGGAATAGATCTTATTCTCTGTTTTTCCTGTACCATGAGATCTCTTGTTACAGCTTTTCTCATGGTATCTGCTTCATTTTTATCCATTCTGCATTCCACCAGCTTATAGCCAACCTAAACATTTTTACTTCTTTCAAAGTCCTGAAAACAGTTCTCATATGATTATTATGAAAATCAAGTAAGTTCACATTTGCAAAATGTGCTTGAAAGTAAATTCTATATAAAATATTGTTAAATAAAGGAAAATAATAAAATGACAAAAATTAAGAATAGCTTTTAAAAGCAAACGGAAAATAAGTCATGCATGAATTTCTACTTCCATAGTTGAGGTTAAGCGATCAGTTTTATTGATTGCTTAAATTTAGCAAATGCGATCAGGCTGGGGTAATTATTTCTCAATATCAACAAAGTAAAAGGAGAAAAAGGGGAAGATACAGAGATTTTGAGGATGAAGGGAGATGAGTTTAGATGTCATCACAGTAAAGTAGGAGGACAGAGCAGGCTGAGTGATCAGGGCTAACAACAGAGCTGGGTGTTTGAGGGAAATTGTGAGGATTTGGAACAACAGTTTCTGAAAGTGCAAAGGTAGTTGATCTTTTAATTTTTTTCCATTTTTGACCACTATTTTATGTTTTTTTTTCTTTAACATCTTTATTGGAGCATAATTGCTTTACAATGGTGTGTTACTTTCTGCTTTATAACAAAGTGAATCAACTATACATATACATATTTCCCCATATCTCCTCCCTCTTGCGTCTCCCTCCCACCCTCCCTATCCCACCCCTCCAGGTGGTCACAAAGCACAGAGCTGATCTCCCTGTGCTATGTGGCTGCTTCCCACTAGCTATCTATTTTACATTTGGTAGTGTATATATGTCCATGCCACTCCTCACTTCGTCCCAGTTTACCCCTCCCTCTCCCCGTGTCCTCAAGCCCATTTTCTACGTCTGCGACTTTATTCCTGTCCTGCCCCTAGGTTCTTCAGAACCTTTTTTTTTTTTTTTTTTGGCTCCATGTATATCTGTTAGCATAGGTATTTGTTTTTCTCTTTCTCACTTACTTCACTCTGTAGGACAGACTCCAGGTCCATCCACCTCAGTACAAATAACTCAATTTCATTTCTTTTTATGGCTGAGTAATATTCCATTGTATATATGTGCCACATCTTCTTTATCCATTCATCTGTTGATGGACACGTAGGTTGATTCCATGTCCTGGCTATTGTAAACAGAGTTGCAAAGAACATTGTGGTACATGACACTTTTTGAATTATGCTTTTCTCAGGGTATATGCCCAGTAGTGGGATTGCTGGGTAATATGGTCGTTTTATTTTTAGTTTTTTAAGGAACCTCCATACTGTTCTCCATAGTGGCTGTATCAATTTACATCCCCACCAACAGTGCAAGAGGGTTCCCTTTTCTCCACACCCTCTCCAGCATTTATTGTTTGTAGACTTTTTGATGATGGCCATTCTGACTGGTGTGAGGTGACACCTCATTGCAGTTTTGATTTGCATTTCTCTAATAATTAGTGATGTTGAGCATCATTTCATGGGTTTGTTGGCAATCTGTATATCTTCTTTGGAGAAATGTCTATTTAGGTCTTCTGCCCATTTTTGGATTGAGTTGTTTGTTTTTTTGATATTGAGCTGCATGAGCTGCTTGTAAATTTTGGAGATTAATCCTTTGTCAGTTGCTTCATTTGAAAATATTTTGTCCCATTCTGAGAGTTGTCTTTTCGTCCTGTTTATGTTTTCCTTTGCTGTGCAAAAGCTTTTAAGTTTCATTAGGTCCCATTTGTTTATTTTTGTTTTCATTTCCATTTCTGTAAGAGGTAGGTCAAAAAGGATCTTGCTGTGACTTATGTCATAGAGTGTTCTGACTGTGTTTTCCTCTAAGAGTTTTATATAGTGTCTGGCCTTCAACTTAGGTCTTTAATCAACTTTGAGTTTATTTTTGTGTATGGTGTGAGGGAGTGTTCTAATTTCCTTCTTTTACATGTAGCTGTCCAGTTTTCCCAGCACCACTTATTGAAGAGGCTGTCTTTTCTCCACTGTATATTCTTGTCTCCTTTATCAAAGATAAGGTGACCATATATGTGTGGGTTTATCTCTGCGTTCTCTATCCTGTTTCATTGATCTATATTTGTTTTTGTGCCAGTACCATACTGTCTTGATTACTGTAGCTTTGTAGTATAGCCTGAAGTCAGGGAGCCTGATTCCTTCAGCTCCGTTTTTCTTTCTTAAGATTGCTTTGGCTTTTCGGGATCTTTTGTGTTTCCATACAAATTGTGAAATTTTTTGTTCTAGTTCTGTGAAAAATGCCATTGGTAGTTTGATAGGGATTGCATTGAATCTATAGATTGCTTTGGGTAGTAGAGTCCTTTTCACAATGTTGATTCTTCCAATCCAAGAACATGGTATATCTCTCCATCTGTTTGTATCATCTTTAATTTGTTTCATCACTGTCTTATAGTTTTCTGCATACAGGTTTTGTGTCTCCTTAAGTAGGTTTATTCCTAGGTATTTTTTTCTTTTTGTTGCAGTGGTAAATGCGACTGTTTCCTTAATTTCTCGTTCAGATTTTTCATCATTAGTGTATGGGAATGCAAGAGATTTCTGTGCATTACTTTTGTATCCTGCTACTTTATCAGATTCATTGATTAGATCTAGTAGTTTTCTGGTAGCATCTTTAGGATTCTCTATGTATAGTATCATGTCAAACAGTGACAACTTTACTTCTTCTTTTCCAATTTGGATTCCTTTTGTTTCTTTTTCTTCTCTAATTGCTGTGGCTAAAACTTCCAAAACTATGTTGAGTAATAGTGGTGAGAGTAGACAACTTTGTCTTGTTCCTGATCTTAGAGGAAATGTTTTCAGTTTTTCACCATTGAGAACCATGTTGGCTGTGGATTTGTCCTATATGGCCTTTATTATGTTGAGGTAAGTTCCTTCTATGCCTACTTTCTGGAGAGTTTTTATCATAAATGGGTGTTGAATTTTTTTGAAAGCGTTTTCTGCTTCTATTGAGATGACCATATGGTTTTCTCCTTCAATTTGTTAATATAATGTATCACCTTGACTGATTTGCATATATTGAAGAATCCTTGCATTCCTGTGATAAACCCCACTTGATCATGGTATATGATCCTTTTTAATGTGCTGTTCTATTATTTTTGCTGGTATTTGGTTGAGGATTTTTGCATCTATGTTCATCAATGATATTGGCCTGTAGTTTTCTTTTTGTGACACCTTTGTCTGGTTTTGGTATCAGGGTGATGGTGGCCTCATAGAATGAGTTTTGGAGTGTTCCTCCCTCTGCTATATTTTGGAAGAGTTTGAGAAGTATAGGTGTTAGCTCTTCTCTAAATGTTTGATAGAATTTGCCTGTGAAGCCATCTGGTCCTGGGCTTTTGTTTGTTGGAAGATTTTGAATCACAGTCTCAATTTCAGTGCTTGTGATTGGTTCATATTTTCTATTTCTTCCTGGTTCAGTCTCAGAAAGTTGTGCTTTTCTAAGAATTTGTCCATCTCTTCCATTTTGTCCATTTTATTGCCATATACTTGTTTGTAGTAATCTCTCATGATCCTTTGTATTTCTGCAGTGTCAGTTGTTACTTCTCCTTTTTCATTTCTAATTCTATTGATATGAGTCTTCTCCTTTTTTTTCTTGAAGAATCTGGCTAATGGTTTATCAATTTTGTTTATCTTCTCAAAGAACCAGCCTTTAGTTTTATTGATCTTTGCTATCGTTTCCTTCATTTCTTTTTCATTTTTTCCTGATCTGATCTTTATGATTTCTTTCCTTCTGCTAACTTTGGGATCTTTTGTTCTTTCTCTAGTTCCTTTAGGTGTAAGGTTAGGTTGTTTATTTGAGATGTTTCTTGTTTCTTGAGGTAGGATTGTATTGCTATAAACTTCCCTCTTAGAACTGCTTTTGCTGCATCCCATAGGTTTTGGGTCATCGTGTATTCATTGTCATTCGTTTCTAGGTATTTTTTTATTTCCTCTTTGATTTCTTCAGTGATCTCTTGGTTATTTAGAACTGTATTGTTTAGCTTCCATGTGTTTGTATTTTTTACAGATTTTTTCCTGTAATTGATACCTAGTCTCATAGCATTGTGGTCAGAAAAGACACTTGATATGATTTCAATTTTCCTAACTTTACCAAGGCTTGATTTGTGACCCAAGATATGGTCTATCTTGGAAAACGTTCCATGAGCACTCGAAAAGAAAGTGTATTCTGTTGTTTTTGGATGGAATGTCCTATAAATATCAATTAAGTTCATCTTGTTTAACGTATCATTTAAAGCTTGTGTTTCCTTATTTATTTTCCTTTTGGATGATGTGTGCATTGGTGAAAGTGGGGTGTTAACGTCCCCTACTATGATTGTGTTACTGTCAATTTCCCCTTTTATGGCTGTTAGCATTTGCCTTATGTACTGAGGTGCTCCTATGTTGGGTGCATAAATATTTACAATTTTTATATCTTCTTCTTGGATTGATCCGTACTCTCCAAGTACCTTGAAAGGCACTAATAAGGACATAGACTCTATCATGGACTGTCAAAGCTTGGCTCTGTCATGAGACACTAGAGCAATGCTTTTAGACTACAAGTTGTGATGCATTAGTAGATCATAAAAGCAATTTTGTGGGTTATAACTATTATTTTATTATATAACAGAATCGAATACAATAGGATAGAATAAAAAAAGGAAAATACTATAATACATCACATATAATTAGTTATCTTGTGAAAAAAATTTTCTTATATACATGAGTAACCGTGTGAAATTAAGCCCTTGATGCACAAAATGTAGAAAACGAATTTCCATGGGCCAAAATATTCTTTCAGTGATTTTGTTTCATTGATCAAAGTTGTGACTATAAGTTCCTGGTTTGTAGACATTACCTGCTGAGAATTTCCAGTCAGAAAAAAACCTTGAAGTAATGCCATTTCAATTTCATCACTCCTTTAAACTTTGCACAACAGGTAACCACAGTGAATTACCGTACAACCTGTGCTTTTCCTGACAGGAATGCCTGCTTCTAATGTTATTGCAGATAAGGGTGACAGCTTCACAATGTTCTCAGCAAAGTTAATCTAAAAGGTTAACATGGAGCAAAATTTGTTTTGGTTCTTTGGCCTGTTGGGTCATATTTGCTAATTATTATATCCAACTAAGGAAATTGTTTGTGGCTGGCATAAAAAGGGAAATAAAGAAAAAAGTAAAACAATAAGATCTTACCACCTGCACTCCACTTTCTAATGTGTTAATTTTTCAAAAAAAAATTGAAGTACTTGTATTTCAGTTTCAACATTCTTTTTTTTCACCAAAACATTTCTGCTAAATGTCTGATTTGACTCACTATACTATGATAGCACAAAGAATAGCAATAATAATTATTATTATTATTAATAATCACTAACATTTAGTAAAAACATACCATTTTATATGTTATAAAAAACAGGGCTGAGACTGTATGTGTGTGTGTATAAAATCTCCTTATAGTAACTGAGGAAATAGATATTCAAAACATACCCATTTCAAAGATTAGAAAAACAAGGCGCATGTGCCATCAGTGCTAAGAAATATGGACCTTAAGCTGGAGAAAAAAAGAGAAACCTTAAATGCTTATACATAGGTGACTGACATCATTCTATTTTAGCAGGATAATTCTTCTGGCATTGAAGGTGAAATATGAGGGCGAAATTCAAAAAGGGAGCAAAACTCTTTGAGAAATGACTATCTACTCTCTGTCCAATGTATCTCTGCCCCACCCTTCTGTATTCTACTTGTTTAGAACAATAAACTCTTCTCTAAATGTGCAATGATCATTCTGGTTTTAATGTTTTTGTACCCATTTTTCCTTCTTTTTTCAGTTTAGTTCCTCCCTTGACCATTAGTAAATTCTCTTTTTTATTTTTCAAGATCAAGCTCATCTATTGGTACCTCCAGAAAGCAATTACTTACATGTTATTTCCCTTTGAAAATAGCATGATATGGTAGAAAAATCAAGGGGTTGGGAATCAGCCAGGTTTTCTCTGCCTCTTAACCTTGAGCAAGTTCCTTAAGGTTTTTGAGATTGTTTCAGTTGTAAAATGGGAATATTACCTGCCTTGAAGAGTTACTGGGAGGATTAGAAATGATCCTTGACATTTAGTAGGGACCTATGAGATGGTACCATTTAGAATTATGTTTTTTCCACAGTCCCCCAGACATTCTTTTCTACATCTTATGGTACTTCATTTAATCTGTATAAACATTTGCTACATTAGATTGGGATTATCTTAGTTTGTGAGCAAGGGCAGAGACTCATTTTTGAATCCCAATAAATAACACAATTTCTGGCCCAAAGCAAGATGCCCTTCATAGAATATTTGTTGACATGAAGGATGTGGGGCTATCCTGGGGGTAATGATAGAGAGAATATATATCTGAAAGTTATACAGGGAGAACTATGGGAGTTGATGATTGCAACACTCATTATCCAATCAGCAGTAAGTAGTCTGATGCTCAGAATGAAAATCAAACTGATGAGACGCAGTACTGAGATGGAGTGCCTATATTTAGTAATTGTTGATTGGATGTCAAATATTATGAATTTCATGTTGGTTATAAATGTAATTATATATTTTATATCACTTTAAATATTTTTTCATTTTTTTCTGGAATGCAGTTAGGTTATTTGGAATCAATTTGACTTTCGAGGCTCGATTTTAAACTTTCTTAGTGTGTGTTCAAAATACCCTTTAGGGGAATTCTCTGGCGGTCCAGTGGTTAGGACTGTGCTTTCACTGCAGTGGGCCTGGGTTCAATCCCTGGTAGAGGAACTAAGACGCCACAAGCCATGCGGTTCAGCCAAAAACAAACAAACAAAAAACAAAAAAACAAAATTCCCTTTAGGCAAGGATTAATTTGACCCCACTACTGACACAATACCCTCCTGAGAATTCTACCTTTTCGCTTGAAGTGTGCTTTGAATCAGGACAATTTTCAATCCCATAACAGATTGATGATACTCTTTATTTTTGTAATAGAATTTGGTTAAATCCAATATAATTATACATTAGCTGGTCATTAAACAAATTGAAAAATCTTTAAATTGCAAAGGAATTTATATTTCTTAAATTGCAAAGAAATTTAAATTTATAAACATATATAGTAATATATTTATCTAGGGTATAATCTTTTTGTCATAGTCTTTTTTTCTCTATCTTGCATAAATATCCATTATAAAAATAGATAAAAATAGGCAGAGCTTTATGAAAGAGGCAGTCAGCTCTGTTGTATGCCTTCTAATGGTTACAGTTAAAAGAAAAGCAAAGTCAGTGGCTATATTTTAAATTCTGAGCTTTCAACCTGCCCTTATAAAAGTTCAATCTCTACTGTCCTCCAGATCACTGTTTTGAGTCTTCCAACATTGGGTGGTGAGTCTGAATTTGCTCCATACACTTGAGTGTGCAGGAAATTTTAAATTTCTCTGTTTTCTTTAAAACAGATTAAAGTTTGCTCCTATTTCACCAAAAAGAAAATTATTCAATCTCAGTCATTATTGTGGTTCCCTGATCACACCCCTTGGCACTGCAAAGGTCCCAAGCGATTTATGCAGAGTGAAACATTCAGGAATGTCCCTCTGGACTTTGGCTTAAGCTTGTCTTCCTTAAAAGGATAAACATCGGCCCGGTCATTTGAAATGCAGCACTGTGCAGATTTTCCCATTCTGCAGCACAGAAATCATTTCTATTGTTGGTAATACCAGTGCTTACGAGTCTTCTAAGTACAGAATGCAGGCTTTCTTCCATAGTCATGTTACTTCCCTGGAAGGAGAGAGCTGAGGACAAAACCAAAATTGTTCATCTTGGCAGTATGTATAACTCTGTGACAGCCCCCTTTCCCTTCCTACTTTTCCATCTCTGTGGTATCCAGCAGGGAACTAGGTGAAGATAAAGGGATGATCATGAGTTCCAAAAAAAGGGGAGACCAAGAGAGCCATGCGAAAAAGGGAATGAAAGAATGAAAGATCCTTGAGAGAGGGAAAAGAGAAGTAAGTCCAAGGGATATGAAGTTCTTTGGTCAACCTTGAGGCTTTGGCCAAATGGTGGTCCAAGATTCAGGAATCTTTGGAACAGAAAGTAAAATTAAGCGTAGCCAAAAGGACACAATGGAGGCAAGAGCCACTTCTGTGTTCTAATGCCATTCTTGTTCTATTATTCTCTTCTTGCTTCTTTTGGATGTTTACCAAACTGACATTAGGACCATGTGGGCCATGGATTACACTGTTTCTTCTTTTCCACAGTAGGAGTAGAGTTCTAAGGATACACATACATTAACCAATGAACTCATTGATTAAACAATGACCATGCTTCCAAGATTGGGCGAGGCACTGAGATCCACAAACCAAAATATCTATTCCTTCCTCCACAAGAGTCACAATTTGGTTGAGCAGACAGGGTTGTCAACAGCTAATCCTAACACAGTATTTATGCCAGACTTTATCTACATAAGGAACTGGGAATAAAAATAGCAAGAGTGTGCCTGTTCTTGCAGGGCTTAAATTCTAAAAGATAGAATAGACGAATAAAGGGGGGAAAAAAGTGTATCGTGTTATGGCCAATTTCACATGGGGTCCAGTACTGACCTTAGTCTCAGAAAATAATGGCCCCCTGTTCTTAACCAGAGGCTCAGAAGGCCTTCCTCTCAGAAACAGGAAAAAGCAACGTACCAGAGAACACACTGACAACTCTGCCACATAAGGAACCAGAGCCCAGTATGGGCATTGAATCACCTTTAACATCCTAAAAATCCTTAACCTTAAATGTCCACTCTTTTGACTAACAGACTTTAGTCCCAAAGCTGTGTTATCCCAGGATAGCACAGTGGGGAAGCTTATGAATAATAAAGGTGAGGGTCGGACCCCCTTCCATTTTCTTCTGCCCTGGAATGCCCATGAAGAGCTGGAGGTACGTTTGAAAAGACAGAATTTTCACAGAGGACTTGACCTAAAAATCTTGCGGGAACTCAAAAGGGCCACGTACTCTTATGACCAACAATTTCCCCATACTCTCAATAAACACAACCTGAAGGAATCTGTTCATTGTGTGTTTTCTCATTTATTCTGGAAGCTCAGTGTCTAGGTAATTTATTGTAAGCAACCCATTACAATGTGTGAACATGATATAAAATTCACAGTTCAGGGCTTCCCTGGTGGCACAGTGGTTGGGGGTCCGCCTGCCGATGCGGGGGACGCGGGTTCGTGCCCCGGTCCAGGAAGATCCCACATGCCGCGGAGCGGCTGGGCCCGTGAGCCATGCCTGCTGAGCCTGTGCGTCCAGAGCCTGTGCCCCGCAACGGGAGAGGCCACAACAGTGAGAGGCCCGCGTATGGCAAAAAAAAAAAAAAAAAAAAAAAAAAATCATGGTTCATTTTTGAATCCAAGTAATACTTTAGAAATCTAATTGACCATTCAAGTCACTGCATTAGCAGAGTGAAACCTCTAATTAAAATTAATAACAAAGCTATCTAAAGATTATTAATTCAAGTAACATCTAATTTGGCATGACTGGGAACACAAACTATGTGAAAATTTCAATTATAAAAAGTTAAGAATTAATTTTGCTGAAATGTAACCAAGAAAAATAAATTTTAAACCATTAATATAGCATAACTCATAAATTATGTATCTCTTTACTTTGCATTCATCCAAACATGGCCGTACAACAGAACACCCAGATTTGTGAAATAATTAAATCTGTTATCTTTGCTATTTTACTGACTCTCATCATGTAAAGTCCATAAGCTTTATTTATTTTTAAAATGTTTTTGATATATATTTGTCAAAGTATATTTGTCAAGGTAGGAGGATCGAACTATTTCATTTAACATTCTGTTAGCTTGTTTAGAAAGTTTCAAATATTTAGGCAGGGGAATATGGGCCTCTCTTTGAACCTTCCCCCAAGACCCCACTATTATTAGAGATGGGCCTGAGGGCATAGATATTGGAGAAGTGTTTTTGAGGATGGATTTCTGGAAAGCATCCTAGGACAAATGACTGAGGAGATGACTTTTGGAAAAAGTTGAGTAATATAATAATGTATTTAAATTTCTGCTCATTTTGATACCCCCTCAGAGAACATATTGCTTTTTGGAAACAATAATTATTTATTTTCTACTTATGTTTTTATCTACACACAGGGTTCATGTTACAGTGCTTGGAATGCAACAGTGCTTAATGACTTGAAATAGGACATTCTTGGGAAGGAAGAGGAATGTAGAGTAGATAATAAGTTTTAATGGTTAAGACCTCAGATGGGAAAGCTATACTAAGGGATATAATAAGTGTTTTTCTTTCAAGTATAGTTTCTTGGCTAATTAACAAATGCTATTTTAATTATAATCAATTCTTGATGACATAATGCAATAAGGCAGTATTAGGCAAAACAGAATTATTGTCTTACTTTCAATGATTCCTCAAAGTATCCTTGAAAACTTGTGCAACGGGAGACAGGCCTATTTTTTAGTGGTTTAGAATATAACCTACTCTACACACTTATTCTAAGTTAATTTGGTCTGGTTTTAAGCAAATCTCTTTCATAATTAAATTTAACATGCTAATTTGTTCCATTTATTGAAGTACTCCAGGATGTAGAAATTTCAACCGCAGGAAGGAAGTTTATTTCTCAACTTGCACTTATTACACAAGAGGCATCAAATTGCTCATGAATTAACAGCAGGACAGCAATTGTCATTTCCTGGTGTGAGACTATCACAGTTAAGGCAGAAGTCTGACCTGGTCATCATGTGTCTTGGGATATGTTCTCAGAAGGCTAAGCCTCATGTTCAGTTTATACAAACAATGTGACTATTAAGTAGAGGGGAATCCAGATCTTAGAGCAAGAATGGTAAAGTCAGACGGCTTTGCCAAGTCCATCTTTGAGCTTAACTTTGGACTACCGCTTCTCACGTACTGGCATTGCCACAGGAAATGCTGCTTTGTGGTTCAAAGAACTTGTTGGACTCATGACTCAACAAACTAACATATCAGCAGAAGGAAATAGTATTGTGCAATATGCATTACTTAGAGCACACAATATTGGGGGAAAAAAGTCAGCAGGACTCAGCCTGCAGCCTCAGATCTGCCAAACTTGAGTCCACTAAAAGAAGCAGAAATGAAACAAGAAGAGGAACAGTCTGATCTTGGTGGGAAAGGCAACAGGTTGCCAGCAGACTCAAGGTCTTGCTGTTTTCCCTCTTCTATTGTAATGGTGAAACCAAGCATGACCCTGTGGGGCCCCTGGGCCTGGAAGTCTTTCTGTGTCCCCCATGGAGGCTGAAATAGACTTCAGCCGCCATGACTTTCCCTGAATTCCAAAGGGCAGGTTCAAACAGTTGCTAATCCGGGAAGGCAGGAGATGCAGAGATAAGGGAGAAGCAGTCAAGAAACAATAGTGCAGAATTCCCTAGAGGTCCAGCAGTTAGAACTCTGTGCTTTCACTACCCGAGGGCCTGGGTTCAATCCCTGGTCAGGGAACTAAGATCCCACAAGCTGTGAGGTGTGGCCAGAAAAAACAAACAAAACAAACAAACAAAACATTAGTGCAGCCTTGAGACAGGATCCTGGTTCTGCCTCAAGAGATACACATAACAATATCTCTGAGCTCTTCTGCAAAACTAAAACCCCCAACAAACGGAAGATGCTAACTACTTGATGAAGCATTCTTCATTCCAGAGAGAAGGTCACAATTTGACAACCTCAAGAACCGCAGAAGCTCATCAGGAGACCACGTGAGGCCAGATTAAAGGAATGCAGGCCCTGCACACACCCTGGTCTTATCAGAAGCCCTGCCCTTGAACCATTGCGATAAAACTCCTCACCAAATCCCCCCTGGGTTGGACACACAGTTTTGAGGGCATTAGCCCACTGTGTCCCTCTTTGCCTGGCAAAGCAATAAAGCTATTTTTTCTACCCTGTCTCCAAGATTCAATTTGGCTGTGGTGCACAGAGGCTGAGTTTCGGTATAATAGCAGGCCCATGACAAATGTATGCAAATGTAACATGGAAGATAGTTTCTCGAAGATGACTTCTTTGTGCCAAATGTTTCCCTGGTTTTCTTTGGCCTAGACTATGGATGATAATTAGCTTATTTTAGAGTTTAGCCCTTCCAGTTTTCCTCCAAGCTAGGGCCAAGGGTGTTTATCTCACAGAAAGATCAGGGCCTTACATGCAGGGCTAGGAGTGAGAGAGGCCAGAGGGCAGGGTGAGAACACAGGGACGTGTCCCTAATACTCCATTCCTTTCTCCCACTCCTCCTAGCATCTCAGAGTGGCTAGAGTTCACTCAAGGAATAGTGATTGTCATCTAAACTGGGGAGCAGAGATGCCTGTCATTTGTAAAACCACTTTACTTTATACAAGCCCCTGCTCAAAAATCTCCTCTTGAAGAACAGGACATGCACACTGACACCCTAGAGTAAAATACGGTCATAGTTTCATTAAAAGAAAAACTCAGAAGAAGTAACTTTTTGTAACTGGAAAGTCATCATCCCAAGGAGACTGTAGGAGCTTATCCTTCGGTCAGTGAGTGTTTCCTGGCATTGCTTACAGTCATAGCTGAGCTCAAACCAGCTCATTTCACTCCAAGAGCTGAGTGTTAGGTTAATAATTCTGTCAGCCAGTTAATAATTCTCGGCAGCATAAATTTGGCCATGGGGAGAATGCTTATACCATGGAAATCAGCAGATGCTATAAATCTGGGCTTTTCCTTTTTTTTTTTTTTTCTTGAGAGTTGCGTTACCAACATGCTACAAATACATATAATCTCTCTCAGATCTGCATGAACGTGATCCCCTATTCCCTCTCCCTTCTATAGCCTCTGTCATCTGCCCCACTGTCCTCTGCTCCGATCCTTTGGACATTTTTTCTTTCCCTTAGCTGTCCTTTTCTCTTTCATTTTTTATTTTTTTCCTGGGGTTTACCATTCAGGCAGCTTTCATGCATGGAAGATGCTTGGGAGTTTGTTCTCCTTGGACTGATCAGAGAAAACAACTTTGTCTGGGGCGGGGGGTGGTTTGGTGGGCACAAGCAAAACTCTAGAAATGAAATTCTAGAAGATGAAGGATTTATTCCACTGAGATCATTAACCCGAGCACCCCTGCCTGCATGTCCTGGGGCTGGTGAGGCATTCTGTTATCCCCAAATTACTATTAACAGACACCAAGTGGCAATTCTCAATGACTAGCTCCCCTAATCAGCCTCAATCCCAGAACATACTGTTTTATTCTAAGCAACAACTGAAGTCTGTATGCCCTAGGAATGAAGTGTGTATTTGTGGGTGGTTTAAACATTCCAAAATGAATGTGGAAAGAGATAGTGTGTTAGAATTGAAGGAACCTTAGAAATAATCTGGTCCAACTTGCTTTTTAATATGGTGAGTAAACAGAGGCACAGAGAGGTAGTGGTAGAGATCGTGGTAGAACCGAGACTGGGATTCAGAACCCTGACTCCTACTTCTGGGAACTTTCAAATTTGCAACCATGTCTATTTTTTTTTTTTTAATATTATAACTGGGGCCAAGATAACGTTCATTCAAATCAACAAATACTTTTTTGGACTATCAGATTTATATCTGTGTGCACTTACCTATCCTAGGCACTGTACTAGGAGTTGAGGCTATAGACAAGTTCCCCACTTTCCTAGAGCTTTCTTTTGAGAACAAAGATTATTTGTGTTAGCATGACTTAATAACTCTGTGTTCCAAGAACTTCTAACCTGGAAAATAAAACTGTCATCCAACTGAGAACTTTATTGTTTGCTTCAGGAAATGTTTATAAGTCAGTTTATCTGGATCTGCAATCTGATCATCTTGGCTAACAGCCCTTGTATTAGACAATAGGCTGCTTATCGAGATTCCCATCCAGACACTTGTCATTCCTCATCTCACTTGTCGACCGATCCGAAATTATCGTGTCAGCTAACTTTGTCCAATTCCAGGCAATTTCCTGCCCTGAATGTCCTGTTTTAAATTTTTGATCCCAGTCCCCCTAATATCCTCTCTTCTGAGAAACTATGATTCTGTCAAAAATGCTCTTCGCCACGTTAAATAAATCTAACACCTACCTTCTCCTGATCAAAAGATTTTTGTTGTTGGTATTTCTGAAGAGGTAACAGTGGATACATTCTACAGGAGAACTGGATGTAAGAATGAGGAATATATATTTATCATGACCTGTCTGGGTGTAGTAGGACCTTCACTTGCCACATTCTGTAGTGAGGTAATTTGCCCTGGAAATGTTTGGCTGTATGTTGCTTTACAAACTTGGTAAGTACACAGAGGTTTTCTGTGAAATTCCAATTTAAAAAGTTCTACTACTCTTCAGTGCATACTTAGGATTGGAAATTCTGCTCTCTGATTCTGGAAGTTTGGTGCCAAAATTCATAGGAGAATGCAGGAGTGGGTGACTGAATACAAGTCAAAGAAAGGCATCATGGGAGGAGCAACTCCAGGAAGCCACAGAACATTATCCCAAACTAGATGGGAAAGTTCTTGATTTAATGTAATTTTAAACATTATTGTTTTTATTTATTTTCCTTAGGGTTTAAGTCACTGTGTTCTCTAATTAGCCTTTTGTGTAAAATTCTCCGCCCCCTCCCCCATTGGAAATACTATACAGCATGAAATACAGTAACCACAAGCACCTAAATGACAAGGGCGGGACTGGGGGGGACCCTAAACTGGTCACAAGGAGGTGATCTCTGGGAGGCCTCATCATGGCCTGGACGGCACAGGCCTCAAAGCTACCTCCTTTGCCTTTAATCCCATCCAGTCTTTGATTATTCAGGCATTTAGCAGAAAGAACCTTCTGGTTAGAGGATAGCAACATACAGGTTAGGTTAAGACTAGGATTACAATTTGCAGAAATATCCATTTCTCAAAGAGGAATTATTTATTTGTTTGCTTATTTATTTATTATGCACCTGCTGAGATTTATCACTGTGCTATGTACTCTTGTCCTCAGACACAAGGTCCAGCTTTTCTTCCAGAAGAGTTTACAGTGTAGGTGGGAGAGCACCTGACACCTCACCTGACACCTGACAGCAGTTCCAGGTAAACTGCCCTAAGTGCTTTAAGAATTCAGACTAAGGGCCACCTTACAGCTGCCCAAAGTTCCCTTGTGAGGTCAGAAGTCAGAATCTCATTCTTGTTGAGTAGAATTCACTCATTCAACAAATATATATTGAGCACCTACTATGTTCCGGGTAGTATTATAGGAAGTTTGGACCCATGAGTGAATAAAATGGACAAGAATCCCTGCCTCATGGAGCTTTCATTCTGGTAGGAGCTTGGTTTATCTGCTTCTGTACTGGGTTTGTTTTACCATGCATGACCATGTCCCATGATGCTTTGCAGCACTCAAGATAAGCAGGATGGTTGAAGTTAACAAGATGATTCACCAGAACCCATTCTGAGAAAGTAAGGGACAGAACAAGGAAGCAGAAATGACTTCCTCATGTAATTTTAAACCTTGCCTTAAGCATGTCCTTGAAAATTTCCAGTCCAAAGTAATAATTCATGGACCCAGCACACTTTCCTTTTCTATAAAGTCCTGCCTATTGGACGTACCAGCCTGAAAGCTGTGTAAGACTCTCTGTGGGGAGAGTGGAGAATGAAGGGTTCTGCTGGACCTGGAGTCTGGAAAACTGGTTCCACAGTCTCTGCTCTGTAACTAACTAGCTGTGTAACCACAGGAAGTGGGTTATTATCTCTGTTACCCATGACAGATCATTCCAAAAACTCCAAAGTGTTTCACAAATGCATGAGCTCATTAGTAGACATGTTAATGTCTAGGTTTATGGGGCTTGAGGCTATTGTAGAGGTCACAATAAAGAACAACAGCTGGGCAACGCTGCCAAGAGAGCGAGGGTTAAAATATGTTAAGTATCTGCTCAATACAGTGTGCCCCAGGATACTGGTTTATTCGTTGGATTAGTTTGATTCTCACACCAACCTTGAAGCTGAATCGGCCTCTCTACCCCAACACCGAATTAAATCTTGGAGACAGAGTTTTGGGTGAAGTAGAAAAGAATAGCTTTATTGCTTTGCCAGGCAAAGGGGGCCACAGCAGGATAATGCCCTCAAGGCTGTGTGACCCAACTGAGTGGGTAGTGAGGAGTTTTATAATAATGGTTCAAAGAGGGTGTGATCAGCTCGTGAAACTTCTTCAATTGGTTGGTGGAGAGGTAAGTGGGAGCCAGCATCATCAACCTTCTGGTTCCAGCAGGTCTGGGGTCTATGTGTTTGTGGGTAGCATACTGTTAACTTCTCCCACCTGCTGGGGGTTTCAGCATCTGCAAAACAGCTCAAAGACATTGTTGTGTATATGCCTTGAGGGGGAACCAGGACCATGCCCCAAGGCTGCGCTGTTGTTTCTCTTGACTGTTCCTCCCTTGTCTCAGCATCCCCTTCCTTCCCTAATTAGCAACTGTTTGATCCCTTCCCTTGGAGCTCAAGGAAGGTCCTGGAGGCTGAATGAAGCCTATTTCCTGTAATCAAGAAATGGGGGGCACAGAAAGGTTTTTGTGCTCAGGAGCCCCTCCTGCTTGGCATTAGCCTCACCAGGAAGGATTATCAGTCCTTCACCCACGAGTTGACTGGAACTCAGAGAGGTTGTCCTTAGTCACACAGGCAGCAAGTGGGAGAGCTGGGATTCTAGGTTAGAGCAATATGACTGGACCAGGCAGCTGCCTTTTCCCAGTAAGTGGTACTATCACAGTGTTTGATTAAAATACCGTTTCCCTGAAACAAAGAAATAATGGCTTTAAAATTTTTTTTGACCAGGGAAGACATTTTGAGCATATTTAAATATATGAGGACCATTTCTTTTCTTTAAAAAAATTTTAAAGCAATTTATTAGATTATGAGTATAATGACTTTTTTGCTTGTTTTTTCAGCTTTATTGAGGTATAATTGACATATAAAATTGACATATAAAAAATTGACATATAAAATAACATGTAAGATATTTAAAGTATACATGGTGATGATTTGATATATGTATACATTGTGAAAGGATTCCTCCCATCTAGTTAATGAACACATCCATAACTTTACACACTTTTCCCTTTTTTTGTGTGTGAGAACATTTAAGTTCTACTCTCCTAGCAAATTTCAGTTACACAAAACAGTATTATCAACTACAGTCACCACGTTATACATTAGATTCTCTGGACCATTTTTTTCTTTAAATATGCATCTGGTATGAAATGTCTGATATTTATCTGGTTCAGTTAGTTGAATTATTTTCTAACATTAAGAGAGACTACAGTAGCAATTTCATTAGTGGATTTGAGATTGAGTTTAGAGTATTCCTTTAAATAGATCTAAGTCTTTCAAAAATAATAAAGAACTCATGTAAGAAATAGAATTGAATTTCTGTGACACCTTGATAATGATACCTATCACTTATTGAGTATATATTCTGTGTTAGACACTGGTTGACAAAAATGTACCTTAATTGGCCCTCACCCCCTTCTGAGTTCCTTGGATCACCCTTGTATTAGAGGTAAGGAAATGGAGACCGAGAGAAAGAGCAGCAAAGTCACACAGAGAGTAAGTAAATTGTAGTGGTGGATTCAAACCCAGGGTGGACCGCCTTTTACAGATACTGCTCTTGAATGCCATGTGAATTCAAGTGAGGGGACAAAGGCCCCTCTGCTGAAGACACCAACAGAGCAGTATACACATGAAACTTTAAAAATATCTTAAGTTATGCATATCCTGACTTTGTAGGGTCATACAATTATGGGGCCACTCTAAACGAAAGAATACAAATTACAATGAAAAAGCGAACATTAATTTTAAATAAGAAAAAATGTATAGCAAATTACAAATTCATAAAGCTGAAAAACACCATAAACAGAAAAAAATAGTATGTGCTTATTAAATAACTGCTTGCAATATCTCTAAAATACTCTTACTCTTTGGTTTTGGTTACATACCGTTGATCTCCTCTTCACATAACAATGATTTTTTAAGATGATCTTCTATGCATAGAAAGATAGTTTATTCTTTCTGTTAGGATGGTTGATCAAAATTTGTTTTTATTATAGATAGCTGGATGCATAAAGCATAACATTTCATATACAGATGTACTTATTTGTTGTGCTATTGCAGGTGCATGCTCCACCAACATAGGATTCCAGTCAAATAGCAAAAACAGTATGAAACAATCGTAGTTGTATTCCCTGAATTATTAACTATATTCCTGAAATGAGAAGGTTTGTTTTGTTGAGGGTTGATGTGAACTGAATCCTCTGCTCTTGACTTTACATTTTGATAACTGAAAGAGTTTTCCCCAGACTAGCTTCTGGCTCTGTGTATTTCAATCTTGTTTCTCCCATACCTACCTCATTTTATTGTTGTCCACCTTAAGACCCATTCTAATCCTCGTATCAGGAAGGTGGGTGAGTAGGCACAGTAAGTAGAGGGATATTCCTAGCAACTAGTCTCACACCAGGATGGCTAGTAAAAACAGAACCATCATAACATGACTGAACCAGTAAAATATATATCATTAAATCTACATTTAAACATCTTCAACTCAACTTCTCCTCAACCAGATCTCAAAAGTACAGCTAGATCGACATCATCCAGTATAAGCAGAAGTGTAAGGAAGGAAAGTGAGAGGGAGAAAAATAAGCAGTCATAACAAATTTGGTTAAAATATGTGACTTCAGCAAATTTTATAAAAATATATGCTCTTGTTAGTAAACTAGTGAGGGTCCTGGAGCTTAAACTAATTAGCTTCGTGATATATCCACCTATGGCTGTGATGAAGTTCTCATCTATCTGAGAGGCATCATTGCTTAAAACATGTAAAAATGTTCATTCTTATGTTTAGGTTAGTAAATATGGCCCTAGTAACTGGTAACAGTGACAAATATAAGAGGATTCTGTTGTATGGTCAAAACGGTGAATCAGATCTAGGTCACTGAAATATTTTTATGAAAAACTTACATTAGGGTAGGTTCAAAGAGATTTTTCTTTCCTTGGTTTAGTATTTTGAACTAGCCACAAAGATTTCTTTCTGCCTTTCTGATGTCCACCCAAACCACTCTCACATCTGCTATATTAAAGTTTGCATGTTAGGGCTTCCCTGGTGGCGCAGTGGTTGAGAGTCCGCCTGCCGATGCAGGGGACACGGGTTCGTGCCCCAGTCCGGGAAGATCCCTCGTGCCGCGGAGCAGCTAGGCCCGTGAGCCATGGCCGCTGAGCCTGCGCGTCCGGAGCCTGTGCTCCACAACGGGAGAGGCCACAGCAGTGAGAGGCCCGCGTACCGCAAAAAAAAAAAAAAAGAAAGAAAAAAAATTTGCACGTTAAATTTTAATTCATCAAATTTATAAACTAACTCTCACATGGTTTCCTCTTGTAACTCCTAAAAGCAAAGTTAATGTGGGAGATTTTTTCAGTGGTTGATTTATCCTCAGGGTAACAATGCCCTGTTACTCTTTTTCTCTGGGGGCACCTATGATAGAAATGTTGGGGGAAAGGGACTTTAGAGGGAGATTCTGAAATCGTTGGGAAATTCCACAACTGTTCTTCATAGCCATGTCAACAAATGACTTCATCCAGGATCCATGATTCATACATCAGGCATGCCGATGTTGGAATAGGGTCAACAGAAGGAAGCTGACCTCAGACACAGGGACTCACAGCTGCTGAGCCAGAATAACTTTGAAAGATGTCTTCTTTTTCGCAGATTTTTCTTGAATGTTCGCTCTGTGTGATGTGCTAAGGACTCAAATTCAACTCCTGTTGTTAAGGGAAAAGAAACCAAGAAGTCACTTAGGAAAGGGTACAGTGGGCTAGAGGAAGGCTCACAGACAGGAGAGGGCAAACCTTGAGATCCTCACTCTTATGGTGAGGTGGAGGCTGAAAGAATGAACTTTCAGGAAGTGCCCACACCGTGTTGCGACCTGGGCTGAATTTTAAAAGTTGCATTGGTTTTGTCATGTAGAAAAGAGGAAAGATACTCCAGACAGAGAAAATAGCATGAGCAAAAATTCAGAGGTGCAAGAATGTAAAAGACTAAAACTGAGGGTGGGAGGAGAGAGACATCTAGAGAGGAGGTTAGAGAGAACAGAAGGGGCCAAGCAGAGAAAAACTTTTATCAGGGCAAGAATGTAAACTATCCTGAAGGCCATGGCAAGGGGGTAGACACTGATGATTAAGCCTGGGAAAAGACATGGCCAGATTCCTATTTTAGAGAGTTCACTTGGCAGAAGTGAGTGAACGGTGGAGGGCGAAAGCTTGGGGTTAGACCATTTAGGAGATATTCTGTGGTGGTCTGGGAGAGAGAAAGGGGAGCTAGTCCAGTGTAGTGGAGCTAGGAAGGGAGAAGAAATTCGCTAAGAAATTATTTTAAAAGACTAGGTAGTGTTACATGTTGGAATACTTCACAGATGCAAGTAGAAGTAGAAATACTGGCCAGACAATTGTGAACTAGAAGTACTGATTGATATTAAGAAATGCTAACAACACAATAGCAGCTGAAATAACCAAGACCTAAAGTTGTGGCATACACACAGCACACAAGATTGAAAGGAAATATATCAAAGCCTTAATAGCCATCATCTCTGGATAGTGAGATGACAGATAACTTTTATTTTTTTTTATATTTTTATATAGTCAGAATGAATCATATTTGTAATGCAGAACTATGACGAAAGTTAAGGAGAAAAGAAGGATGAAAGGAAGTGAAAAAAAGGAGGAAGGCCGAAAGGAGACATTTCAGAGATGTTAAGGAGATACACTCAGTGGTGTGTGGGAAGTGGAAATGGTTTCATAAAGAGAGAGAGAGACTTATGATTCCTACAGAGGCCTCTTTAACTTAACCTATTCTAGAAGTTTCTACAAAGCAAGCATTATAGGCTATAGGACCCAGGTTGGCTATATAGTAGGTTGGGGAGTAAACATGAGATTGGAGCCAGGGTGGGAAAGTACTTAAGTTGTGTTCTTCTGACTGTCCATTAGTTTAGCTATGGCTGCTGAGGTATCTGGAGGGGAATGTGTAATGTGTTTTGTAGGAAAGCAGCAGACTTTGATTCTGGTTTCTTGAATAGAGGCTGCCCTGCTGAAGTCGGATCCCTGACTGGCTACGCAACTCTGCCCCGTCCCTGTCCAGCCCTAGGCTCTACTTTCCTGACTCAGAGCATTCAATGCCTTGGTGGTTTGTATATATTGAGAATTTGAATGTGTTGGAGCAGAATATTGTGGTAAGTACCCAGTCGTTATCTGCCCTGTCAGCTGCTTTTTCTTTTCTGAGCCCTTGGAAAATGAACCATAATACTCATAACTATATTAATAACAATAGTCACAATGATGACTAAAAAGTAGGGACAATACAATACAATATATTTGACAAAAGACTTAGGAATAATAACAGCAGCTTCACTGAGTGTTCAAAGGTTCAAATTTGGGGGGGTCATTTTTTTTCCAAGAAGAGTCATCAAGTGGCCTGAAATTCTGCGCAATATCTTCCCTTATTAGAGCTGTCTCTATGAGCAAGCTCAGTGTCGCTGAAGGAGAGACCATGTAGGTGCTCCTTTCTTCCTAGGAGTGCCACTTCTCTCTCTGCGTACCACCTTGGCCTTAAGAACTCTATGCTCAAACGCAGAGTTCAGTTCATAAATACATTCCCCCAACATGACTAAAAGGTCCTATCCATGTGCTCCCATGGCTTCTGCACTTATCTATATTATGACACTCCACCCATTGCATTTTTTTTTTTTTTTTTTTTTTTGCGGTACGCGGGCCTCTCACTGCTGTGGCCTCTCCCTTTGCGGAGCACAGGCTCCGGACGTGCAGGCTCAGCGGCCATAGCTCACGGGCCCAGCCGCTCCACGGCACATGGGATCCTCCCGGACCGGGGCACGAACCTGTGTCCCCTGCATCGGCAGGCGGACTCTCAACCACTGCGCCACCACGGAAGCCCCACCCATTGCATTTTACTTACCTGTCTGTACTCTCACTAGATTTTAACATCTATAAAGAAATTATGTCTTATTCACTGTTGTATCCACAGCACCCACCACAAAGCCTGGCACATAACATGCTGAAGAGGTTTTGCTAAATAATTAATAACAGATTTTGTTAAGTGACATTGTTAAATTAATAAACAAAGGATTAAGTTCAGAAAAAATACAAAAGTTAAAAACAAGAAGACCCAAATACTTCTAACATTTGCTCCCATTCACTAGCCAGCACTTTAATGTAGATTTCACCCCTCCCTCCCCCAAGACACACACATGTGCCTTACTGTTGCTTTAAGCTCCTGAAAAGAGGAAAGGTGCTAGATCAAAATATTTACTAGTTGTAACTACTGCAAGACTCTTGGACAGTGCTTATTATAGCCAGAAACTGAAACTATTCTTACAAAACGAGAGGAAGAACAGTGGGAACAGAGCAAGGGAGTTTCACTAAGCAAGTCTTTTTTTCTAGGGCACAAACTGATACTTTAATGTCTATTTTGAGGGGGTGCAAAATTATTTTAACTATTATTTGTGCATATGGAAATAGGGATATATGTTCTTATATGAGGCAGCAAGAAGTACAAAACATCACCTTGGATATCGCTGCCCCAAATGAATCTAATCATGAAGAAATATGAGCCAAAACCAAGTTGAGGAAATTTTGTTTCGGAATAAAGAAAACTAAAGACATATGACAACTAAATGCAATATGTAATCCTAGATTTGGATCCTAGAATAGTTGTATCTTTCTCTGTCTCTGTCCACCAATCCATTTATCATTCATCTATGTATCCATCCATGTATCCATCTATTTATCCAACTATTCATCTATGTAAAGAATATCATTGGGACAATTGTCATAAACTGGATAAAGTTTGCAGATTAAATTGTATCACTCTTAATTTCCTAGTTTTGATCATCGTAACGCATTAGAGGAGAATTTTCTTGTTCTTAGGAAATACTGGGAAATCTGAGTGAAGTGTATTCTAGAATTCTTTATACTCTTCTTACAGCTTTTCTGTAAGTTTAAAGTTATTTCATATATAAAATAGATAACCAACAAGGACCTACTGTGTAGCACAGGGAACTATATTCAGTATTTTGTAATAACCTATATGGGAAAAGAATCTGAAAAAGAATACACACACACACACGCACACACACACACACACCCACTCATATATATATGTAAAACCAAATCACTTTGCTGTACACCTGAAACTAACACAACATTTAAAGCAACTATACTTCAATTAAAAAATAAATGAATTAATTTAAAAAAAATCCTGCACGGGTTCCACGAGCTGCAGCATTTGATTAATGTGTGAACATATTTCTAAAAAGAAACTTGAATGAAATTTTCAAGACTGTGAAAAAGTTTTCAAGAATGGAAAAAGAAATTTAAAAAACAACAAAACAAGTGGTAGTTTCTTAAAATTTGTGCCTAAATAAACCATATAAATAAATTTTTCATACTCTGTTCCATTAAAAAAGTTATTTCAAAATAAAAATATTATAAAAATTAGGGTTATAAATGCAAATAATCAGATTGAGAGATATGTACTGTGATGGACTGAATGTTTGTGTTCTCCCCCCAAAACTCATATGCTGAAACCTAATCCCCAATGTAATGGTATTTGGAGGTGGGGCCTTTGAGAGGTGATTAGGTCATGAGGGTGGAGCCTTCATGAATGGGATTACAGGCGTACCTTGGAGATATGTGAGTTCTGTTCAAGAAACTCCCAATAAAGTGAATATCTCAACAAAGCAATTCACACACTATTTTTGGTTTCCTAGTGCATATAAAAAGTATGTTCACACTGTACTGTAGTCTATTAAGTGTACAACAGCATTATGTCTAAAAAAACAATGTACATACCTTATATTAAAAACACTTTATTGCTAAAAATGCTAATCTGAGCCTTCAGTGAGTCCTAATCTTTTTGCTGGTGGAGGGTCTTGCCTCGATGCTGATGGCTGCTCACTGATGAGGGTGGTGGTTGCTGAAGGTTGGGGTGGCCATGACAGCTTCATAAAATAACAATGAAGTCTGCATCATGAATTGACTCTTCCTTTAACAAACAATTTCTCTGTAGCATACAATGCTAGTTGACAGCATTTACCCACAGTAGAACTTCTTTTCAAAATAGAAGTCAGTCTTTTCAAACCCTGTAGCTGCTTTATCAACTGAGTTTACATAATATTCTAAATGCTTAGTTGTCATTTCAACAATTTTCAGTGCATCTTCAGCAGGAGTAGATTCCATCTCAAGAAGCCATTTTCTTTGTTCATTCATAAGAAGCAACTCCTCATTCATTAAAATTTTATCATGCAATTGCAGCGATTTAGTCACGTCTTCAGGCTTTGCTTCTTATTCTAGTTCTCTTGCTATTTCCACCACACCTCCACTGAAGTCTTGAGCTCTTCGAAGTCATCCATGAGGGTTGGAATCAACTTCTAAACTTCTGTTAATGTTGATAGTTTGATCTCTTCCCATGAATTGTGAAAATTCTTAATGGCATCTAGAATGGTGAATTTTTTCCAGAAGGTTTTCAATTGACTTTGCACAAATCCACCAGAGGAATCACTGTCTATGACAGCTATAGCCTTATGAAATATATTTCTTATAGAATAAGACTTGAAAGTTGAAATAACTCCTTGATCCACGGGCTGCAGAATGTATGTTGTGTTAGCAGGCATGAAAAACAACCTTAATCATAATCATACATGTCCATCAGAGCTCTCAGGTGACTGGGTGCATTGCTGATGAGCATTAATATTTTGAAAAGAATCTTGTTTCCTGAACAGTGTGTCTCAACAGTGGGCTTAAAATATTCAGTAAACCATGTTGGTAAATGGATGTGTTGTCATCCAGGCTTTCTTGTTCCATTTATAGAGCATAGGCAGAGTAGATTTAGCATAATTCTTAAGGGCCCTAGGATTTTCAGAATGGTACATGAGCATTGGCTTCAAGTTAGAGTCACCAGCTGATTAGCCCTGAGAGTCAAAAGAGTCAGCCTGTCCTTTGAAACTTTGAAGCCAGGCATTGACTTCTCTCTAGCTGTAAAGGTCTTAGATGGCATCTTCTTCCAATAGAAGGCTGTCACATCTACTTTGAAAAATCTGTTGTTTAGTGTAACCACCTTCGTTAATTATCTTAGATGGATCTTCTGGATAAGTTGCTGCAGCTTCTACATCAGCACTTGCTGCTTTACTTTGCAATTTTATCCTATGGAGATGACTTCTTTCGTTAGACTTCACGAACAAACCTCTGCTAGCTTCAGACCTTTCCTCTGTAGCTTCTTCACCTCTCTAGCTTTCACAGAAGTGAGGAGAGTTAGAGCCTTGCTCTGTATAAGCTTTGGCTTAAGGGAATGTTGTAGCAGGTTTGATCATCTATCCAGACCACTAAAACTTTCTCCATATCAGCAACAAAGCTGTTTCGCTTTCTTATCATTTGTGTGTTCACTGGAGGAGCACTTTTCATTTCCTTCAAGAACTTTTTCTTTATGTTCACAATTGGGCTAAGTGTTTGGCACAAGAGGCCCAGCTTTCAAGCTACCTGGGCTTTCAACATGCCCTCTTCACTAAGCTAAATCATGCCTAGTTTATGATTTAAAGTAAGAGATGTGAGACTCTTCACTTGACGGCTTAGAGGTCATTGCAGGATTATTAAGTGACATAATTTCAAAGTTGTTGTGTCTCAGGGAATAGGGAGGCCCAGCTCTCCATGCTGAAAATTTTTTGAGACCTAGGAGTGTTTGTTTGGGTTAGTTTCAAAGTGCAGGGGGACATACTGGATTTTGTGTGATTTCCAGTGACATAGTGCAAAGATGAGGTCCCACACACCTTTAGTGTTGCAATAATATAAAAAACCTCAGGAGCACTCCAGCCAACACAATTCCTCAGAGACAGCCAAGCACACCAGTGTCTGGGGCTGCAGGACGCTGGAAAGAAAGGATCCAGGGTAAACATGACTTCCAAGCTGACCATAGCTCTATTGCTTTCTTGGCAGTTCCATGCTTTCTGTAGCACCGTGTGAAGGTAGGCACATTCTTCTGATCACCAGAGCTTTCTTTTGTATAACTATGATCGTCAGAAGGCAAGGGGCTTTAAATCTGATCAAAATTGCTTTAAGAACAAACATTTATTTTTATTCAAACAAACAAAAAAAATTCATTTAACGTTGACAGGGCTGCAAAATGACTTCCATGGACCCTAGACAATTTTACCTTTGTGGGGTTCTCCCATCATAATATCAATATTAAAAATTGCTTTTGACGTAACTTTAAATACTTCACCTTTTTTTCTGCTTCAGGGAAAATTTAGTAGATTTTTGTGGGTCCAAAAAATTTCACCTTTTTCTGTTGTGAGAAAAAAATAACACTTTTTTTGACTCTAAATCTTTGTTTCTTTTTTGATTTTAAAAGAAATCAAAATATTTTCAAAGGACCCTAAAATTATTGTGGGCCCTAGGCACTGTGTCTACTATGCTTAATGTACAAGTCAGCTCTGATTGAATTAGATTTTGAAATATTTAGGCTGTATCTCTATTCTTCTAAGGAAGGTGTAATATTTGAATTGATATAAGCATTTGGTTGCTAAAAATATATGTCTGAATATTAGTTGAATTTTATAGACCTATGTATCACTATATATACCTAAATCCATTTATAATTTATATTATATTCCACTGGGAGCCACAGTTGATAAATATTGTCCATTAACATCAAACCAGGTAACCCATATATTTTTACTTAGCATTCTGTTAACAAAGGTTCAGACAACTATCATTTCCTATCTGTTTTGAAGACCCCATGATGGATCCTAGACCCTTCTGAGATCCTGTTCTATAACAAATAATATCTAGTTTTTAACATGTGGTTTCTGCACTTGAATTTTTTCTTTTATTAGCATTAAAGAATTTTTCTTAAACATAACACATCTCTGTGAAATAGTATATGCTTCTATTAATTCTTTCTAAAGGTGATTTCTTTGTTGATGAGATCATAGCTGACCTCCTGTAAATACCATTATGGTGTCACAGAGGATTCTGCAAAATCAAGTAGAAGAAAAATTGTCATATGGAGGTTCAACATTAATTTTGAAAACTACAAATATTAATCTTCACATAGAAAGTTATTCAAAGTAGTCAGTGAAAATCGTTTTTTAAAAAAGGAAATGGATGTCAAGGCCTGGCCAAAAAGTAATCTTTTATTTGTAGCAATCTGTTTCTTAAAATTAAGACTTTTTCTGTGGACCTCGAAATCATCATATTAGAGTTTAAAGAGTGTGTAGCAGAGTTATGACTTTTAATGAAACCGGTACCTGTTTCCTTATTGTTTTCACTGCTTCCATTGTGTCAAGTATGAGTGCAGTATTTCAGTGCCAGTGGGTGATGACACATTCCACTCCTTTCTATCCAAAATGTATCAAAGAATGAAGAATGATTCAGAATAGATCACACTATAAAAGTTGAGAAATCATGCATTTAAAAGTGCTGAGTTATTTTGCATCTGCAAATGTAGAATATCTAGGTGCTGGGTGTTCAGTGGTAAACAAAAATGAGAAATATCTCTGTCCTGATGACACTTAATGTGGTACTGATGTCTGTTTAGTTTTGGCTCCAGTGTTGCCTTACTTCTGAATCCTAGAGCAGTAGTTTCATTTATTTGATATAAGCAGATTCCAAAACACAGCCTGGGGAGCAGGTTAACCTCCATCCTGTAGAGTTAAAGTAATTGGAGAAGCAGGACAAAATTTCTGAAATAATTATTAAGTTTGAATTGGGAATTAGTGTGATCAAAGCAACTCTAGGTGCATGCTGGCTAACCCTAGCGATCTGACTCCGGGTAATCCGGGAATTCCTTTCCCTGTGACTGCTGGGTCCAATGGCCTTTGGCAATGTAAGTGAAGTGCTGCCGTGGCTTCCAGAAAATTGTGAAGAAATCCTGTTGGCACCATTTCAGTTCACTGCTGAACTCAAAGGACCGTGATTTCAATAACAAAGGAATATCTAAACCAGGTAAATAATTCATCCTCCAAATCTTTTTTTTTTAAGCTCATTCACAAAGACCTGTATCTCTGCCTAAACCTTCAGCAAAAGTGGGTGCAGACAGTTATACAGATAGTTTTGAGGAGGTGAGCTGATTTTTCTGAATTAAAATTCTTTATCATGCAACTAATAAGGAAAATTCAGAAAACTCAGCTCCTCAATTACCTGATGGAATCTTACTAACTCCACCCCCCCTTTTTTTGCTGCTGCTTAAAAGTTTTCTTTCATGTATTTGCCTCTTCAATAATAGGAAAAAAATAGCAGCAATAGCAATTTTGCTTTTTTAATAACTGAAAATGTAGAGCAAATCAGTAAACCTAAAACTATTTATTTCTCAAAATAAAGAAAAAAGCACAACAAAAAATTCCTTTACCCTTTTTAAAAAATTAATTAACTTATTTATATATTTTTGGCTGTGTTGGGTCTTCGTTGCTGCGCGTGGACTTTCTCTAGTTACAGGGAGTGGAGGCTACTCTTTGTTGCGGTGCACGGGCTTCTCATTGCGGTGGCTTCTCTGTTGCGGAGCACAGGCTCTAGGCGCGCGGGCTTCAGTAGTTGTGGCACGCGGACTCAGTAGTTGTGGCGCACAGGCTTAGTTGCCCTGAGGCATGTGGGATCTTCCCAGACCAGGGCTCGAACTCGTGTCCCCTCCATTGGCAGGAGGATTCTTAACCACTGCGCCACCAGGCAAGTCTAAGTTCCTTTACTCTTAATTCATTGTTTGCTGTTGATAGCTTTGAGGAATGAGAAAAAAATGATTAAAAAAATAAGGATAATTCTTCCATGGTTTCCAAAAATTTCTCAGTGAATATGCTCATGAAATTCAAGTAAATAAAATCAGAGCTCTAGCTAATTCTGTTCAATCCCCACCCATATCACCCTATCCTCACTACTTCAGTACTCACTGAATTTAGTCCTTCAGGGCTTTCTCTGGCCACTGGAGTCCGCTATAACAGCAGAACCAAAGGCTGGAAATATTGGGAAATTAATGCCCCTGGAAGCAGCCTTTAACTAATGACTCACTAGAGTAGTGTGTAAATAGCCCAGCTCCCTCACTCCTCAGGTGGGATAACTCTGAAACATGCTGTACGTGGTTTCCAGTGAAGTTCCAATTAACCCATAGCAGTAACTGACACTTTATTGGTTGCCTTCTCTTTTCTTTGCTATTATCCCCCTCACCCACCGCTCTTGTTTACTGGGATCACTTCCAAAATAAACTTGATTGATTTTTGATACTTGAATCCATACCTGAGTGACAGCTTTTAGGGATAACCAGACTGAGACAGTAGCTTTCAATGCTCTGCAGGGCTGGAAACCAACCACTGTGTTTAGTTTCTTCTGAATTTCTAAAGTGGGATAAAAATATGCCACTTTGTATCACACAAGAGAATTGTGAGGACGTGTAAAAATTCTTTAAGTTTTTAAATAGTCATATAAAATATTATTTTCAAATGTAACTTAGTTCAAATATAATATAACATATGTACTTAGATTGTAGGGTTAACCAAAGGTAATATAGACAATTATAAAGAAAAAATATTAGTAGGATAATATAATGGCCTAGAAGAACATTTATATTTCTTTTAGATTCTTAATGATGTTCCATTAGAGAGTTTTTGACGCTGCTGCTCTCATCTTTTCTCTGCTGGTACCCTGCTTATCCTGCTTTCATTTTTACTCAGTTATAGCTTGAACCATGAGACTCTTGTTTTATAGTTTCATTATATTGAAACACAAAATAGCAAGGATTCACTTGACATTGTGTTCAGTGTCATTGTTTATTGGTCAAAATTATTTATTCTCTACCATAGGTTGTCATTATTTTATTCAGATAAATGTCATTTGTCAACATCAAGTTTTATTTTTTTATTACCATTTTTTTTTTTTTTTTTTTTTTTTTTTTTTTTTTTTTTTTTTGCGGTACGCGGGTCTCTCACTGCTGTGGCCTCTCCCGTTGCGGAGCACAGGCTCCGGACTCGCAGGCTCAGCGGCCATGGCTCATGGGCCCAGTCGCTCCGTGTCATGTGGGATCCTCCCGGACCGGGGCAGGAACCCGTGTCCCCTGCATCGGCAGGCGGACTCTCAACCATTGCGCCACCAGGGAAGCCCCAAGTATTCTTATATATCTACAGACATACAGATATATAGAACTACATGTATATCAAGGCATATTAGAGTTGATGGGAGTAGTTTGGTGCAACAGTTAGGAGAAAGACTGGAAACTGTGAATAAAGGTAAAGCAGATTGAAAAGTATATCTGTTAAGACTTAGTACAGTCAGAGATACTTTGAGTACATCTGAAATGTGTCTCCAACAGGTTAATTTAAAACACTATGAAAATTTCATTTTTCCACAATGAGTTTTCAGCTTATTCAGTTAATAACGATAACAAAGCAAGAAGAAAAAGACAATCTACTACAAAATGTGGGAGAACAAATATTGGCAATTCACAGGGAAGTAAAACTTAATGTAAGCCAATATGCATGTGAGAAGATGTTAAAGCTCATTGCCCATCATGGAAATGCAAATTAAACCACAATGAAGTACTAAAAAATAATATATCGAATAACTCAGAGCATTAGTATATGGAGAAATGGGAACTCATACATTGCCCAAAGGGGAGTGTAACGTTATATAACCACTTTGGAGATGATGAAGTAGCTTTCTAAATTACTTTCTATCTGCAACAGAGCATCTGGATATATAGACAGGCTATAGCTGATGGAGAGTGAGGTGTACTGGGTTTCAGGGGAACTGTCCAAGGCGGTAAGAAGGGGGTCATCGGAACTAATCTGTAAGTAAGTGCCTATGAATACCTACTTTCAAAGCACTTTTAAAAAGATTGTATTATCCTGAGGCTAGAAGCTAGAACTTGCAATTGGGAGTGTGATAATGTCCCTGGTAGAAGTTTTGAGGTCTCCAAAACAAGGTATACTTTGGAGAAGATAAAATTCCTTGAATAAATTGTAGGATTAAAGAAAGAGATAGACTTGGTTACTCTGGTCATATAGATCTAAAATTTATAGTAGGAAGAAGGGGCATTGACAAGACTATTTTTATTCTCTTTAAAGTCCAGGTATATTAGTGCCACAGCATGCCAATTAAAACTAATTACGTCATAGAATATAGAGATGGGGAAAAAAACAAAGCATACTCCTTTTCTCTCCTGGGCATCATTATAGAAAACCCCATGAGTTGGATCTAAATAGCTTTTATTTAAGAGAAGCTCAAGTAATTGGGAAATAGAAGGATAAACTAGAGGGGAAGAGTTGTGCTAGGGTTGAGGTATATTCTCTAGATGGAAAGAATACTGGATATATATATATATGGGAAGCAAGAAACGGTAACATTGAGTAACTGAAGGCTATTAAACAATCTTGGAGAATCATTTTTGGTAGAGACCAATGGTCTAAGAACATCTATTAATGAACAGTTGACCAATATAATTATTACGGTATCTCATCATGAGAATACCTTTCAAGTTGTCATAGTGCAAAAGAATCCTGGGAAAAAATGTGGCTGACTGTGGGTGTCCATACTTCTATTGGTCAGCTAAGGCTGGCTGACAAATACTTAGTTTCCATATCCTGTTATGAACTGTTCAGCTTGTTGTGAAGCCAGGGTTTCACAGTTAGATTGCAAGACGATGATACCAGGTACCAAAAGCTGTTAAAAATAAGAAAGAAACCACTTTTTCCCTTTCAAAAAGATTTTTATGAATTTTAATAGATGCTTCTGGGCTTATCTGAGAAGTCCCAGTAGGATTCAGTACCTAAAGAGAAGATGGTCTGTGTTGAAACTCACCGGGAAGAGCTAGCTTAACTCTGGCATTGGGTGGTAGCAGAGGCAGCTGATGCCTTCCTTTTCAGATGCAGCACCAGAAACAAACACTTTCATGAAAGCAATCACTTTTTAGGAGTCCAGGGGTCAATGATGCAATCTGTGGCATCCCTGTCCAATAAGGAAGAGCTGTATTTTCTTTGTCAGCCTCATTCTGTTGTGGAATTCAGGTGAGTTTTTTTTCCAGCTATGGGTCCTCTGGACCAGACTTTCTGGCATCTGAGGAAATTCTCTGAGCTAATCAATCTCTCTCTCTCTCTTTCTCCAGCTTTGATGAGGCATACTTTTCCTACAAAAACTGCACATATTTAAAACATATAATTTGATGATCTTTGATATACATGTATGTCTATGAAACCAGATTGTTGCATTACCAGAAACCATTCATCTTGGTAATAAATATATCCATTAACCCTCAAAAGTTTCATCACCCTCCTGCCACTTGTAATCTCTCCCTCCAATCCTACCTCTCAAGTCCCTGGGAAAACACTGGTCTGTTCAGAGACTCCCAGGAAGAGTAGTCCTAGGGATTAAGGTGAAGCTGCAAGCCTTTATCTGTTCTAGCTCAAAAGTCATGTCATATCACTTGTACCACATCCTATGTGTTAAGCAAGTCACTAACATCAACTCCGTTTCAGAGGAGGGCAATTAGATTCTACCTTTCAATGGAAGGAGTAGCAAAAAATTCTCAGCCATCTTTAAATTATCACAATAGGATTGAAAACCACTGTGAATAACCTAGCCTTCTCATTTTATAGATAGAGATACCGAAGCATGGAGTTTTGATGTGACATCAATTTTGAGTAAACACAATTAACTCTAAAACTCGAATTTTGAGTGAACACAATTAACTCTAAAACCCCAAATGTGATTCTCAGGACTGAAAACTTTATGTAAAAACTTTGTTAGATATCTGCCACATTGCTTTTGGCCTCTCAATAAAAAATACCTTTAGCTGTCTGCTTACAACTTCTCAGGAGAAAGCCTTCCAATTCCTATCTACTTCTCATGTGGGCTAGAAAAAAGAATGTGAATGAAAAACATTCACAGACCACATTTTAAAAAAATGAGGTGTGATCATTGCAAATACTCTGCATTCGGTGGTTTCTGCCATCTTTCAATCTCACAATTTCATATTGCAAAACTGTTCAGGGTATTACCAAGAAAGAAGAGCTGCACTTCAAAACATCCGAAAAAGATTTAGATCAGTAGAGAAAGTGTGATCACAGACTGACTTTTCAGGAAGCAGATTCTGATGAAAAAGTTTTGGAGATCTATTGAACAGCAAAACACATACAGTTAACACTACTGTAAGGTACACTTAAACATGGTTAAGGTAGTAAATTTGATGTCATGTGCTTTTTATCACAATTAAAAAAAAACAGGAGGCAAATTCTGAGATGATTTTGGAGTTCAAGACATTTATTAAAGATCAAAACCTAAGAAAAGAAGTGTGAGGAAGTGGAATTGGGCAGAGGAGAATAGTCGAATTGCTTTGCAAACCTTACATAGACTTAGATAACTCAGCCGGGCAAGCCCCAGAGCAAATATTGTCATCCCACCTAGAACTGAAATGACCCACCTTTGCACTCTCAGTGAGCTACTGGATGCAGGCTGCTCCAGGAAGGCCACGACCTTGGTCAAAGCAGCTCCCTGCAACAGAAACAGCAAGTTCTTTTATGAAGGGGCATCTGAGCAGTGGAATTCCATGTCTACTGCCATCGCTGGAGATAGGAAGTTCAGACAACATAGGGGGAAATTAATAATTCTACTTTTGAAGATGTTGTCTGCAATTCCTGAAGAAAAAATATAGGACACATGATTCAATGACAATTCCAGTACACTGAAAATAGAATTCAAGAGTATTTAGTACTAATTTTAACTAGAAAATATGTGCTCCTTTGTTTCACACACACACACAGACACACACACACATAGACACACAAATCATCTTTTAGCATGACAGGAAGGGCAAAAATAGGATCATAGGGGTATAAGTATAGGACATGTAATTATTTATGCTATTTAATTTCTATTCTGTTGAGTTTATTCATAATATTATCAGTTCTTTGGTTTTCTTCCAGGATTTTTGCATTTTTCTGTTATTTTGTGCATTTATAAATACAGAGCCTGTAATCCAAAATATGCTAATTAAATGCAATTTGAAGCTTTAAAACGTTCCTAAAGGGTACTATGTTGATTTACCTCTTAATATTTTTATGTCATTTTTGCACTTTCATACAGTACAACTTTTTTTCCCACATCTTCAGCCAGAGCATTTTGAGGCTTCCTAAGATCTCTCTTGCTCTCCGCAAGAACTTACGCAAATTATTTATTCTCTCTAAACCTCAGTTGCATCAACTGTAAGATGGAGATACGATGGCGCTTACTTCATACGATTGTTGTGAGCATAAAATGATATAATATATGTAGATGGCTTATGGCAGTGGCTGGCACATAGAAACAAGTCAATATGTGTAACTGACTATAGCATAACACTGGTAATCATCCTTTCATTAGTAAAAATCAGGCATTACCATGCGAAACCCTTTTGCAAAATATATTTGTTGAAAGGTAACAATTTAGTAATAGAAACCAAAATTCCGATCCCAGGGTTCGGTCTCCGGGACTTTTCTAAATCTGTCACAAGGTGGCCCCAAATCCATATCCTTCATGGCTCTGCATTCATGGAACATGAATCAAACAGCAAGAAAATATTGCAACAAAAATCCGTGGTAATAATAGTCCAAAGTGTAGGTGGCCCACCTAATAATCAATTGTCCATTGTCTGGAAGAAGATAGAAAAGCAAGCCTTATATGTTTGAAATGAGCAAGAAGGTTGTTAAATGTGTCTAGATGATTTTTTTCAAGGTTAGTCTCAATAAAAGTGGTTAATATATCATCCTTGACATTGAACACTTCAAGTAGTATATGGCCTAGTATGCTTGGTTGAGAAAAATCTCTAATCTTTACCTTTTTCCTCTTTTATAAATTGGTTAGTTAGCAATTATTTTTTTTTATCTGAACACTTGTAAAGCAGTTTCAGAACCATTTCCTCTTTATTTTCTTCTACCTGAAACAGAGAGAAAACTGTAAATCATATAAGATCCTGTCAGGAAAGCCTCAGATTAAATGTTTTATAAGATCATGACTAATTCATTACTTCTTCCTCTTATTTCCAAATCCTTGAAGTCTCAAAACCTTCCTTCCAGGCAGTGAAAAATGCTTTCCAGGCTAGGTAATGTAATTCTAGAAGAAATGCTTGGCAATTGATTGCAACTGGTAGATAATACTTGAATAAATGGTAAAAGTATTAATACCATGGGACTGAGCATTTAAGAACTGCCATATTGTAGTATAGTGGTTACGAGTCTTAGCATAAGAGTCAGAAGTTTGGTATTCCAGTTTAACTTAATAGTGGAGTAGCTTGGATAAGTCACTTCAAGATTATCAAACTTTTTTCATGGAGGTTTTTGTGAGAATTGAATGTGTGTGTAAATTGCTGAATATTCGGCTTGGAGCACAGTAAGGACATAATAGTACCTTTTATTACCATCACTGCTTTCGCTCATGATACCATCGGATAAAGGAAAGAATTAATTTAATCTTCAATGGAAAGATCCAAACACATCCCTGCTGACATTTTCTAGCTGATTCTGAACTGAGCTTCAAAACCCAGCTCTAACTGACACACCATCTTCCATGTTGGTTGGTTTGTTTTTGCAGAGCAAGAGGGGGTCAGCACTAGGGGCAGCCCAGCATTGCTTGGAAGACTGCAGCCTGGAATTTAGTAAGGTCTTCTGAGTATACACTTTAGCCAAAAATACAGAAAATTATATTTTTTGAGTGAGCTCATAGACTTTTCAAAGTAACTGAGAGAGACTTGACTTGATGTGCACACTCTACTACATATTTGATTTTTATCTCAGGAAAAGAAGCAGAAATAAGATAAAATTGTTGAACTTAGTAATCTACAGACGTCTTTCCTGCATCTGTCTTTGTAAGTAAGGAGATAATTTAGACAGTCTAATTATAGTGTAGATAAATTACAATTCGTAATCAAACGTGACTCACTGTATGCCCAGAATTTCCAACTAAATGTTTTATGTGAATTGTTAAAATTCTATTTTTACTTGCCTTATGGCAAGGGCTTGCAGGTAGCCATCAATACCAAGACCTTAGACAGCATTTGTAACACCAGATGGAGGACACACGTTTGATATTCTTCCTACACTTTAGAGAAAGCTGTTCAGCGCTTGTTTCCCAAGATAAATGTGTTAAGACATGGCCACTTTCATCAAGAATGTACTTGTAATAGATAATTAATAAGATCCTGCTGTATAGCACAGGGAACTCTACTTCACTGTGCAGTAGAAACTAACACAACATTGTAAAACAACTATACCCCAATTAAAAAAAAAAGAAAACAATGCAAATTCATTCTTCATTGTGCATTGTATTAAATTAAAAGCAAATCAAGAAAAAAACCTGTACTCCTAAAACATTTCAAGATGGATTCAAATGCAATATTCATACATAATCTTTTGAAACTTACCAAAAATTAAATTACACTTTTGAAGACCAATTTAAAAATTGGAACAAAGATTAGCATAACTAGCTATATAAAGTATACACACACATCAGGCACTCTGTTGCATATTTCATCCAATTTTAACAACAATTTTATAAGTATTATCCCCATTTGTTCTGAACCATCAATTTCTTCTGTGCATTTCTTAATGTATTGCATGATAATTACAAAAGATTAATATTTGGGGATATGTATCCTAATGTTTTTAATATACTGGTAATTAAGGATGGGAAGAGGGATATGCTTAAACACTCGTGTGTGTGCGTGCGTCGTAATATATAGAGTTTTATTTTTACAGCTCTTTTTAATTAACCTCTTTCTCTCTTTTTGCAGGTGGGGACCAAACTCGACGGGGAAAACTGGGATGAGTTGATAGGGAGGAGTTTTGTTGCCTTCGTACTAACCTGGACATATTGTAAGTTCACTAGGCAAAATTACCAAGGCATGATTGTTAAACAATTTTTCTTTTTGTCACCTTCCTACCTTCATTCCCAAGCCTTTTTGCTTCCTCCTTCTCCTTGCATCTTGGCACCTAGAACTTTGTCAGAGCTCTCCGGCAAACCAGAGCCTGCTCTCCAGAGCCTCTGCCTCTCCTTCCAAATAAAGATAACCCCTGCCACCACCCTTCCCCATTTCCACCCCCGCCTCAGTGTTGCAGATAAAATAAGTCACTGATGTGGTTATAGTGCTTGATCCTAAGATAACTGAACGGGCCATAGCCTTTATCAACGAGCTTTAAAGAATCTGCAGAACTAAAAGCCATCTCTAATAGAAAAATACATGGGGGTTAATTTTCATTGCAGACTACCTCTTTTTTTTTTTAATTTTTGGCTGCGGTGGGTCTTCATTGCTGCGCGCGGGTTTTCTCTAGTTGCGGCGAGCAGGGGGTGGGGGCTACTCTTAATTGTGGTGCGCCAGCTTCTCGTTACGGTGGTTGCGGAGCACGGGCGCTAGCATGAGCTTCAGTAGTTGTAGCACGTGGTCTCAGTAGTTGTGGCACACAGGCTTAGCTGCTCCACGGCGTGTGAGATCTTCCCCGACCAGGGCTCGAACCCGTGTCCCCTGCATTGGCAGGTGGATTCTTAACCACTACACCACCAGGGAACTCCCTGCAGACTACCTCTTAAGAACAACTTAACAATGCACAAACAGAAGCCGTCTCCCACCCCACACGCACACTCCCTTGCTGAGAGTAAAATGACAGGAAAGGAACTTTTCCAACACGTACAATCCTTTGCTTCCACACGTCTACTCTCTTGCCCACTCTATATTTTCATACGCAGAGCTTTAGTGCTGGAGAGGTTTATATGTATGTTCTAACAGTGCACTCTTTTTTTTTTTTATTGTTAAGAAGATGTTGGGGGTAGGAGTTTATTAATTAATTAATTTTTGCCGTGTTGGGTCTTCATTTCTGTGCGAGGGCTTTCTCTAGTGTGGCAAGCGGGGGCCACTTTTCATCGCGGTTGGTGGGCCTCTCACTATCGCGGCCTCTGTTGTTGCAGAGCACAGGCTCCAGACGCGCAGGCTCAGTAGTTGTGGCTCACGGGCCTGGTTGCTCCGCGGCATGTGGGATCCTCCCAGACCAGGGCTCGAACCCGTGTCCCCTGCATTAGCAGACAGATTCTCAACCACTGCGCCACCAGGGAAGCCCTAACAGTGCACTCTTGAATACCATGCTTCACTTCCTAGAAATGTCCTGTAGATTGATGCATTGTTTTATCCAAAGGAATGCATCCTTGCTGTTAGAAAGCAATCTGGTGTTGATTTGGTCAGGATGAGGTTCAGAAAGCCGTGTAAAGAGCTAACATGCTATTCAGTATTTTAAATGATTTTGTTTCTCTCAGTTATAAATAATTTAATCTCCCTGCATCAGAATTCAACTGTTAATAGAAGGATGAACGATCACTCTTACTTCTTTTGTAGCCAAAGTATATTTCCAACCACATCAAATTAAAACAACTAATAGAAACACTTTAGATTTTAAACACAGGAAAGTGCAGTGGAATTAGGGCCATTTCTAATTTAAGCTTCTAAGAGGCTCCTAGAACTACTATTAATTCTGTTTCTTTTAGTCTGAGATACAGGTAAGAGCTGGGTAGCTCCATTACAGATGGAAAAACGGCCCAGAGAGGGTAGGAGGTTTCTCAACATAATAAATAGAATCATAAAAAGGAATCAAGGCCCTCTGACTCAACAGTCCAGTGTTTTCTAAAGGCAGACCACACTTAGATGTTTAGATTCATTGCCAAATACATACAAACACAACTAACCACAGGGACTGTGAGATCAGGCCACTTGGGAAAAATACATCAGTACTGTAACCTCTTGAGCAAGTGTAAAACATAGCCCAGAAGTATGCTGGTGTCTCAGCTTTGTTCACTGTAACATAAAATCAGGGGAGGTGAGGGACAGAACATCGGGGGCTGCCCTATCACCATCCTGTGACCAAACTAGGATCAGTGTCTGGGGGTAACTGGCTATTTCCAAAAAGAGAAGACAACATAGGATCAAAGAAAGGCAAACCAAAGAACTTTAATGTGGATAACTGGGTAATGGAAAGCTAAATGTTTTTACAATCCATAGAACTCCCAGAAAGAGATGTATTTCTGTAGACAAAAGAATTTTTTTGCGTCTCTCTTTTTTTTTTTTTAAAAAAAGGATTGCCATAATTTTTGTTTTCCTAAAATCAGAATCTGAGACGAGGCCTTGGGTGCTGGTAGTTCATCTATGAAGGGATCCAGGACACCAGAATAAGGAAGTAGAGAAGTGGAACAGGGAATGGTGGAAAGCCAGTGTAAGTAAGTATGCCTCACTGAATTGCTGCTATGGGCAACAGGGAGGGTCTCCATTCCGCTGGAACTTCCAGGAAGTAGACAGAATGCCTCCTAGAATATTCTCCCTTAAAGGCGTGGAGTCTGGAGTATGTAACATCAGTTCTCCTCACCTAGTGGTTGAGGATAGCCCTCAGGGGCATTAACTCCTACCCCCTACTTGTAGCTCTTCTTGCGCACTAGTCAGGCACACTCCCACTACCTTGGGGAAAGCTGTGAAAGCAGAATGCAGAAAGATGCCTGCTCTTCAGGTGGGAAGCTACCAGTGCAAGGTGCAGCTGAGATTATTGTATAGAACTCTTCCCCACTGTTGTGACTGAAATCAGAAGAACTTTCAGGGGTATGTGATGTGGAGAACAATAAATGCATGTTGAAGGCTGCCTCTTGCACTACTCAGATGCAGTGGAGCTCCAAACTGAGTTCACTTGGTCAACTGAGTCTTACTGGAATAAGCTACACTCCCCATGACTGCCCCTGGTCCTAGGTAATTATCGATATTAGTCATCTCCTTCCTTCACATTCATTCTAGATTTTCATTATCCTTGGTCTGAAATTGAGCTGATTTCATTTGCTTACCTGGTGGAGGAAACTAGACCTTCATCCCTGAGGAGTTTGAGCTTTTGGTTGCCTTTGCCTTATCTGGCCAGTTTTTGAAGTTGCCCATTTCCCATTTTCCCATGGCACAGAGACACCACAAGTCCCCATAAGTGTCCTAACTCCTCATGATAATCAGGGTCAATTATTTCAATCAGGAAGGTAACCCCTCTATTTATCTGCTGGTCCACAAGCCCAAAGTGACCAGGCAGCAGTTGTAGTTTTAGATTCAGTGGAACACAATTTTTGTGCCTTGGTACCAACATGTTTCTCCTTGGAAGCAGAACCTTTGAGTTGTCAGAGTTTAGCATCATGAGTTCTGGAAGCACAAAACCTGCAAGTGGGTAGCTGAGCATGGTGGTTAGAGAGGTCGGTACTACTGCTACCCTTTGTTTCCCGATCTGCATATATATTCTAGCACCATTTATAATGGCCATTATTTGATCCTTTTCTGAACGTTCTGAGTTGCTTCTGTCCCACAATGTCTTTGCAGAAATGTCTATTTCCTGTTTTGGACCCCATATTATTAAACCATGATAATTCTTATACTAGAGCTTACACATTTATTTTTAAAAAAATCAAACTTCAATTATTGAGTTGTCTTTATTCCATATCCTTTGAAGGTTTTGCTGTCCTTCGTTATGATCTGCAAAATACTGCACAATGCCTATTATCTTGGAAAACAGTTGTGATTTTGCATCTCTTTCTCTAACACAAGCTCTCTGTGTTCTCTTTGGAGAAGGCGGCCTCTGCCCCAGGGAGAATTCTCAGCATTGTGTGACAATGTAAGGAATGCCAACAGTAAGTGTCAATTCCTATTTGGAGTACAAGCTGGAAGCACATCTTCATTTCACAGTGTCACATTCTTTCTGTGGGTTACCATTAAACACCCCCTCAAAGCATTACTTAGGGTTGTTACTATTTGATCTCTTTCATGTCTCAAAAAACGTGGGCTACACTAGCGCAGATTCTGTGCATTTATATTCTTCAGAAACTTATCACTTTACTGACAGCAGATAAAAACATGTAATTATTATTTGACAGTATTTCTTATCTTATAAAAACATGTATGGGACTGACTATTTATAAATTTATAGACAGCACATTTAAGCTTAGTTTAAAGCCACAATATGAAGAAGTTTTTGTATTTTATTACAAAGAACAAAGTGATTGATATTGTGGGAAAGCAATGGGAAGGGAGAAAGTAGAGACAGAATTGAAGGTATGTGCCCCTCGGCTCTCCACCTAAGAGGTTTTGTTCCTTCTGAGGGGCAGCTGGAATAATGGGGGAAAGAGGTTGTAAACAAGATCAGGAGAATGGGACTGAGATTGACTTGATCTCAAAGAAACGTCTGGCTATTTGAGCAGCTATTTTCATTTGTTATTCTCTGTTTTATCAGAACATTACTAGATTTTCACTTTGAACAAGCCAAAGCTCATTATCCTAATTCTCTCTGAACATTTTTTCTATTTTGCAAATTTCTACTGCCAGTAGCCAGGTTCAAAGCATTGAATATTGGAGTAGCTCTATAGGTCACCATGTTTGTCCAACAGAAAGAACTTCCATGTGATTGTATACCTTTCATCATCAAATTCAAAATAAGGGTTACCTCTGGAGGTGCAATCAGGGAGAGTCCACAGGGGCTTCAACTACAGTAGTAATTTTTTAGTTCCCAAAGGGGAACAACTATTTACTAGATTATTTTTACACTGTTCTTAATTTCCAAGCTATTTTACAATAGCAATTTTTAAGGTACTCAATTAAAAAAAAGGATTATATGCTTCTTCATGGGTATTTACCTGTCAATACTGAGAATGTCTTATTAGCGCTACATCCACCGATAAATGGTAATCAGTAAAATGATACAATAGTTCTTGCAGAGATTTCATGCAAGTTCTTTTGTTTATTTACTTAACAGGAAAGAATAACTACATGATCGAGAACAGGTGATGAATATTCTTCCAAAAGAAGCTTTTGCAGAATATATGACCTCTCTTTAAGCTTCTGCCTGGCTAAGACGCTACACCATATTTTTCTTCACAGAATAGATGTACACATCTTCCTTCCAGAGTATGTCATTAACCTACCTTTGGCTTACTCTCGGTATTTTACTTTTTTCTTCTCCTTATTTATTAGTAGTTGGATTTGTATTTTTAGATTGCCAGGAAACTGGTGTTTATATTCAATATGATATTGTCTTTATTAATATACTTATAAACTTAACAGTCAATTTGACTTGCCACCAGTCATGTCCTATAAATCATAATCCTTTGTTCAAATGTGTAGGACTGTCTAATTCCATTATCTCTGAGCGTTCACTTTAGAAAGTGAAACTGATGCTCTATAATGTGTACTATTCCTTCCTACCTACTTAGCTTCTTCTTTTGAAGTTCTCAGGAGGGTGATGCATTAATTTTGGAGCATTCTAACATACACTGTGTAACAGATATGTTATATAATATCACTACCAGCATCCTCAATCTTTCTATTATAGTGTTGAAATCAATATTTGACTAACATTTATTTAAAAGTTACGTAAGGCCCTTAAAACAGTTAAAGAGATAAAAACATTAACAGTTCCTGCAAACAGCAATCAAAATTGCTCTCTAAAAAAGGTTGCATGATTATTTCCAAGGACATGTTTATTAGTAACCATTAGCATAGGTAGTTGCATCTTTAAATAAGTGTCATCTTGTATTACTGGAGAGTAAAATGTAAAGGAAATTATGGGCTTTTCAAACTACTTCATGTCCCTGTTGGAATATAAAAACACATTCCTGAACAACCATAGCATTTCCATAAGCCAATAAAATGATGACTCAGAAGGCGAAATACTCTAGACCACAAACCACTTACATATGAATATTTTAAAATTATGTAAAAGTCCTATTTTAAAAGCATTCATATAATCAAGAAAATAAATGTATTGTGCAAAAGTCATTTAACCCCTGACTCTTCCCTGAAATGTCTGAAGGCAATTCATTGATTTCATGAAATACTGTGCTAAAGGAGATTTTTAGTTTTCCGACAGATTTATTATAATGACTTTAAACATTCTTTGGGGTTCACTTTCTTTGATGTCTTAATGCAGAAAAGAATTATATATAAGGACTTTTTGCTAGTATGCATTCTATGACATTGCTTGCAGTTCTCTGATGAGCAAATAGTGTATCTCACTTCAGCCATGTTAGTGGCCACTTAACAAGGCTCTGAAGATTGTGGCCTGGTCCCCAGTTATTTCTATGGTCTAATATCTGGTCCAAATTTTTATACATTTGATTCTGTTAATTACGTGGACAGAGGACTTGAGTGAAGAGCAACACCAGATGAAAAGAATGGACTATGTTGCGGTTGATTCGGTGGACTCAGCAGAAGGTGATGAAAACACTGAAATGGCAGCAGAGGTCCAAAAACAGCAATCTACAGCACTCCATGTAACTATCTCTATTGAGTTGTTACTCAATACAAACTGATGAATGATCTTGGTAATTACAATAAAACTGTGATCTTCAAGTGTGAAAATATGTATTGTGGATGACAAAGATACACTTAGTTCATTCTTTTGTAGCCACTGAAATCTTAAATAAAATTAATTTCTGCACTGAACACCGTACTGATTTTCATCCATGGAGGAAGATAGATTCACTTTAGAATATATATATTTTATGTTTTCTATAAACCAGGCAAAAACTGGGAATACAAAGATCTAGTTTTTGTCCTTGAAGAGTTCACAGTCTAGAGCGAGAGAAACACTTTATAAGACAAATACTAATAGAGTTGCATGGAGCTCCAAAGCATATTTCATACTTCAAACTACATTTTATACTTAGTAACCTCACTATCTAAAACAGAGAAAAGTTAATATTGTGTAAACTAATTTTGGGTAAAATAATATTATCCAACTCTAAAGGCTGTTGTGAGGATTGACTGTGTTATTGTAGGTAAAGTGCTCAAAATAGTACTCGGCACCTGTTAAATATTGGCAATTATTTGTACTTGTTGTCATTATGGAAACTCCACATTTCCTTTTGTTCTTCAGCTCCTGTACAGTAGTAGCTACCACTTAATGCATGCCTACTATATACCACATATCTTACCCCAAGTAATTTTTTTTTTTTGCTGTACACGGGCCTCTCACTGTTGTGAGCACAGGCTCTCACCGTTGCGGAGCACAGGCTCCGGACGCACAGGATCAGCGGCCATGGCTTACGGGCCTAGCCGCTCCGCGGCATGTGGGATCTTCCCGGACCGGGGCACGAACCTGTGTCCCCTGCATCAGCAGGCAGACTCTCAACCACTGCGCCACCAGGGAAGCCCCCCCAAGTAATATTTTGTTAATCCTTTCAATAACTCTCTGAAATAACTGCTATAGCTTCTCATTTATAAATGGAAAATTCAACATTCAGAAATTAAATAATTTTCCCAATTTCAGCTCTAGTAAGTCCAGAGCTAAAATTCAGTCTATAATTTTCTATTAAACCACACAGCCCCATGGATAGAGATCGTTAATGAAGAATTGGGATTAAATTGCTTAGTTCTCTGAGAGATTGGCTCTTTCAATCCACCCTTTGTTCCCTTTGGAGCAAAGACAGACACTGAGAGAACTATTATAACTTATAGGGAACTAGAAAAATATACAAAGTCAATCCAATGCATTTTTCTAACGTTTCCTCCCTTTTTACAGCTGGCCTGTAGAGAAGATGGAGTTTGTGGTCCTTGATGAGGGGAGAAAAAGTGTTTGAGCATTATACTTCCCACATTCAATGGTTTGTAGAAAAATCTATATTTCTAGGTCTATCATGTCATATTCATAAAGCATTATTAATAATCCCAAATCACTCCAAAGCAGTGAGCAATCAGGAGAGAACTGGACGAATATGATCCATGAGGAAAGGGGATGAATGAAGCTATAGGGAAGAGGCATGCTTTGCTTCGGCAGGACCTACACCTACGGCCCTGACCAGCCTAGTCTTTGCCTGGTTCCTCCCTATGTCCTTCTCAAAGTAAACTAAGTAAGCAAGGTAACTAAGTGTGCTTAAATTGGGTTTTTAACAGTACTCAACTGTCTTATTGAATGGGCATCTTGATTATTTTCTTTGTTTTAAAACTTAAATATGTGTGTGTGCATATGGACATACTCTTTTTTTTTTAAGGTAATAAATGGTTAAAATTTATTAGATGGTTAATTATGTGCCCGGACTGTTCTATGCACTTTACACTATTTCATTTAATCCTTAAAACATTTCTATGAGTTAGGTATTATTATTAACCCATTTTCACAGATGAGGAAACTGAGGCCCAGGATAACAAGGCTGGTAGAATATACAAGATCATAAAGCTGGTAAAAATCAGAAGCCAGACAGCCAAATGCAGACCTTGAGTTTTTATGTGTTATGTTAGACTGCTTTCCATGTCCCTTAGAAAATTTGGAAAATAATTGAGAAATAAATGTCACTCATAACTGCATTGCCAAAAGATAGCCATTATCTATATTTTTAGTTTTGTGCACATAAAAATATTATGCCAAAGGTTTCATATTTTCACTTGATGTATCATAATGCACAACTTAAGATATTTTAAATTGTTTGAACATTATGACTTTTTTATTTTCCATGGTATATCATCATTTAGTTAACAATTTCCATGTTTTTAAGAATTTATATGGCTGTTTTTTTTTGTTTTTTTTTTTTGTGGTACACGGGCCTGTCACTGTTGTGGCCTCTCCCGTTGTGGAGCACAGGCTCCGGACGCGCAGGCTTAGCGGCCATGGCTCATGGGCCCAGCCTCTCGGCAGCATGTGGGATCCTCCCAGCCCGGGGCACGACCCCGTGTCTCCTGCATCGGCAGGTGGACTCTCAACCACTGCGCCACCAGGGAAGCCCTATATGGCTCATTTTTAATCATAAAAGTATTACATTGACATCTTTGTGTTTAAAGTTTTTTTATGTAATTATTTAAGATTATCTTTTAGGATACATTCCTAGAAGTCTAATTCCTATTCCAAAGACACAATTTTGTTTTAATGCTCGAGATTTTTTTTGAATAAAAATTTATTTAGAACTTCCCATGAGACTTTCTGTCTATTCTTTCTGTTGAGCCCTTATTTGCCCATTTGTAATGGCTTCAACTCCCGAAGAATTCCAAATTTCCAATCATTTAGAGTTAGAGGACAAGTTAATTTTTAAATGGAGGTCACTATTTACTTTAGCTAATATTAGTATAACAAGTTAGTGTTTTCAATTCTCCCACTGTGCTTTCTCCCAAGTCATTTTGCTCCTTTAATGCAGGCTTTGGATTCTTGAGTGCTTCTGGATTGAGTTCTGTCTGTGCTGCCACTTACCCAGAAAGTCTGGCTCTTCTTGAATTCTTTCCAGTCTCTCCCTTCCAGGCTTTCACATTCTGCCTGTCTCACAATATTATTGAAATGTGTCTTCAACCTCCAGGTTCAAGCTAGATCTACTGCTTTCCTAGCTTCTTCGGTGGCTGAAGGCCTGCTTTTTTGGGGGGGCGGGGGGTCTGGGCAAACAGACCTTCCATCTGAGGACACCTGCTTGTCTTCCCAAGTCCCCCGACTTCTGCTGGAGGCTGGGCTCTATGGCCAGGTTTTTACTTGGAGTTGTTGTGGAACATACATGTCTAGGAGGGAGGGAAAGGAAAACATGTTTCAACCGACAAAATGTCTCATAAACATGACCTGAGAATAATTCAGAATCCTGGAGATAAGTGGGACTGTAATTATTCTCGACACCATAACTCAATACTTTAAAAATTCACCATGAAGAGAGAAGCTTTTCAATTGCACACTTAGTGCTAAATCCACATTGCAAACAAAAGGTAGAATAACACCAATTAGTTAGCGGGCAAATAAATTTCAACTTCTTTTTTTTTTTTTTTTTTTTGCGGTATGCGGGGCTTTCACTGCTGTGGCCTCTCCCGTTGCGGAGCACAGGCTCCGGACGCACAGGCTCAGCGGCCATGGTTCACAGGCCCAGCCGCTCGGCGGCATGTGGGATCTTCCCGGACCGGAACACGAACCCGTGTCCCTTGCATCGGCAGGCGGACTCCCAACCACTGCGCCACCAGGGAAGCCCAAATTTCAACTTTTAATGAACGGACTGGGAAGAGCTTTGCAATGAGTTGCAAAGATGATGGCCATGGGAGCCTGCAGAAGATCATTAGCGACCAATTGTATTGTCCATGACAGCTTTCTGTTTAGATGAGATATTAGTACCAGCCTTATAGAAATAGAGATCAGAAGGAGAGAATCCTGTGAATCAAGCTGAGGACTAGGAGATAAGAACCAGAAAACCTGGGGTCTAATCCTAGCCTTGACAGTGACTTTATATATTTGGACAAGTTACTTTAACTTTTGTTTCTTAATAGCAAGTGCTAACTATGAGGGAACTTACATTGCAATAACAAATACTAACTACAAGAAAAATGACAAAGCAATGCATTCAGGTAAAATTCTTTATCTGAAGAAGATGTGGGAATAGAAGTCACTGTTCACCTTGCAGTCCATATCATCTTTTAAGTGTGTGTGTGTTTTAGTATTAATATTTACAATTTTTTATGAAATAATGGAAAAATAGTTGCTATATTCCAGCATGTAACAATTGAAATCATTCTAAAATGTTGGCCAAGTGGTGGCAGCATTAACAGAGATCAAAGCCTCATAAAGATATTAATTGGCCAGATTGCATCTCTTAGATTATTCATTTCCCAAAAGAAGGAAAATGCAGACTCATTTTGTTAATCACACGTTGAGAGATTTTTGGAACCATAGGAAAGGGAATAGCCAGTCTTATTCAAAACACTTTTAAATATTTATCTCTAATCCTGAGAGACATTTCTTAACAAAGAAAGTATACTGGCTGAGGCACAAGTGGTCAGGGAACACAGTAGAGAAGTAATGGGATATTCTAGGGACAGACAGCCAAGAGCTTAGAAGATTTACAAATTCACTGAAACAAATATGGCTTGATTGTCTATGACTAAAAACTTGAACTTAGATAGGAAAAACTAGAAAATAAAATGGAATAAAGTGTGGAATGTATTTTAAAGCCACACAGACTAAATAAAATATAAACCCCATTTCGTAATGAGATTTGATAGCAGGAAGTTCCTTGGAAACTACTGCATTATGCAACTTGCCAAAGAAACATGTTATTATTGATAGAGGGGATCTGCTCACTTCTAGCATGGTAATTAATTATTTATTCTAATGTGAGAGAGAAAAATAGACCTATGTTAATAGATTTCCAGGGATCTAGTAAATCAGTACTTGAAAAACTATACGGAAAAGGAAATCTACATCTTTTTGCTTGGCAGAAAAACAAGGTAATAAAATATTAGGCGGCGGGCCCAGATTTGCATTTTCTGTCGTCAGTTTAAAATTTGTAAGTGGGTTATATTCTAAAATTTTTAATCCAAGTTAGTTGGTTAGTATTTGAAACGTTTTTCCTCTAGAAATAAGGTTCTGGATGATAGATTACTTCACAGAATTACCCTGGTCCTGACACACCCTCAACACACACACACACACACACACACACACACACACACACACACTTCTATCAATTTCATTTTACTCATTTGAAGATGGAAATAATAACTTCCCATTAGGGTACTTTGTTGTCAGCCTTAAGTAAGGTAAGCTAAAATTCTTTTGCATTGCAAAATCCTACAAAATATTAATTATTAATATACTCTAGTACTATATGTTTAGCTTCTCTTTGGATTAAATCACCCTTTGTAAACAAGGTCGATAACTAAATGCTACTTATAAGGTTTCTCTAGAGGAAAGTGCATTGTGTGTCAAGAAGAGGCTGCAGCAGATCAAGAAATATGGAGTCCCCAGCTGTGGTGCTGCCAGCCAGCCATCTGGCCAACAGAAATACTTCTTCACTGCTTCCCCTCCCTTTCCCAGCCGTAGTGATAGCTATTTCCCAGAAAGCAAGGAACAGCTATTCTCATTCCTCTGGTGGGCCCATATCCTCTGTTTACCATATTATCCTCCCTTTTTTCATAACTGCCTTGCCTCTATTCTCTGGTTGTTTCATGCATAAGAGATTTGTTTCTTTTATTAGATTCTAAACTGTTGGGAAGCCAGACCTGTATTTTGCACCTGTAGACTCAGGGCACGTAGCACAACTATAGGCACAAAATTGGCACTTGACAAATGCTAAGTAGAGAACAGGAGGGCACTTTTCCAGGTAAAGTTAATGCTATTACAAAGCTAGAAGGTGAAAATAGCCCTGTTGCCTCCAAGAAGTATTATATAGATTGAAGGAAATGCTATTACAAAGCTAGAAGGTGAAAATAGCCCTGTTGCCTCCAAGAAGTATTATATAGATTGAAGGAAAGGCAGTAAGATCCAAACCACACGGAGGAGTGGTAATGACCACATAAAAGATTTATGAGCCATGGCCAAGCCTGAAGATATTTGAGAAGAAAATCACTTGATAAAAATGTTTAATAAAAGCAGTTTCTCAAGAAACAGAGAAGTTCTATATATCAGAAGTTTCGAAACATAATTTTATTTATTTATTTGGTTGTGCTGGGTCTTAGTTGCTGCATGGGGGCTCCTTAGTTGGGGCATGCGAACTCTTAGTTGCAGCATGCACGTGGGATCTAGTTCACTGACCAAGGATCGAACCCTGACCCCCTGCATTGGGAACGCGGAGTCTTAGCCACTGTGCCACTAGGGAAGCCTCTAGAAAAACAATTTTTTAACAGGAAAAGAAGATGGCATCTATTAGGAAAGGCATTTTCAGGAGAGTAAATTTAGGTTAATGCTATACTGAGTAAATCTAAGAAATTATATCATTCAGGCTGCAAGGTAGATGTCTAACTCATCTTCCTTGTCATCTGCACCACCTACAATAGATAGATAATTACCTCTACTTTCCTTATTTTGAGCTGTGTTGACTTAGCTAAAAGCTGAAATCACAATTACAATAGTTAACATTTTAAACACTCACTATGTGCCAAGACTATTTCACCTGCTTTGGATGGATTATAACATTGAATCATTGCATTAATGTGATGATTTAGGAACCACTGAGGAAACTGCTGCTCAGAAATTTTAATCACCTTGCCAAGGCTATACTGCTCACAAGTGGTGGAGCCAGGGTTGGAACTCAACAATCATTATTTCTAAACCACATTTCTCAACCAATATGCCATAACACCTTCCAAATATGAAGAAAACTTATTCACTTAGGTGGTCTAAATCTGTGTTTTGATGTGAAAACAAAAACCCCACCTCCCTCTAAGTTAATGTATATGCTGTCCTGTGCTCTAGATCCATTATAATCATTGCTTATGCTTTCGATCCCCAACTGCCCTGTCTGTTGGCCCTTCCTTCTTTCCTTATTTTCCACACTTTATCCAGTTGAAAACACTGCACAATGGCTAACCCACTCATTGGCGGTCTGTGGCTAACTTTGGTTATGTGTTAGTGGGAGACAGACAGCAAGAGGGCTGGCAAGTGAAGGGGTTGGGTTGGTTTCATCCTTCTTTTGTCCTTCTCTGAAACCCGTAACTCATTATGATCCCAAACAGTGTCTATCTTCTGCCTGGCTTCTCACCAAGACTGGCTTTGAGGCTAGACATACCTAGGTTGAGGTCAGGGTGTGTGATTTTTCATCTTTTGCAGCAGATGTAAGAAGAAGCTCAAAAACAATGGGGAATGCAACTTCTACTATGTGCTTATTCTGCACCAGTCTCGCTACTCTATGTAAATTGTTTCCTATGATCTTCACAACAACCTTTGGAGGAGGAAAGTACTCTAATTATTTCAGGAGGAAACAGGGTGGTCCTAGTTTTAGAAAAATGTCCACATTCACACCACTTTAAATGACAGAACAAGCATCAGGTTTAACTGATTCCAAAGCCTGTGCTCTTTGCATCCCAGGGGCTGGGAGTTATCCAAGAGTAAAGAGTTATGGGGTTACCAGCTCCCTGCATGAATACTTCTTGATAATAAAAACTATCCTTTTGGGAGACCTTCAAGATGGCGGAGGAGTAAGACATGGAGATCACCTTCCTCCCCACAAATACATCAGGAATACATCTACGTGTGGAACGACTCCTAAAGAACACCTACTGAATGCTGGCAGAAGACCTCAGACTTCCAAAAAGGCAAGAAAATCCCCATGTACCTGGGTAGGGAAAGAGAAAATAGAAAAAAAGAGTCAAAGGAATAGGAATGGGTCCTGTGCCTCTGGGAGGGAGCTGTGAAGGAGGAAAAGTTTCCACACGGTAGGAAGTCCCCTCACTGGTGGGGACGGGGGGTGGGGAGCCTCAGAGCCATGGAGGAGGGCGCAGCAACAAGGATGCAGAGGTCAAAGTGCAGAGATTCCCGCACAGAGGATCGGTGCCGACCAGCACTCACCAGGCTGAGATGCTTGTCTGCTCACCCGCCAGGGTGGGCGGGGCTGGGAGCTGAGTCTCGGGCTTTGGAGGTCAGACCCCAGGGAGAGGACTGGGGTTGGCTGCATGAACACAGCCTGAAGGGGGCTAGTGTGACACAGCTAGCTGGGAGGTAGTCCAGGAAAAAGTCTGGACCTTCCAGAGAGACAAGAGACCATTGTTTCAGGGTGAGTGAAGAGAGCAGCTTCCTGCTCCATGTACCCACAGACAGCAGAGCACTGCCTGAGCGAGCTCCAGATACGGGGGTGAGCTGCAGCTATCATCTTGGACCCCAGAGGCAGACACGGCCCGCTACCACTGCTGCCTCTGCCACCAAGGGTCCTGTGTGCAAACACGGGTCAATACCCACACCCTCCCGGGAGCCTGTGCAGCATGCCACTGCCAGGATCCCATGACCCAGGGCCAACTTCCTTGGGAGAATGCATGACGTGTCTCAGGCTGTTGCAACTACACGCTGGCCTCTGCCGCTTCAGGCACTCCCCGCATACAGTTATGACTACCGTACCCCTCCCTATCCCCAGCCTGAGTGATCAAGAGAGCTGTTATCAGCCACTGCTTTGACCCCCTCCTGTCTGGGTGGGGAACAGATGCCTGAGGGCAGCCTACATGCAGAGGTGGGACCAAAACCAAAGCTGAGCCTGGGGAGCTGTGTGAACAAAGAAGAGAAAGGGAAATCTCTCTGAGCAGCCTCAGGAACAGCAGATTAAATCCCCAAAACCAGCTTGGTAAACCCTGCATCTGTGGAATACCTGAATAGACAACGAGGGTTCCCAAAATTAAGGCGGTAGACTTTGGGGGCAACTGTGAACTTAGGGTTTGCTTTCTGTGTTTGATTTGCTTTTGGTTTTATGTTTCTCTTAGTTTAGTTTTTAGTGTTTGTTTTCATTTGTGGTTTTGTTTATTGGTTTGATTGCTCTCTTCCTTTATTTAAAAAACATTTTTTTCCCTCTTTTTGTGACTCTGTGTGTGTTTCTTTGTATGATTTTGTCTGTTTAGTTTTGTTTTTACCATTTGTTTTGGGGCTCTGCCTGTTGATTTTTTCTTGTTTGTTTTCTTCCTTTTCTTCTGTGACATGCGGCTGGCAGGGTCTTGGTGCTCTGGCCAGGTATTGGGCCTGAGCCTCTGAGGTGGGAAAGCTGAGTCCAGGACGTTGAATCACCAGAGACCTCCTGGTCCCAAGTAATATTAATCGGTGAGAGCTCTCCCAGAGATCTCCGTCTCAACACTAAGACTCAGCTTAACCCAACGGCCAGCAAGCTACAGTGCTGGACACCTAATGCCAAACAAGACAGGAACACAACACCACCTATTAGCAGACAGGCTGCCTAAAGTCATACTAAGTTCACAGACACCCTAAAACACACCACCAGACATGACTCTGCCCACCCGAGGGACAACATCCAGCCCCACCCACTAGAACACAGGCACTAGTGCCCCTCAACAGGAAGCATACACAAGCCACTGAACCAACCTCACTCACTGGGGGCAGACACCAGACATAAGAGGAACTACGAACTTGCAGCCTATGAAAAGGAGACCCCAAACACAGTAAGTTCAACAAAATGAGAAGACAGAGAACTATGCAACAGGTGAAGGAGCAAGGTAAAAACCCACTACACCAAACAAGTGAAGAGGAAATAGGCAATCTATCTGAAAAAGAATTCAGAGTAATGAGAGTAAAGATGATCCAAAATCTCAGAAATAGAATGTAGAAAATACAAAAAACGTTTAACAAGGACCTAGAAGAACTAAAGAGCAATGATGAACAACACAATAAATGAAATTACAAATACTCTAGAAGGAATCAGTAGAAGAATAACTGAGGCAGAAGAATGGATAAGTGACCTGGAAGATAGAATAGTGGAAATAAGTACCACAGAGCAGAAAAAGAAAAAAGAATAAAAAGAACTGAGGACAGTTTCAGAGACTTCTGGGACAACATTAAATGCAACAACATTCGAATTATAGGGGTCCTAGAAGAAGAAGAGAAAAAGAAAAGTCTGAGAAAATATTTGAAGAGATTATACTGGAAAACTTCCCTAACATGGGAAAGGAAATAGTCAATCAAGTCCAGGAATCACAGAGAGTCCCATACAGGATAAACCCAAGGAAAAACAGAAGACAGATATTAATCAAACTATCAAAAATTGAATACAAAGAAAAACTATTAAAAGCAGCAAGGGAAAAGCAACAAATAACATACAAGGGAATCCCCAAAATGTTAACAGCTGATCTTTCAGCCGAAACTCTGCAAGACAGAAGGGAATGGCAAGACATATTTAAAGTGATGAAAGGGAAATACCTACAACCAAGGTTACTCTACCCAGCAAGGATCTCATTCAGATTCAATGGAGAAATTGAAAACTTTATAGAGAAGCAAAGTTAAGAGAATTCATCACCACCAAACCAGCTTTAAAACAAATGCTAAAGGAACTTCTCTAGACAGGAAACACAGGAGAAGGAAAAGACCTACAAAAACAAACCCAAAACAATTAAGAAAAAGGTAATAGGAACATACATACTGATAATTACCTTATATGTAAATGGATTAACTGCTCCAACCAAAAGACACAGACTGGCTGGATGGATACAGAAACAAGACCCATATATATGCTGTCTACAAGAGACCCACTTCAGACTTAGGAACACATACAGACTGAAAGTCAGTGGATGGAAAAAGATGTTTCATACAAATGGAAATCAAAAGAAAGCTGGAGCAACAATACTCGTAACAGACAAAATAGACTTTAAACTAAAGACTATAACAGAGACAAAGAAGGACACTACATAATGATCAAGGGATCAATCCAAGAAGAAGATATAACAATTGTAAATATTTATGCACACAACATAGGAGCACCTCAATACATAAGGCAAATGCTAACAGTCATAAAAGGGGAAATCAACAGTAACACAGTCATAGTATGGGAATTTAACTCCCCTCTTACACCAATGGACAGATCATGGAAAGTGAAAATAAGTAAGGAAACACAAGCTTTAAATGACACTTTAGAGCAGATGGACTTAATTGATATTTATAGGACATTCCATCGAAAAACAACAGAATACACTTTCTTCTCAGGTGCTCGTGGAACATTCTCCAGGATAGATCATACCTTGGGTCACAAATCAAGCCTCAGTAAATTTAAAGAAATTGAAACTACATCAAGTATCTTTTCCAACCACAATGCTATGAGACTAGATATCAATTACAGGACAAAAACGTAAAAAATACAAATATATGGAGGCAAAACAATACACTACTAAATAACCAAGATATCACTGAGGAAATCAAAATATACCTAGAAATAAATGACAATGAAAACATGATGACCCAAAACCTATGGGATGCAGCAAAAGCAGTTCTACGAGGGAAGTTTATACCAATACAATCCTACCTCAAGAAACAAGAAACATCTCAAATAAACAACCTAACCTTACACCTAAAGCAATTAAAGAAGAACAAAAAACCCAAAGGTACCAAAAGAAAGAAATCATAAAGATCAGATCAGAAAAAATGAAAAAGAAATGAAAGGAACAATAGCAGAGATCAATAAAACTAAAAGCTGGTTCCTTGAGAATATAAACAAAATTGATAAACCATTAGCCAGACTCATCAGGAAAAAAAGGGAGAAGACTCAAATCAACAGAATTAGAAATGAAAAAGGAGAAGGAACAACTGCAGAAATACAAAGGATCATGAGAGACTACTACAAGCAAGTGCATGCCAATAAAATGGACAACCTGGAAGAGATGGACAAATTCATAGAAAAGCACAACCTTCCAAGACTGAACTCAGAAGAAATAGAAAATATGAACAGACCAATCACAAGCACTGAAATTGAAACTGTGATTAAAAATCTTCCAACAAAAAAAGCCCAGGACCAGATGGCTTCACATTTTGAATTCTATCAAAAATTTAGAGAAGAACTAACACCTATCCTTATCAAACTCTTCCAAAATATAGCAGAGGGAGGAACACTCCCAAACTCATTCTACAAGGCCACCATCACCCTGATACCAAAACCAGACAAAGATGTCACAAAGAAAGAAAACTACAGGCCAGTATCACTGATGAACATAGATGCAAAAATCCTCAACAAAATACTAGCAAACAGAATCCAACAGTGCATTAAAAGGATCATACAATATGGTCAAGTGGGGTTTATCCCAGGAATGCAAGGAGTTTTCAATATACACAAATCAGGCACTGTGATACACCATATTAACAAATTGAAGTAGAAAAACCATATGATAATCTCAATAGATGAAGAAAAAGCTTTCGACAAAATTCAACACCCATTTATGATAAAAACTCTCAAGAAAGGGCATAGAGGGAACCTACCTCAACATAATAAAGGCCATATATGACAAACCCACAACCAACATCATTCTCAATGGTGAAAAACTGAAACCATTTCCTCTAAGATCAGGAACAAGAAAAGAGTGCTCACTCTCACCACTATTATTCAACATAGTTTTGGAAATTTTAGCCATGGCAATCAGAGAATAAAAAGAAATAAAAGGAATCCAAATCAGAAAATAAGATGTAAAGCTGTCACTGTTTGCAGATGACATGATACTGTATATAGAGAATCCTAAAGATGTTACCAGAAAACTACTAGAGCTAATCAATGAGTTTGGAAAAGTAGCAGGATACAAAATTAATGCACAGAAATCTCTAGCATTCCTATACACTAATGATGAAAAATCTGAAAGAGAAATTAAGGAAACACTCCCATTTTTCACTGCAACAAAAAGAATAAGATACCTAGGAATAAACCTACCTAAGGAGACAAAAGACCTGTATGCAGAAAACTATAAGACAGTGATGAAGGAAATTAAAGATGATACAAACAAATGGAGGGATATACCTTATTCTTGCATTGGAAGAATCAACATTGTGAAAATGACTATACTACTGAAAGCAATCTACAGATTCAATGCAATCCCTATCAAACTACCACTAGCATTTTTCACACAACTAGAACAAAAAAATTTCACAATTTGTATGGAAACACAAAAGACCCTTAATAGCCAAAGCAATCTTGAGAAAGAAAAATGGAGCTGGAGGAATCAGGCTCCCAGACTTCATACTATACTACAAAGCTACAGTAATCAAGACAGTATGGTACTGGCACAAAATCAGAAATATAGATGAATGGAACAGGATAGAAAGCCCAGAGATAAACCCAGGCACATATGGTCATCTTACCTTTTACAAAGGAGGCAAGAATATAAAATGGAGAAAAGACAGTCTCTTCAGTAAGTGGTGCTAGGAAAACTGGACATGTAAAAGTATGAAACTAGAACACTTCCTAACATCACACACAAAAATAGACTCAAAATGGATTAAATGCCTAAATATAAAGCCAGACACTATAAAACTCTTAGAGGAAAACATAGGCAGAACACTCTATGACATAAATCACAGCAAGATCCTTTTTGGCCCCCCTCCTAGAGAAATGGAAATAAAAACAAAAATAAGCAAATGTGACCTAATGAAACTTAAAAGCTTTTGCACAGCAAAGGAAACCATAAACAGATGAAAAGACAACAAACAAAAAAAACTGACAAACAATTAATCTCTAAAATATACCAGCAGCTCAATATCAAAAAGCAAATAACTCAATCCAAAAATGGGTGGAAGACCTAAATAGACATTTCTCCAAAGAAGATATAGGGATTGCCAACAAACACATGAAAGGATGCTCAACATCACTACTCATTAGAGAAATGCAAATCAAAACTACAATGAGGTATCACCTCACACTGGTTAGAATGGGCATCATCAGAAAATCTATAAAGAACAAATGTTGGTGAGGGTATGGAGAAAAGGGAACCCTCCTGCACTGTTGGTGGGAATGTAAATTGATACAGCCACTATGGAGAACAGCATGGAGGTTGCTTAAAAATCTAGAGTAGAAATACCATACGACCCAGCAGTCCAACTACTGGGCATATACCCTGAGAAAACCATAATTTAAAAAGAATCATGTACCATGATGTTCATTGCAGCTCTATTTATTATAACCAGGACAAGGAAACAACCTAAGTGTCCATCAACAGATGAATGATAAAGAAGATGTGGCAGATATATACAATGGAATATTACTCAGCCATAAAAAGAAACAAAACTGAGTTATTTGTAGCGAGGTGGATGGGCCTTGTGTCTGCCATACAGAATGAAGTAAGTCAGAAAGAGAAAAACAAATATCATATGCTAACACATATATATGGAATCTAAAAAAAAAAGTTCTGAGGATCCTGAGAACAGGACAGGAATAATGATGCAGATGTAGAGAATGGACTTGAGGACACGGGGAGGGGGAAGTGTAAGCTGGGACGAAGTAAGAGAGTAGCAGTGACGTATATACACTACCAAATGTAAAATAGATAGCTAGTGGGAAGCAGCTGCAAAGTACAGGGAGATCAGCTGGGTGCTTTTTGACCACCTAGAGGGGTAGGATAGGGAGTTTGGGAGGGAGACGCCAAAGGGAAGGGATAAGGGAATATATGTATACATATAGCTGATTCACTTTATTATACAGCAGAAACTAACACACCATTGTAAAGCAATCATACTCCAATAAAGATGTCCAAAAAATCCACAAACTATCCTTTTGTGAGTGATTGCTAGGAACCGGGCTCTTTGCTGAGAACTTTGCATGTGTTACCTAATTTAATCCCTCACAACTCTATGAAATAGGTACTGTTATGCTTATTGAATATCAAGCATTGTTCTAAACCCTTGACATGAATTACTTCATTTAGTCCTCATAACAACCCTATGAAGTAGCTATCATTATCATCCCTGTTTTACAGATGAGGAAAATAAGCCCCTGATCAGGTAAATCATTTGCTCAATGTCACACAGCTATCAAGGGGCAGGATTCACTTTGGAGACCATACTTCTATGCTCACTGAGCTCAGCTGCCTTTTACCCTTCATGTTGTCCCCAGAGCTCTCTTCCTAAAACTTGGATCCAGTCATATCCATCCCCCTCTTAATGACCTGCAATAATTTCCCATTATTTATGAAACAAGTTCAAAAATATTTTGCTCAACATTCAAGGCTCTCCACAATTTGGGTCTCATAACTTTCTATCTTATTTCTCCTTTTGACTAGCTGCTCTATCTACTCTGGACTAATTGCCACCCTAAACTAGCCAATCATACTCAGAAATTCATGATATTTTTGCAGGTTGGAAGACTTTTCTTTAGCTTTCAAAATCCAGATCAATGTTCAAGCTATCTCAAGTGGTTCTCTTCCCACAAAGCCTACCTTGTTTTCTCTTCACAGAGTAACCACTGCCTTCTTCTGCCCTTATTTATACTGACATAATATCGTGTCTTTTGCTCTGCTCTGTATTATACTGTGGTGTTTGTTCCTCTTCCATTCAGATGAAACTCTGCATCTCTTGAGGTCAAGGACTCTGTCTTATTAACATCCCAGTGCCTAGCATTTAGTATAGATCGTTGACATTCATGAACATTCCTGAATGAATGAGTATATGAGTAAGTGAATGAAAGAACTGAATATGTTTTCAGCTTTGTGGGAAAAACAGAAGTTCGAAGTGTTAGTGAAATAAATTAACTTTCAGAGTAAATAAAAATTATTTCTGTATTGCGTGCATGTTTCAGATAAGTGTGCAGCAATATCTTCTGTTTTTGATAAAACTAGCACATCAGAAATATGAATTTGTTCAACAAGACTTTGATGCGAAGGAATTGTTCCTTAGTTGGAGAGATGAATAAAGTTGGCTCTGTGATATTAGATGAAGATGGAGAGCACTGTTTTTCAAACCTTTTTTTAACATAACTCAAGAAATTGATATTACATCTTGACTGCATGATCTATTTGTTATAATACTTCCTAGCTGTATTACTAATAGTGCAAAATTTCTCCTTGGGGACTATTTAAGAGTAGCATAGGCAAACTCTCTTTCTGATGATGTTTTAAGCTACAGCCCTTGCCACTCTTAGAATTCACCCTGAAATTTCCTGGCTCCTTGCCATTGCTTTTGCTCTGTACAAATGCTCTTCATCTTCCTTCCCATGTCTCCCACATGTCACCTTGCACCCAAATTCGTAGTCACAGAGGTGACTAAAATGTCCCATTCTCCACGATCCCCTGGGGGGGGGGGGACTACTCTTATTCTCTGCTACCAATACATCATGTTTTTTGCATTTATAATAGCATTGATCATGTTTGCTTACTTCTGTCTCTCCCAGTGGATTATAAATTGATTGCAGGAGGGGATATCCCCCTGGCATTTAGCCTCATGTCATATTACTGTCCCCAAGCCATTCTAGTCTCCATTCCATTCCTTTAGTGTGCCAGTTCTTTCCAATATTATGGCTTTTTATTTTTGGTTTCCTCTGCCTGTGTGGTAGACATCTGGGGGAAGTCACAATTCGTTTTCCGTTTTACTCAGAATATGACTGTCTAGTGAGAGACTACATTTCCTACTTGCCCTTTCATCGAGGTGTAGCCATATTACAAAGCCAGCTGACATCAGTAGCATATGAGTGCAAGGGATTATCTCATTTAACCCTCTCAACAACATATAGAGAAGGCACTGACATTATCATTATGCCACATCACTAGGAAGAAATAGGCTTAGAAAGGTTGAATAACTCAGTCAAGTAAAAGTTTATCCTTTTAAGGATACTCTTTGATGCTCATATATCTCTTGTGAGTTTGGTTTGCAAGAATCGTGTCTCTAGAAGTCTAGAAGTCACAGTGGAGAAGACAGACCTGCCCTTTTAGCCTGGATCCCCAGATGACTTTACAGAGCAGAGCCTGACTACTGACCCTGTACTGGAAAGGGAAAGAGAAGTGAGCTTCTGTCTTGTTTAGTCATTGAATTTTAGTCTATTTATTAACCATTACTCCAAACTGACCTGCCCTGAAACACCTTTCTACCAGTAGTAAAACCTACTGATACTTCAGATCTCAGCTTAAATATTCTTTCCTCCAAGAGGTCTTTCTGGGCCTCTCAATCTAAATGGTTTTCCTTATACATCCTATTTATGACTCAGCTTGTCTCGGAGAAAGCTCAGCACCAGCTAGAACTCTTATTTATTTATGTAATTGTTCGTCTCTCTCCCTCCCTAGATGTAAGCTCCATGAGTGCAGGGACCACATCTGCTTATTCACCAGTACTAACGCACTGTCCAGCACATGATTGGCTCCCAATGAAGATTTGCTATGTAAATACAGGTAATAGTAATAATTTGGGCACTAACTGTCTCTTATTGAATATTTTCAATTTTCAGGAGTTGTACTAAGTGTTTTACATACATTATTTCATTTAATCCTCTCAACAACATATAGAGAAGCCACTAATAGCATCATTATCCCATGTTACTTGGGGAAAAAATAGGTTTAGAGAGATTTAGTAACTCATACAAGTGTCACACAATTCAAAGCTTATATTTTCCAGTTGAGACTCTCCTCTTGGGAGTAGGATTAGCAAGAGTCGGGTGCATAATATCCAGATAGTTCTACTAATTGAGAAATCCAGGATTTCTGCTAATTGAGATCCAGATGCTGATGAATGATGACTACACAAAAGCAGGCCAGTTTAACAATAATATGTCTGAACACCAGCTGACCTTATGTAATTGGAACATTTACATTCTTGTCTCTATATAACTGCAACAGAAACAAAGCCCAAAACACTGTTTATAATTTAAAAACTATCATCTAAACCCTGTGTAGTTAATTCAAGATGAGGCATGAATAAATGTTCTTTCTAACTCTGTATAACTCTTGAAGGGGCAACTACAAGATTTTTTGGTGTTTTTTTTTTTCTTTTTTAGAGTCAAAGATTCGAGTTGGAATTTATATTTCAGAGCCACACATGATAATTCTCTTATTGTATGTTTGTTGTTAAATATCCCCTTACCTACCACATAAACCAAGCCAAGAGTTTCATAGTTAGCAGAAGAAACATGTCTTTCCAACTGTAAAAAAAACTTGTGTAAAAGACTGGGGAAAATATTAAATCAGGAGTCAGGGCACTGAGGGTCTAGGTCTGCATTGCGCAATATGGTAGCCATCACCTATAGTGGCTATTTACATTTAAATTTAAACTACAAAAATTTAAAACTCAGTTCCTCAGTCGCACTAGCGGACCTCTCACCACTGTGGCCTCTCCCCTTGCGGAGCACAGACTCCGGACGCGCAGGCTCAGCGGCCAGGGCTCACGGGCCTAGCCGCTCCGCGGCATGTGGGATCTTCCCGGACCGGGGCACGAACCCGTGTCCCCTGCATCGGCAGGCGGACTCTCAACGACTGCGCCACAAGGGAAGCCCCCAGTAGCCCCATTTTAGATGCCATCAGTCACATGCAGTGCTGTGCAGATTTATAGAATATATTTTATAGAATATCTCCATGATGACAATAAATTTTATTGGACAGCATTGTTCTAGAAATGTAATTTTTTGGTCTCAAGATACTTTTGAACTGTTAAAAATTATTGAGGACCCCAAAGAGTTTTCTTTAAAATATGAGTTATAACCATTGATATTTACTATATTAGAAATTAAGACAGAAAATTCAAAATACCAACTCATATTCCATTAGCCATCAGAGCAATGACATCATCACACATCACTCGGTCACCGAAACCTCCCCTGTTCCCTCAGAGAGAGTCCGGGCAGGGCGGGGGAAGGCAGGCAACATCTTAATGTTGTGAAATGTTTTGACCTCACCTTGAGACCTGGAAGTGTCTCACGATCTTCTAAGGGTCCCCGGATCACACTTTGAAAACCACTGGTCTAGACCTCACTCTAGTGACACTACTCTGTCACTACCTAGTTCTTATTTTGCCCAATCAAAGATCAGTGTTCTGCCAAATGTTAAATGTTTGGCAAAGGAAAATAAAGAATAGTCTGAATCCTTTGTCAAAGCCAGGCTTCTTTGAGGGGAAGGAAATGAAGATCCTCTCACTCAGAGACTATTTCTGGCTAAATTGAGTAGGCTAACAGCCTACTCCAATGAATGCATTAGCCGGGTTTTGAAGTGATTTCTCTGCTTTGGCTCCAATAGATTTTCCCAAACATGTGTGAAAATCACAATGGCTCAGGCTGCACAGCCTCAAGCAGAAACTTGATATTTATACTTCGAATTCTCCCAATATCTTTTGTGTTCACCATCGTGTCACCATGTTAGAAAGGGTCTCTTAAAAGATAGTTATGATTTTGCAAATGTATACAATTATGTAACTATTATGTTGAACATCTGAAACTACTATAATGTTATATGTAAATTACTCAATTTAAAAGACCGCTATGCAGTACAAGTGGTAAGTTCAAAAAGCATCAAAGTCCTGACTCTGACCTAAACACCATTAAAATTATTTCAGAACATACGATTTTACACCAAGTAGTCACAGGTCCTTTCCACCTCGTCCTAAAAGTGTGAAAACATTCCAAAATGCTATACCACATCTTGAACTTCAGAGTCGATTCTTTCTCTGTCAATGTACTATTTCTAAAAGTAAAATTGATTTGTTGGTAAAGCACATTGTAACAGGTTAACCATAATAGAATATTCAAAAATGCCTTTAGTAAAAATATGGCTCTTTTCTGGGAATTTGTAAATGTCCATTCTGGTAATTATCTGAATTTGAATGATTTTAATGACAAAAACTGAAGAAAGATTCCATAGATTTTATTACTCTCTGTGATCCAATTTACCCCTTGCTAGGGTATCTTTTTAGGTAGGTGCATGATGTTTGAGATATATAGTAAATGAGATAGGAACGGAAGAATTCCCACTGCAGTGGTTAAAGGTAGATACAACTTGGTAAAACACTTCATCAAAGGAAATTGTTGCCTCTTCTCTTCTGATATTCTTTGCTAGTTATTGGCAAGAGAAGTAACTCACAAATGATCTCTTTACTCTGTGAATGACAAAGTCCTATTTCCTCTTCTTCTTTCTAGATCATATCAGTTCATCCTTCAAACCCATAAAAAAATTTTTTTCTACGTGAACCAAGTGTATATCTTGAGCCAGTGTGACCCTTGAGGCCTCCAAAGCAAGATTCCTGAGTGATGCTGTTTGGCTGGGCTGCTGGATTGATCTTTATTCAATCCAATTTCTTTCAGTATTTGAACCAGGTCTACAGCTGAAGGCAGTGATATGAGGAGGACCTTTGTCATATATTACCCAAAGAGAAAGAAGTCACCTCTGCAGACTCATAACAGTCTGACTCCTTCTCCACAGTAAGCCTGGCCTTAGGAAAAAAACAGGAATGGGTACAATTATTCCATTATTGATCTGGACTCAGTGAGTTGCTTCTCCAGCTTTGCTTTGGAAATGTCTCACTGATAAAAATCTCACAAATACATAATCTGTAATTGTGTTGGAAACACACTGGGCTTGGCATCATGTGGTAATTTGATCACCTTGATTTGAAAAGAAGAGGCTTTGTAAAATAAGTTTCCTATATTTAATAATTGTATCATTGCAATGTGTAATGTCTATGTAGCATGTTGTAATGGATAAGATCTATCTAGAAGTACTGAAAGCCTTCCAAAGAAGTCTAAAGTAGTATTTTTTAAATCATTGTAAGCAGAGTTGACTCAGGCTAAATTATGTATTCATTGAGCACTGAGTCTCACTTTTGCTTCTTCATTCTTGCTCTCTTTCTAGTTGATGATCATAACCTCTCTTTCAGTTAGAGAGCTATATCAACATCCTTCCTTTAGGGCCAGTGCCTTTCTCTTGAAAGGATGTAAGATCAAAGTGTGGTACAAACTGGTTTGACCATCTCTGTCTGCATTGTTCTAAATTCACTAGCTCAAAATGTCATTCTATCCTTTTGAGGAAGTTCATGTTTTGGCATACTTCTGATCTTTAGGGATGGAACCTCTACAACCTGTTGCAGGTGCAGAGACAGTGGTATTACCCAGTATAGATGTGCCTCAGAGTTGTCTGCCCTAGGGACAGAAGGGGGAGAATTTACCCACCAGTATTCCCCAGTATGCACTCGTGGCACCAAAGGGGTCAACTGCCTTTCACTTCTGGGTACTCCTGTGCTGGAGAAGTTCCAGGATATAAATCGAGAGACATGGTGTATAGCCAAGGCCAAGTGCTGTCAGGTTACACCTGCATAGAGCTGTTTGCTGCATAAATGGCTGGGTAGTGGGTGGGCCAGGAGATGTAAGGCAAGACACAACCTAATAAAATAATTACAAATTGTATCAGTAATATGCAAGTATGTGGAATGCATGGGGATAGTTTCCCTCGGTGCAAAAAAAAACAGAAGTAAGCATTGTGGCTGAATTTTTATGGCAAAAAATATAATTTATTTGTTTTGATACAGAATGTATACAAGGAAATAAGATGAGCATGGAGCTGGGCAAGATCCCTCCTGTCCAATGTCCTGACTGTCCTCACATCTCAATTTCTTGATATTCCTGCATCACTACCTTTGGTCCCAGTTTGTCGGTTTCTGAGAATGTGGCCAAGCAAAGTAGGTGGTTGTTTTATTGGTAAAGTTCCTTATCCTCTTAATTTGATGGCTCACAGTAAGTCAATATGTGGCCTTTGCCAAACCTTTAGTTGATACTCTGTCATCTCATAGACTGCAGCTGCCTGCCCTTTAGTTGGTTTGGATCAGTGCCTGGGTTGCTTCTCTGCTGGCTAGTGGCAATGAGAGGACAGCCAAGTTCATCACAGGCCAGAGATAAAGCTTTGGACAGCACTGTTGATGGGAGGAAGCTAAGACAAGCCAGAGAAGAGGGAAAAGAAAGGAGTGGTCCCCCTCTTCAGCAGATAAGAAATATTTGATACGGGCTGGTTGTCTGTGTCAGACAGGGTGAGGAAGGGACGGTTAAGGGATGAACTGAATTTCCCAATGACATCTTGAACAGGCAGCCTTTGTCATCATTTCTGTATTCTAATACAGAGGCCTGCCTGTTCATTAGAGCCAAGGGCAGGTAGAATAGTTGTTCTTTTAGGGAATTCACAAATAATACCTCATTAAAACTTCCTGAATTATGAGTCTTGATCCAATTAAGAAAATGTACAGTAGAAAAGAGACCAAAATATCACCCTTACTAATAATAAAGCTGATGTTAGAGATTGTGGTTTATTTCTGTGGGTAGGTGAACTTTGTAACACTGATCCAAGGAATTAGGCAGATGTACCTACCCAGTCACAAACTGGGTTAGAAAATCTCAGATGTCCCCTGTGGGATAACTTTCGTACATGGCATAGCAGATCACTTCCTGTAGGTGGGCAGGTGGCTTCCCTGAGAAAGGTGAGAGGGAGATGTTATGTCATACAAACCCTGTTAATTTATTGTGAACTCACCCATTTAAATAAGTCAATTTTCCTCTTGGAAGCAGAGAGATCAGACTAGTTTACTTTCTAACACCCCATCTTCTCCATAGGTAGACACATCATGAGAGGGTACAAGCAAGTTTACAGATAAAATACCTGCTTTTCCTGAGCTGTACAACTTATAGCTCAAACAACACAACCTCCTGTGATCTGTTTTTTTGGTGGGTAGGTTTGGCGCCATGTTCTTTACCTTCACACTACGATTCATTCTGTTCCTGTAGATTGTGACTCCGCTGGGTCAGTATTGAGATCGATAAAGAAAGGATAACAAGGAAACTAACATTTAGGAAGAATGTACTTTTTTATTTAGAATATTACATAAACTTAGTTGATAAAGCAGCAGGGTTTTTTTTTTATTCGAGTATAGTTAATTTGAAGAAAGTATTTTTATAACCATTTGTTTACTGAGTGAAAAAATGGAGCTGTAACGATGTTAAGATCTATACTATACTCCAATTAGTCTAAGAAGTATATTATACCACGTTGTACCATTCCTGAAATCACAATATGCTTACCACTAATGGGAAACATAGATGATTTGACTGATTTTTTCCTTTCTAAGTGGTATGTACAATAATGATGTTTTATAATCCATGGTATCTCAGATTCAACAAGTAGGTAGAAAAGGGCAAGCCTAGAATTTGCCCCCTGGGTTGTGTGATTTCAAATTTTAGATGATTTTCTGACCACAACAATTTTTCTTAGAAATATACAAGCAATTAAGGCAACACATGGTTCACAATCTTTCCCCACATCATTTCTCATATTGTCATGCGGTTTGACATTCAGTCTTGCTTGACCCTGTCTGTATAGAATTATGCTTCCTGGGAGCCAATTCCTTCTTTCCCTGTGAACTGAGCCTACTTAGTGGGTCTGTGAAGTAGGCTGATGAAACATGTTTCTTATCAAAAATTGAACTAATGGTGATTGAATGTTCTAGCAGCTGGGTCTTGTTAGAAGAAGAATAGACTGGGCTGTCACATTACTTTATGTAAACTCTACTTAAGTGGAATATGAGGGAAAAGACTTGGGAACTTTTTTTATTGCTCAAGACTAGTCCTTGTTGCAATTGAGAAATGTGGGAAATAACTGAAGTGATTGTTTTATGGTTGGTTTCTCAAGCAATACTTCGAAATCTTTTTCAGTTAAATAAATCAAGTGTTGGCTTTGTGCAAAGCATGAACCAGTTGCTTCAGGGGATAAGACATGCCACCTGCCATTAAGAATCTGCATGATATAAAAAGGGAACTGCTGGATGCATTTATGACTAATAAAGAGTAACAGAGGGTCAGAGATATGATATGGGATTTTGAAGGAGGAAGAAATCACATGTGTATGAGGCAATCAAGGACACTGTGGAAGCAATGGCAGAGCTTTGAAAACTTGGGTAAAATTTTCTTTAGTAGCTACAGGAGTGAGCCTTCTGGTTTCCAATAATAGCAGGCTAAGTTATTTGGATCACAATCCCACAGAAAACAAATAAAAATGGTAGATAAAACATTTTAAAAGATCTTTTAAAAGTTGAATAGTCAAAAAAGAGAGAATTATGAGATCGAAAGTTGAAGAACATCAGGAACTCAGATAAATAAATGGAGCATGGAAGACCCCTTTGTCTCTAAGGAGATTTGTTAATTCCCCCAAATCTGAACATTATTTTGCTCACCTACACCTAATGTCCAGTCTAATAAAAGACTGCCTTCAATAAGTTCATAACCTAGGAGACAGCACAGACAAGATAAAGAAGAACCAGGTGTAAACTAGCCTTCAACCATATTTCACATTGGATAGTGAAGCCTAGGTAATAACCTCAAACTTTAAGATTTAAGGTGGTCCTGGACTGGTAGAAATTTGGAGCACAAATCAGTTTGGAGAAAGGCAATGAGCGGCATACAGGCGTGCACCATCCAGTTCAGGATACTTTATTTGCTGCTGGTAAGAATAAGACCACATCAGTGCAGAAACTGAGAATGTGTAAAGGTGTGAGTGTGTGTGTGTGTGTGTGTGTGTATCTGTTGGTGACACTACTTTACTTGTAGCTATTACCACTTTTTTTTTTTTTTCAGGCTGACACCTTTAATGATGAAGAATCTGCCTGCACTTGTAATTTTCTCAAATTAAGATACTGGGTGAATATTTAAGTAAAAAATACCCAGTTTAAGGTTTTACCTGTATCACACGTCTTTCCTGCCATGAAATAGTTTCTTTTATTCTAATAGTACTGAGTACTGAGCCATTACAAAGAATTTCTATCTTCAAAATACACTAATCATGGATCAGTGCCCTTTGAGAATTTGTAATCAATAAAGCATCTTTTCTCAGAGTGGATGGCAGATATCTTCCTTCAGTTATTTGGAATATTACCAGGTGTCACATATTTGGTGCATTCGTGTTGGAACCAGGTTCATTAGTTACTTGAAATACGAGTATAAAATATGAAGTTTTTTTCTTTCAGTCTCCATTGCTGGATCGCCTTCAATATTCTTTTTTTTTTTTGGCCATGCCACGCATGGGATCTTAGTTCCCCGTCCAGGGATTGAACCCAGGCCCACAGCAGTGAAAACGCTGAGTCTTAACCACTGGACTGTCAGGGAATTCCCAATCTTCTATGTGCTGACCCCTAAATGCTGGCATGTACTCAAGTCCCTACTGTGTGACCTCTTCTCAACTTCATCTACAATCATGACTTACGTTAACTGATCTCCTTCCATGGCTTTTATTACCACTTATATGTAAAACTTGCATGTCTAAAAAAAGGACTTGAGTTATTCTCCAACACAGACATACTTATACCTCATCTTTCTTTCGTAAATGTGGCACCACCATTCTCTTAATTACTAGGACCAAAATTGTGCTGCCTGTTTGGATTCTTCACTTTTCTTGCTTTACACTCTATCAAATCCATCAGCAAATCCTGTAAACTCTATCTTCAGAATGAACCACTCATTCAGTATTCTCACTTCCCCTACACTTACCTCCTTGGCCCAAGCCACCATCACTCTCTCACATGAACTACCAAGGTTGTCCCTTTGCCTGCATTCTTTTTTTTTTTTTTTTTTTTTTTTTGGCGGTACGCGGCCCTCTCACTGTTGTGGCCTCTCCCGTTGCAGAGCACAGGCTCCGGACGCGCAGGCTCAGCGGCCATGGTTCACGGGCCCAGCCGCTCCGCGGCATGTGGGATCCTCCCGGACCGGGGCATGAACACGTGTCCCCTGCATCGGCAGGCGGACTCTCAACCACTGCGCCACCAGGGAAGCCCCCTTTGCCTGCATTCTTGCTCCCCATCCTCACTGCCTATTCCCTACACTTTAGCCAGGGTGATATTTTACAAGGAAACAAAACATTTCACTCTCTTGCCCTCAGGCCTTCAATGACTTCTCACCTCCACTACATGGAAAATGGAAAATAGTTTCCGTGGCTGCAAAGTCCTTTATTATAGTCCCTGGCTACCTCTTCAGCTTCATTTCCGAGACCCTTCCGCTCATTTATTCCACTATTTCACCCTTTTTTCATTATTCTTTCTAGAACTTGCTACTCAAGTTTCAAGAATTTTGTTCTTGTTCTTCCATCTGCCAGGAATGTTCTTCCACCAGAAATTCACATGACTTACTCCCTCATTTTATTCACTTTTCTGTTCAAATGTCCCCTCCTCCGAAAAGCCTGTTTGGAACATCCTACAGATGTTCCAGAAATTGGAACATCCAATTTCCTTGACTGTTGATTTTTCTTCCTTGCCCTATTTCATTTTTCTGATGTAAATATCAGAATAATCCTAATACCACCTGATATTATGTGATATATTTGTTTGTTTGTTTGCTATGGTCTTGTCTCTCCCAGTATACATAAGCTCCGTGAAGTCAGAGCTTTGCTATATCCTCAGTTTCTAGAAATAGGCCAGGTAAATGGAAGTACTCAACACATATCTGCTGATTTATTGAATGAATGAATGAATGAATGAAAATATACTGGTTAAACTTAAATAAAATGGTTCTTTCTTCATTCCACATAACTAGATTATTAAATCTCTTCACCCCATTGTAACTGTTTGTGGGGATAATAACTACCTACTTCATAAGATCGTTGTGGAGATTAAATAACTTGGTACAAAAAATGTTATAAGGTACCTGGCATATAGTAAGTGTTCAATAAGTATTATCTATTGCCATTAACATTACTCTTACTTTATCATTTTTTCATTGAAGTATAGTTGATTTAGAATGTTGTGTTAGTTTCTGGTGTACAGCAAAGTGATTCAGTTATACATATATATATTCTTCTTCATATTCTTTTCCATTATAGGTTATTACAAGATACGGAATATAGTTCCTTGTGCTATACAGTAGGACTTTGTTGTTTATCTATTTTATACATAGTAGTTTGTATCTACTAATCCCAAACTCCTAATTTATCCCTCCCCCACCCCCTTTCACCTTTGGTAACTATGAGTCTGTTTCTGCTCTGTAAATAAGTTCATTTTTATCATATTTTAGATTTCACATATAAGTGACATCATATGGTATTTGTCTTTCTCTGACTTACTTCACTTAGTGTGATAATCTCTAAGTCCATCCATGTTGCTGCAGATGGCATTATTTCATTCTTTTTTTATGGCTGAGTAGTATTCCATTGTGTGTGTATCATATATTACATATATATATATATATATATATATATATAATCTCACATCTTCTTTATCCATTCATCTGTCAATGATCCATTTAGGTTGCTTAATATTGTTGTTACTTTAAATTTAGAGTTTCCTGCTACAAATTTTAAAAATCTTAAAAAAAAATTAGAGTTTCCTTCTATATTTATTTTAACCAATAATGGGTTGCTTTCATTCTCTGTATCTGGCATATGGAAGCATTCATTAAATGTTCCTATATTTACTCTATCTGATATAGACTGTTCTGTCCTCAATTTGCACAAATGTGTGAGGCTACAAAAATGAACGTGCAAGATGTAATTATACAAAGCATTCTTAATTATGGGGAAAATTACAATTTTTCCACCACTTTAAAAATTTTTGTCAACACATTAAAATTCATCTTAATATCAGTTATAAATGTATAGGGAAATGAAAAAAATAGAAAAATAAAATTTATTTAGTACATTAATTTTCAAGGTTATAAACATTGAGTATGAAAGTGTTTTATTTATTTGTTAAAAAAAAAAAAACTTAACTCATTAAATAACGTTTGCCTTCTTCTCACTGTATGACTTAGGCTATGGCCTGAGCATCTTTTCTATGTGTTGGCTGTTAGATTTCTTTCTAACTTTGGATCAGCATTTTACATTTTATCCTTTGTACTATCATTGTCATGAAAGTTACATATGTCTGAATTTATCTAAATGTGCAGGGTTTTTTGTTTGTTTTTGTTTGTTTGTTTGTTTTCTGCCAAAGTCAATTCCTCTGGCATATTCTTATCCTTTTCATCAAAACCACTCTCCTATCAAGGTGGATAAGTTCACCTTGGCCGAATTCCTCTGGCAACATAGCTAGAGTGTCTTCAAAGGTAGTAGCATCAGCACAGTCATGACATCAGTTATTTTTTCTATAACTACATTTACGTTTGACTCGAATTTCACATCCAGACTTACCACTTTTCATTTATTTGCTGCACTTTCTTCTTTGCTGGCCACGTTCCCTCTTTCAATGATCCTTTTGTAAAATATCCTGTGGGTTTAACACTGAGAGGACAGGGAAGTACCATGACTACAGTCCTGGCTGTATGTGAACTAACAGCAGATGTGCTGTGACCAATCACCGACAGACTTTGTAAGAAGTACCATGATTGGTCACCGATATGATGCTCATCTGTTATTTACATAGTGATTTGTGAGCTGAGGAACTAGCAGCAAAGTTTGCACCTTATGCAATTACTCATGGTTAATATAACTGAAATTTGACATGTATTGGGGGATTGGAGTTATTTAACTAAACTATACTAGCTGAAATTTGTGCACATTGGAACTGGAGTCATGCAAATCAAGGGCTGCCAGTATATTAGGCTAATACGAGTTGCTGCATTGTTTGCCAGAATTATAAGTAAAATGACCTTCCTCTGCTATATCCATTTCATTCTTCGTTGTCTAGAAGTTGTGTCAGCATAACTGGGAAAGAGCTATTTATGGTGCTTTCTTTTCTTACATTTAATGTATTACATAAAGATAAAAAATTCTCACTCACTGGAGTTTTAAAGAGGCAAGGGACTTGTGTAATTTCTTTATGAACCTATCTAGACCCCCATGAACCCCTTGGGAATGTTCACCAGGATGTCTAACACTGGGATTTTGTAAAAATGTAAATTAGCTGTTAAAGAGTTGGGTATTGGGTATTTTTAAAATTGTTTTCAATTGAAGTATAGTTAATTTACAATGTTGCATTAGTTTCCGGTGTACAGCAAAGTGATTCAGTTATACATGTATATATGCATATATATATATATATATATATATAAAATATTCTTTTCCATTATAGCTTATTATAAGATATTGAATATAGTTCCCTGTGCTATACAGTAGGACTTTGTTGTAGAGATTATCATACTAAGTGAAGTAAGTCAGTCAGAGAAAGACAAATATCATATAATATCACTTACATGTGGAATCTAAAAAAAGATAAAAATAAACTTATTTACAAAACAAAAACAGACTCAGAGACATAGAAAGCAAACTTATGGTTACCAAAGGGAAAAGGGGGTAGGGAAGGGATAAACTAGGACTTTGGGATTAGCAGATATCAACTACTATATATAAAATGGCTATTGGGTATTGGCTGAGTACTGATTCTCCATATTTTAAAGCAGTGTTTCTCATGTTGTTTTTGTTATTATTATTATTATTAACCTCTCTCCTGCAAAGAGACTTTTTAAACATGATTTTCCTAATCAACCCCCACTCCTCTATGACATTTTAAAACCACAGATATGTCTGTCCATGTACTGTGGCCCTTTGGAAAGTCATGAACCGATGTATTATCTAAGGCTATTCTACTCTCCAAGCATCAATTTTTTGTCTCTTTAAGGGCACTATCACCCTCATTGAGGTTGCATGTCTTAATGTAACTCCAGGTTGTTATACTCAGTTTCCATTAGAAACATCTACAAACTTTAACTCATATAAAGGACATAAGTTGGAAATAGCAAAGTCAGATGGAGGTGACATCGTATTATTTAAGCAAACAATTTGGGACCACAGCTCCATGAAATACAGACCCAAGCCAGACCCCTATCTGCCCAATAGAATAGGGTCAACCTTCCCCCTCATTCTCCACCTTCTTGCAAATTTCTTCCCTGTTGTCTTATCATAATGTCTGTAATTCTACTGCTGTCTTCAGTGGGAGTGGGGGCCTAGGTTTACTTGATTTCCAAAGGCCACTCACTAGTGAAGGCCTACTTCCTCAAATTCCCACTTACCTTTCGAGCCTCAGCTCCTGTGTGACCTCCTCTCTAAACAACTCTTCCCCACCCACCTGGCCCTGGCTCGGGTCAGTTGCAGCCACTCTCACCAGGCCCATTACCCCTCCTCCTCTGTTTGAGTCTCCACTATATGTCCAGCTCCTTGTAAAGTATCTTAGAAGGTTGTGTGGAACAACAAAAGAGAGAACAAGATAAGGGGACCAAGGGTGCTAGACAGGGTAGGTAGCAATTGTAAATAGGCTGATGGGTCGACTTAATTGAGAAGTTAACGTTTGAACAAAGACTTGAAAGAGTGATGGAGTTATCCATAGGGTTATCTGAAGGTAGTATACTCCAGGCAGAGTAAACAACCAGTACAGAGTTCCTAAAGAAGGTATGTGTATAAATTGTTCAAGGATCATCAACCAGGTCCATGTGGCTGGAGAGAGTGAGCAAGGGGGACTTAGTAGGAGATAAGGTCTTATTGTTAGTGAGGGTATTACGGACTGAATGTATTGCCACCCTACCCCCCCAAAAAATTCATGTTGAATCCCTAACCTCTGATGTGACTATATTTGGAGATAGTACCTTTGCAGAAGTAATTAGTGTTAATTGAGGTCATAAGGGTAGGACTCTCATCCAATAGGGTTAGTATCTCTATAAGAAGAGACACCAGAGGACTCATTTCTCTCTCTCTCTCTGCCACCTGAGAATGAAGCAAGAAGGTGGCCATCAGCAAGCCAGGAAGAGAACTCTCACCAGAAACTGACCATGCTGGCACTCTGATCCAGCCTCCAGAACTGTGAGAAAATGAACTTCTGTTGTTTGAGCCACCGAGTCTATGTTATTTTGTTATGATAGACTAAAACAGAATGAGGTGGAGGTAATGGGGAGGGGCAGATAACATAAAGCTTGTTGGCCGTTATTAGAACTTTGGCTTTTCTCTAAGAGACGAAAAATGATTGAAAAGTTTTGAGTCAAAGAATGACAATCTGATTTATGTTTTTAAGACACAGTTATGGCTGCTATTTTGAAATAGACTATGGGAGTGAGGGAGACAAGTATAGAAACAGGAGGTCTGTTTGGAGATCGGGGCATCTCCAGGGGCGAGAAGATGCTAGATCCAATCAGACAGGTAATAATTGAGGTGGCGAGAAGTGGTCAGATTCCATATATATTTTAAAGGTAGATTCCACAGGATTTTCTGACAAAACTATAATATGCAATGTGTGGGTCAAGAGAAGTCAAGAAAAACTCCAAGATTTTTGATCTGAACAATTGGAAGGGTGAAGTTGCCATCAACTATAATGGAGAGAGTTTGCAGGTAGATCAGTTCGTTGGGGATGATCAAATGTTCAATTTTGGATGTGTTAACTTTGAGATGTCTATAAAGTGGAGATGTTCAGTAGGAGAGTAGATATACAAGTCTGGAGTTCAGCAGAGGGTTCAAGGGTGGTCTATAAGTTTGAGAGTCATTGGCACATAGATGACATTTAAAGTCATGAGACTGGATGAAATCACTAAGGTCTGTTCTTTCTCTCTTTCTCTACTTTCAATTTCCTCTCTTCCTCCTCTACTCATTGTGTTGTTTCTGCATTTTTTAGCGTCAGAACAGGGGTAGAGGGATATAGTGGAAAAGGGCAAAACTTTATTATTTTTTGCTTAACTGGTACTGTTTGCAGTTTTTTCTTGGTTGACAGTGGCTTGTTATTGCATTATTTTATAGCAGGCTACACATGTTAGCTTTTTATGGGTGTGTTGGTTAGTTCTCCAAATACACTTACACAAAATACTCTGCAACTTTCCATTTCCTGATTAGGGGTGGGGTAGTGTGGGACGGGATGCAGGCCCCATCAAACTTCTTATAAACCCCTCCTTCCAACTTCTGTTCCCAAAGCACTATACCTCCAACTTCTTTCTGCTGTTGTTTCCTTGATCTAACAGGAGACCCCTTTATAGTGTCCCTTAAAGATAACTTATGCCATTATATTTATAACTAAAATATATATACATGGGAAAACAGACTGAAATGAGATACACTAAAATGATGGCAGTAATTATATTAATATAGTGGGACTTGAGTAATTACTTTCTCATCAATTATCCAAAATATATTATAATGTGGTTAAATAAATATCTTTTTCAGTGAAAAGTTATGTATATAGCATTTTTGTATATAAGTATGTATAGTATATTTTGTATACAAGTATATATATCATATTTTTGTCTTAAATATGTACGTATATAAATATATATAAATATGTAAAAATACTACATATATAGTTTTTACTGAATATATATATATATACACAAAGACACACACACACACACACACACTACTAAGGAAACATTTAATGAATTAACTAGACTAAAAATAATACTTTTAAAAAACTGAAATTAAAAAAAATACAAGTGGAAAGTAAAAATAAAATATTTTACTATTTATTCTGAAGAAAAATGTTTATTTTCTCAATGTATAAATACCATTTTTAAAAAATGATAAGGCCCATGAACAATAGAAAAATTTCCCAGAAAGTAAAATATAAATGGCTGGGGAAAAAAAAAAAAGAAATGCAAAGAAGTCCTATATCGCTCAGAATTAGAGAAATACAGAAACAAACAATGAAATGGAATTTTTCACCTATCAGTCTGGCAAAGGTCAAAATGTTTCATACGAGCATGATTACTAGGATGTTGAGAAATAGATATTTTCATAGTTTAAGAGGAAGTTCACTACTGTAAATTCTTTGAAACTGTTTTGGTGATGCTTATCAAAATGTAAAATGCACATACCCTTTGTTTTTGTTTTTTTTGTTTTTCTGGGGGGGATTATATTTTAACACTTTTATTGGAGTATAATTGCTTTAAAACGCCGTGTTAGTTTCTGCTTTATAACAAAGTGAATCAGTTATACATATACATATGTCCCCATATCTCTTCCCTCCCTCCCACCCTCCATATCCCACCCCTCTAGGTGGTCACAAAGCACCAAGCTGATCTCCCTGTGCTATGTGGCTGCTTTCCACTAGCTATCCATTTTACATTTGGTAGTGTGTATATGTCCATGCCACTCTCTCACTTTGTCACAGATTATCCTTCCCCCTCCCCATATCCTCAAGTCCATTCTCTAGTAGGTCTGTGTCTTTATTCCCGTCTTGCCTGTAGGTTCTTCATGAGCAATTTTTTTCTTAGATTCCATATATATGTGTTAGCATATGGTATTTGTTTTTCTCTTTCTGACTTACTTCACTCTGTATGACAGACTCTAGGTCCATCCATCTCACTACAAATAACTCAATTTCATTTCTTTTTATGGCTGAGTAATATTCCATTGTATATATGTGCCACATCTTCTTTATCCATTCACCTGTTGATGGACACATAGGCTGCTTCCTTGTCCTGGCTATAGTATATAGAGCTGCAATGAACATTGTGGTACATGACTCTTTTTGAATTATAGTTTTCTCAGGGTATATGCCCAGTAGTGGGATTGCTGGGTTGTTTGGTAGTGCTATTTTTAGTTTTTTAAGGAGCCTCCATACTGTACTCCATAGTGGCTGTATCAATTCACATTCCCACCAACAGTGCAAGAGGGTTCCCTTTTCTCCACACCCTCTCTAGCATTTATTGTTTGTCGATTTTTTGATGATGGCCATTCTGACTGGTGTGAGGTGATATCTCATTGTACTTTTGATTTGCATTTCTCTAATGATTAATGATGTTGAGCATTCCTTCATACGTTTGTTGGCAATCTGTATATCTTCTTTGGAGAAATGTCTATTTAGGTCTTCCACCCATTTTTGGATTGGGTTGCTTGTTTTTCTGATATTGAGCTGCATGAGCTGCTGGTAAATTTTGGAGATTAATCCTTTGTCAGTTGCTTCATTTGCAAATATTTTCTCCCATTCTGAGGGTTGTATTTCGTCTTGTTTATGGTTTCCTTTGCTGTGCAAAAGCTTTTAAGTTTCATTAGGTCCCATTTGTTTATTTTTGTTTCTATTTCCATTTGTCTAGGAGGTGGGTCAAAAAGGATCTTGCTGTGAATTACGTCATAGAGTGTTCTGCCTATGTTTTCCTCTAAGTTTTATAGTGTCCGGCCTTACATGTAGGTCTTTAATCCAGTTTGAGTTTATTTTCGTGTATTGTGTTAGGGAGTGTTCTAATTTCATACTTTTACACGTACCTGTCCAGTTTTCCCAGAACAACTTATTCAAGAGGATGTCTTTTCTCCACTCTATATTCTTGCCTCCTTTATCAAAGATAAGGCGACCATATGTGCGTGGGTTTATCTCTGGGCTTTCTAGCCTGTTCCATGGATCTATATTTCTGTTTTTTGCCAGTACCATACTGTCTTGATTACTGTAGCTTTGTAGTATAGTCTAAGTCAGGGAGCCTGATTCCTCCAGCTCCGTTTTTCTTTCTCAAGATCGCTTTGGCAATTAGGGGTCTTTGGGTTTCCATAAAAATTGTGAAATATTTTGTTCTAGTTCTGTGAAAAATGCCAGTGGTAGTTTGATAGGGATTGCATTGAATCTATAGATTGCTTTGGGTAGTAGAGTCATTTTCACAATGTTGATTCTTCCAATCCAAGAACATGGTATATCTCTCCATCTATCTGTATCATCTTTGATTTCTTTCATCAGTGTCTTATAATTTTCTACATACATGTCTTTTGTCTCCTTAGGTAGGTTTATTCCTAGATATTTTATTCTTTTTGTTGCAGTGGTAAATGGGAGTGTTTTCTTAATTTCACTTTCAGATTTTTCATCATTAGTGTATAGGAATGCTAGAGATTTCTGTGCATTAATTTTGTATCCTGCTACTTTACCAAATTCATTGATTAGCTCTAGTAGTTTTCTGGTAGCATATTTAGGATTCTCTATGTATAGTATCATGTCATCTGCAGTGACAGCTTTACTTCTTCTGTTCAAATTTGGATTTCTTTTGTTTCTTTTTCTTCTCTGATTGCTGTGGCTAAAAATTCCAAAACTATGTACAATAATAGTGGTGAGAGTGGGCAACCTTGTCTTGTTCCTGATCTTAGTGGAAATGGTTTCAGTTTTTCACCATTGAGGATGATGTTGGCTGTGGGTTTGTCATATATGGGCTTTATTATGTTGAGGCAACTTCCTTCTATGCCTACTTTCTGGAGAGTTTTTATCATAAATGGGTGTTGAATTTTGTTGAAAGCTTTCTCTACATTTATTGAGATGATCATATGGTTTGTCTCCTTCAATTTGTTAATATGGTGTATCACATTGACTGATTTGCATATATTGAAGAATCTTTGCATTCCTGGGATAAACCCCACTTGATCACAGTGTATGATCCTTTTAGTGTGCTGTTGGATTCTGTTTGCTAGTATTTTGTTGAGGATTTTTGCATCTACGTTCATATTGGCCTGTAATTTTCTATTTTTGTGACATCTTTGTCTGGTTTTGGTATCAGGGTGGTGGTGGCTTCGTAGAATGAGTTTTGGAGTGTTCCTCCCTCTGCTATATTTTGGAAGAGTTTGAGAAGGATAGGTGTTAGATCTTTTCTAAATGTTTGATAGAATTCACCTGTGAAGCCATCTGGTCCTGGCTTTTTGTTTGTTGGAAGATTTTTAATCACAGTTTCAATTTCAGTGCTTGTGATCAGTCTGTTCATATTTTCTATTTCTTCCTGGCTCAGTCTTGGAAGGTTGTGCATTTCTAAGAATTTGTCCATTTTTTCCCGGTTGTCCATTTTATTGGCATAGAGCTGCTTGTAGTAATCTCTCATGATCCTTTGTATTTCTGAAGTGTCAGTTGTTACTTCTTTTTCATTTCCAATTCTGTTGATTTGAGTCTTCTCCCTTTTTTTCTTGATGAGTCTGGCTAATGGTTTATCAATTTTGTTTATCTTCTCAAAGAATCAGCTTTTAGTTTTATTGATCTTTGCGATCATTTCCTTCATTTCTTTTTCATTTATTTCTGATCTCATCTTTATGATTTCTTTCCTTCTGCTAACTTTGGAGATTTTTGTTCTTCTTTTTCTAATTGCTTTAGGTGTAAGGTTAGGTTGTTTATTTGAGATGTTTCTTGTTTCTTAAGATAGGATTTTATTGCAATAAACTTCCCTCTTAGAAGTGCTTTTGCTGCATCCCATAGGTTTTGGTCATTGTGTTTTCATTGTCATTTGTTTCTAGGTATTTTTTTATTTCCTCTTTGATTTCTTCAGTGATCTCTTGGTTATTAGGTAGTGTATTGTTTATCCTTCATGTGTTTTTATTTTTTACAGATTTTCTTCAGTAATTTATATCTAGTCTCATAGTGTTGTGGTGGGAAAAGATACTTGATACGATTTCAATTTTCTTAAATTTACCAAGGCTTGATTTGTGACCCAAGATATGATCTATCCTGGAGAATGTTCCATGAGCACTTGAGAAGAATGTGTATTCTGTTGTTTTTGGATGGAATGTCCTATAAATATCAATTAAGTCTGTTTTGTTTAATGCATCATTTAAAGCTTGTTTTTTTTTATTTATTTTCATTTTGTATGATGTATCCATTGGTGAAAGTGGGTTGTTAACGTCCCCTACAATGATTGTGTTACTGTTGATTTCCCCTTTTATGGCTGTTAGTATTTGCCTTATATATTGAGGTGGTCCTAGGTTGGGTGCATAAATATTTACAATTGTTATATCTTCTTCTTGGATTGATCCCTTGATCATTATGTAGTGTCCTTCTTTGTCTCTTGTAATAGTCTTTATTTTAAGGTCTATTTTGTCTGATATGAGAATTGCTACTCCAGCTTTCTTTTGATTTCCGTTTGCATGGAATATCTTTTAACATCCCCTCACTTTCTTTCTGTATGTGTCCCTAGGTCTGAAGTGGGTCTCTTGTAGACAGGAAATATACCAGTCTTGTTTTTGTATCCATTCAGCCAGTCTATGTCTTTTGGTTGGAGCATTTAATCCATTTACATTTAAGGTAATTATCGATATGTGTTTTCCTATTACCATTTTCTTAATTGTTTTGGGTTTGTTATTGTAGGTCTTTTCCTACTCTTGTGTTTCCTGCCTAGAGAAGTTCCTTTAGCATTTGTTGCAAAGCTGGTTTGGTGGTGCTGAATTCTCTTAGCTTTGGCTTGTCTGTAAAGGTTTTAGTTTCTCCATCAAATCTGAATGAGATCCTTGCTGGGTAGAGTAATATTGGTTGTAGGTTTTTCTCCTTCATCATTTTAAATATGTCCTGCCACTCTTTTCTGGCTTGCAGAGTTTCTGCTGAAAGATCAGCTGTTAACTTTATGGGGATTCGCTTGTGTATTATTTTTTGTTTTTCCCTTGATGCTTTTAATATTTTTTCTTTGTATTTAATTTTTGATATTAATATGTGTCTTGGTATGTTTCTCCTTGGATTTATCCTGTATGGGACTCTCTGTGCTTCCTGGACTTGATTAACTATTTTCTTTTTCATATTAGGGAAGTTTTCTACTACAATCTCTTCAAATATTTTCTCAGTCCTTTTCTTTTTCTCTTCTTCTCAGGCCCCTATAATTCGAATGTTGGTGCGTTTAATGTTGTCCCAGAGGTCTCTGAGGCTGTCCTCAGTTCTTTTCATTCTCTTTTCTTTATTATGCTCTGCAGTAGTTATTTCCACTATTTTATCTTCCAGGTCACTTATCTGTTTTTCTGCCTCAATTATTCTGCTATTGATCCCTTCTAGAGAATTTTAAATTTCATTTATTGTGTCGTTCATCACTGTTTGTTTGTCCTTTAGTTCTTCTAGGTCCTTGTGAAACGTTTGTTGTATTTTCTCTATTTCCAAGATTTTGGATCATCTTTACTATCATTATATGAATTCTTTTTCCGGTAGACTGCCTATTTCCTCTTCATTTGTTTGGTCTGGTGGGTTTCTGCCTTGCTTCTTCATCTGCTGTGTGTTTTTCTGTCTTCTTATTTTACTTAACTTATTGTGTTTGGGGTCTCCTTTTCACAGGCTGCAGGTTCGTACTTCTGTTGTTTTGGTGTCTGTCCCCAGTGGCTAAGGTTGGTTCAGTGGGTCGTGTAGGCTTCCTGGTGGAGGGGAGTGGTGCCTGTTTTCTGGTGGATGAGCGTGGATCTTGTCTTTCTGGTGGGCAAGTCCACGTCTGGTGGTGTGTTTTGGGGTGCCTGTGGCCTTATTATGATTTTAGGCAGCCTCTCTCCTAATGGATGGAGTTATGTTCCTGTCTTGCTAGATGTTTGGCATAGGGTGTCCTGCACTGTAGCTTGCTGGTCGTTGAGTGAAGCTGGGTCTTGGTGTTGATATGGAGATCTCTGGGAAATTTTCGCCGTTTGATATTACTTGCAGCTGGGAGGTGTCTTGTGACCCTGTGTCCTGAACTTGGCTCTCCCACCTCAGAGGCACAGTCCTGACGCCTGGCTGGAGCACCAAGAGTTTTTCATCCACACGGCTCAGAATAAAAGGGAAGTAAAATAGAAAGAAAGAAAGAAAGAAAGAGAGAGAGAGAGAGAGAAAGGAAGGAAGGAAGGAAGGAAGGAGCGATGAAAGAAAGAAAGAAGAAAGAAAGAAAGAAAGAAGAAAGAAAGGAAGAAAGAAAGAAAGAAGATAAAATAAAATAAAATAAAAAAGTAAAATAAAATAAAGTTATTAAAATAAAAAAATAATTATTAAAGGACTTCCCTGGTGGCACAGTGGTTGAGGGTCTGTCTGCGGATGCAGGGGATGCGGGTTCATGCCCTGGTCCGGGAAGATCCCACATGCCATTGAGCATCTGGACCCGTGAGCCATGGTCACTGAGCCTGTGCGTCCAGAGCCTGTGCTCTGCAACGGGAGAGGCCACAACAGTGAGAGGCCCGTGTAGCGCAAAAAAAAAAAATTATTAAGGAAAAATTTTTTACAAGTAAAAAAAATCCACCAAAAATGGACAGACAGAACCCTAGGACAAATGGTAAAAGCAAAGCTGTACAGACAAAATCACACACAGAAGCATACACACTCACAAAAAGAGAAAAAGGGAAAAAAAGTATATATATCTTTGCTCTCAAAGTCTACCTCCTCAATTTGGGATGATTTGTTGTCTATTCAGGTATTCCACAGATGCAGGGTACGTCAAGTTGATTGTGGAGATTTAATCCGCTGCTTCTGAGGCTGCTGGGAGAAATTTCCCTTTCTCTTCTTTGTTCACATAGCTCCCGGGGTTCAGCTTTGGATTTGGCCCCGCCTCTGCGTGTAGGTCGCCTGAGGACGTCTGTTTTTCGCGCAGACAGGACGGGGTGAAGGAGCAGCTGATTCGGGGGCTCCGGCTCACTCCGGCCGCAGGGAGGGAAGGGTACCGATGTGGGGCAAGCCTGTGGCGGCAGAGGCCAGCGTGACGTTGCAACAGCCTGAGGCCCGCCGTCTGTTCTCCCGGGTAAGTTGTCTGTGGATCATGGGATTCTGGCACTGACGGGCTGCACAGGCTCGCGGGAGGCGGGTGTGGATAGTGACCTGTGCTCGCACACAGGCTTCTTGGTGGCAGCAGCAGCAGCCTTAGCATCTCATGCCTTCTCTGGGGTCCGCGCTGATAGCTGTGGCTCGTGCCCGTCTCTGGAGCTCCTTTAAGCGGCGCTGTTAATCTCTTCTCCTCGCACACGAGGAATCAAAGAGGTAAGAAAAAGTCTCTTGCCTCTTCGGCAGGTCCAGACTTTTCCCCGGACTCCCTCCCGGCTAGCCGTGGTGCAGTAGCCCCCTGCAGGCTGTGTTCACGCCGCCAACCCCAGTCCTCTCCAGGCGCTCCGACCAAAGCTCGAGCCTCAGCTCCCAGCCCTGCCCACCCCGGCGGGTGAGCAGACAAGCCTCTCGGGCTGGTGAGTGCCGGTCGGCACCGATCCTCTGTGCGGGAATCTCTCCGCTTTGCCCTCCGCACCCCTGTTGCTGTGCTCTCCTCCATGGCTCTGAAGCTTTCCCCCTCCGCCACCCACAGTCTCTGCCCGTGAAGGGGCTTCCTAGTGTGTGGAAATCTTTCCTCCTTCACAGCTCCCTCCCACTGGTGCAGGTACCGTCCCTATTCTTTTGTCTCTGTTTTTCCTTTTTTCTTTTGCCCTACCCAGGTACGTGTGGGGGGCTTCTTGCCTTTTGGGAGGTCTGAGGTCTTCTGCCAGCGTTCAGTAGGTGTTCTGTAGGAGTTGTTCCACATGTAGATGTATTTCTGATGTATCTGTGGGGAGGAGGGTGATCTCCGAGTCTCACTCTTCCGCCATCTTGATGCTCCTGCTGCACATACCCTTTTTGACTCAGAAATTCCTGTTCTCTGAATTTATCCTATAGATTAACTTTTATAACATCTACACACACATAATACATAAACGTTCACTGCAACATGATTTACCATATTAAAAAAATACCTACATGTCCATCAGAATGGACTGGTAAACTAACAATGGTAGATACCTGCAATAAATCATTCTGTCTCCACTGACTAAATAAGTAAATAGATACACTGAAATGAAACAATGCTTCTAATTTTGTCATCAAATATGCTAATGCATGCAGAGAACATTTCTGGGAATATTATACCCACCAAAATTGCTAAAAACAATACCTCTAGGGATGGAAACCAGACAACTCAAAAAAATTAATTTTTTCCCTTAAAAGAAAAAACCTATTTAACCCTTACACTGCTTGAATTTTTACCATGTACATGTTTTCTTTCAGTAAATGTAACACATGTACCTATTTGCTGATGTGTAAGTTTCGGCCCATGGATAAGGGATACCAAATGGAATAAAGTGATGTTACGGAAGGAGTGTGGATATTTGTTTTTTGACCAGATAGTTCCAATAGTATCATGATTTGAATGACTCCAAGAGAACTGGGTCAGAGCTGTGTCCATTTAATGTGTTTTGAGGCAAATATTAAGAATAATAGATAATTTTTATAAAGAACCTGATTAATGATCTTCCTTAATTATTGATCTGCCTTATAGATTAGGGGTCCTTCCCACCTGGTGAGATTTGTATTTTAGAACAGTCTCTTTGCACTGAATAAGACTGATAGGGACAGCCTGGAGTCATGGAGACCAGTTAGGAGCTGTTTTAGTGATACAGGTGAAAATTTGAGATAGCCAGAACTAAGGCAGTTCCAGAGGAAAGAGAGAGGAGGGCTAAGTGAGTGTTAGAAAGGGTGAGAAAGGGTGCAGAAATGGCAGCACCTAGTGCCTGGCTAGATGTGAGGCAGAGAGAGAAGGTCTGATGAACCCCAGCCCCTGGCTTAGGCAGCTGGATGAACTATAGTGTAATAAAATGGCAAAACAGGAAAACAGCAGATTTGGGGACGATAATGAATACGTCTTCTCCTTGAGCTTCCTCACCTATGGGGTTGGGCACAGTCACGGGTAAATGTGTTTCAGGGTGCAGGGTGGTGGGGGGACAATTCATTTCAATAGTAACAATGATTGAGTCTCAAGGAGAGAGAAAAATCTCTATGTGAACGATGAGTTCTGGAAGGAGACTTGGCTAAATTAAAGTGATAACATATTTTTGTTGGCACCAAGAAGAAAATGCCGAAGACAGGCATCGGTCCAGACCAAGATTATAGTATCTGTTGATCCAGTGAAGGGAGGCTGGTAGAGCTGGCAAGGAGTAGCAGTCAGGATGTCTTAGACGGCCTGATGAATTACATGTCATGGGAAAGAAATGCAGTTCACCCAGAAATACACAGAGGGTCTCTTTCTGAAGGATATTTTTGTCTCAGCATTCCATAGAATCTGGGTGTAACCAGGGTGGAGCCAGCCCTGCTAGGTTAAACGGAAGTAATGGTGATAACTGGGGATAAACATCAGGATTCCTGGCTTCATGCCTTAGCTCTGCCACTAACTGGTTTTTTTCATCCTTGGCACGTCATTTAAGTTTGCGCTGATTTAAAAGCTTCCTCTGTAAAATGAGGTAAAATGTAAAGCAATTGTAATTTTGACTGCTTATAGAGACAAGGAGCACCCGCCTTGAGGAGTATGAGGACGAATCCTGGAGGAAGTTATATACAAACTAAGATCATTCTTCAGATTTTAGTTCCTTTAACTGTTAGGTCAGATGAAGGGTAAGGAGGCAGGACAAGGGAAACTGGCCCAAGTAGAGGGAAGAGTATGACTAAAAGTTTTAAGCCAAGAAATGGAATATTACCTTCAGAAAGACTATGAGTAATTTGATATGACCTTCTGGAGCATAAAAAAGTGAAAGGCATTTACTTCTTTGGTCCTTTTCATCACCCTCTAAAGTAGATATAAATGTTGACATTTTATGGAAGAAGAAACTGAAATTTAGAACAGTTTCTTGCCTAAAATCACATAATTTGTAAATGGTAGAACTAGTAGGGTCTGTCTGCTCCAAATCCTGTTTTAACTGTTAATTTTTACCACTTCTCCACATTAACAGATTAAGATGGATGGAGTTAAGGGGAGCAGTAATGAAGGCATACTTTTCTCAATAATCCAGCATTACATTTTGAAAGACGCTTTGAACCTAAAGAAAAAAAAATCATAGTGAAAAAAATGTGTGAATCACGAGGTAGATAGGGTTTGAACCACAAACATTAGGTAACAAAAAAATTCTTTTAATATTTGTCAAATGAATACATGAATCACTAACCCTGGATTCTCCTTAGTAGTTCACCAAACCCTGTAGAAACCATCTCACCTTTAGGTATAATGAACACAAGCCAAATTTGGTGACCTTGATTCTTCACTGCAAATGTGCAGAAAAAAAACCCCAGCAATTTGATACTCTTCTACAACTAATTTATCCAGAGCAATTCCATTTTAGAAAATCATGTAGTTCCAGAGACCCACCACAGATTCGACTTTCCTTGAGTCTTCCTTCCAGAGCACTTGCGACATAGTAGGTCATGCTTACTTATTCTAAGGTCTTTTCTTTGTGTTCCAGATCCTGCAGGTTCACTACGAGGTAGTTGGGTGTGAATGTTACTCTTCTATCTTGCTTAGAATCTGTTGGGCTCCCTGAATATGGTGGTTTCATCTGTCCTAGAAAATCTCAGTCATTATCCTTTCAAATATTACTTTTTACCCATTCTCCCTCATCTCACAGTCTGGAATCCCTTTCAGAAATAAGTTAGATATTCTCATACTGTGCTTGAAGTCTCTTAACCTCCTTTTTGTATATTCTATATTTTTATCTCTCTGTTGTGTCCTAGATGCATATAAAATAATTGTCTCTCTAGCTGAAGCTAATCTACTCTTTAAGCTATCCAATGAGATTTTACTGTATGTAATCATATTTTTATTTCTAGAAGTTCCTTTCTTTTAAATCTGCTATTCCTTTCCCTATTATCTATTTGTCCCTGTCTGCCCTCCCCACCCCTGAATCTGCTTGGTTTCCTAATATTTTATTATTTTCTTATGTTCCAATGCCTTCTTTCATGTCTAATGATTTGAAACATACTTATTCATTATGGTCTCACTTGTTGATTTTAACACTTTCAATTTTAGGGATGTTCTATATAGTGGGTCTTAACTCGTGTTTAGTGTGGATGGTTCCTCCAGAGTTTTATAAATTTGGACTTTAGACTCACCTGCAGCATGGCTTTACCTTTGAGACTCCTTTGGGGTCCATGTTGAAGGTATATCTTACTAGGGCCGTTTGACTTTCATTTCTGCCAGATATTGATCAGGGCCTCCTTCTATGCTACCTGGGAGTTCCCAGCCCATACAAGTGCTATAATGGAATCCCAAACCTACCTGAGGGCACACTGTTGGTAGATAATTTTCAGGGACGAAAAAAAAACAATTTTCCCACCCATTGTCCATGTTGAGGCAGACATGCTTCCTTATCACAAACCTGTGTTTTTTCAGTAGGTTTAGTTCCATTGAAGGTTCTGATTTTATACAAGGATCTTTGTCACAACTCTCTTTCTTACAAGGATCCACAATCATGTCATCAGTCTTCATGTGAGATTAAGATGTCAGCAACTAGGTTATTGATACAGCAACCCCCTTTAAGCCTCTCTCTGCACAATCCACAGTATTTACCTAGGAAATTTCCTTTCCTAGTTTCTGCTTCCTTTTTGAGAGGGCTGGGGGAAGATCCTTGGGGTTTACTCTCCAATCAATTAAGCTATTCATTTGAAAGGATGTTTCAACTCTTATTCAGTATTTCCAAGTGATCTGTAGAATAAGAGTTTTTAGGCGATTCTGTCAAACAAACAAAAAAGTTCTGGAAGCTGAAGTACCACACTCAGTTTTGAGAAGAGTGCTCTCTGAGTTGTAGAGAAGCCCCACTGAGTTGTCTGCCAGCTACTCTGGAAATTACCTGTGTCATCCTGGTTGCCTCCTGGCAGCCATGTCTCTGTGGTGTGTTCTTACACTCCTGTCCACAGGAGGCTAGACTAATGAGTGGGTGCGAGTCTCAAACTGTGCCGACTAGATCCTTTTCTCTTGAACTTTGGAATTTTATATTCCAAACCACTCTTAGTCTTGTACTCGTGGTCCTGAAATAGTTCTTTCACCAAGCTCAATCTCAGAGCTAGTCATTAGTACATAGCTTAATCATATGATAAGTATTTTTGCCATGATCTGCAGCAGTAAAACTCGCCTATTCTTTGGACAGTTTAGAGACTTGATCTGTATAATTGTGGATAAGACAATGTGAATAGGTACCATGAAACTGGCTTTATTAAATACTAACTGGGAAGTGATTTTACAATTTTAATAATAAGGATAATGCTTTATGATTGCTCATGCTTACTTTCAAAGCAACTTTAATTTTAGTATTTCTTCTCAACTATTTTGCCAGTGATGGAGACACTTTGTTTTGTTTTTGCTGTGTTTTCACACTTACAACAGAGTAGAGAAGTTCAGACACTTGCTCAGAATCATAGAGCCCAGAATCACCGCTGGACTTTTTGCCTAGGGCTCTTTCAATATGTGCATATTACCTCTCTAAAGAGCAATAGTTTCTCCCGAGGAAGTGTGTTTTTTTCTTTCTGTCTGTCTGTCTTTGTTTTCCCCTCTCACACATGCAGACACACACATCCAGTGATATAATCCTTTGGAGGTAACCGCCCAATTCATAAAAACTCTCGCTTCTCTGGGAACTGTTTCTTCATTCCACAGTGGTGGGTCCCAGGTGGCCTTATATGCACCATGTAACCACGGTCCCTTGGCCATAGTTTGTTGGACCTGAATCAATATGGCCAATATGGTCTTCCCTCTCAGGAACTGGAAATTGAATCTTAGGGAAAGCAAGTTGCTTTTTGTGGATGACTTGCGATTGAGGACAGAATAGCAGAGAGGAAGAATGAGAAAGAGAGAAACTTCAGGCAGGAAGACAGAGGCAGAGACACAGCAGATGAGAGACTTCCCTGGTGGTCCAGTGGTTAAAACTCTGCCCTTCCAATGCAGAGGGTGCAGGTTCGATCCATGGTTGGGGAGCTAAGATGCCACATGCCTCATGGTGCAGTCAAAAAAAAAGAAGACACAACAGATGACAAAAGAAAGTTCTGAGGGTTCCAGTTCAGATAAAGAGTCCCTTTCTGCTATGGACTAAATGTTTGTGTCCCTCAAAAATTCATATGTTGAAATCCTAATTCCAATATGATGCTACTTGGAGGAGGGGGTTTTGAGATGTAATTAGGTCATAAGAGTGGAGACTTTATGAATGAAATTAGTGCCCTTATAAGAAAAGACCAGAGAGCTAGTTCTCTCTTTTTCCACCATGTGAAGACACAGGAAGAAGATGGTCATCTGTAAGCCAGGAAGAGGGTCTTCACCAAGAACCTGACCATATTAGCACCCTGACCTTGAACTGTGGGAAATGAATGTTGTTTAAGCCACCCAGTCCATGGTAATTTGTTATAGCAGCCCCAGCTGACTAAGACACTTTCTGAAGCAGCATTCCTGTTCATTGGCTCCATGAGAACATCACTCATCGGTTGACACATTTTTTTTCTTTCTGAGGCAGCATCCTTGCGATCTTCCCTGGATCTTGATGGTCTTAAATTCCCTCCCTCTTCTCATCCCAGATGACAACTTTACCGTTTCCTAGGATGGATCAGTTCTACTCTTGGTTGATGTAATTAGGCTGATGATCTATTAGGTTTGCTTTATTTAAAAATAAATTATTAAAACTTAAGACAATTCTGTTATACAACTGTATGGCACCCCCTTTCCTTCTTCTTAAATGCATACTAACTTCAGATCTTATAATAAAGGAAAATTCCCCTAAAAGAAGAATTTCAGTTTTGAAGACTGTAGGTAAACAACCTTACTTTATGCTGAGATCCAAAGTCGTAGGTGACTAAAATAGGGAGGAGGTTTACAGCCTTTGGGATGCAAAATGTTGAGCATCGGGAGACCACAGTGTTGATAAGTTAATAAAGAAACATACTGATGTCATTAAAGATGATATTAAAGGAAGAGGTAGAGAGAAAAACAGTGATAAAATGCCAGAGTCAACTAGGAAGTTAAGTGGACTAAGGGTGGTAGGGACATCATGGAGAAGGTAGAATCAGTTAAGACATATTGAGCTTAACAGGGAACTCTTTCACCTACTGTGTGAGTTCAGGAGATTATCCTTCCTACGTAATGGAAATTTTATTACCTCTCCTCCCATTACTCCTCTCACAAGTAGCCAATCACCTGCCTGAAAACAATGTTTAAGTCGCCAGAATGAGTAGAGGGAGAAAGCAGTTCAATCCACTCCTAAATTAGCAGAAATCGGTGCTATTTTCATAGAAAACTCAGGAGGATGTCCAAGTTCATGATGATACCAAGAGCTCTTGAGACCCATAGAATGTAATGTTCCTTGTGTGGTCATCAGTTAGGGGCCCTACAATACAAGGAGAGTGAAATGTAACTATACACATATGCAGTATTACCCACTGGTGGTCCCTTGTAAGAAAAAAAGTACCTAAATAGTAAAGAAAACTCCTATGTATTTAGTAAGTTAAAAATTAATAATGGCCATAATTAAACACTTTACATGTTTTATCTCTACTTCTCCAATGATAGAACAAAGTAAGAACAAATGAAAGCATGTAAATCTCAATGTTAAGTGAATTATCGAAAATGACATAACTTAGAGCTGAGGATGTGGAACACTAAACCATAGCTATAGGATTAAAAAACCCAACTTCGTCTCACCACCTTACACCACTAAACTGCCAAGGTGACTTTCATGTAAATCACAACTTCCACATACCATTAACTTATTTTCCTTTTTATTTTTAAATTAAAAACCCACACGGGCTTCCCTGGTGGTGCAGTGATTTAGAGTCCGCCTGCCGATGCGGGGGACACGGGTTCGTGCCCCGGTCCGGGAAGATCCCACATGCCGCGGAGCAGCTGGGCCCGTGAGCCATGGCCGCTGAGCCTGCGCGTCTGGAGCCTGTGCTCCGCAACGGGAGAGGCCACAACAGTGAGAGGCCCACGTACCGCAAAAAAACAAACAAAAAAAAAACCAAAAAACCCCCCCAAAAACCCCACAGAATTTAGCTTTTCTATTGAAAGTGGTCACCATTATAAGTTTTTCCATTATAAGTGGTCTTACCCACTGCTATGACTTAAAAATTATTTTTAAAACCTAGTTTGGGTGTTTTATTCAGAAGTTAATCCAAATACACTCTCATTATCACCTGCATGTCTTTTTTTTTTTTTTTTTTGCAGTACGCGGGCCTCTCACCGCTGCGGCCTCTCCCGCTGCGGAGCACAGGCTCCGGCCGCGCAGGCTCATCAGCCATGGCTCACGGGCCCAGCCGCACCGCGGCATGCGGGATCCTCCCGGACCGGGGCACGAACCCGCCTCCCCTGCATCAGCAGGCGGACTCCCAACCAATGCCCCACCAGTGAAGCCCACCTACATGTCTTTATCCCATATCATCTGCCTGTATCTTCTCCATCCACCAATTTGAAAATTCTATTTGGAGTTTAGTTTCTAGAAATGTGCCAAAAATAGTTTTTTCAAAGTGGGAGAATTTTTTTTTTCTTAAAATTTCTTTCATCAAATGGGTCTATTGCTTGCCTGGTTGGTTTCTGTAAGAGAGTTTCTAGTAATTTTAAATCTCTTTTATATTCAATGGAGATATTTATAAATAGGTCAACTTGGATATCATGTTAAATAGGTTTGAACCAATTGTTCTCAAACTCGGGAGTGCATCAGAATTACCTGGAAGGCTTGTTAAAACATAGACTCTTGGGCCCATCCCCAGAGTTTCTGAAATGAGGCCTGTGAATTAGGATTTCTAACAAGTTGCCGGGTGATGATAATTCTGCTGGTCTTGGGACTACACTGTTGGATTTTCTGGTATAGACTTATTCTAGTCTTACTGTAATTTTATTCTGATCTGTGGCAGAGTCTGCATATATTTCTAAATATAACCTTAATTAAAAGATAATTATACCTGTCCATAATCTTTTTGATAATAGTCATCACCAACTCAGCCTCAGGACCTAAACAAATTAATTTTCCATCTTTCAATGTGACTCTGAAAAGAAAAGTGTTTTGGTTAAATAATAACTATTTAATTTTATAACACTTTAAATGTATTCATTACAATTTCTGTAACATGAAATTCATATGCTTAAAACGAACACACAGATTTCTCAAACTAAATTAATCTATTATTATTTAGAATATGACTTTTAGTCATATCAGTGTACATAACAAACTTTTTAAAAAATCAACTAGAAGATAAATTGCTTAGAGTATTTTGAGATATCAGCTGATAATCAGTGAAAATGTATTGGACTTAGATGTACAAGGTATAGTGCCAGACTCTGGAAAATCTGCATATGGAGGGTATATTCCAGGCTGCCAGTTATCAACCACTTACTATGTACTCTTTATCATTATACCTCTGCTAATTTGGTTAGCTTTTAGGACCTCATTAAAGCCTCATTTATTATCAGGAGAGAGACGGAAAGCATCAATTAGTTATTTAAATTAATTCTGTAGTTTTCAACTGCATTTCACAGGACAGCAAAGCTTTACCCCTTTGAGGTTCATTGCATGAGGACCAGATCATAATAAAAATTATAATGATAATAACATAATAATAATTCCTTAGTAAATTACCAATACAAGGATAGACAGAAAACATCACACGTAACAGTGAAAACTTGAAAGTATTCCCAAGACAAGGGTGCCTGCTATCACCACAGCCATCTCAGCAAAACTAGAAAGAGTCATAAGGTCTCCAAAGGCGAAAACTAAACTGCCGTTATTCCCAAATGATGTAACTACATGAGTAAACGGTTGATGGTTACAAAATCAATACAAAATTTTATGTCTAAATGCTAATAACAACTAAAATGTGAAATTTTATAAGGCTATCCTTTACAATAGGATCAAAAAGAAGTAGCATTGTGGATCAGTGAGAAAATGATGATATTTCAATAGGTAGTGCTGACACACTTGATGAACCATATAGAAAAATAAAATAAAATTGGATAATTCCCTCACATCATATGCAAAAATCAATTCCAGGTGGATTAAAGTCTTAAAGACAAAGGAAAAAACTGTAAAATATTTTAGAAGACAATACAGAAGAATATTTTAGGAACTCTGTGAAGTTTTTTTGAAATAAGACACTAAAAGTGCTATCCAAAAGAGAGAATACTGTTAATCTCAAGTACATTAAAAATACAAATTTATATTAATTGAAAAGACACCACAGAAAGAATGAAAATATGAACCACAGATTGGAAAATGAGCTTTGCTATCCATAAATATGATGAGGGTTTAATATCCAGAATGTGTAAAGAACACCTCTAAGGCAATAGGGAAAATTTAGTTTTCACATAGGAAAAGCAAAGAGAATTAATAGGAATTCACAAAAGAGGGAACCAAAATTCTCATAAATATATGAAAAAAATTCATCCTCATTAATAATAGAAAAATGGAAATTAAAAGAACAATTAAAAGTACCATTACATACCCTGCAGGTTAACAATACCAGGTGTTGGCCAGTATATGAAGCAACAGATGATTTCATGTAGGAAGGAATGTCAGCTGGCACAATTACTTTGTAATGCAGTGTGGCATTTACCTAGTAAGGTTGAAGATGTGCAAACCCTAAACCCAGCAGGTAATTCCTAGGGAAACTCTCATATACCTGACGCAGGAGACATACAAAAAATGTTGATAATGTAAAAAATCTGTGCACCAATGGTGGATTAGGTAAATAAATTGTATTTATTGATTTAGTATTCCTATAATAAAATAGTAAGTATCACTTAAATTGAATGAACTACAGCTAAACACATCAAAATTCATGTACTGCAGAATAAAATGTTGAATAATAGAAGCAAGTCACAGAAGAATACATTTAGCAAGATTCCATTGACCTGGAGTTCAAAAGCAGGCTGTCTTAGTCCATTCCAGTTACTATGGCATAAATACCATAGGCTGGGTGGCTTAAAGAGCAAAGACATACTTTGCACAGTTCTGGAGACTGGGAAATCCAGGATCAAAGTGTTGGCACATTTGGTGTCTGGTGAGGACTCGCTTTCTGGTTTATAGGGGCATTTTCTTGCTGTGTCCTCACATGGTAGAAGTGTGAGAGAGCTCTCTGGGGTCTCTTTTATAAGGGCACAAATTCCATTGATGAGGGCTCTACTTAATCAGCTCCCAAAGGCCCCAACACAATGGGGATTAGGATTTCAACATATAAATTTAGCAGGGAGGAACACATTTAGTCCGTAACACAGGCAAAATAAGTAATAATTATTTTAAACTTCATAGGTGATAAAACTTCTTTTAAAAATCAAGAAACAACACAGTTCAAAATAGTACTTACTTCTTGGAGGGGGGTGAATATATGATTTGGGAGGTGTATTAGTTTGTCAGGGTAGTCATAACAATATACCATAGACTGGGTGGCTTAAACAACAGAAATGTATTGTCTTATGATTATGGAGGCTGGAAGTTTAAGATCAAATGTTGGCAGACCTGGTTTCTTCTGAGGCCTCTTGCCTTGGCTCACAGATGGCCTCCTTCTCACTTTGTCCTCACAGGACATTTTCTCTGTGCTTGCACATTCTTGGTGTCTCTTCCTCTTCTTAGAAGGACACCAGTCATATTGGATTAGGGCCAACATTATGACCTCATTCAACCGTAACTATTTTTTTAAAGGTCTTACCTCCAAACAGTCACATTTCTAAGGTATTAAAAGTTAGGACTTCGGGCTTCCCTGGTGGCGCAGTGGTTGGGGGTCCGCCTGCCGATGCAGGGGACACGCGTTCGTGCCCCGGTCCGGGAAGATCACACATGCCGCGGAGCGGCTGGGCCCATGAGGCATGGCCGCTGAGCCTGCGCGTCCGGAGCCTGTGCCCCGCAACGGGAGAGGCCACAACAGTGAGAGGCCCACATACTGCAAAAAAAAAAAAAAAAAAGTTAGGACTTCAACATATGAATTTAGGGAGAACAATTCAGCCCATAATAGAAATTTTACACGTGGGAGGCCCTAATATACTGATTATATTCTAGATTTTTGCCTGGGCAGAGGAAGTGGGTTTTTATTCTATTACTGATCTTTGAACTGTTTGTATATGTATTCATACACTCTTTTGTATGTGTGCTAGGTGGAATCCTAAGAAGGCTCACCAAGTTTCCCTCCCTAATCCCCAGGAGTGTGAACGTGATGAGATATTACACTCTTGGTTATGTCACATTACATGGCAAAAGGGATTGATTTTGCAGATGTAATTAAGGTTACTACTCAGTTAACTAAATTAAACCAAAGAGTAATTATCCAGGTGGGCCTAGAGTAACTGTGTGGTTCCTAAAAGTTCTCTGCTGGCAGCAGAAGGGGAAATCAGAGAGATTTAAAGCATGAGATCCGTTCGATGCAAGGAATATATAAAAGCAACCTCTAGGAACCGAGAGTAACCCTGAGCCAACAACGAGTAAGAATAGGATACCTCAATCTTACAATGGCAAAGAACTGAATTTAGCCAACAACATAAATACTCTTGAGAATGGATTCATCTCCAGAGCCTCCGATGAAACTTCAGCCCAGCTGACACCTGGACTTTTGTCTTTGAAACCCTAAGCAGTTCTCACTATAATAATAATAATAATGATAATAATTGTGATGTGATACAGGTGTTAACTAATACCATGGTGGTAATCATATTGCAAAATATAAATGTATCAAACAAACATGTTGTACACCTGAAACTTATACAATGTTATATGTATATCTCAATTTAAAAAAGAAAAGCAGATAATCTAGTCAAGCCACCTGGACAGCTGACCTATAGAACTGTGAGATAATAAATAGGTTTATTTGAAGCCACTAAATTACAGAAATGTGTTACTTAGCAATGAACAGCTAAAACAGTACATATAATATAGTTCACAACAAGCTGTTTCAATAAAATGCAGAAGGGTTCTCCACAGCCTCTAAGCTCTGTATTTGTAGGCTGTTGCTTCAGAAAGTTGTCAAGTCAGCCTCTAGTGCCACTGGGCCATATTGAACTTATTTTGTATCCAAGTATGTAACAGAGAGATTTCCAGACAATCAAGAATTATCCATGATTCCTTACTGAGGACCATATATCTTTGTTTACTGTATGTGTTCATTGAATTCAAGGTTTAATCAGAACAATTCATTTCCTAACCGTGTTCCCATTTGAGAACATTTTCGTTTTTGGAAAGAGTGAAGTATGTTTTCAGAAATGAGAGCATAAACACTGGGCAATTGTCTTCCCATACTCTGCAGGGATAATGCTCAGCAGTTCCTGTATTCTCAGTCTAGCACATTTTGTAAGAAAATGGCAGCTTTGAAAAGCTCAGTACTGCAAAAGACCTGAATAGACATTTTTCCAAAGAAAAAATATAAATGATCAATAGGTACGTGAAAATATGCTCAACATTACTAGTCATTAGGGAAATGCAAATCAAAACTGCAATGAGGGCTCCCCTGGTGGCGCAGTGGTTGAGAGTCCGCCTGCCGATGCAGGGGACACGGGTTCGTGCCCCGGTCTGGGAGGAACCTACATGCCGCGGAGCGGCTGGGCCGGTGAGCCATGGCCGCTGAACCTGCGCGTCTGGAGCCTATGCTCTGCAACTGGAGAGGCCACAGTGGTGAGAGGTCCGCGTACCGCAAAAAAAAAAAAACAACTGCAATGAGATATCACCTCACACCTATTAGAATGGCCATAATGAAAAAGATAAGAGCTAACAAATGTTAGTGAGCATGTGGAGAAAAGGGAACTCTTGTGCACTTCTTGTGGGATTGTAAATTGGTGTGGCCACTATGGAAAACAGTATATGAAGGACGCTCAGAAAATTAAAAATACAGCCACTATATGATCGAGCAATTTCTCTTCCGGGATTATATGGAAAGGAAATGAAAACACTAACTCAGAAGGAAGTTTCATGTTCACGGAAGCATTATTTACAATAGCCAAGACATGGAGGATGCTAACTAAACTTATTCAGTAATTATTTCACAAAATATGTAATTCAAACCATTATGCAGTACACCTTAAACTTATACAGTGATGTATGCCAATTATATTTCAATAAAACTGGGGGGAAAGTTAAAAATAAAAAGACAGTACTAGAGGCTTCCATTCTCCCCCCACATCTTCACTACTTACATGATTTCTTTCCTATTGCACTAAGCACCTTCAGGTATCACCTGGACTTTTGCAATGAATTTGGGAGAAATAAAGTCAGATTGTGTCTGAATACACTGGCACCACAGCTCTTGGCTCTCACAGGGATCAGCTGTGTGAGAAAAGAAGAGCGAAACACTAGGAACAAAGACAGCCATGAGGCTTTATTCTTTACTTGAAATATGAAATCAATGCAGCAGGACGCTCAATTCACCAAATACTGTCAGAAATATTTAGGGAGACAATCACACAAGTCTAATCGTCTGCTATTATTATGATCAATGAACCTTACTGAGCATCTACTATGTTTGACCAACAATTTATTGCTTAAAAGTATGTATGGTCAATAAGGTAACTTGTTTAATGGTAAAATCAATTTGATTGCCTTCTATAAAACGTTTTAAACACCAAGTTTTTATGTGAATTCTATCAGTTGAAGGTAGCAATTTCTATCTGCCGAAATTTCTAAACTCCCTAAATGTATTTTCACTAATGTTGTTGCTGTCATCTCTAATAAGAGATAAGGACCTTATGGTCAGATATTTCTAGGAAGTTCAACAGATTTTTACAATTTAATTCAACAAGAAATTCTTTGATATTCCATAATCTAAATCTATGTTCTGCTTGGGTTTTAAGTTTATCGTTTCTACATTTTGCATTAATACCAGATTCAATCTCATTAGATCTGGAAACTTTTATGAATTTTTCCAGTGCCTAGGAGGGAAAGATAAAAGCCATAGCTGCCTTACCAGAGATGGCCAGGACAAGAAGAGCCAGCAGGAGGAGTATTTGTGAGCTCTCAGTAGCCATGTCTGTGCTTGATCTTGATCCTTGTCTGAACGGTGGAATCAATACTGCAACCCTCTTTTATGTGCTCTCTGTAACCCTGGGTAATTTTTGTTGTTCTTGCACACTCTTTTTCCACTGAAAAATAAAAGGAGCAGCTTATCAAGTGGCATGTTTGTCACTTACAAGCTAATAAGGAAGCTGGGTTTGTTTTTCAAGCTTTGTTTTAATTGGGGGGTTTGGGGCATGATGAGATGAACTCCTTGAACAGAGACGTTAACCCATTATTCCCTGAGGGTGAAACTGTATAATTGTGAAGGGTTCAGTGCCAGTTGCAGTTAGTAACTTACAGAATGGAATAAAAAAAAATGTCTATACATCTTTTCAAAGGTCATGTTTGTACAATGTAGGAAATGAAGATGCTTTTCCTCAGCAAGTATTTGCTTTTGGCTTTTGTGCCTATTTGCACAATACCACTCAAGGTTATAATAGAATCTTCCAAGCTCTAACTACCCTTACAATATAGGTAACCTATAAAGATACTGAATGAAGTTCAGATTACAACAACTGTTGTCCTGTCAAGAACAGTAAACTACAGTTTACTACTGGTTTGAAGGTAGCAGCTTCAATTTGCTTGAAGCTGAATTAACTAAAAGTGGATTATGAGCTTTTTTCCCTTAAGCAGTTTTATAAATGACCTTAATTATCCTATACTGACCACATTTTTTTTTTGACATTAACAAACCAAACACCAAAGCATTTGTTTCAATTTCCTGGGGCTGCCATAACAAAATAACAGACTGGGTGGCTTAAACAACAGAAATTTTTTGTCTCACAGTTCTGGAGTCTAGAAGTCCAAAATCAAGGTGTTGGCAAGGTGGTTCTATCTTAGATCTATGAGGGCAGGAGCTGTTCCAGGTGTGTCTTTCCTTGGCTTGTAGATGGTCATCTTCATCTTCACATGCTGTTGTCCCTGTGCACACGTCCAACTCCAAATTTCCCCTTTTTGTGAGGACACCAGTCATATTGGATAAACCACTCCAATGACCTGACTTTATTTTGATTACCTCTGTAAAGACACTATCCCTAAATGAGGTACTGGGGGTTAGAATTTTAACCTATGAATTTGGGGGGTGGGAGTCGGGGGGACACAGTTCAACCCATAACAACATTTAACTGAAGAATCAGTGATTACTCAGGGCAGATATATTCTGAGGTAAACTTATTCTAAATAATGTCCTCTCTTTTGCCAATTCTCACTGAACATCCATTACATGACAGGGCCTTTGCTGGACTCTAAGTATTTAAAGAATAAAAATTGAGTTTCTGCTCTTGAGAAGTTCATAGTCTGTGTGGAGAGGCAGACATGTAAGCAGGTTAAACTAGATGGTGATCTGTGTTATAATATAAGCACCCTGGAGACAGAGGAGGGAGGACCTCCCCTGCAGAGCCAGGAAAGACTTTACAGGGGAGGCAACGCTGGAGTTGTTAAAGATGAAAGAAGCTCATATTAACAAAAGGCTGACAAACATGTAAGACAGAGAAATGCACAAAGAGACATAGCTTTGTGAAGGGCTGCTATGGTCTGAATGTTTGTATCTTCCCCAAAATTCACATGTTGGAATCCTAACCCCTAATGTGATGGTGTTAGGAGGTGGGAGTCTTTGGGAGGTGATTAGGTTATAAGTGTGGGGCCCTCATGAATGGGATTAGTGCCCTCATAAAAGAGACCCCATAGGGTTGTCTCATCCCTTCTGTCATGTGAGGATACAACCCAGAAGAGGGACTTCACCCAACCATGCTGGCTACCTGACCTTGGACTTCCAGGCTCAAGAACTGTGTGAAATAACTATCTTTTGCTCATAAGCCACCCAGTCTGTGATATTTTGTTGGAGCAGCCCAGATGGACTAAGACAACAGTATTGGCATATTAAGAAAGTGGGAAAAAATTATTTAAATCTTAAAATGAGATAAGTAACAATAACTTGACAGCATTCAATTGACCCATCAGATCTTGGCCTTTATACAAACAAAAATGCTGAAAATAAGTTAGAAACACTATTCAGACACAACCTTAATTCTTTGAGTCTCATTTTTCTTCTGTACCAAGTAGAGATCACGAAATACTATGTTATCAACATGTTTAGATATTATGATGATAATAAGGAAGGATACAAAGATAAAATAACCAAATATTGAAAGACTCAAAATAATTCAGTTTTCCAAAACTTAAAAAATAGACTCAGGACATATGATAGTTATTAACGAGTTTGCTAAAGAAAATAGAGCTCTGGAAATCGACATTGAACTTCTGTTGGGTCTCTTTGATCAACAGTAAGTCACATACGGTTAGGGAAAGGATACCCAGAGATGTTTAGGCTGAGCAATTCTCAGACCTAGAATTGGGGTGGGGAGATACTTGAGGTCTGACTTGTTAGAGTGGAGAGATCTTGTGAGCACTCAGGGCATTCAGTAGAGACAAAGAAGAGGCATGACTTAGCAGTACAGTGAAGTGAACCCTAAGCAAAGAACTCTCTCTAGACCACACTGATAAAGCTTAAAAACAAGCCTCAAAAAGATCAAGCTGATACTCCAATAACTTAACTGCTTGCCAGAACAGAGGCTAAGACTCCGAAAGAAAAAACAAAATCTTGATGCTCCACAATAGAATATTCAGTTTTCCGTCACCCAATCAAAAATTACTACACATGCTGAGAAGTAGAAAATCATAACCCATAGCCAGGAGGAAAATTCAGGCAATAGAAATAGACTCAGAAATGACAGAATTATAGAATTAATAGACAAGGATTTTAAAATAGCTATTGTAGATATGCTAAAGCATTTAAAAGAAAATATGAACATAATGAAGAGAGAAGTGGAAAGTATATATATATATATGTAGTGCAACTTCTAGAAATGTCCAACTAGAAAATAGAATACACATCTGCTAACTCCTGACCTTCAGTGAGAGTTGTCTCATGACAGGCCATCCCACCTGTGAGCTGAGCAAACTCCTCTGCCATTCCCGCCTCTATACCCACAAATGGAGAAAGCTCCCAGGAAAAGAAGCAGGAGAGAGGAGCTTGAGTTGAGAAGCCACTAGCATATATAGATGTTGCCCACTGCAACTTCGGAACTCATCAATAAGCACAGGGGATATGAGTGGGGCACCAACAGTGAAGACAGGATGAGCCCTTCCCCTTGTTATTTGTATGAGTAGTCAGAGAAAGGAGAAATAGCATCTGTGATTCTGGATTGCCCCCATTGTGCTATTGCAGGTCTGCCACCTCTGCCACCTCCCAGTGTTTCTCCAGTTACTTCTGGAAGTCCCAAGAGGACATCTCAATATGACTCACAAAGAAGTACTCACAATGACAAAATGGGGTAAGCCATATTTTCTCCTCTCCAGCTCTAGCTCACTTAGTAACATTGCTCAGGAAATCTCAGTCACTGTTGCCATTGCTGTTTCCCACTGATGATCTCTCAAAGTTGTGATGTGACACATAATATTCTTTTCCTACTTACTTCATCCTATGACCACTACCTCACATGCCTTTTCACTTCCTGCCATAACATGTCCAGCGGGAACTGCCTTGTACTAGGAAAGTCTCGGGGAAATTTGGTGTGAAAACTATACTACATATCCACCTGGTCCAGGACTGAGACTGAGACAACACCCATGGAGTTGGCCTGAGGACCAAGGGCAGATTCCTGGAGCCATTGATAACATTTAAATCCCTGCACAACTTCAGAAAGGGTATTCTGTTTTACCTTTATTGTATAGAAGGGAAAATAAAGTTAGGTCAAGGAACTTGCCCAAGATCACTCAGTCCACAACTGATAGAGCTGGAAGTTACTCCAAAGTAAATCTGATTCTTTGAAACGTTTGCCTTTAATCACCATGTGAACAGAAACATCAATCTCCTTTTTAAGCTGCATGTTCTTTCTGTATTGACAAGAGCTAGGTGGCCAGTATAGCAAACTCCGTGTTTGAGGGTGAGGACTGGTCTTAGGTGTGAGGTCTTAACTGAACCCTCTGAGTCCCACTTGTCAACATTTTCCCATGTCCTCTGATTTGGGGTTAGTGAGTGAATGCTAGCATTTATGGAGCGTCTAGATAGCTTACATTTATTTACTCTGTAATTCACAAAGTTTCTTCCTTCTCATCTCGATCATAATCAATACATTGGAATTATGAAGAGATTATCATTTTTAACTTTTCTAAGTGTGAAATAAAGCACACAGAGGTTATTTTTTGCTACGTAGAGCCCTTATTTACCCAGCTACTTGGAGCAAGCCTGAACTTGATCTCAAGTATTCAGGATGCCAGCCTCACCTTGTTGCCTCTGCTGAAGGCCTTTACCTAGGGCTTAGGATTTCCTGAATGAGTCCTGAATCAGAGAAAACACACACCCCACACATCTACAAACATTGTTCCTTTTCAGGTTTGGAGTGTGGTTTCTTTTAAATAAGAATCAGGACTAAATTACCTTGGGTTTTTTCCATAAAATAAATAATAAAATTAATGATACGATGTGCAAGTAGATTCAATCACATCCTTAATTATGTTACATGTAAATATTAACATAGAGTCTTTGAAAACCAAGCAACACATAAAGTGATCTTTCTTCACGTGACGTAACAACTTTGTTTCTGTCTTGGAACATGGTGTACTGCAATTATCCTGGGACAATGTTGAAGACCAAGTTCTAGGGTGATTTCTCAGGCTGAACAATCCATCAAGTTCCCTAAAATTGCACCAGGAAGCGTGGGAACTAACACATTCAAATCTTAAAACCATTCTACTCTATTTGATAAACTGGCATAAAGGGTTGGGATAAATTTAAACTCACTTGTAGTTACTTATAAATGAAGGTTATAAAATTGAACCAAAATATCAATTAGATCTTTTTATAGATTAACTAATCAGCCACTCACTTCTACTGATGACACAAATTATTTGGGTTTTGAAGAAAAAGTCCTCTTTATCAGCATTTCACCATCAGTTTCATTAAAATGTTAACAATTCTTTGAAAAATCCTTTAGCAAAAGCAATGAAATGAGAGTTCTTGTTAAGATAGCTACAAGAATGAGAATGTTAATCAGGCTCTCTGACTTCAGACTATACTACAAAGCTACAGTAATCAAGACAATATGGTACTGGCACAAAAACAGAAAGATATCAATGGAACAGGATAGAAAGCCCAGAGAGAAACCCACGCACATATGGTCACCTTATCTTTGACAAAGGATGCAAGAATATACAATGGAGAAAAGACAGCCTCTTCAATAAGTGATGCTGGGAAAACTGGACAGTTACATGTAAAAGAAGGAAATTAGAACACTCCTTAACACCATACACAAAAATAAACTCAAAATGGATCACAGACCTAAATGGAAGGCCAGACACTATAAAACTCTTAGAGGAAAACATAGGCAGAACACTCTTTGACATAAATCCCAGCAAGATCCTTTTTGAGCCACCTCCTAGAGAAATGGAAATAAAAATAAACAAATGGGACCTAATGAAACTTAAAAGCTTTTGCACAGCAAAGGAAACCATAAGCAAGATGAAAAGACAACCCTCAGAATGGGAGAAAATATTTGCAAATGAAGCAACTGACAGGATTAATCTCCAAAATATACAAGCAGCTCATGCAGCTCAACATCAAAAAAACAAACAACCCAATCCAAAAATGGGCGGAAGACCTAAATAGACATTTCTCCAAAGAAGATATACAGACAGCCAACAAACACATGAAAGAATGCTCAGCATCACTAGAGAAATGCAAATCAAAACTACAACGAGGTATCACCTCACACCAGCCAGAATGGCCATGATCAAAAAATCTACAGACAATAAATGCTGGAGAGGGTGTGGAGAAAAGGGAACCCTCTTGCACTGTTGGTGGGAATGTAAATTGATACAGCCACTATGGAGAACAGTATGGAAGTTCCTTAAAAAACTAAAAATAGAACTACCATACGACCCAGCAATCCCACTACTGGGCATATACCCTGAGAAAACCATAATTCAAAAAGAGTCATGTACCACAATGTTCATTGCAGCTCTATTTACAATAGCCAGGACATGGAAGCAACCTAAGTGTCCATTGACAGATAAATGGATAAAGAAGATGTGGCACATATATACAACGGAATATTACTCAGCTATAAAAAGAAATGAAATTGAGTTATTTGTAGTGAGGTGGATGGACCTAGAGACTGTCATACAGAGTGAAGTGAGTCAGAAAGAGAAAAACAAATACTGTATGCTGACACATATATATGGCATCTAAAAAAAAAAATGGTTCTGAAGAACCTAGGGGCAGGACAGGAATAAAGACGCAGACGTAGAAAATGGGCTTGAGGACACGGGGAGGGGGAAGGGTAAGCTGGGATGAAGTGAGAGCATGGCATGGACATATATACACTACCAAATGTAAAATAGATAGCTAGTGGGAAGCAGCCACATCTCACAGGGAGATCAGCTGGGTGCTTTGTGACCACCTAGAGGGGTGGGATAGGGAGGGTGGGAGGGAGACGCAAGAGGGCAGGGATATGGGGATATATGTATACGTATAGCTGATTCACTTTGTTATACAGCAGAAACTAACACAACAATGTAAAGCAATTATACTCCAATAAAGATGTTAAAAAAAATTAAAAAGCAAAAAACAAAGAATGAAAGAATTTTTTAAAGAGGTAGACTTGAGTAACAAGGTAGCAAGGAGCTCTGTATAAAAAACAGCAATATATTACCATAGTGACTCTCACAGGAGGGGGAGGGGCCGGTGCACAGTTTGGAAAAGTACATTCTTGAGTAGGTGAGAGCCAAGGGGAGTGACAGCTACCACCAGATGAAATTAAGTGTAACTTATAGTTTGATTTATCTGTGTAGCAAATGAATGTCCAGGAGGAGAAAAGGAGTTGGGAAACACTGATGTAAATCATCAGATTATCTAGTAAAGATAGACTTTTTTTCCTCAAAAAAATGAAACAAAACTTGTTTAGTTTGAAATACTTTATTTTCATGTTCTTTTTAAATCAATAAATATTTAAACTTCTCTTTTGTAAGATACAGAAAAGCACTGCATAATTAACACTAACAAGGCATTATGCCTTACAAGAGAGACATAAAATGTCCAAAAGATATTTAGAACATTGTAGTTCTTAAAGCGTCAACATGAGGAATGCTGACCACATATTGTGAAATCATTTCAATAAATAATAACTAACATTCTTTTAAACATTTACAAAAGTAGATGTACACATACATCCCCCCATGCTGACAATGACCTCACTATTTGTTTGGAGGCCCCAGTCTCTGTCACAGGGGCTGGCATGCTGTGGGCTCCTCAGAAATCTTAGTTTAATGACTGGAGAATATTTGCAACCCTTCTACTTCAAACTAGATAAGAATCAGGACTAAATTAACTGGGGTTTTTCTCATAAAATAAATAATAAAATTAATGATACGATGTGCAAGTAGAATCAATCACATCCTTAATTATGTTACATGTAAATATTAACAGAGTCTTCGAAAACCAAACAACACATAAATAAATAAATAAGTGGGAGAACCCTCCTAAGAGATGTTCAAACATATTAAGCCCGATCCAGGTGGCCTCAGGAGCTGGCGATTCCTCTTTTTTCTCTTTGATCCCTGTAAGGGCAGGGCCTACTTCAGGAACAGCCATCGACGAGCTTCCTCCTTCCCTCCAGGTCAGTTGGATCTGTCCCTGTAAGGAGAAAAGGTCTTCCTTACTAGCTGCTCCAGAAAGCCGACTGCACAGCACTCTTCTCCTGTCCTGCTCCTTGGTTTCCAGAGATTTCTGAGTCCAGTCTTTCCAGCCTGGCACCAAGTGACTACTGCCTGTAACCCACTATTGTGTGTGGCAGAGGCCTCTAGGCTCTTAGAGACTCTTATTTAGGAATGAGGGTGGGGTCTGTGCTCTCCACTGTATTATGGCGACAAATGGCCAGGATTACTCTCTCTACCTGTCCCACTGGGCCTAACTTAAGCCACAGAGCAAACCGATTTGGTAGCTACTACTGTTTTCCTTGTTTTCCTAAGTCTTAGATAAACCAAATAATTGTCCTTGAGTCACATGGCTAATAGGCGCTGGAACCCAGATTTGTACCCAGTACTGTGTCACTGCAAAGTCCCAGCTCTTCACCACTAAGCTTTAGTGCCTATGTTGTAGAAAACCAGGGTTCTGCTTTTCAGGTGTGAGGTCCAGAAAGAACTGGGAGAAAAAAAATGCCTGTGTTTTTTAAACAGGTGGAAAGCTTTTCAGCATAACTGCCCATGTTAATGAAAGCAGCTTAACCCACATTCATTTGAATGGGGAGGGTCAGGGGCCAGGATGGAAGGCACTGAAAATACCCTTCTGGCAACAGAGCAGATTAATGATCTTAATGTCAAATTTAATTGTGGAATAATGGTTTTTCAGTCCTTCGGCTAAATCCTGGGTTTCTCTGATATAATTTTCAGGAGGCAGATGCCTGACTCTAGTCACACGTGTGAATAAAAACCATAACTCACTTGTTTAGCATCTTGTTGATGATTCTTTTAACCATGGGAGCTTCAGGGTTGAGGCAAACTTCCTGACCAGCCTTGAGAGTGGCTCTGCAGAGAGAAGGGAGAATCCACGTGAGGTCGGGCTGGGGGTCGGGCTGGGGTCGTCGGGAAGGAGGGGGTGACGAGCACAGCAACAGCGGCGGCACTTACACGACTTCCGTTTGGCCGCAGTGGGGTCCCGGGGGCGTCATCTTCACGCTCTGGATGTTCTTGAGGTGAATCCCCTGCACGGTCTGCAGGCACTGGCAGCGCAGTTCGGTGACCACAGGCGCCCCTGCGGGGAGGACAGACTCGGTCAGGGGGCTGTCCCGGGATGGGCCCCCACCCGCCCCCGTCCCGCCCTGGGGGTGCCGGGAGCCGGGTCTCACCTGCTGCGCGCCGGCCGGCGGCCACCAGGACCAGGAGCAGTAGCGCGGCGCGGAGGAGCCGGGCGGCGGCGGGGGTCGCGGCGCGGGACATGGGGTTCAGCTCGGAGGGTCGCTGCCTGCGGCGGGAAGGCGGGCTGGAGGGCTGGCGGAGCGGATTCTGTGGCTCCCCGAGCCGGGCGAAGCCCTTTTATGCCGATCGGACAGGGGCTGGCAGCCCAGGGCCAGGGAAATTCCCCGACGCACTGGCGTTCCCGGGTCCGGAAGGAGGGCGCGGCCCCGCGGGCCTCCCGCGTAATCCGCGCTCTCGGGGAGGGGGTGAGGTGTCGTCTCTGCGCCGAAATCCCCGCAGGGGGAGTGAGTCGCCAGCACCCCTGGGGTACCGCCTGCGAGGGCGGCCGTGGGCGCCTGGCCACCCCTGGTCTCCGGGCCGAGAGCGGGGAAAGCGCTGGGGGCGGATTCGCGAGACCCTCACAGGGGTGGAGAGACAGTTTTAGGGAGACTTCTGTTTCTTTAGTTATCAGATCTGGGAGAATTAAAGAGGAGTAAGCGGGTAGATTTTGCTTAGCTGTCTGTCCTCTAACTCTATATATCCTGTCTCTCTAAATTTCGATTTTGCTTATTTCATACCTGTGGAATGAATGCTGTCAAAAATACAGCCGACATCTCGGAATCCAGAGAAGAACGTTCAGCTTATTCCTCATGTTATATATTCTCAAATCACACTTAGAATATCTTGGTTATGTTTTCCATTTGGTGGGAACTGGGATCAGTTGTCAAAGGTTGAATCCGGGGTTAATTTCAGTGAAAGTTGAGGGCCATAACACGACCTAGGTTTTTGGGTCCTGCTCAAATTCCTTCTCTCAGCAATGTTGGAATTCCAAAATTCCCTGCAGACCTCCTTTTCCACGTATGGAGGGTTGAGTTGATCTAAGAATATGGAACTGGTGGCCACGCTGAAGCTGCGGGTGGGCTAGTCGGGGTCACCTCTTCTGGTTCTGTCCTTGGACAAAATAGCACATGGACACCAGGGAGTGGGTACCTGCTGCATAGCACGCTTACTCCGGATGTGCGCGGCTGAAACATGAAACGTCGAATCACACGTGAAACACCGTTCCATTCACTGAAGGGGGACCTTCAGTGTTGGTCTTCCTTTTTCTTGACACAGTGACATGCCTCTCTTTTCTGACCAGGAATTTCAGTCTCTTCACCTGATGTCTTTACTAGTTTTTCATCAGAAGTCTTAGAGCTCTAGCATTGACTCAACATTAAATCTAGAGGATTGGATTCGGACATCTTGGAGACACGGAGTATCATGGGAGTGGGAAGAGGAGAAAGAAATGGCCTCTGGCCCAGGGATGGGTGTCTAGGGCCCGGGCTCTGGGCAGCTCAGCTCAGTGAGGGAGAGCTTGGATCCCGCAGTAAGCCACCCCGCCTGCAGCGAAGCCGCTTGCATTTAGTTGCCACCTATTACCTGGACATTGTTAAATGTTTCTTTGCCTACCCCACGGTGGTTATGAGAAATGAGTCAACGTGTGTGAGAGCCGGCAGGGATTAAATGCCTTATAAAAGTTTATTAAATAAATAGAAATAGCTTTTCCCAACAGCACCTAAGCAGAAACTCTACCTGTTGTGAATCCTTCTATATCCAAGAAACCAAAAAAAAAAAAAAAAAAAAAGGTTAATGGAAAAGTTCACTCCCCAATTTTTCTCTTTATATTTAAAAAATTTCTGAATCAGGCTTTCTGAAAGGAAGGCACAGCTACACTCTACTAGGAGATGCACTTACGTTGGATTTTTTGTTGTCGTTGTTTTTACTTTTGAGAGCTATCATTGATTTATTTTGTAGTCTTACTTTCAATCACTTCATCTGTTAGAAAAGAGTTTGAATTAAAGACTCCCCACCTTATTTATTGGAAAAGGTTTTTAAAATGAAAGACTGTCTTTAAAAATACTCTAGTGTTTTTCAGGATGATCCTGTGAGAAACACCGGGGAAATTAAAGGGATATTAACATTTGTATTAAGCAGTAGGAAATGAAAAATAATCTAAAGGCTATAAAATATGGTGACAAGCTCAGGAATAATTGACAGTTTGTGTGATCTCTCCCCTTGTTATCAATTGTTTTTTGGATTTCATGGGAAACTGGCCCAGATATACAAAAGTTAGTCTTTAAAAGTTCTAAGATATGTTGTTTTGTTTTCTAATCATAAATAATGCAGACTGAGTTTCTAAAGTTTATAAAAGTTAGAAAGGCAGGAAGAGATGATTTTTTCCTCTCATCTCTCTTAGCTTTTGTCTATGGAACAAACTTTAACAAGTCACTGAAAATTTGCTTTTTTCTTCAGCAAACATGGTAGCTGACCAATTAGAAGAGCACACAGGGTTCTGAGTAAATATGAAAGAGGCTGCTTCCTTTATTTAGTTGCCATATACCATTGGCAAGTTATTAAACCTCTGTACCCACTCCGAGATGCAGCACAATCATTTTGTGCTAAATTCCAGGCTCTCTTCTAAGAGTTATATAAATATTGACTTGTTCAATCTTCCAAACATCTCTGTGAGAGTATTTATTATTATCTTTGTGGTACTTTAAGGTTACAAATAAGGAAACTGAGGTGCAGAGAGGTTAAGGAACTTCCCTAAGGTATTGAACCTTGGGTCTCTTACCCAGACAGAATGGCTTTTAACCATTGTGCTATGCTAAAAATGCTCTATGATATATGGTTAAAAATTTCCAGAGAGGAGTGATTTTTAAAAATCTGTTTATCATTCCACTAGCTGAATGTTTCAATTTTTTTTTATTTTAAAATGCAAACACAGACAAAGGTCATACACCTCCATAGTTTGGTTTCACTAACAGCATAACTCTCTCCTGTGCCATTGATATAGCCTGTTATATTTTCTTAAAGTGTCCAATTCTGAAAAAATAGTAACTTTACCATAGAGAAATCTGGCAAACATTCCCTTATCCAAATGATGATGATGAAGGTTAATATCATCAATGTGATGTCAGGTTGATATCATGTACCCTTGATATAACGTGATGAGAAGGTCACCTCACCTCTTTGGTATTCTTTCCAACAGTTCATAACCCCAGTTCAACTATAAGAAAAACATTTTTCACGCCTAAATTGGGGACTATTAAATAGCTGACCAGCATTCTCCGAAAATGTCAAAATCATGAAACTTGGGAAAGACTAAGAAACTGTCACAGTCCAGAGGAAAGTACAGAGACAAGAAAACTAAGTGCAGTGTGGTACCTGGGTTGAATCCTGGAACAGAAAGAGGATAGTAGGTGGGAAAACTGGTGAAATTCAAATAAAGTATGGAGTTTCATTAGTAGTAATGTGCCAATATTGGTTTCTTAGCTTTGGCCAATGTACCATGTAATGTAAAATAGTACAATAGGGGAAACTGCGTGAAGGGTACACAGAAGTTTTTAAAAATCTTATTTTTCTAAATCAAGTAGAATACCACTACAATGAAATCAGTGGACATGCATGCTTTACCTGGTAGCTTCCTAGAAAGGGAATTAAGTTTTTGTTGAGTTCATATTTGTTTAAATATGAAAATCCAAAGTATCTGCTGCCCCATTTTGGACACATCATCATGTTTCATAGGCTTAAATAGTTTGTCTTCAGCATTAATCATGCTATGCAAATCTATTTCTTGTAACTGGTGAAAAACAGAAAGTGTTTGCTGTAATGGTCTCCAGACGCAAGCCCAAACTGACGTAAATGAAAGTATTCACCAGTTTATCTACTGGAACTACGAAAAAAAAAAAAAAATGAAGCATGTCAAGGGGTAGCCAACATCTGTAGATCATGTAGAATTTGACTCCTGAAGATGACAATCAAAATCACTTGCTTTTGGAAATGAAGTAAAAAAGGAAAGATTTCTTTTTTCATTGCTCTTTTCTCCTTCTTATGCCATTTGAATTCATGAGATCCTCATCAACAAAAGTGCAGAAATATTTATACACAAAGGAATGCTTAGTCTAGTACAATAAACAAATTCATGTTCCTGTTTGAGCAAGTGCTTCTTTAAGCCAATTACTTTTGCAAAAGTTGAAGACCAGTTTTTTGTGCACAATCTTTAAACCCACACAAGCGATGACTGTTAATGAAATGGAATAAGCTTTAAAATGGAAGCTTTGGTGGTGAAACTCCATTTTCCCTGCAATCCGTGTGAATCTTTTGGAATCGACAATGCGTGAAATCCAGGATGCTCACGTCTTGTAGGCCCGCTGTCATTGCTGCAGCAACCAGCCACAAGCAGATGTGAACTTACAGCTCCTCGCCTCAGCTCTGCTTTCTGCACCAAAGTTTCTTTGTCACTGCACTGAAAAGTCGCTTGCCAAATAGGGAACAGCAGGCACTAAGTATTCCCCCCTCTTTCATGTTTTAGGCAGATATTCTACATGACTTCTCAAAGGATACCTAACAGGATTGAACCCCTGCCACACCCTCTTTTCCTATTTCACTCTTCCCAATTACCCAGTCCCATACATAGGGATAATTTCCCCCAAATGAATCTGCCTGCATGGTAGGCTGATGACTCAGGCTCTGCTTTCTGAGGGGAAACCTTAGCTCCAGGGGACACTGCTCCATCCTGAAAACTAACCCAACTAACCATGCCGATTGGCAGGAAGATATGGGCAGTGTCGCTTTACTCTACTCCAAGCTTGCTGTTAGAACTTATTCCCTCTCAACTTCCATCTATATTTACCCTAGAATGATCTCGTCTGATGTAATGACTCTGGCTCTAAGGGGAGAAAAACAAAGATGTCAAAACATGATATTAAATTCCTGGATCCATTCCACCTCTACAGGCAAATGGCATTAGTGTGTACAGGCATCAAGGTGTAGGGGAGGAAAACTTTTCCCTTCTTCCCTTCTTGGTTCTTTGGCTGGCCTAATGATTAAATAGACATAAGACAGAATAACAGGAGAAAAACAAATTTAATTTCGTACAGACAGGAGCCCCATAAAAATATAAGACTCAAAAAAGTGACCAAAGTAGGCAGCTTTTATACCTTTTAGACAATGTAACAATCCATTTGTGAAGCATGAAAAAGACAAAGGGGTTTGGGCTTGGGGTAGTAAATTAGTGAAGAAGGAATGAGTTTTGTTTATACAGCCGTTTGGGCCCTAGATTCTCTAACTCTCTCGATAAGGATGTCTCTTTTTCACCTGGTGCAGGAAGAGTACCTTTCACATGGGAAATTTATTTCCTGCATTCCAGGGGACAAAGGAGGGTCAGAGTATCCTTCTTGCACCAGCTGTTTCTTAACAAACTTTAATTCAAAATAATCAATATGCCAGTGAATCTCGTAGTATTGAAAATAGATCAGTTCAGTTAAACATCTGTGTCTCATTTTAGGAGGTGGTAATGCAGCTGGGCTCCCAAAGTTAGGTCTCTATTATGTGGGAAATAAGGTAATTAATAAGACATTAATAAGGACACAAAAGAAAAAACAACAGTTAATTATTGCATCAAATTGTAAACCAATTTCTGAGTTTTGAGGGTAGCTAGTTGAGAATATTTCTAGATGCCAGGCTCAGAGCATCTTCAGATAGATTGAGGAGAGGCAATGACACCATGACAGATTTCCCTTGTTTATGGTTTGAATGTTTCTGGTGATCTTTCTAAGTGGCACACACAGCCACTGGCATGAAGACTGTTTATATGTGAGCTGTTGTGGTGATTCCTCTGAAGTTTATATCAGGTTGTCCAACGTTAGTTTGCGTGGCTTTGAGGTTTTCGTGTGTGTGAGTGTCTCGGGGGGCAGGGTGTGTGTGTGTGTTTGGGCTGCACCATGAGGCTTGCAGGATCTTAGTTTCCGGACCAAGGATTGAACCCGGGCCACGGTGGTGAAAGCGCTGAGTCCTAACCACTGGACCACGAGGGAACTCCCTTGTGTGGCTTTGGAATAAGGCAGTTTTACTTCTCAATGATTTCAAGTCAGAAAGGTGGGAGAAATATTGGAAACGATAGTCTGGATAGTTGTAGCCGGATATTGAAGGAACCTAGAAGAATTCAGGATCTTACAGGGTTAAAGGTAGAAAAGGAAATCTCAAATGTAATTAACGGAACTAGAATCTAATATCCCTAAAGGTGTATTACTGAAACATAAGTTTTCTCTCTGTAGACATTCTAATGTTTATCAAAGATAAACACTAATAAGACTCATTTGTTTACAAATGGAGGCTAATTTCAATAAACTTGGCCTGGTTTTTACATAAGATCAGCAAGAATGGAGATTTGCCATATAGGCTCTTTTATGCTTGCTTCGCTGGAAGTTTTCATAAGGAATCTCAGATAGGACTTTTCAAAAGCCTCTTGAGGCTAGGAAGCCAAGGCAAAGACGTGCCATCAGGTTCCATACCTACAGATTTAGGTTAGTTCATCTCTTCTCTAGCACCCACTATATCTTGAGGTTCCTGTACCTGCCAGGGAGTGTCCTTCTTACCTGGTAAAGCTGCTGTGGACCCTGTAAACAAGTACCAGGCAGATTTTTTCAAGGAAATGTATTGGCTCCAAAAGTCAACCTTAAAGCTGTCTGGTCATATCTGAGTCAATGGACATCTCTCCCAAATATGACATTCCAGTCGAAGCCTTGGTAAAATAACCTATGGATCCAATTGTGTTGTGTTACGAGGAGAATGGAATATCAGTGAACTCAGGCTAATAACTATATTGCCATGAAAATAAAAATACTCACTGAAGGTCACTTAATTCTGGAGGACTCAGGTAGGGAGAAATAAAGAAATGTTGCATCTTTGTTCACAAAAGGATATTTCACTAAATTTCTGTAAGTCAGAGATAGCTTAAGAGGAAAGGTTTCCTTATATCTGGAAAACAAAAGACTAAAGAACCAGCAATACTTTTTTTAAATCATAAAAATTATAATCATTCTTCTCAGTTCATTCAGCCCCAGGTAATCAATTTTGTTGATCTTGATATTTTGTTAGCAGTTTGATGAAGCCATCAGTTTTTCTTTTTTTCTTCATTAGAATTCTGCAATTTTTTTTAAAGAAAACATTTTTAACCTTACAGTACATTGAACAGTACAGTAGTACAGTACAACAGCTGGCATACAAGGGCTGGCATCGAGTGAACAGGCAAGAAGCGTTACTGACTGGAGGAGGGAGAGGGGGTGGGAGATGGTAGAGCTGAAGGACCATCGGCAATAGGAGACGAGGGCAAGCTTCAGTTTCACTCACACCTGACATTGATGGCACAGACTCTTGTTCCTTGCTGGGTTCAATTCTCTCTACCGTCCTGAAGAAATGATCCAGTGATGCCTGGGGAGCAGCTCTTTTTTTCTCATCATAGATGATGTGGTAGCACTGGACTGCATTCTGAATGGCTGCTGCAACCTTCCTGTACCATTCTAGGTTCCCGTCCTGTGCCTCAAAAACTAACAGTGCCTCCTCAAATAAAGAAAATCCCCTTGCCATTTCCTGCGATGTGAACCTCTGCGGTTCTTCAGTTACTTCTTCCTCTTGTCTCTCTTTGTCCTTTCTCAGGGGCTCCGATTCCATCAGGTCTTCATTTGTAAGCTCCTCATATTACACAGCAAGGAATTCAATGAAGTCGTCCTCTTGCAGATCTAGCTTGAAATAAAGATACTGTACGACTGTACTCTATACAGTACTGTACAGTAAAGTACACAAAAGCACAACCACTTGTAGAGGATGCACGCACATGGCAACGTATGCCAGACACGTGAACTAACTTATGTGATTGGACATGCGAACACATGTTCGCACCTTTGAAAGTTCACATCTTCAGGGGACTTACTGTATTATTCAGCCTTAAAAAAGAAAGAAATCCTGTCACATGCTACAACACAGATGAACCTTGAGGATAATGTGCTTAGTGAAATGAGTTAATCACAAAAGACAAATACTGTGTGATTCAACTGACATGAGGTACCTAGACTCGTCAAAATCCGACACAGAAAGTAGAATGGAGGTTGCCAGGGGCTGAGTGGAGGGAGGAAGGGGGAGTTCTGTAATAGTTATAGAATTTCAATTTTGCAACTCAAAGAGTTCTGGAGACTGCATAGCAATAGGAAGGTACTGAATTGTGTACTTAAAAGTGGTTAAGAGGCAAATTGTATTTTAACACAATGTTACCACAATTAAAAACAAAAAATAAAAGAAACAACAGAAAATAAGTTGGTGAAACCATAAGTTCTTTGGCTAATCAGTCTGGTAGGTTTTCCCCTTTTATCCTTCATTATTCTGAATTTTGAGCTTGAGCCTAACTTCACGTAGTTACTTGGCATTAAACGAGCCCTCTGGGCAGAATGTGTGGCCCAGTACTACTAAGGCACCCCAAAAGAGATAGTTATCCTTAAACCAAACAATATTCCAAAGAAAGCTGTACCTTCACCACAATGTTTTGTGAAGATTGATGGATTTCCTTACATTAGTTTTAGAATTCTGTAATTTCTTACCCAGTTCAGATGGTATATTCATAAACACATCAGAAACATGTATTCTAGAGTACTTGTTAGAGTCCTTTCCATGAATTTCTTTGAAGATGAAAAACATTTGCAAGAAAACTTTTGCCAAAGAATCAGAGTAGAACAGTAACTGTAAATGAGAAAAGACTTAAAAATTGCAACGGTTAAAGAGCAGATGAGAGTTTAGTGCAATGCAATTGACACGAAACTTTAGTAATTTCTGTGACACCAATATTTTAGGATAATTAGAATTACAATAACACTATACCAGGATATATCAGATTTTCTTTGGAATTTCAGGTAATTTCTAGAACACTTATATTAATAACATTCTCCCATACAATCTAACCTAAGAAGGTTTATCATCACGTATTTAGCAATGCTTTCCATGTAATTTAATGTACCAAATAAGCATAATTAATGTAATCTCTCTCTCTCTCTACTCTCATTCTCCCTCTCCCTCTCTATTTTTATATGGAGAGAAAAAGAATCTTTTAAGATGTTCCAAGGGACCTCTGGAAAATCCCAAAGTTAGGTTGTGGTCAAAAAATTTTACTAAGAATTTGATTTGAGGAAGTTTGTCAAAAACATCAAAAAGTTTTGACACTTGACCAAAAAGGATCACAGGTCATCATGAAACAGTACCTCATTATTCATTTAACCAAAGGAACAGTAACAGATTTCAAAGGCAAATCTAGAAGGTTACATAATTCTGAACAAAATTTAGCTGTTTCAATATTTGGAAGACTTGGTTTATTAAATAATCAAAGACCAATGGTAAAGTCAACATGAAACGTAGAAGATTATTTTGAAAAAGCACACATTCTTTGTTTTCTAGGCAGATCATTTAAAAGGTAAAGAAAAGCCTTTCATAATGTCTTATCAAGAGCAGAGCAATAGTCGAAGAAAACTTTGTCCTCTTAGCAGATGAAAGAAAATTAATTTCCAGTTTTACATACGTACACTATTGATCTTAAAGTTTATATATAAAACAATTATAATAAATTCATTTAATCTTATCCAGCTTGATCACACATAAAATTCCTTTCCTCAGATTCATCTTTTACAAACCTTCTATAACTTTGTGTGTTCATTTTAGTTTGTCTCTTCTCTTTCCCATTCTGAAATAATCAGCTTTACTTTAGGGCAAAATTACTTTATTTTCCTCCACAAATTGCATCTTCAGTCTTCATACCTTTTCTAACCAAAAAATGCATCTTATTTTCCTGGCATACAGAAGTGTTTCCTTTACTATTATTTTTTTTTTGTGGTACGCGGGCCTCTCACTGTTGTGGCCTCTCCCGTTGTGGAGCACAGGCTCCGGATGCGCAGGCTCAGCGGCCATGGCTCACGCGCCCAGCCACTCCGCGGCATGTGGGATCTTCCCGGACCGGGGCACGAACCCGTGTCCCCTGCATTGGCAGGCGGACTCTCAACCACTGCGCCACGAGCGAAGCCCTAACTGCATATATTAATTACGATTATTATCCTTTAGAAACCTTGATTTCTAGTAAAGACTAAGAAGTAAGCAGTTATGAATGCTTTCTTATACCAGCATTCTTTAGACTGGCAAATCTGTAAATGCATTTTACATTTTTTAATAGCATACGCTTCCTCACAATAGAACAATTTTTTAAATGTAGCACAAGACATGGTTACTAAAAGACCCAAATATCTTTAGTTATTCTGTAATAAGAAGCCAAAAGTCGACACATTTAAGTTCAATAATCACCGTTTCTATATTTTATCTTATTTGGAAATGATCTAGATACTCAATGAAATTTCATCATTTAATTTAACAGAGCAAAACTCTTAATAGTGGAAGAAATCAGAGAGTTGAGTAACAATTTTTAAATAGGTATACTATAGGAAAACGAATTTAATTTCGTACATACAGGAGCCCCATAAAAATATAAGCCTCAAAGAAGTGACCAAAATAGGCAGCTTTTATACCTTTTAGACAACATGACAATCCGTTTTTGCAGCATGAACAAGACACAGGGCTTTGGGCTTGGGGTAGTAAATTAGTGAAGAAGGAATGAGTTTTGTTTATACAGGCTTCTGGGCCCTAGATTCTCTAACTCTCAAGATAAGGATGTCTCTTTTTCACCTGGTGCAGGAAGGGTACCTTTTACATGGGATATTTATTTCCTGCTTTCAGAGAGACAAAAGAGTGTCCTAAAGTCCTCGTACTGGCTGTTTTTTTTAAGTTATTTTATTTTTTTTAAATAGAACAATTTACTCCCTTTTTTTTTTTTTAACTCCACATTTATTTATTTATTTATTTTTGGCTGTGTTGGGTCTTCGTTTCTGTGCGAGGGCTTTCTCTAGTTGCAGCGAGCAGGGGCCACTCTTCATCACGGTGCGCAGGCCTCTCACTATCGCAGCCTCTCTTGTTGCAGAGCACAAGCTCCAGACGCGCAGGCTCAGTAGTTGTGGCTCACAGGCTTAGTTGCTCCACGGCATGTGGGATCTTCTCGGACCAGGGCTCGAACCCGTGTCCCCTGCATTAGCAGGCAGACTCTCAACCACTGCGCCACCAGGGAAGCCCCTTTTCAAGTTATTTTAATTCAAAATAATATATATGCCTAAGTGGCATATTTGGGAAATCCTGCCCTGAAACACATCAAGGGTCAGCCTCTGTTCAGTCTCCCCACAGACTGCGTGTCTGGCTCCCCTTTTTCTTTCTTCTGGTAACACAGCCTAGATTTACTCTGTTTTCAGTGCATGGGGTTCATATGGGATGACCTATTTCTCAGCCCCTTCTTATCAGGGCCCACCCCTGTACGCTCAGAGAAGGGCAAGTGACCTAAGCCTGGGCAAATAAGAAACAGTCTCTAGAATTTTTGTTGAAACAATTGAAAAAGAAGTTTTCAATTGTCTTAATTCTTCCTGGAGTTCTAAACAGGTAAAATGGGTCTTAGACATGAGCTAATGCTTCGGGAGAGATTTCCGTATAATGAAGTTGGCCCAGAGGAAAGCACTTGAAATGGGGCAAATTACTGAGGACCTTGTTTGGGCACCTATGTCTACCAGGTGGCTCTGATTTATCCATGGACATTACGTAGACCAACAGATGTTCTTTTTCTTTAAATTTAAATTAGATTTATGCCTCTTGCCAGTGAAATAGTCTGGCTTAATACCATCCATCTTTCACATTTCTGCTACAGATAACTTTCCAACACAAGTAACTCTATTTAATCTGTGTATTCATTTGTCTCTTCAACATTTATCTATCACTCATAAGCTAGGAACTAAATTAGGTTCTAAATTAGTTTACAAAGAGGAAAAAAATAAACCAGACTTGGCCACTACCAAACACAGCCTATGGAAGCATAACGGAAAGATATGAAGTTGTCTGGAGCTCCATGATACTCAGCAATGTACCGAGCTTTATAGGCACTCAGAGGAGGGTGGGCATCTGACTCCCCTTCTTGGAAGGGTGGGAGCTGTCAGAGAAAAGTTGCTAGAGGAGGGTACTACCTAAGGAGAGTGGGTAGAGTACCTATTCCCGACAAAGAGGACCAAGTGAGCAGAGGCATGGAAGCTGAAAGCAATGCAGTATGACCTGAGAACAAAAATAAGCAGTTCGTTTTTTTTGTTTTTACCTGGCGTTTAACGACAAGGCACGGATGTATAGAGAGCAGGAGGATAGGCATGGCTCAGACACCAGAGGTTCCCTTGTCACTCAGGAGCCATTTCAAGTGTCACCTCCATTAGAAATCTCATAACACATCTAAGTGTTTACCTTAGCCCTTGGATACAGATCACATTGTGGTTTACATGCTCCCATGCTGGACTATGTACTCTGCAAAGAAACTATCATATCTTGTTTCTCTTTCCATCCCCATCTTCAGTGTGAGTCAGGTTCATAATCATTCTAAGGATTTGACAAATGTTTGTTGAAATAATACATGAATAAATGATTTCAGGCCACTATTCGTTTTTAAGGAATTTGTTTTGGAGATAAAAACATCATTATGACATTATGGTATTATGGAAACAAAATTTAGGAAGTCGAGAGATGAATGTATAAACCGCAAAAGAAAATAGCATGCATAGCAAAAAGATACAGATTTCAACTAGGAAAATTATGAATCATCATAAAAACTTGATATTGAGCATCATGTCCACAGTATTCTCCAGTGTTCATTATTTCCCAGTTTCTTAGCCAGAAATACTTTTGTTTTTATTTTTACCTTCTGGGCTCTGTCCATACACTCAGATAATCTTGAAGGCAGAGGATTCTGAAAGATACTTATTTCAAAGGAGGGACTCTGCTAGTGTATGACTGAGCTAGTTCATTGACTGACATTTTCGAAGTGGTTGACAACATTAAAGAAATATGACAACATTAAAGAAATTTCCACCAATTAGGTATGGTGGAAATTATGGTGGAGGTAGAGAAAGTATGGCTTTGTTGTGTGTATTTTACATATGTGTATATTATGCACTGAATGTGAATATCTACAATCAAATGTTTAATGAGCACATATTATAGCATCTGTGTGTGATTGAAGGGTGTAGATGGACAGATAAGGGGAACTCTAAGCAGATTCCTTAACAGTTACAAATGTGACTCTAACAACAGCAACAAAAAATCATATAAATCACTTATTGGGCAAATGCATGAGTGTGTTACAATGTCTGTGGATAGTTTGGTGAAATCTCTGAGCTTAACAAAGTTGGGAAGAGACTCTTTAATGTTCAACCAATTTTCTGCTGGCAAGGTGCCTTATCCAGCACCCAGCTGCGGTATTACATCTTAATACTAACTGCGTTATTGTTTCATGTAGTTAATATCTGACAAACATTTATTTAGCACCTACTCCGTCAGGCATTTTTATGGAAGCGGGAATGAAGAGAGGTTAATAAGCATGACCCTTATTCCCTGATCTAAAGAAGGAAAACAGATAAACGAATAATCACAGTGCAGTCTAATTGTTATTCTAATGGAGGTGTGTATAAATTGCTTTACTCCTGTTTTTCCAGGAGATCCTATCATCATCCCTAGAATTACCACAAAAAGAAGACTCTTTCTCCAGCACAGCTAATAAATAAGAGCTGATTGTTCCAACACTGCTCACTGACTGCCCTGCTTTCAAGTTTTACTAACCCTCACCACAATACAGGCTACTAATAGCATAATCCCCATGTTGTGTCTGCCTAAGCAAAGAAATAAATATTGACAAGGTTATACCCAAAGTTTATTTCTTTTCCTTGTTTTAGATACACAGTTAAGCCAGGCTTTCGATCACCATTATGTCCTGTGGATTTTATAATCTTATAGATATTCTGGTTGATAAACATTGTGGTTTTGTTATTTGATTTTCTTTTAGTTGTTAACCATAAAGGGAAAATACAGCTTGAGTCTATCACATTAAACTTTTTTTCTTAACTAGTTATCTGTGCCCACATGTTGAGTTGTGTTTCTGTTCAGGGGAGGTTATAGCTTGTTGGCCACGTTCTTAATGGGTTGCTTCTTAGCTCAAGGATTGTGGCCATTTGGAAATGATATGTGTTCTAGGGGTAAAACTCCAGAGAAAAGTAACTTTTACTTACTAGGATCGAAGTTTGAGTCAGGCCCATGCTGACTCCAATTATAAGTGAGATTTACTCCTTTCCAGAGTCCTGTGGGGTGAGCATTACTGCCCTTATTTGGCAGATGAGAAAACTGAGGAAACTCGGGGTCACAGAGAGTCAAAAGATGTAACCCAGACTGTCTTATTCAGAAGCTTGTTGGGCTAAAGCCAGCAACTACAGGGATAAGGAAGAGCCATACAAGAAGAAGAAATAATTATAAAACCACTATTAAATTTATCGAATGTCTTTGCTTCTTTCCCAAGGTGTCCTAGAAATCAATGTACTTTTGGCCCTCAGTTCAGTTTGCATTAGACCCCAAACTAAGATGCACATAGCTGAAGCAGGATGGGCAGTGAATTTAAGTAGGGGCACCCAGCTGTAAAGGACATAGAATCTCAACAATACAGATAATGTTCTACTTGGTGTTACATCTTCCCCTCAAAAGCTGCTTCTTATGGCGTTCCCAAAGACTCCATCCCTGAGTCAGGCCTGGAGACTGAGGTAAGGAGATTTAACTGTCCTGCCGTTCCTGAGCTTTCTGCCCCTACTAACCAGCCAAGCATCTTGAGAAGCACTAATTAGAGTGCGGACTCCAACATGAAATGTTAAAACTCGACTCTTCAATCAAAGGACTAGACAATGTTTTTAAACTACAAGTTATGATCCATCACTGGGTTATGAAATCACTTTATTATAGGCTTGTGGCCAACATTTATTTTTAAGTGGATAATTAGGAGAGGCTAGTATGAAACAGAGCAGCACCCTGTGGTGGGGTCCCAGGTACAAATCCTTTCTATGCCCTCGATTCTTTTTTTTTTTTAACATTTATTTATTTTTTGGCTGAATCGGGTCTTAGTTATGGCATGCGGGATCTTTTGTTGCAGTGCGCGGGCTTCTCTCTAGTTGTGGCGTGTGGGTTTTCTCTCTCCAGTTGTGGCACGCGGGCTCCAGAGTGCATGAGCTCTGTAGTTTGCGGCACGCGGGCTCTCTCGTTGAGCGGTGCAGTTCGGTAGTGGTGGCACGTGGGCTTAATTGCCCTGCAGCATGTGGGATCTTAGTTCCCTGACCAGGAATCAAACCCACATCCCCTGCATTGGAAGGTGAATTCTCTACCACTAGACTACCAGGGAAGTCCCATCCATGCCCTCGATTCTTGCTGGTAGGAAATAGGCTTCATTCAGCCTCCTAGACCTCTCCTAAGCTCCAAAGGACAGATTCAAAGCGTTGTTTATCAGGAAAGGGAAGGGATGCAGAAACAAAGGAGGAGCAGTCAAGAAACAATAGTCCAGTCATGGGGCAGTGTTCTGGTTCCTCCTCAAGGAATATATGTAATAAAATACCTTTGAGTTCTTCTGCAGGAACTAAGGCCCTCACCTAGGTGGAGGATGGTAACTTCAGACTGAGCACAAGATTCCTGAAACACCGCCCTGCTACCTCACCACCAACGAATTGAAAGAAAGTCTGCACACAGTGAAAGATAATGAAGACTTTGACCCCCTTCACCAAATGATTCTTTCTCCCTTTAAAACCTTTCATGGTCAAGCAGAATCTTCAGAGTTGGTTTTAGGACACGAGGTCCACCTTCTCACCAGGTTGCAACCCTCCTGAATAAAGCAACCTTTCCTTTTCCAACCAACACTTGCCTCTCAAATATTGGCTTTTGAGCAGCAAGAAGCCCAACCTAAGTTCTGTAACAAGTATAGAAAATAAAATATCAAAACACAATAGTTGGTAAAGCAAGTATAAGTATTGTATTTTAAACTTGTTTTAGGCCTGTGTGTCTATACATGCATACATACACACACAGTGAATACATACATACACAGTACCTATAAATCTATAAGTAGATACCAGGTCACATGGGTTTGATATTATTTCTCTGGCCAAGTAAAAACTTATTTTATTAACCAAAATTGGAACAAGAATACTCACTAACCAGTTTCATTGCAATGAAGTAATTACTGTGTTCCTTTTATGATTGTGTACAGTGATATTTTATTGAAAATCAGCAGTTCACCTCATAACTACATCAAATGACTAATATTTTAAAAAATGAAAAGAACATTTTGAGTAGTGAAATTAAAGTTTTTTTTTAAGTTTCCTCCTTCTTTCCTCTGTATTTCTAAGTTATCTGTAGTGAGCATGTATTCATTGTTTTTGTAATGAGAAAAAAATATGAATATATCTTTATAACCAACTAAGACCTCAATACTCTATGCATTGAAGAGGAAACTGTTTTTACCACAAAGACCTTAAAAGGGGGGGGGAAGCAAAAATTAGAAAAATACTGAAGAATGTCCCAGAGCAAAATACACTTTGGTGGTTTTGTTTGTTGATAAGGCCTGTGACTGTGCAGTAAGCACTTGGTTGGGGACATTTTCTGCTGATTTACTTCCTGCCAAAAAAAAAAAAAAGAAGAAGAAACAGAAAGAAAAAATAGTTCAAGTTTACGTACATTCAATCTATATCACTCCATGAATGTTTGAACAGCAGGCAGCTACAGTAAATTGTTCTCTAATTTAGACTTGTCCTGGTAGGAAAGTCCTCTCCCAGTGCCATTGCTGATAAAAGCGACCACTTGAAAGCATTCTCCGGCTGGTTAGCCAAGGTAATTCCGAAGGGAGAATTTACAAGGCACCAACATTAGTTGACTTTGCACAATTTGTTTTGGTCCTTTGGCCCTTTGAGTCATACCTAGGAGTTATTGAATCCAACTAAGTATGTTGTTCGATGCAGGCAGTAAAAGGAAATTAGGCAAAAAAGTATTGTACCATTCACAGCCAATTTCAATGTATTCTTTTCCAAAGTTCATTTGGTTTGAGAAACTTTTATTGCTATTGTAACTTTTTGTTTGTTTGTTTGCTACTTATCACCAAGAATCACTCTGTTAAATGCCTTACTCAACACTCCAAACTGACTGGAATTGTGTGTTAAGAACAATATTGAAAGCAAAAAAAAAAAAAAAGAAAAGAAGGCAATAGTAACAATTAATCATTGCTAATTTTTAAGCACAGACTATGTATGAGGAACTATGCCAAGTGTTTCACATACATCATCCTCGTAGTCTACACAATAATCTATGAAGTAGACACTCATCCACATTTCATGGATGAAGAAACTAACGCACAAAGGGGAAGTGAGTATAGCACAACCTTGTGTGCCATGATAAGAACTTTGGACCTTGAAGATAATTTGGGTGAAGGTGCACAAGGTGGATCGAAAGTGAAAAACACCAAATGGGTGAAAACTAGTTGGGAGACCCATCCCCATAGACATACTGCAGAATGGTAAACATCCTGAGGACTTAATGATCTTGTGTCTTTCTACTTTGTCATCTTGTGGCAGTTTCATTCTTCCCTTTGCCCCTGGCAAATTCATACACCACCTCCAAGAGCTGGTTTTTGGGTCAGTTCCTCTCTGAAGAACTAGCTAACATGCCACTAACTTGTGTGAAAGGCAGAACAACATGAAGGCAAGAGCAGGGAGTTGAAAGTCAGACTGATCTGCTCACCCTCTAGCAAACTGGTCTTGGGAGACGCCTTAACCTTTCTGAGACTGTTACTGCATCTCTACAATGGGAATAATGTTACCTGATGTGCAAAGTGGTTGTGAAAATTTAGATGATACTCTTGCACTTCATAAGCCTCTATAAATAGCGTCTATTTACGTAGTTTGTTATCTCAAAGCTTCCTCCCTTTCTCCCACCCCAAGGAGACTGAAATGGACATTCTCCATTTTCTCTTAGCAGTCTAATCCTCCCTGTACACAAACATTGCCACCTTAGGTTGAAATGACTTTGGTTCATGGGTAAAGGTCTGTAGCTTTCTCCTGCCTCAACTAGATTCTGCCTTCTTGCCCTCTAGGCTGAATAAAGATTTCCATATCCTAACCTCTAGAACCTTGTGAAAATGTTACCTTATATGGCAAAAAAGATTTCACAAATGTGAAAGGATCTTGAGATGGGAAGATTATTTTAGATTATCCAAGTGGGTATAGTGGGATTATCCAAGTGGGCACAGCATAATCACAGGCCCCTTTTAAGAGGCAGGCAGGGTATAAGAAGAAGAGTCAGAGGTGACAACAAAAGTAAAGGTTGGAGTGATGTAGTTTGAAGATAGAGGAAGGGACCAGGAGCTGAAGAATGCAGGTGGCCTCTAGAAGCTGAGAAAGACAGGACATAGATTCTCCCCTAGAACCTCCAGAAGGAATGCAGCTCTGAGGACACCTTGGCATTAGCCTGTAAGCCCCATTTTGGACTTGTGATGTCTAGAACTGTGAGATAATAAATTTGTGCTGTTAAAGTCACTGAGTTTGTGGTACTTTGTTACAGAAGCAAAGTAACTAACACACCCAACTTTCAATGCCATCCTTTCTTCCTAAAGTATAGTAGTGTCTTCTTAAAGCATAAACGAAAATACAATCTGTATCTCTCCTAATTTCCGCAGCTGTTTAACACACAATCTCAATATCTCCAGTGTTAAGAGATTCATGGAACAGTGGTAAACTGCAAATAAGGTTTTACTGAACCCGAGAATACTGAGGAAAAAGTCTATTAAAGACATTTTCATGCTTAGAGCAAAACTCACGGTATAGAAATGGAATGTAATAAGAACCAATTCTGTAAGTTTGCCAAATGTGGGATTTATTACAGGCGGTAACATAAGTACAGGAACCGTTTTCATCATTTCATTTTTGTTAAATGTCAGCATTATCAAAGGATCAATAAAAAGTACAATATTTTAATGTAATGCTCTGGAAAGTATCCGTATATTTCCACTAAGTAGTAGAGAATTCTAGTTTCATTTTTATTAATTTTCTATACTGGGGTAAAGTATAAATCTTAAGGAGGTAAAAGCAGTGTCTACTTTATTTACTTATTTTTTTTAAAAAAAGCAGCCCAGAAAACTTAAGTGCAATTAATATTTATTGGCAAAGCTAATCATGACATTATTATGTAAATAAGTAGTTATTAAGTAATACAATCCTGGAAATATGCAAATATATATCAGCCAACATACAACACCAAGTAAAACCAGTCTTTATTAAACCAAACCTTCTTTCACAATATATGTTTGCTTAAAATTCTGGAGATTTTTCTTTATATGAAATTGTGATATGTCAACATTATTTCTTTCCTCTATTAATAAATATTGACTATACCACAACTTCATTTATTTTGTTTATGTAGAATTTCAAGGATAATAAAATCATCAGATGATTTTTCCGCAGTTAGATTGAAAACGAAAAAAAAAAAAAGAAGAAACACTTTATATAGCAAAAGTACAGATTTAGGCAGCCGACTCTTCAAAAGTACAGATTTAAGAGCTAACTCTTCAAAAGTTTCTTGATTATTTTCTTAGACAGAGGATTCTGCGGGTCCAGACAAATTTTCCTCCCATCCTTAAGCGTAGCTCTGCCAGGGAAAGAAGAGGCGCGCCTTTCAGTCCTTGGGTTTGAATTTGGGATTAGGCTGGCGGGAGGCGGGTGGAGAGGGGCGGTAGGGAAGGGGAGAGAAGAGGGTGGGCACGAAAGAAGCGAGTGCAAGGACTCACATCAGTTGGGGGCTGGGGCAGTGGAGTCCAGCCCCGATCACCTCCAGGCTGGAGATGCTCCGGGGATGGACCGCAGAGGTGGTCTTCACACACACGCAGCGCAGGTCTCCAGCTCCACCTTCAGAGTCTGCTGCGGGTGGGCCGGGGACAGTGGGGAGTGACGACTCTGTGAATAGCCAGAGGTACCTTAGGGATCTTCTCGTGGCGTGGCGTCTGACCTTCACTTCCTCATCCACAAACCAGACCTCCCTCAGAAAGTGTCTGACTGTCCAGGTGGTAGAGCGCAGCGGGCAGCACGTGGCACAGCGCCTGCGCTCTTAGCCGCGCTCGGTCAATCACAGCTGGGAACCGAGACGGGTACAGACTCCGCCCCAGCCCCGGGGGTTCCAGCACTCTCTCCCCACCGCCCCCGACCTCCCCCAGGCCCTGCTTCATTCAGCTCTTACCTTGGGCGAGAGCGACGGCTAGTAGGAGCAGCAGCCCGGGGCTGGGCCGCGGGCCGGGGGCGCGGGTGCCAGCTGCCAGGCTCATGTCGCAGAGATGCCAGCAGGAGCCGAGAGCGCAGGGGCAGCCCGGGCTGGCGCTCCGCAGACCGGTGGTTCCCGAGACTCTCAGGCCGTTTTATACCCGCGGTGGGTCGACTTCGTCGGAAGCCTGGGGTTGAGGATGGAGAACTGCGGTGCGGAAGCTGAGACACTTCTGCAGAGTTGGGCACTGTGCAGCCAAGATTAGGGCAAAAGGAAAAGAAGCCAGGGATCAGCAGTCTTGCTGGGAGCTGGTAGCAGGATCCAACCGCCACCCTGAATTCATATAATACATGCACATTTGTGCAGTTAGAAACGGTACTTTAACCTTGTAAAAATGTATGTTTTCTTGGTTATGTGCAACAGTAGAGTTCTCTGTAGTCACCGTGTTGCAGTTGGTACAGCAGGAAAGTTTGTTTCCTTCTCAACCCTCAATTGCCTCATCGAGAACAAATACCGTATGCTAACACATATATAAGGAATGTAAGAAAGAAAAAAAAAAAGGTCATGAAAACCTAGGGGTAAGACGGGAATAAAGACCCAGATCCACTAGAGAATGGACTGGAGGATATGGGGAGCGGGAAGGGTAAGCTGTGACAAAGTGAGAGAGAGGCATGGACATATATACACTACCAAATGTAAAATAGCTAGTGGGAAGCAGCCACATAGCACAGGGAGATCAGCTCGGTGCTTTGTGACCACCTAGAGGGGTGGGATAGGGAGGGTGGGAGGGAGGGAGACGCAAGAGGGAGGGGATATGGGGATATATGTGTATGTATAGCTGACTCACTTTGTTACAAAGCAGAAACTAACACACCACTGTAAAGCAATTATACTCCAACAAAGACGTTAAAAAAAAAAAAAAAAAGAACTGCTCCTTCACTTCTGCCTTTCTTGTTGATTACCACTGAGTGAGCTTGGCAGGTGCGTTTCTTCCAGATGTGCCGTTTGTCATTGTTTTCTGCTACTAAAGAGTTGAATTTGGTCTCCAGGTGATGACTTGGTTCCAAATTTCACGTGAATGTGGAAAGTTTCCTCAGTCTCTTGAATGGGATCCACCTGGCTCTACCAACCATCGTCCAATATACTCCAGGAAGCAAGCTCAGTTAGCCTCATCTATCCTCTTATTCTGAGAAAAATTGTAACGGTAATGTTTGGATGCACGCTTTCTATAGAGATTGCTACCTGGATGTTTCTCCATTCTGCTCAGGAAGAAGAGAGGTCAAGGAGAGTTTTCAGGCCATATCTCCCGGTGCCTGCTGCCACCTGGCCGGTACAAGTGACAGGGTGAGATGGGCTGCACCGTTGGCGGGAGTAGTGAAGCTCTCGGGAGGACACAGAGCACCTGGGAGTTGAGTGTGTAAAAGATGCAACAGAATCCTGCACAGAAAAGGTCCAGAGATCAATATAGACCATCTTCCCTTCCCTGAAAAAGAATGACTTTGGCTCTTGATCAGGGCAAAGCACGCCCTCATCTCAAAGCCAGAGGCTCCCTGTCACACTGATTAACAGTGGTGAGGGGCCTCAGGAGCCCACTGCATGGAACTAGCAGACCTCTTTTTTTTTTTTTTTTTTTTTTTCGGTACGCGGGCCTCTCACCGCTGCGGCCTCTCCCACTGCGGAGCACAGGCTCCGGACCGGCAGGCTCAGCGGCCATGGCTCACGGGCCCAGCCACTCGGCGGCATGTGGGATCTTCCCGGACCGGGCCACGAACCCGTGTCCCCTGCATTGGCAGGCGGACCCCCAACCACTGCGCCACCAGGGAAGCCCTAGCAGACCTTTTAATGCTCAGCAGGACCAGATTTCTGCAGGGATATGGAATTTAGTTCCTGGGCCTGGAATGTGCTTTCTCTTACTCTCCCACCACCTGTCTTTTCAGCTGGCTAGTTCTACTCATATTTCTGGTGTCTGCTTAAATATCACCTCCCCACAGGGGCCTTCCCCGACAGCTAAAGCTACTTGTTTTCCCTGTTGTTGTCTTGTAACACCCACTGCTTCTCCTATGTCTCACAGCTCATACAAACACAAATATATGACATACACACACACATGCATATATATCTAAATGTGTTTAAAATGGTTTCTCTTCCTAAATGGAAAGCCCCGTGTGGTGAGATATAGTACTGTCTATCGCTATTCTAGCTCCCTGGCAGGAACTCAGTATAAAGTACTACACTAGTGAAGATGATAAATGTTGAAAATGAGAACGATGAGGCTTTGACGTGTTCATGTGTCTGTTTCTTTGTGTAGTTGGAGCGTACCTCTATATGAACTTGTGGTCGTGATTATTTGTCAGCCTGTCTGCCTCTCCCACCAGACAGTACTCTCTTCAATGGCAAGTCTCTGTGACTTACAGTCTTTGAATATCCAGCATCCGTGCAATGGCTGGTACAGCATGTATAAGTCATACATGTGTATGGAACTGAAACTTGAGATCCCAAATTGGGTTAGCCCAGAGGGAATGGACAGGAGGGGTGGTTTGGCGTATGGATGGGCAACATACTGGATTTGTACAACCTTACCCCACAGATTTCAATATTTGCAGTATAAAGGAACCCAGGGAGTAGTGACAATTCATTCATTCTTTCTCTGCATCTAAATAGAATAATTCAATATGCGCACACAAAAGTAAGAGACATATGCATTATGCCGGAGGTATTAGCCTAGTGTAAAAACGGTGTCATGTCTCAAGAGGTGGCCCTGTTGGATTTCAGTAGGAAACCACTAGAGAAATGAACGAGATGCTGAGCTATTTTAAATTATTGGAGAAAAACTGATCACCACGACTGCAGTCACCATTTACTGCTTTATTTATTACATGTTTATTCGTGTATGTTATTTGTTAACTATTACTTAATAAAAGTATTTATTTTGTAGAGAAAGCGTCTAAGGCATTAAACCTGTAATAGTGAGGAGAAAATAAAAGGAAACCTAATAATGCAGAGATTGTGAACTATGTGCTTAATACATGAGTGCTCCCCAAGGTCCATGTGCAGTTTGGGATAGATGAACTGATATCTTCTCCTATAACCATCATAGTATGTGCAGTATGCTATTTATGTATCAAGTCCTATTTTCCGTGTCAATAACATTATGTGATATATAATGTAATCTCTTAATTAGAGAAAGAAAAATCAAGCAAAGTGATATGGTATGTGGTTAAGAGCATAGTTTCAAATTGCCACTCTGTCACCTACTTAGTTATCTGGTTCTGAGGCAAATTTCCTAATCTCTTTGAACTTCGTTTTTCTTCCCTATAACACTAATGGTAATAATAATAAATACTAACTAACATTGACATATGGGTTATTGTGTGACATTCATTATCTTCAGCACTTTGAATTTATTAACTGTTAATTTCACATCAACTCTATGAGATAAGCAATATTATTATGCCATTTTAGAGATGAAGAAACTTAGGCACAGAGAGGTTATGCAACCTGCCCAAATTTACACAGCTGGCAAGTGGTGGACTAAGTTACCCTCTCTTTAGAGGACGTGCTCTTAACCAGATCCTAGCTATCTTGTAAGAATTATTAAATTCTTTACAATTATTTAATTGTAATGCATGCAGAACAATTATTTTGTCTGGAATATTAATCTTATTATTAATATAACTCATAATATTAATAGTTATTAATAAAGTTTAGCTATTACTATAGTACATTAAAAATAGCACGTATCATCAGCTAGTGACTTTTGTTGGCCACATTGTTAAATACCAAAGTTTAAAAAAATAAAAACATAAGTCTTTTTTCCCTAATAATTCTGTTAAAAGTAATAATATATGACAACAAAGCAATAATAAATTTGCTTTTATATTAATATTTCTTTAAGAATAGCATGGGTGTAAATGAAAGAGATTAGACATTAAAGAAAGTTCTGTTGATTGTAAACTAACAGTTAGTAGCCTGGTAAAGCTTAAATTCTCTATCGTGTTTATTCGCAAGGCTGATTCTCATACTGAACTGGTTACCATCTAGATATTTAGTAAATGCAAATACGTACAAACATGTCAAGGTAAAACATTCAACACCAAGTAGAATCTGTGTTGTTATTATTATTATTGAAAATACTATCATAAATTATTAAAAAAATATATATCATATACCATCACATATTTTTGCTCTACTGGTATTAAATATATCCACTTTAAAGTCAATAACCACTGCTTACAAGATTCACATGCTACAGCTTTATTTTTAGGATTTGAAGGCTAAAATAAACATTAGAAAAATCTTTCAGAGAATGTTTTGAAACAAGACATCCTAGGACTAAGACAATGAAAAACACTATTAATATATAAAGCACCTAAATATATTAATAAACATTTATTGAGCAAGTGTTCCATGCTGGGCCCTGTGTGGTTCCTAATATCACTGACCATTATGGAATCATCATGGGCACATCTAGTCTAAGAGTACAGAGGAGCAAGATAAGTTAACATGGCTGTATTTGGAAAGAAATTTTTAAAGAGGAAATGCAAAACACAGTACCACATTTAGCCAAGAGTTGGGGAGTAAACCATGTATTTTGAAACTAGCCTTGCTTACTTTCTTTTTTTATTAACTTTAAAATTTTTAAAGTTACTTTCCATTTACAGTTATTACAAAATATTGGCTCTATTCCCCCTGTTGTACAATGCATCCTTGAGCCTATCTTACACCCTAGCCATGCTTACTTTCATTTTCTCTCTGTCATCTATTAATCAGCCATCTCAGAACAAAATGTGACTTTTTGCGACAGAACGGAAAACACATCCAAAGCTTCATACGGTATGACTCGGTATCCTGGATAAATAAGAACTCTAGAAAGCCAAGACCTCAAACTTTTATCCTTCTTGGGAGATAAAATCGTTTGACAGAAAGCAAAAACATTAAGCAGCTGACCCACCATCTTCCAATATTTTCTGGACTATTTTCTTGATTCTGGGAGCTTCTGCGTCCAGACAGATTTTCTTCCCATTCTTCAACATTGCTCTGCAAGAGAGAATAGAATTATCCGAGAGCATCCTGGCACACTATCAGAAGGGATCCAACAGTGTCGGTAGGGACGGAGGTGAAGGGCTTCCCTAGTGAGGCGATACTGCAGAAGCAGAGACTTACATTACTTCGACTTTGGTGCAGTGGGGTCCTGCCCTGATCACTTCCAAACCTTGGATGTTACTGGGATGAATGCCAGAGGTGGTCTTCACACATGAGCAGCGAAGTTCAATGTACAGCCTTCTATCCATACTTTTAGCTAGGGTAGAAGGTGCGATTCTATGAGAGGTCATGATTATCTCAAGGATCTTCCCTATTGATGGGTACCTCTCTCACAAGGCCATTGCGAGTCTGATCGGTAAACCTTTAGTAAAGTACCCTAGCGGAATTCCTGGCACATGAGTGCATCGCCTCCATTTACAGTTATTCATATAATGCCTTTCTCTAGTCCCAGGAGCACCAGGACAGTCCATCCCCCAGATACAGCTGCAGCAGAAGCAGCCTCAGGTGCAGGGAAACAGAGACTCCACCTTCAGCTTTCCCTAAGTTTCTCTTACGTTCTCCAGTGGTGGAGGGAACCAGCGTGGTCAGGAGCAGTGACATCGGCAGCAACACCTGCAGGACAGGAAGTGGGATGGCCCTGGTACAGGAGGAGGTGGTGCTGCCCCTGAGGCTCATGGCAGAAAAGACTGAGTTAGAGCTGTTAGCCTGGGAGTCTGCAGCTAAGTCGCTTTCACAGTCTCCTGCTGTCTTTTATACACACTCCCTCAAGGCCAGTAAGGAGAAAAAGGATAGGGATGGGGGAAGTGAGGGTGTGTGGTAATATATGTGTAAGAGTGGTCAAGTTGTGCCCAACCCAGATAAATGCCAGGCGAGTCAAATTCCTGCTAAATTTCATTTTAAGCATCCCTGCACACTCTCACTCCCCCCTTCTCAATATCCATCTCCCTTACACATATTTAATACTGTACTTAGGAAGAACTAGACTGAAATATTACACATATTTTCTTTGTATAATTATGTAATATGCCCTGCCTTTCCTATAATGCAATTTAGAGGCCTTATAGACACTTTAGGTGTATCTGAAAGCATAAGTACGCGGCCCTCGAAACAGAGAGTTAACTTCCCTTTCCGGTTGCCAAGGAAAGCAGATGTTCCTATCTTGGTCGTTGATAAGTATTGGGATTCGTTTGGAGTATGTGGATAAAATAGGAGCCAATTACCATCAAAGTCTCACTTTGCATATTAGTTTATGGGCTTCTTTCTGTCTTCCAAATATATCATCTTTTGTAATTTTATCCAGAAACTAGAAGCAAACTCATCCTCCTTTCTGTTATAAAATAAACTACTTTTTTTCTATCATCTGAGTATACACTAGAAAACAAGACCCAGCAGCTTTATTTTTCATTATTAATCTAGCTGAGAAATGTATAATACAATTCACTGTAAAAGATTCATAACCTGCAGATGCATGTGGGATAAAGCATGCAAGTTCCTCTTCATCATTACTCCACATTCCCGGTCTCCTATGGTAACCACCGGTAACAATTTGGCACTAGTTTTCTATTCTCTCTACATTTCTATATACACATATACATATACATAGAGCCACACACATAATATTGGGTAACTTTTTGGCCAACCCAATACATAGAGATAAACATATAGAGAGGTAGACATAGATTTTTTAAATATAAATGGGATTATTATATAGCTTTTGTCCTTCAAAAATATGTCTTCAGCATCCTTGCATGCTACCTCAGTGTCACTTTTCCCCATTCTTTTCAACGTCTGCATAACATTCTATAGCATGGGCTCTTGTTGTTCAACTTCTGTCCCATTGGTGACCTTGAAGGTGTTTCCATTTTTGAACTTTTATATGAACTGCAGTAACATCTTTATTCCTCAAGTCTCAGACACCAATTAAGGGTCTTGATCTCAGACCCCACACGACAAAGCCCCGCAGCTATGCAGAGATAGACCTGCACATCACATACTGGCTTGCACATGCTATTGTCTGGATCTCTGCCCCATCTATGAGACCTGCTTCCTCAACAGGACTGTACACTTTTTTTTTAAGGTTTTTAAAATAACATTTATTTCTTAAAAGTTAACATGTGCATAATAGGAAACCGAAAAACACAAGAAGCAAAAATCAGTCGTCCATAATCACAAGCAGTTTACTGTTTGATGCATCCTTCTAAATCTCATTTGTGTATCTACACAACTAAGCATCCATGTATCTGAATTTATGTAATTCAGATTTTACAGTTATGTATCATGCTTTTTCCCACATCACGAACATTTACCATTTCAAAGTCCCACAGCTATATGAGTATTTTTATAACCAAGAATACACTACAGCAAGTCAATCTGGAAGGAAAAAAATATAATCCTGCCTTTCTTGGCAATAAAAATTTCATAAAAGACAAAAATGGCAACAGGCCTTTAGACAGATATTGGCAGACTTATGATTAAAATACTACATTCCCTTAATGTTAAATTCAAAATGAGACATAACACAACAGAGTACACAAAGCATAATGCTTCTAAGAGGATTCATTATCTGATCTAAACAATTAAAGTATTAGCAAGAAGGTATGTTTCCATTGACTCACTTAACAATATATTCCTATAGCACAGCCAAGAGATGCACACGCATCAATGGTTATCATCAAAATATAAATATGAACACATCCACATACATCCCTCCCTTTATACTTCCTTCTGCCCCTCTTCTGCCAACCTAATGAAAGAGTCCTGACGTATATTTCTGAGACAGTTTAACCATTCCATATCCAAGGTGCTGCTTTTTTAAAAAATCAATTATAACAAAGATATTTACAAATTGGTTAATTCACTAGCTCTATTTTTTTTTTTTTTTTGCGGTATGCGGGCCTCTCACTGTTGTGGCCTCTTCTGTTGCGGAGCACAGGCTCCGGACGCGCAGGTTCAGCGGCCATGGCTCACGGGCCTAGCCGCTCCGTGGCGTGTGGGATCTTCCCGGACCGGGGCACGAACCCATGTACCCTGCATCGGCAGGCGGACTCTCAACCACTGCGCCACCGGGGAAGCCCACTAGCTCTACTTTTTATCCTACATCGTCACCTCTGATCATCTAAAAATCTTAGATGTTGCAAAGTAAAGAATGAACCTTGTCCACAATAAACATAGGTACTTTACAAAACTGCACATATAGCCTATGGTTATAACCTAAAACTGTCTTCTAGACATGGAGATATTAGCCAAGAGCCCTTCCTTTCACCCTTCCTCTTACCCTTCCACCAGCATTTCAACGACTAAGTACAGGACTACATCTAGCTCTAAGAAGTGGATTAACATAGACACTCCCAGAAGACACAACCCTTCCTAAAAAACAACAAAAGAGCATTTATAAAGGGATTATTTTACTACCTCTACTTTTAATATATTTGGGGCATTAGGACTTGTTTATTCTTTAATGCACAGCAATATTAACTGAAATGCACAAGTAGTACAATGGTTAGACAATCTGAACGTCTAGACTCATGGGCACAGAACCCCCCTCTACACTTTTGAATACAGAGGCATGTCCAAGGTTTCTTTGAAGGCCTCATGTATCCTATAATGTGTAAGGTAACACAATATACAGCAGGTCTTAGCTAAACAGTGTTAGTGAATAAATCAGTGAATATGTATCACTAAAGGAAAGTTTCGTTTTCATTTCTAATCAGTCACAATTCTCAAATTAGACTTCACATGGCCCAAAGTACCTGTGGTATAAAAAGGTGCTTTGGAAGGCTGGGCAAAAAGGATGAGGCCCCAGACACAGGTTGTCTTCCTCTTACAACTATGTCCAAATCTTACACAATATTCAAACTTCCCATTTTCTTATTTATTTATACCTTCAAAATTTTAGAAGAAACTCTTAAAATATTAAATGTATAAGATTACTTTTTATCAAAAGAATGACTGCAGTAAATGATTTCCAACTTGTAAAACATTTTAAGCCAATTTCTCCTGTTGTTTAGCAGTTACTGACTATGCCTACTGAAGTTCTTATTTCCTGTTTTACAATGTATTCCATATTTTTCTCCAGCCCATTTGTTTTCTTCTTATAACTTACAGTCTAGCAGTAGAACATATTAAATTAACCTGATTTTCCACCTCTCCCAACCCCAAAATTCATAGTCTAGTAGGTAAGCTTAAGGAAAATCTTAAGCTGAAAAAACTTAGTATCCTTCTAAGAGTGACCATGTGAAGTGAATTATAGAAAGAATTTCAACAGGAAATAGAATCAGGAGAGCAAACTTCCTTCTGGTTCTTCCTGAGTGATGATGGTATAGCCTTTCCCCATTATTGTGATTAAACTATTGCTGATTCACAAATCAGATATGTTTGTATTCAACCATAAGCTCAAAACCATTTCCACAGCAAGATATAAAGTTTTTTGGCATTATTCATCGTATCATTCTTTTCCTGTCCATCCCACCTCTCCTCTCTGCAACACGTACTGTTTACTATATCTGTGAGTTTCAATGTACGCTTCCCCCTCCCCGACCCCCATACAAACACTATCCACATTTCCTTCCTGGTTCACTTACTAAGATTAGTCAAAAGTTCCTAATCCTTTTGGGGAAACTATATGGAAGTCTTCTGAGCTAAAGATGCTACTTGACTTAGTTGATACCAGGAAAGAGGTAGGCATGTAGCACAGGATCATCAACTCATTGTCTTAATCAACAAGTGTATTTTGTCACAAAAGACACATCGACAGCAAGGTTTGTGAGGAAGTATTAACACATTTCTTGAGTCACTAAAATTTCACAAGCCTATTAGCGTGTGAGGTAAATAACGTTTTGCCAGTTTTCATTTCTTCAATATGTATTAAGTATCTACTATGTGCCAGGCATTACAAAGTCTCTTTGCTGTGTGACTTAGTCATTTAACTACTTCTTTTTTAAAAGTGAGATCTCAAATATTTGTGCAAAGCAATGGGATATAAATACTAATTTGCTATTACTACTACTACTATTGCTAGCTGCTATTACTGTCACATGCATGATTTTCTTGGCTTTCCATGAAGAGAAACATAATACTGACTTGAATAACCTGACTATACAGAAATGGGTAAAAAATATTTTAAAATCAGTTATTCAAGCAAAAGAAGTTACTTTATGCAAAGTTATTACTTCAGAGAATGCTAGAAAATTAGTGTCAGAGGCTCTTGGGTTTAAAAATAACTTGACAGCTTTTTATGACTCTTACTTTGTCACCCTGGGTTTTTTTTTTGTGGTAAGTTACTTTATCTCTTTTTCCTTTAAGTCATTGTCTTATAAATAGCAGTGTCATTCAGGAAACTAGCAAGTTTTCTAAGACTCAGAACAGAACTTATCTGTTAGCTATTTCAAAAGAAAATATCTAGAGACACTGGAGGAACATTAGCCTTTAAAATTAAAACATATATTAATTCTGCATTAATTAGAATGTTTTGAACTGACATCTCCTAAATATGAAGGGGATAAGCCACTGCCTACAAATTAGTAATAAAACAACCGGTACACTAGGGGCAGGACAGGAATAAAGATACAGATGTAGAGAATGGGCTTGAGGACACGGGAAGGGGGAAGGGTAAGCTGGGATGCAACGAGAGAGTGGCATGGACATATATACACTACCAAATGTAAAACAGATAGCTAGTGGGAAGCAGCCGCGTAGCACAGGGAGATCAGCTCGGTGCTTTGTGACCACCTAGAGGGTTAGGAGAGGGAGGGTGGGAGGGAGATGCAAGAGGGAGAGGATTTGGGGATATATGTATATGTATAACTGATTCACTTTGTTATAAAGCAGAAACTAACACACCATTGTAAAGCCATTATACTCCAATAAAGATGTTAAAACAACAACAAAAAAACCCAATGGGTACAGAAGATCCTAGAGATGATAAAATGGAGGGTCAGTTTGTTAAAGCGCTTTAATCAATAAATTGAAATACTAGCCAACAAAAGCTTTCCTATAAGTGCTGAAATCTAATATGTCTTCTGTATAACTCTGAGTGCCCAAGAATGATCCAGACCTCAAATACTCTGGCACTAATATAATTGAGGCTGTATCTTATCCAGGGGTGAGGCATGGTGTGGGGAGTGGAGGGAGAGGGGGGAAGGTGAAAGAGCTGATGGGGAAATATCTTCCTGGGTGCTGTTATACAGGAACAATGCAAAGTTGTGCAAGCCTGAGGATTTTTATTTTAATTATATTGATTGTTACTATTTGTTGAACATCAGATGCCTGACCATCCTTTTCTGATCCTCTTTTACTGCATAACAAGCCATCTCCAAACTTAGTGGCTTACGGCAAAGGTTTGTAATTTCTGATAACTCTGTGTGCTAATGAGGGGTTCTTCTGTTTTCATCTTGCCTGAGCTCACTTGAGTTGGTGTGGTCAGAGGGCAACTGGAATGGCTGAAAAGTCCAAACTGGCCTCTTTCACGTGGGAGGTGTTTCGTGCTGGCTACTGGCTGAGATTTTTGCTGGGACACCTTGGTCCTCCTGTTCGTCCTCCTCTTTTAAGTAGTATCGTTACATTTGTCATGAATAAATGAAGAAGGAGGAAGGAAGGGAGCAGGAGAGAGAGAAAGAGAGAGAGAGAAGGAAGAGGAGAGTAGGAAAGAGAGAAAAAGACAATGAAAGACAAGAGCCTTCCTCCCTCCTCCCTTCCCATCCCGTTTCCTTTCTTCTCCTCCTCCTGCTCTGTCCCTCTCCTCCCCTCCTCGCCCCTCCCCAGCCCCAGAAACCATGATGCACCTCCAGGATGCCCTTTCAGGATCCTCTGGAGGGTGCACCACAGCTTTCTTCCTTTGCTGGGAAAGATGGCAGCAGATCACGCAGAACAAACGTCCCCCCTGGGCATAGCTCACCGCCTGAGGGCGCTGTCTCACCCAAAGCTATGCCCACTCCCCAGGGGTAGCCCACATCTAATGGCTGGTCAATGGGCAGATTCAGAGGTCTGCCTCCTTGCCAAAATTCAGAATAACTCTGCAAAGCCAGGCCAGCTCCAGAGCTTCTCACAGGGCCACCCGAATCTTCTGTCACACAGCAGCTCTTCCTTTGCCCACTGCTGCTTGCTTACTTCCTGACAGATGTTAATTTTTAGAGCATTCCTCAAATTTCCTGCATGCAAATCTCCTCTCAGAGTTTGATTCTAGGCAATGCCACCTAAGACACTATTGCTGTCTCCCTCTCTCTCTCAAAATATCTAGTTCCTTTTCATTCAGCTTTCAAGAAAAGCTTTGTCAGAGAAAACTTTGAGTGTATTTGCTGCCAAAAGCCCTTACCTTAGGTTGAAAGCTTCTCATCTTTGTAATCGCCGTATCATAAGGATCCTGCACGAGGTCCAGTATGAAACAAGATTACCAATAAATGTCTGACATACCGATATTTGATGGATTAATGTTTATAAGAAGGGAAATACATCATACATCTTTATATTGTTGCCACATAACTGACAGAAAATATATAGAGAATATGAATGCATTGTTTCCAGAAGCTTCCTGAAAAAGACTGGTGGAAAAAAAAAGATTTCTTAGAAGCACTAAAAATTAATCATTCACACATAGGTATAAAGAATGGTAATACATATGAGAAAAATTAAGGGTGCTCAAATGATTGAACCCTCAGTTTTCTCATTTAAAGAGGAGCTTGAATTAGGAGGCTTGAGAAAGGAACTAACATTTATCAAGAAACTACTTTGTTCCAGGTTAGTCTTTATTGCCTGAGAGATAGATATTATTGTACTGCTCTTACAGATGAGAAAACTGAGGGATGGAGAGGCTAAATAAATTGCCAAAGTCACGTAGCTAAAAATACTCAAAACTAGACTTGAAATGCAACTGCTTTGACTCGCACTTCACCACAAACTACAAAGAACTATCACCGGCCTCTCTTGCTGGAAGTGAATCAAATCAACTATTTTTCTCTTTGTTCAACCCAAGAGGTGGGTCCGAAATAATCATCACACTTTTATGTGGTAGGGGAAACACATCCATTAAGAACACGGATTTTTCAGAGGGCAGGGGATGTTCTTGCAATTTCTCAATATTTAAGAAATTGGACTCTAGACTTGGTGGAAACAAAGTTTTACACCTAAACTCTATGTCTTGCTATGTCATTATTTCACTTTACGTATTTGAAGTATGAACAATCTTTGTCGGGAATATAATATTAATTTTGCTGACTAAAAGCCACTGAGGACCATCAGCCAAAATCAGAATCATGTGCACTGATGGTTCTTAGTAGTCAGGGAGGCAAATCGAAATCCCCAGGCTCTTCCTCTGTCTGGTAAATTTCTCAATTTGTAACATCCAGGAAGGACTTTTGAAGCTATGAACAACCTGAGAATTACCCACAGCAACTCTTTTCCTCATGCAAGGATTAAAACTATGATAGAAAAACAAAGCCACTAGTCATATTTTATCATAGATCCTGTCATATCTTCAGGAACTGAAGGATTATGTAAATGTGTCACACCCGGAGGCAAACAAGAAAGTCTGGTAGAATGAAGGGCATCGATTGCACATTGAAAATTGTTTGAATTGGGGGAGAAGCATAGAGTAAATTTTAGCTGAGCGTTTGTTCAATTCCCAGTGATTTCATATATGAGAATGAATTTCAGAGGGATAACAGAGTGAATATAGTATTTAGGAATTTAGAGGAGGAAAATAGAAGGTATATCCTTAGAAGATGTTCATTAGATTAGTTTCCCTCGGATATGTTAGTCTTTGAGTTTGCTACTCGCAGGATCAATAGTAACAGCAGGATTGGTGAGTAGTAGCTGTCACTGAGGTTCTTGTATAGGTTATACTTTGGTAATATACTGTGATCTATTTTATTTGTAGAACAGCCAATTATAACACGAGCATGACAAATACGATTTCAAGAATATTACAATAAGGTCTTATTCTATGATCTATAAACAAACTAAACTTACTAATCTTGCTTCTGGGAAAAACAGACATTTTGAATTATGATAAAGAAGTAATCAGTAATGTTTATTTCTTCACATGTTTTGTCCATCCCAAAGGCATTTAATACGCTTTCATTTGTTATTATCAGGCACTTACTCAATGAGTATTTTGGGGCTCATACAATAAATCAGGGATTGTTTAAAACACTGAAATTTATAATTCAAACATTTATAGTAACTGGTTTGTTTTTTTAGGATTAGTGTATAACTTATGGGTTCAAAGGGAAAAAATGCTATTTGAGAGAGCAATAAAGTACCATAGAAGTTTAAAATTTTTTTTTTAATTTGAGGTATTTTATGATTTTTTACATTGTTGAAAAAATTGTCAGCAAACTCATCTCTTTGAATCTACTCTAGGTTTTTTCATATCTTTGTATCTCTGTTTCTCTCACACATACATTCTCTCTCTATTACGTAGATATATTAATGTGTAATAATAGAACATTTATTAATCTAATTGATATTTGATATATATGGAAAGAGATGAAAAGATATAGAATAGCTTAGGTTAGATATAGATATGTTAATAATATATTAGCATATATTAATAAATACAAATACATGTTAATATAAGCATATATAACAATTAATCCAATTGGGGGATGCATGTATGTATACTAATTGGATTAGTCTCTTTCCTTTTGTTTTCTTGCTCTTCCTCAGAATGAGCTATTCCCATGAAATTGGTATTTTAATACCAGAGAGACAGTGGGAATTGTTTAGATCACTTATCTTTTTTTTTTTTTTTTTTTTTTTTGCGGTACACGGGCCTCTCACTGCTGTGGCCTCTCCCGTCGCAGAGCACAGGCTCCGGACGCACAGGCTCAGCAGCCATGGCTCACGGGCCCAGCCGCTCCGCGGCATGTGGGATCTTCCTGGACCGGGGCACAGAACCCATGTCTCCTGCATCGGCAGGCGGACTCTCAACCACTGCGCCACCAGGGAAGCCCTAGATCACTTATCTTTTAAAGCACATACTATGTGCTAGGACTGTCCTAGGAACTGAGGTGAACATCATAAACATAGCCCTGCCCTCATGGAGCTTACAGTGAAGGTGGAACAGACACTAAATAAATGACCACATGTACATAGTCTCTATAGGCTCTACAGTCATGTTGGTGACAAAATGCTGTGAAGGGAAAGAATAAATTTCTATGACAGGATATAAAAGGGACTTTAATCTAGTGGGGGGAAGGGTCAGAGAGGCCATGAGTGACATGTAAACTGGCCTTGAAGGAAGGACGGGAGTTAGTCAGGTGAAAGTGAGGGGTCAGTGTTATAGGCTGAAGGGACTGCACATACCAGAGCTCTTGTTGGATTGCTTGTAGGCAAGAAAGAGAAAAGAGGGTAAAGGAATTAAACTTTATTCAGCACCTACCATGAGCCAGGTGACTGATTTTAGGGCACTATCTGACAACCTGAGTTTCAGGAAAACTTATTAATTCATTAAAGTTAATCTGTATCAGGTATTGGGGATGCGGAGATGAACAAAATATGGCAGATGCTCTGGGAGAACTCTAAGTAGAGCAGGGTAAAAACCCTTATAAGCAAGTAAAAGTAATGCAATGTTGGCTATTCACATAAATTCAGATATTTAGAAGATATTATGGGAACATCAAAATGGAAACCACGAGTTCTGCTGGGAATGCCAAGGAAAACTTCATGAGGGAGGTGTTGATTGAACTGAGCTCTGAAGGATGAATAAGCTTCCTCCTATAGACGGAAAATGGGAAGGGCCTTCCCGGTAGAGGCCCTACCAAATGCAAAGGCCTGGACCTGGAAAGAACTTGCCCTGTAAGGGAACTGAATTCTTGACTGCAAAGATGCTAGGGGAAAATGCAGTTGAAGTAATAATCAGGAGTCATGAAACAGAACTTAATTTGTCATACTTTGTAACTTGTATTTCATGTCTAGGAAACAGGCAGCAGTAAAGGATTTAAGGTAAGGAAGGCTTATCTATTTGTGTTTTCTAAAGAACCCAGACATTGTTGGTGCTGTGAATGAGGAACTGGAAGGAGAGTGAGCTTGGAAATAGGTTGAACTAATGCAAGGACATTGGGAAATGAGGGTCCTCTCTGCTAGCCAAAGAGGAGAGTGGTTAATTTTTACAATAATGTAGAATTAAAGAGGAATGACATTTTTGTAACAGTACAATAAAGAAGAAAGAACTTGGGCTTCCCTGGTGGTGCAGTGGTTGAGAGTCCGCCTGCCGGTGCAGGGGACACCGGTTCGTGCCCCGGTCCGGGAAGATCCCACATGCCGCGGAGCGGCTGGGCCCGTGAGCCATGGCCGCTGAGCCTGCGCATCCGGAGCCTGTGCTCCGCAACGGAGAGGCCACAACAGTGAGAGGCCCGCGTACAAGAAAGAACTTCAGTAAATTTTTAAAATCTTTTATTGTTTTTCCCAGAGAACAAAGGAAGTACCATAAACCATTGAGACCACATTTAACAAGTGCAATTTTAACATAGTAAATGTGATCCATATGTAATTCTTTGTAACAAAATGGTCAAAACCTTTAAAAGATACAGTATAAGCATCTGCAAATCTTAGCAGGGCAGTGCATTTTTTTTTTTTTAACTGCATGATGAGTTTATATTCAAAGAGCTCAAATATGTTTTCAGAACTTTCAAAGTATAAATCATTGTTAAGTTTGCCTTTACTCTTTCTTTTTTTTAACATCTTTATTGGAGTATAATTGCTTTACAATGTGTCTTTACTTTTAAGAAACTAAAAGGATGTATTTTTATAAAAACTAGAAATAAGGAATTTACCTAGTTCCTAGCTTCTTCATCAATCCAAAACATATACTTAGAAATATAATACTATAGATATAATACTCCTAATAAACTGGATAATAAATACCATAAAAATCAAAAGTTTAATGAGTAAGTCATGACATTATGCCATACTAGGAAGACATCAAATATCTAAATGTATAGGAAAAGAATATATTAGTCCTTAGAACTCATACATTTAGGAATTCTAAATAAGGAAATATATTCCACACAGATAACTATATAATATATCCAGATTTCTAATGCAATGTAACTTAACTAGCTAACCAGGGTCAAGAGTAAGAAAATTCTCTAACATATTCCTCAAGAAACAATATTAAAGTAGTTCCTATTTCATGAAAGGGTGAGAATAACAGTTTATCTCCGTATACAGCATTCTAATGAAATATCATTCACACATTAAAGACACAGCTTTTTCCATAGCACTATAAGAACTATATTGTAGAAATACAATAGTCACCTTGAAAGATTAACAACCAATGATTCCTGATTCACAATTTAGTTAATTGCCAAAGATTTCAGTAGCATAGCAGATAAAATAACAGCAAATAAGGAGCAGGAGATACCACGCTAAACACGCCATAAACTGAGCAGAAAGCTGCAGGGACAAACATAGTTTCCCTCCTCTCATCTCTCTCTTATAGTGGGGAATTCATACAGAAACCTAACTCACTGGAGAAAATTAGCCCTTGCTTCTTGTCTTCACTGGGTCCAGAGATCCCCAGAAAACTCTTCTGCTGAAGAACTGGGCAATTTTTCCAATGCACAGTCCTTTCTCTTAATTTTTCTTGTTTCCACTGTTGGGAAAAGAATGACATCAGTATAACCAAATTTCCACACACCTGTCTACCCCAACTTGTTTTCAAAACACAGTTGAGGATCAATAAAAAGCAAAGGGTGGGCTCAAGATCTCTAGTAACAACAACAACAACAAATACATCTCAGCGGTGAGTTCTGTGTAACCTCCTAGGCAATTACACATGACATTTGTGATAAGGGTTTTCCCAGGACATTCTAGAACAACTTTCGCCCCTTCTCCCGAACATCCTTTTTTTTTTCTAAGCGTGGTCTGGAATGTGGTTGCCAAATCCCACGCGGAGAATAAGGACTTTGAGAAGTCCGCACTCCAAGAGACATTCAGAAATCAAAAAGATCAAGGTGACAGGTACCTGTCCAACATTTTCTGGATGACCTTCTTGATCAGAGGAGCTTCTGGGTCCAGACAGACTTCCTTTTTGTTCTTCAAGGTGGCTCTGCAGAGAGAAAAGGAGGATGCGCCCATGAGCTGCGGGGGCTGAAGTCAGGGCTGGGGAGACATCCCTCTTGCCAAGGTCACAGTGGACAGCGCCGCGCAGGAGGACTTACACCACTTCCACCTTGGAGCACTGCGGTCCTGGGGCGATCACCTTCAGATTACTGACCATTTTGGGATGAATCCCCGGTGTGGTGGTTAAGCACATGCAACGCAGCTCTCTCACTATGACCGCGACAGGACCCGCTGGGGTAGAAAGAGAGACACGGTTATGGGCAGGTTGCTGGGAGATCTCTTCCCCAGCCAGTCCGACCTGGACATTTCCCCACGCCCAGGGCGTCGCGGCCGCCTGGCAGGCGGGGCCACTCCGCCTGCCCGGTGCGTCCGGCTGGCTGTGAGCTCTCACCGCTGGCGAGGGGCCCTGGCGGCGTCAGCAGCAGCAGCGCGAGCAGCAAGCACAGTGAGCCCGAAGGGCCGGGGATGCGGGCGGCGTGGCTGGACAGGAGTCTCATAGTGGCGAAGAGACTCAGCGAGAGGGGTTCAGGAGGGAGAAGGGGTGGGATTTGAAGCTCTAGAACACCGTGACTTCTTCGGGTCCTCCGCATCCCTTTTATCTGCACTCTCTCCCTCCCGGCAGGAAATTCAATCTTTGGGATGCCTGGGAAATCCCCCGGACTGAGGCGGGGCGGGGTAAAGGGGGCCGAGTGGAGCGGGGTTAGTCAGTGGGGTTTGGGGAGGGCGGCTGGGAGCCGCCGACTGCACCCATTCCGCGATGGACGAGTCAGCTCGCCCCGCGGTGGATGGAGTTCTGCGCTGCTCCCGCTGGAAGTGAGAAGCAGTCCTGCGGAGACTTCATCCTCGGGGCCAGCCTGGGCTAGCGAAAGCCAGCTTCTCCTGGGGCACAGAATCTTCTCAGAGATGCCCGTCGTCGCCATCTAAACAGGAAGACTGGGAACAAAGTAGCCCGGAGGTTTGACTTTAGAAAGATTTCTGAAATTCCTTTCTAATTCTTATTACTATTATTATTCAGGAAATGTAAGCCATGATTAAAACTGTGCCAAACTGCAAGACGTTACACTCCTGCTTGCAGGCAGACCATTCTAGGTTCTTCAAATTAGTTTATAATTCTCTGGTCTTCAGCCAGCGTTAGAAGCCAAGATAATACGATGAAAGTACCTCTACTCCCACTTGAAGTCAGTGGGAGGACCAGGCTCCAAAATCAAGTCTACTTACTGGAAATCCTATACTTAGTTTTGCAAACATGAGTGTCAAGGTGGTTTAACAAAAATCTTCAAAAATCACCCAGCAAATTGCCCTGGGAAATGATGCCTTGTTTTGCACAGATCAATACACTATGGAAGTGGAAGATGTATGGTCTTGTTTGGGGGTGGAATGGGGAGGGGTGAGTGCAGACTAAAGCAATGCCACAGAGCCCAGCCTCTTAGCTATGGCTCCAGACCTTCCTAACTCCGCGTGTAATTGACCCAAGTTGGAGAAGCTGTGGGGTCTGATGAGTTTAAGTGACTCATCTGGAAGTTTGGTTCTAGGGATCTGAATCAATTTGGCAGCAAGACAGCACCCACTCTGGCTTCGTTCAAACAACTTCATGGGAAGGAAGGGTGACTCACCCACACACATAGGCTTCTGGAACCATCCAACTTCTTGCTCAGTGGTGTGGCCAAGCCTGCTTCCACAGTACTCTTCTAGTCAGAGTGAGCCCACAGCTGCGCCCTGAACCCGAGGTGTGAGGTAGCTTCCAGCTTCCTCTCTTTCTCTCCTCTGTGGAAGCAGTTAGCACTGTGAAGTTTTAACGGCTGGGTCTTTCACATGTCTAACTCCATGGCAGGTGTGGCAATGATGTTGGAATGGCATGTAGGCTTTTTTTTCATGGAAATCTAACTAGATCCTATTCTGGATTGTTCTCAAGACTGTTTTCCTCACATTTGGCCAGCCAAGGCAATCGGTAAACATGATGGCAATTAGAAACCAGTCATGGAACACAATTCTTTTCCTTGTCTCTCGTGACCGTGGAACCTTTTCTTAACTCCTTCACACATCTTCCTTGGCAGGACATCGCCTCCACTGGTGAGCAAGAAGGAGGTGTCATAGACCTTTAGAACTTTTAGTCCAGAAGAAAACTTTAGAGATCCCCTAGTTGAAGAGGGCTGAGAGGTTTGGCCTCACTTTGTGGGAAGTTAAATGGGAAGTTCTCTATCCTGCACAGCTTCCTGATCCCATCAGCGTAATAATCCTTCATCCTTCTGAGAAGTGGTGATCTGGGAAAATAGCCTTCAGATTATTATTCTATATTGCCTTTTTAGATATTCGACTGTATCGAAAGACAAAAGCCTCACTGATGTGGATAAGATAAAATTTCAAAAATGTAACTAAAAGTCTTGGGCAATTATATTCAATTTAACCACAGGGAATAAGCCATAGTATAAGATTCTGTGGGGGAAAAAGTGTGTCATGACTCAAGTAGGTTATTGACTTTTTATAAGTGTGTATGTGTATTATGTGTGTGATTGTGTGTATGTGTGTTTAGGTTCCAAATAAGCTGTTTTAAATATAAAGGAACTTATGAATTAGTTTTGGCACCCAATGGTAAGATCATAGAAGGGTCATGAGATGTGACTTCCAGTTCTTCTGGACACTCTCCTTACAGATGTGCACGCTTCACCTGGTTTGTACCCAGAATCAACTTACCATAGGTTGTTTACAGAATATAAGGCAAAAATAAATATTTCTACATCTGGCAAGCAAGTAATAGGAAGTCCCCCCTAGAAATTAGCTGTTGGGCTGCCCAACCTAATCAGGAGGCAGCAGGTAACTTAATCTGAGTTCTGATTGAAATCATTTGGGTGCATTGCCCATGTCTGGTTCCTGTCTAGGCATCCCTGATGTAGACCTTGTGCAAAGACAGATAGGAATGTGGATGGTCCGAAGACTCCCTCCAGTTGACAATGACACCAACTAGGAGGCAGAGCTCTTCAAAAGTAATTGCTTCTTTATTGCAAGTCTAAAGGGAAGCCATTTGCCCTGCCTGCACTGTGTACAGGTAGTATAGAAAGACACTGTGTTATTTTTGTCCCAGAGTATAACAAAACAATCCACAAAATGACATCCTGATAGCCTGAAAAGTTGACTGTCAAAAGCAACTCAATTTTAGTCATAATACCATAGAGTAATGTAAGAAGCATTAAAACATTCTTGATGGTTTGCAGCTCTGAAAACACTTTCATGTTCATGATGTTTTGAGCCTCATATTGATTCTTTGAGGCAGGTAAGAAACATTTTCCTCTCCTCACTTTTCAGCTTGGGAAAGAAAGGCCAGAGAAAGAGTTAAGAAGCAGAAAATCCAGGATTGGAAGTCAAGCACTGGAGAATCCACCCCAAGAAAATTTTAATGGTTTCCAGATTACAAACCGCTTTCTTCACAGTACTGGCAAATACCCCGTGGCTCTCCACATCTGGTTAACTTTACTTTACCACTTTACTTTATTGCCCAATAATCATATGTTAAGATGTTGAAATCCACAGTCTATCTACTCCTGGACTTTGAGGTCACAATGATGTCAAACATCCAAGAGGCTTTCAGGTTAACCAGCCTAGTACTGTCACCTGCTTTCTAAGTCCTTCTCTTTCTTCAAAACCAAAGTCTTGTCTTCTCTGAGAAGGTTTATTCTGACAAAGCCAACTGAAATGAATTCCTTCCGCTTTTAGTCCTTGAACAATCAATGTACTTGTAAAAACTCTCTCCTAAGACAGAGTTGATTATTAATTACTCCATAACTTTTGTTTTGTCTATCCCAAGTTAACCATAAACTTTAAAATCAGCACTGGGGATTTCCCTGGTTGTGCTGTGGTTAAGAATCCGCCTGCCAATGCAGGGGCATGGGCTGGAGCCCTGGTCAGGGAAGATCCCACATGCTGCGGAGCAACTAAGCCCATGCACCACAACTACTGAGCCTGCACTCTGCAGCCCGTGAGCCACAACTACTGAAGCCCACTCCCATAGAGCCCATGCTCCACAACAAGAGAAGCCACTGCAATGAGAAGCGCGCACACCGCTATGAAGAGTAGCCCCTACTCGCCACAAGTAGAGGAAGCCCATGCACAGCAATGAAGACCCAACTCAGCCAAAAATAAATAAATTAAATAAATAAATTTATAGATAAATAAAAAAATAAACAAAATCAGCACTGATGTCTTATATTTCTCACTTGACCTCCCATAAGTTTCAAGTTCAGTAGCAAGCAGTTCATGAACATTTGATGACAAATAATGTTAACTTTTAAATTTTGTAGTGTACTTTAAAGTGCAAGTGGATCTTAAAGTTAAGGAGGAAAGAATAGGGTGGTTTACTGTCATTAATCATTTGAACTTATCTATTTTGAATTGGCTTTCCCAATGTTGAAAATTTTTTCTTGACTATTCTTAGGGACTGTTCAGATGATATTTTCAGTCTTTGGAATCTGAACCATTCAAAAGAATGTTCAGAAACCAGCAAGATATTTGATATTGAAAGAAAAACTATATACGACTAAGGTGTCAACCAAAATACATGTTTTATGTGACTTAGAGATTGTTGGAGATAAGTGATAAGGGAAAATTCTGATTAGGTTATACTGTGTTGAATGGTAACAGTGTGGGAATGTTATTCTAAATTGATCTCTTCCAACAAATCAGAGAGGCCTTTAGTGATGTGATTTAGTATATGACTTAGGCCTTTTCAAATATTTTTCTAAGTTTCTATTTTCTCTTATATCCACTACTCTTTATATTACCTTTAAGAAATGCTGTATATTGCAGTAAGAAAAGATGTGGACATATCATTATCAGGTTAAGCACATCAAAGATATCAGTATAAGAGTTTATCAATCAATAAGAGTTTAAGTGGAAAATAGAGTTACTTGCTTGCATGCAAAAGAAAAGGAAAAGGCCAGTTACTTTTGGCTTAACTTTGCAATATCAATGCAGTCTGTCTCCTTCCGTATTGGGTTTGGCAGCCTTACGAAGAAGGGGCATCATTTAGGGAAGAACTTTGCTTCAAAGTTGTCCCAGATTTACTGTGATATGTCAGGAATGTTTTCTCCCTTTTATTCATTATCTAATTTTCCTGCTACCCATTTCAGATTAAATCTGCTTGAGAAGAAGTAAATGAATGAACTTTGAGTCTAAACTGAGCTAGGCTCCTACTAACCATAGGTAGGTTTTTCCTTGCCACCTCCTGGGTGTAAGGGGTAGCTAGTTATTTTTGTTCAGCTGTGCAAGCCTGGCCTGCAAAAAGTTTTCGTTGACAAGAGATGATAGATGGAAAAAAAAAAAGGAATGAGCATTAATGTTTTAAATGTTGCCAAAAGCCTTGGGCTTCTCAGAAATGGGAAGTATTCATTACTCTCTTCAGAAATTTAGTCTGGGCTCAGCAAGAAAAGAAAATCTTTCAAGGGATTAGCTGTCTTAAATAACTTTTTCTGAGAAGTCATTTGTCTGATACTGCAGAGGTCCTTTGTGGAAGTTAGACCTCTAATACTGTGCTTAATAATGGTCATTTACTGTACTGTTTTTGAATACCGTGATCTTCATAACTTTTTTTAGGAGAATATCCACTTCTACATGAACTTACGGTGTCTTTCATTCTCATTTAATATATATCAGAACATAATTGATTGCTGTTTTAATAAGGATAATTGTGATGTATTTATATGTGTGTGATTTATGCATTTCCTAGAGAATCAAAACTCTCTTTGGCCCCCCTTGTCACTACTTGAACAAATAGCAAAGACTCAGCATTTGACAAGTATCGAAGACAATGTTCATGAACTTAAAAATCAAACACACACACACATACCACCACGAACAACAATGCTACGGTCTGAATGTTTGTGTCTCCCCCAGAAATCATACATTGAAATCCTAACCCCCAATATGATGGTATTAGGAGGCCAGGCCTTTGGGAGGTGATTAGGACATGAGGGAAGATCTCTCATGAATGGGATTAAGGTCCTTATAAAAGATGCCCCACAGAGCCCCCTTACTTCTTTCAATCATGTGAGGATACAGCAAGAAGGCACCATCTATGAACCAGGAAACAAGGTCTCACCAGACACTGAATCTGCCAGCATCTTGATTCTGAACTTCCCAGTGTCCAGAACTGTAAGCAATAAATTTCTTTTATAAATTTAGGCCAAATAGACTAAAACAAACAATAACAACATCAACAAAACAAAGTTCAAAAGAGAAAAATAAGAATAGAACACATCTTATAGTGACGTTTTGCCACAAATTTTTTCCATAAATCTAATTATGAATCCCTAATGAATAACCACTTTTATGTATTTTTGAAATATTATTTTCATAAAAACTAAGAATTAGGAAATTGATCCCAGTGACATAAGAGGTGTTGCAGTGCCAAACAAAAGTCACAAAATCCTAGAAATTCTGGCTAATGATGGACTATGGTAGCTTACTAACCCTTTGGGATTTTAAAGCATGGCTTCCCCTAGAGAGTAAATTGACCAGGCTGTTAAGAAAATGTCTTGCTTTGAATCATTTTGGTTTAAAAAAAATTCAATTTTAATAAATCAGACTGGAAATAATCTTCTTTGGAACAGAATGTTCCTTGGGAACAACTTTTATTTTTCCCTAATTTAAATTTGAGAACTAGACTGGTGAATGCTATGACCAAAGACTATGTCATAGAAAGAGAAAAATAATAATGGCGAATGTATTAGAAATAGACCAAAGTTGGTTTTGCTCACAGTGTGATTATGCACAAGTAGTTTTTTTAAAATAATAAATGAAAGTTGTGAAGGTTTTATATGAAGTATATCCAATTAGCTTTCCATGATGGCTTGAAAATAAAATCATAACTTAGACTGAGGGAGTAAAATCCATGAAGGAAAGAATTGACAAGCTGGACTTCATTAAAATTAAAACTTCCTGTTCTGCAAAAGACACTACCAAGAGGATGAAAAGTCAAGCCACAGACTAGGAGAAAATATTTGCAAAAGATATATCTGATAAACGATTATTGTCCAAAATACCCAAAGAACTCTTAAAACTCAACAATAAGAGCACAAATAACATGATTAAATAAGAAGAAGAAGATTTTAGCAAACCCCTTACCAAAGAAGATATACAGACGACAAATAATATGCAATATTGAATATTATGAAAAGATGCTCTACATTATATGTCATCAGGGCAATTCAAATTAAAAAACAAACAAACAAAACACAGTGAGATACCACTACACACTTATTAGAATGACCAAAATCCAGAACACTGACACCACCAAGTGCTGATGAGGATGTTAAAGAACGGGAACTCTTATTCATTGCTCTTAGGAATACAAAATGGTATAGGCACTTTGGAATGCAGTTTGTCAGTTTCTTACAAAACTAAACATTCTCAGCCTACCTTCTGTCAATTGTGCTCCTTGAGATTTACCCAAAGGAGTTGAAAACTATGTCCACACAAAAAACCTGCACACAGATGTTTATAGCAGCTTTATTCATAATTGCCAAAACTTGGAAGCAACCAAGAGGCCTTTCAGTAGGCGAATGGCTAAATAATTATATATCCAGACAATGGAAAATTATTCAGTGCTTAAAGGAAATGAGCTATCAATCTATGAAAATATATAGAGGAAACTTAAATGCATATTATTAAGTGAAAGAAGGCAATCTGATAAAACCATACATACTGTATGATTCCAACTATATAACATTCTGGAAAAGGCAAAGCCATGAAGACAGTAAAAAAATCACTGGTTGCCAGGGGTTGAGGAGCTACGGAGAGATAAATAGGTATAGCACAGAGGATTTGCAGGGCACTGAGAATACTCTATGGTATTATAATGATAGATACCTGTCATTATACACTAGTCCATACCATAGAATGTACAACACCAGAGTGAACCCTAATGTAAACCAAGGACTCTGAATTACAATGATGGGTCAGTGTAGGTTCATCAGTTGTAACATATGTACCACTCTGGTGCGAGAATGTGATAATGCAGGAGGCTATGCATGTGTGGAAGCAGGGCATATACAGGAAATCTCTATACTTTCAGTTTTGCTGTGAACCTAAAACTGCTCTAAAAAATAAAGCCTATTTTTAAAATTTAAAAAATTTTGAAAAGAAAAAAAGATGTTTTTTCAGCCATGAATTGCTGGCTTACCTAGATTCCATTTGTTCCAATGCCACTAACCTTCTGTGAAATCTTAACTTATCACTTCTTTAAAAGAAAATACCATTTTCTTCTCTATATGATGAGTGAGAGGAACAAACAGGATAGCTGTGAAAACTTTTTATGTTTCAAATTGAGATAAAAATTTACATAGTGAAATGCATACATCTTAAGTGTACAGTTCAAATAGTTTTGAAATATGTAAACAATTAATCAAGATATAGAACATTTCAACTTCTCAGAAAATCTGTGCTCTTTTCCATTTAATCTCTTTCCTCCTGAGGAAACCACTATTCCTATTTTTAGTTTTCCTATACTTGAATTTCACATAAATGGAATCATTCAATATGTACTCTTTTGTGCCTGGTTGCTTTGGCTCAACTTAATGTCTATGAGATCCATCCAGTAGCATATTCCTTTTTATTCAATTGAATATGTCTTAAATAATTCAAATGAGATTCAGTTGTACAAATATACCAAAATTTGTTCATCTATTCATCTGCAGGCACTTGGATCAGTTTGGGGCTCACAATTTGACTATTATGAATAAAGTGGCCATAAACATTATATAAATATTTTTGTGTGTTCTCAGAATAAAGATGGCCATAAATTATTGCCATTCTTCACATTGAAATGTTGCATCTATTTTTCATACCCTTGTATCTGACCTGTTTCTGTGACTGGTTTTTACTTTTGTAACTTAGCTGTACAGCATGTAGGATTTTAGTTCCCTGACCAGGGATTGAACCTGTGCCCCCTGCAGTGGAAGCGTGAAGTCTTAACACTGGATGGCCAGGCAAGTCCCTCTGTGATTGCTTTTTTTTTTTGAGAAGGCTGCGCACCACAACGAAGAGTATCCCCCGCTCGCCGCAACTAGAAAAAGCCTGCGCGCAGCAACGAAGACCCAAAACAGCCAAAAACAAATAAATAAATTTATTTATTTTTAAAAAAAAGCACAGGTATTTGGGTCCGCATCTCCTCTTTAAGGTCTTTTTTTTTTTTTACACACACACACACACACACACACACACACACACACACACTGTATTTTACTTTTACAAGAGAGAAATAACCTGACACCAAGCATTGTAAATGGATGACCACAACAAAAGCAACAATGATTGCAATTACCAAACACGAAACACACTCATACCATGCCATAATATTGACATTCAGTCCAGGAATCCTCCACTGTAACAGCTCCTTTACTTTGCAGTGAAAATTGATTTGTATATTTTTTGCCTCTGAGTCCCTGTGGGATTTTTTTTTTTATTCAGAAAGTCACAAAAATTATAATCATCCTCATCAGTTCACTCAGTCCCATGTAATTAATTTTTTCATCTTGATCTTTTGTTAGCACTTTTATGAATTCATCAGTTTCCCATTAGAGTTCTGAAAATGCTTATTCATTCAGTTCAGCAGTATAGTCAGTTACCAGAAACCTGTACTTGTCAGAGTCTTTTCCATGAATTCCTTGAAGATGAAACACTTTCATAGGAACATTTTTGTGAAAGCATCAGAGTACACCCAGAACTGTCTGTAAATGACAAAAGACTTAAAAATGACCACGGTTAAAGATTTGAAAGATTATGAAAGTTCATAATAGTACAATTGACAAGGAAATTTAGTTATTTCTGAGATACACATTTTAAAGTAATAACTAGAATTATGACTTATAACATTATACCAGAAATAGAAGATTTTTAGAAATTTCATGTAATGTCTGAAACATTTATATTAACATATTTCTATACAAATAACCCAAAGAAAGTTTAGTATTAGTTGTTTTTTGTTTGTTTTTTTTATATACTGCAGGTTCTTATTAGTCATCAGTTTTATACACATCTGTGTATACATGTCAATCCCAATCGCCCAATTCAGCACACCACCATCTCCACCCCACCACGGTTTTCCCCCCATGGTGTCCATACGTTTGTTCTCTACATCTGTGTCTCAACTTCTGCCCTGCACACCCGTTCATCTGTACCATTTCCTAGGTTTCTTGCTGTGATTTATGTCATAGAGTGTTCTGCCTATGTTTTCCTCTAAGAGTTTGATAGTTTCTGGCCTTACATTTAGGTCTTTAATCCATTTTGAGCTTATTTTTGTGTATGGCATTAGAGAGTGATCTAATCTCATACTTTTACATGTACCTGTCCAGTTTTCCTAGCACCACTTATTGAAGAGGCTGTCCTTTCTCCACTGTACATTCCTGCCTCCTTTATCAAAGATAAGGTGACCATATGTGCGTGGGTTTATCTCTGGACTTTTATCCTGTTCCATTGATCTATATTTCTGTTTTTGTGCCAGTACAATACTGTCTTGATTACTGTAGCTTTGTAGTATAGTCTGAAGTCAGGGAGCCTGATCCCTCCAGCTCTGTTTTTCGTTCTCAAGATTGCTTTGGCTATTCGGTGTCTTTTGTATTTCCATACAAACTGTGAAATTTTTTGTTCTAGTTCTGTGAAAAATGCCGGTGGTAGTTTGATAGGGATTGCATTCAATCTGTAGATTGCTTTGGGTAGTAGAGACATTTTCACAATGTTGATTCTTCCAAGCCAAGAACATGGTATATCTCTCCACCTATTTGTATCATCTTTAATTTCTTTCATCAGTGTCTTATAATTTTCTGCATACAGGTCTTTTGTCTCCCTAGGTAGGTTTATTCCTAGATATTTTATTCTTTTTGTTGCAATGGTAAATGGGAGTGTTTTCTTGATTTCACTTTCAGATTTTTCATCATAAGTGTATAGGAATGCAAGAGATTTCTGTGCATTAATTTTGTATCCTGCTACTTTACCAAATTCATTGATTAGCTCTAGTAGTTTTCTGGTAGCATATTTAGGATTCTCTATGTATAGTATCATGTCATCTGCAAACAGTGACAGCTTTACTTCTTCTTTTCCGATTTGGATTCCTTTTATTTCCTTTTCTTCTCTGATCACCCAGTGACTTTCAATCTATATGTACCTTTGTATTTAAAGTGCACAGCTTGTGGACAGCTTATAATTTTGTCCTGATCTGTTTACCCAGCCTGACAATATCTGCCTTTCTACTGAGATTTTTAGTTGATTTAATTGTAATTATTGATGTGGCTAATTTTAAGTGTACCATGTTGCTTTTTGTTTTCTAATTATATTTTCAGTTTTTTGTACAGTATCTGTGTTCTACCGCTCATGCTTATTCAGTGAATTTTTTCATTTCCAGTGTTGTACTTTCCAGTTCTAAAATTTCCATTTTTTATAATTGCCATTTTCTTACTAATGTGGCTCATCTATTTACTCATTATGTTTATATTAACCTTGAAAACCTTGAAAATATTAATAATAGGTGCTCTAAATTCCTAGACTGCTGATTACAATATCTGGTTCACCTTGGGTCTAGTTTGAATGACCTCTTTTTTTCTCTTGGTTTAGGTTACATTTTCCGGCTTCTTTATATGTCTAGTGATTATGTGCAAAACATTGTATATGAAATCTTGTCAGGGGTTGGAATAACGCTTTCTTTCAAAGGGAATTAGCTTTTATTCTGGAAAGTATTAGATTAGTGTTAGATTATTTTGGTCCTTGCAGGATGACTTGTTTTTTTATTTGGTTTTGAATTTAATCCTAGTGTATGTCCTTTACTTTAGGGCATATATTACAGGGGTTTTTGTTTGTTTGTTTGTTTGTTTTGCATCTCATCTAAACATTGAAGATATTCAGCAAGGTCTTTTTACCCGTTCTAGACCAGAGCTGCAGCATTCTTAGCATGGTATGCCCTCTGCTATCACTATCCAGCTCTCAGTCACATAGCAGGCCATATTTTCTAAGCCTCACAGAGTCTCACCCTGTACCTGGATAGCCCAGCCTTTGGCAAAGAACTACAGTAATTCCTATGCAGTACTCCATTTTCTCGAGTACTCTGTCCCACCAACTTCAGCTCTTTCAGGAGTCTACTCTTTTTGAGCTCTAGTTGGGTTCCTCCTCCTTCCATGTTGAAGATCCCCCAAGGTAGAATGTCAGGATGGTTGATGAGCTCACATCATATGTTTCCCTTCCCTCAATGATTATAGTGCAATGACTATTGTGCAATGACTGAAAACCATTATCTAATAAATGTTTAGTTTTTAATTGTTTTTGGCAGAAGAAGAGTTGTTCCATCATAGCCAGGAAAGGAAGACCTGGAAAGCTTTTTATAAAGTGTAAAGAGCTAGGTAATGTAAAATATTATTGCTAATATTACTGTGTGTTAGTAAAGTTAAATAAGGTAATATTCCCTACTATATATATAACAGTTAACTAATAAGAACCTACTGTATGTATAGCACAGGGAACTCTACTCAATACTCTGTAATGACCTATATGGGAAAAGAAGCTAAAAGAGTGGATATAGGTATATGTATAACTGTAACTTACTGTACAGCAGAAACGAACACAACATTGTAAATCAACTGTACTCCAATAAAAATTTATTTAAAAACTAAGGTGATATTTAAGGAAGAGTCTTACAGGGTAACTTTATGGATTCAGAAAGTTAATATTTTCATTCTTCTGGGGGTGTACCTAAGCATTAACTTTTTTTTCTTTGCCCCCTTCAGTCTTTTCATTTCTCAACTCTGTGCCCCAAATTCTAGGAGGAATGTCTCATTTCCTTGCCTTAAACTTAAGTCCTGTCACTGGCAAGAGATTTTCATTATATGTATAACAAGACTCATTTCATTTTTTTCTTCTTGCACATTGTACATAGATAATATGTCACACCATGTCAAGACTAAGGGTGAAGTTTTTCCATAGTCAGCTATTTTATGTCTGTTTAGTAGTCTCAAATTCTATAACTGTTCCAGGGTACAAAATGTTGGGTTTTTCTAAGGAAAGAAAAAAAATTGCTGTGTCATTTTGTAACAAGTATTGTACTCTGTTGGAACCACCTACAGTTCTTAAGAAACAAAACCACAGTGGATACTAAGCCTCATAAATGTGGGGATGTAGAAAAAGCAGACAGTTGCAAAGAAAGGAAAAAGCACATTTCTGAAAGGAAGTTACAAAGAGGTGATCTCTAAGTCTAGTGAAAACGCATTAATAAAAATCTGTTTGAGAATAGAAAGAATTTAGATATTTAAAAGTTTGTTTCCTCAGTAAATTTTTTAAAGAGCATCTTTATCTGACCTGAGTATCCACTTGGAGAATGTTTTTGTGGTCTGTGGTGATAATAGATTAAAAAGTAGTCTAGATTTCTTAAGCTATGTCCTTAACACTCTCTGTGAGCCAAGGCCAGTTATAGGACAAGTTTATATGTAAAAAGTAAAGTCTTATTTATGGAAGAAATTACTCTAGGGAAAAAAATCCAGGGTCAAGTTTTATCTTTTTCTTTTGTGTTGCATGTCTGAGTAGGGTATACCATTTGTTGTTATGCTAACTTCAGAGAACCTGTCTGAGATATAAAACATTGATACAAAATATTTGAGTCTAATCAAATGTACTACAGAATTCTCTGTTGACTCAAACAAATCCTTAGATTATTGGTCTGTTCTCAATAAAAAATTGTAAACAAAGGTTTTTCTTTACCTTTTAAGTAATCTGCCTAGAGCAAAGATTTTGTGCCTTGTCCAAAATTATTTTTCTGTGTTTCAGGTCTTTGATTACTTGAGAAGGCTGGGTCTTACAACTATGTAACTGTCCATATTTGCCTACAAAGTCTTCAATTATCATTTTGGTTAAATGAATAATTATTATTTGTATAGTGACTTATGATCCTATTTGACCAAACCTTTTGATATTTTTGACAAACTCCCTAAAATCAATTTTTCCTTATAAAAAAGGAGATATTAAACTAATTAAGATTATTTGATAAATTACATGAGAAGCATTGTCAAATAAGAAGTCATACTAAGACTTCTTATGTCTGTATGGGTATATAAGTGTTCCAGAAATTATGTAAAATTCCTGGAAAATATGATATGTCCTAATATAATGTTAACTTTGACAAGTACAGATTTTCTGATAACTTAAAATCATAAAACTGAATTGGGTAAAAATTTCCAGAACTAATGGAAAAATTGGATTCAAGCAGAAAAACAATAACAGAGGACTGAATAAATTGAGGACCTAAATATAAGTGGTAACACTATATAACTCTTAGAAGAAAATGTAGATGCCCAAGGTGTTAGTCTTTATGACTTCAGATTAGGCAATGGTCCCTTAGATATGACACCAAAAAGACAAACAGCCAAAGAAATTAGGTTAATTGGACTTCATTAAAATTAAAGACTTTTGTGTTTCAAGGGACATTATAAAGAAAGTAAAAAGACAATCCACATAATGGAAGAAAATATTTGCAAATTGTATATATGATAAGCACCTAGTATCCAAAATGTATAAAGAACTCTTACAACTCAACAGTAAAGAGACAAATAATCCAATTAAAATGGGCAAACTATTAAAATACACATTTCTTCAAAGAAGATATACAAATGGCCAGTAAATGTTCAACATCATTATTGCCTTAGGAAAATGCAAATAGAAAATCATGATGAGATACCACTTTATACCCACTAGGATGGTTATAATAAAGTCAGATATATCAGGTGTTATGAGGATGTGAAGAAATGGGAATCTTTATACACTGCTAGTGGGAATGTAAATAGTGCAGCAGCTTTGGAAAACAGTTTAGCAGTTCCTTAAAATGTTCAATATAGAGTTACTATATGACCCAGCAGTCCCACTCTTAAGTATGTAACCAAGAGAATTGAAAAAAAATATTTTCACACAAAATATAAATAGCCACTCAAAAACTTGTCCATGTATGTTCATGTCAGTATTATTTGTTATAGCAGGAAAGTAGAAACAAACCAAATGTCCACCAATTGACAAATGCACAAACAAAATGTGATATAATCTAAACAGTGGAATATTATTCAGCCATTAAAAATGCTGATTTATGCTACAATGTAAATGAACTTGGAGAACATGCCAAGTAAAAGGAGCCAGACACAAAAAGCTGTATATCGTATGATTCCATCTATATAAAATGCCCAGAATAGGCAAATCTGAAGGACAGAAATAGTAATGGTTTCCAGAGGCTAGGCAAAGGGCAGAATGAAGAGCGATTGCTAATGGACATGGAGTTTCTTTTTGGGATGATGAACATGTTTTGGAATTAGTGGTGATGGTTGCACAATTTTGTGAACATATTAAAAACCACCAAATTGTACACTTTAAAAGAGTGACTTTAATGGCATGTGAAATATATGCCAATAAAAACAATAAGTAAAAAAATTATTGGGTTCTTCCATAGAACTATTAAATTGGAAAGGGGAGGGGGGTTGTTTGCTAGGCATCTGTATTTAACAAGCTCTCCAGGAGGTTCCTGTGCATACTGTTTGAGAAGTACTCTTTTAAAACATTAAATAATAAAAAAAGACTCTAGCCAACTAGTGCTTAGAATGGACTTCCTGGCTTCTTTCATCAAGGATTCAGAGAATACCTTTATAGAGCTTCATAAATAATAAAACATCAGTCTATAACAATAATAACAATAATGGCTACCATATATGCCATGCAGATTTTAAAAAATCGTATTGTCATTCAGAGTACAGCACCTCACATTCTCCAAGTTCTTTCTACTGACTCAGCGCCCTGTAAAGGCTTTTATTTTTTCTTGGTCAGCTCTTTCTCCTGTTCCCTTCAGCAATAGTTTGAACCTCCCCTGGTTTGGTCTCTTCAACTGCTCAATCTCTCTCTCTCTCTGGTAGAAATTTTCTCAATTCATGTCTTCCTGTCTTCAGACATTTATATTTGTACGTGGCTTTATCTACTTCCAATTCATTCATTCATATACTCAATTTCCATTTGTTGAAAATATTCACTGTGCCAGGAGCTCAATATACAGTGATGAACAGGGCTGTCAGCTTATAATCTAGTGGGAGAGGTCAAAATAAAACAGGCAAAAGAACAAGATAGAGGTAGTGATAGATGCTGTGAAGAAGGCAGAGTATTTTCATAACTTGATAAAAAGAACACAGGCTGGGAATGCTTACATTATAGAGTACTGGGCATTGAGGCAATATCATTTAAGCTAACACCAGAAGCATAAAAATGACATAGCCCTGCAAAGAGCCTAGAGAAGAGGACTCTAAGCACAAAGAGCAATAAGGGCAGAGTTAGGAAAGAGCTTGCTGTGTTTTAAAAAGAAGTTGGGGGCTTCCCTGGTGGAGCAGTGGTTGAGAGTCCGCCTGCCGATGCAGGGGACGCGGGTTCGTGCCCCGGTCAGGGAAGATCCCACATGCCGCGGAGCGGCTGGGCCGGTGAGCCATGGCCGCTGAGCCTGCGCGTCCAGAGCCTGTGCTCCGCAGCGGGAGAGGCCACAGCAGTGAGAGGCCCGCATACAGCAAAAAAAAAAAAAAAAAAAAAAAAAAAAAAGTTGGTGATGGCTAGAACTTAGTTGTAAAGAGGGAGAGTGCCATGAGTGTGGTCAGATAGAGAAACAAGAGCCAGATCATACAGCTGGCCAAGGTACAGAGCTTCTATCTTATTTTACTGGCAATGAAAAGCCTTTCAAGGATTTTATGTTGCAAGAAGATACGATCTGTTTTATGTTTTTAAAAACCTCTGACTTCCGCATGGAACTGTAGTAGTGTAAAATTTGAACACAGAAGCACAATTTAGAAGGCAATTCTAACAGTTTAGGTGAAAGGTAGGCAAACTGTCATCCATGGGCCTGTCACCTGTCTTTGTAAATAAAGGTTTATTGAAACACAGTCAACAGTGATTTGTATGCATATTGCCTATGGCTGTTTTCAAGCTACAATGGCAGTATTTGAATAATTGTGACAGGGACCATTTGACCTGCAAAGCAAAAATATTTACTATCTGGTCCTTTATAGAAAAAACTTTGTCAACCCCTGGTCTATGTGAGAAATTATGATGGGTGGACTACACTGATATCAGTGGAAATTTAAAGATGTCAGAAGATGATGAATATAGTTTGTAGATATAATCTTCAGAACATGTTGATGAGTTGGATATAGGCAATAGAAAATTAAGAATTATTCCTAGTTGTTTAATGAAAACAACTTAAGTGTATGGTGGTGCCATTTATCGAGATGTAAAAGACTGGAGAAGGAACATGATTAGATGGTAGTGAAATGAAGGATTGTCTCTTAAACGTAAACGATTTGAAATGTCTGTGAAATATCCAAGTGGAATTGTCAAGGGGGAAACTGTATATGAGTGTGGAACTCAAGGAAGTGGTCTGTGCCATAGCTATTGTGAGAGACATCAACATAGAGAATTACTTATGGATTCTACCTAGTGAGAGATTTAGAAAGAAATCGTGGTCTAGAACAGTGCCTTAAGGACTCCAATATACAGTGGTCTCTGGTCTCAGAGTATTTATCCTCATGTTTAAGTCATTTCCTTCTCTCTGCATTACCCAACCTTTCTCATCTTCTCTAGGATCTGGTGCATTGCTTCATATCAATTTTCTATAATTTTTATAATAGCCCTGCAAAACAAATGCTATTATTCTTTGTATACATATAAGGCAAAAAAAAAAAAAAAGGAAAAAAAGAAAAGAAAACGTCCCAGAGAGGTTAACCGACTTGTTACAGCTCTTATAAATGATAGTTTCTGATTCCTCTCTGCCACATTGCTTCCCAAAGAAAGTCTTTAGGCTGATATTTGGTGGGATGCAGCTAGTGGGTGATGTCAGGTATCACTTCTGGTTGCTGTTCACTCCCTCCTGGGGTGTAATCTGTCCCATGCTGTATATAAAAGCCTCACAAAACTGGCCTTTTCCAGAGATATTTTCAAAGAGACCTCAAGTAGGCTCTCACATGATCCTAACGTCTCGCTTAAGACAATGATGTCATTAGTTATAAAGAACAAATAACAGTATAAGCAAAAGATAAATATATTAAAAAGATACAGGGGGACTTCCCTGGTGGCACAGTAGTTGAGAATCCACCTGCCAGTGTAGGGGACACGGGTTCCAGCCCTGGTCCCGGAAGATCCCACATGCCGCGGAGCACTACTACAAGCCTGCACGTCACTACTACTGAGCCTGAGCTCTAGAGCCCGCGAGCCATACTCAACAGACATTCACATACTTTTTTCCCAGACTTCTTTTTCTGTTGGTGAAGCATTTTGATTATGGGATCCTATAATAACTCTCTGGCCAGCTGTTAGCCAACAGCTTCATAACAGATGTCTTAAGATCACTAATCTCTAATAAAACAATTATCCAAGATTTATTTCAACACTTCCATGAATCATTTAACATTTTGATGTCTTGTTTGCCTTGTGAATAGCCAACATTCATTTCATGTACCAAAAGTACAGTAACTCTAGCCATGAATTTCCCTTCAATATATCCTACTAACCACAGGTAATGAAACTTTCTTCAGTTAAAAGCTGTTTGGACTCAATTTGTAGGGTTTTCTATAAAGATACTCAAGAGAAAAAGGAATTATTATTTTTTTTCTTTTCTCCCCATCTCTAGTTTCTAGCAGTCAAGGTGATTGATTTTAGCTAGACTACTCTTGTGATAATGTATCAGAACCTTAGAGAAGATAAAAATAGTCTTGTCAATGTCACTACTACTATAGTTCATATTGAATTCCCATGATATACAACACCCAGGGCCATCTGTTCCTTTAATGTTACAATTTCACAATTTCTTCAAAGAATTTCAACCTCTCCATAGCGTACCCTAGGTGGAAAAAGCACCAGGACTCAAACCACAAAGGCCTGTTGTTGTTAATTTATTAATGCATTTATTCTACAAACATTTTTGATTACTGACTTTGTGTGAGAAGAAAGACTGCTCCCTCATAATACTAAGTGATAGGAGGGGCAGATAATAATGAGAAAAGGTCTTTAAAATGATCCTTCCTTCTAGCCTCGGTTTGTTTTCTAACTGATAGAGGCTTATCAGTTAGAGAATAGACTTCAGTAGCTCAGAGTCTAGTTTGTCATTAGGAGACTAAAGGTCTGTACCATTTCTGTACCTATGGCATTTCTCTGACTGGTTCTGAGAGGCCATGTTTTTAGTGGTTCCTCTGGTAGGTAACTGGGTTACCTCGTGGTGATAGCAGAGACACAAGTATGCCACTGGACTTTGGTCTTTCAAGGATTGAGTATACGTAGATTCTACTTAGGGAAGGAACCCTGGCTACCCACAACCCTCAAAGCTTTTAATGTGGAAGGCATACCTTCAACATGCTGTCATGATATCAGAACCTATAACCAAGTTATGAGCTGAGATCCCAGAGCTGCCTTTGTGGTTTTCTCCTTTTGTCCCTATTTTAAGATTCTAATAGTACTTCCCTCTCTTGCTTCTCCCAAATTCTAATTACTACCACCAAAAAAATAGGGTAAAGGGGTGGTCATTCACATTCTCAATTCACGTATGTCCCCACAGAAGCACTTAGCAGCTGCTAGCATCTGTTCTCATATTTTCTTAGTGAACTTTATCTGCCAGCATCTGCTCTGTTGCTCCTCTCTCCACTATCCTCAGAAATAGCTTTTTCAGCATCAACACGTAAGAGGTTTCTATTTCTCCCTGCCATTTGGTGGATATTTAAGAATTTAATATACATATCCCTTCTTTTGTTCATTTCCTTTCTCTTCTATTTTCCTTCCTTCTCTTCTCCAAATTCTAAATATCCATTCAATATTCTTTAATACTCAGGCCAGAGTCTCAGAGGTATTGGTAATCTGTGGTCATTGAACAACTTCTATAGGAGGACTTCTTCAACAGATTTGCATCAGTGTCCTTCTTTTTTGATTATTTTGTCTATATTTCTCTAGGATGATTGAGCCCCTACCAGAAAGATATAGCTCCGTTAACTACAACTACAGGTTTTGACCCATAAGAGATTCTGCCATGAACATTAAGACCTATCCAATCACTGCTCCTGAACTATAGCACAAACTTCATAGAAGCCTGCGTAAAAAGCTAAGAAAAATTTGAGGCTTCTATCTAGAGAAAAATTTCCTCTTTTTGGTTTGCTTTTAAAATTTGGTGATTGTTGGTACAGACTTATAGGTTAGTCCCAGGGAATCTTCCTCCCCTGCCACCTTGGACAGTTCCCACAAAATCTAGCCTCCCTCTCTTTCAAATATTATGTATTCATCTAAGGGCTCTGATATAGGAAAAAAGGTGGTTTAATAGCTGCCCCATCATCTCTAGGTGGTACTGTCAAGACCAGCAGAGGTAGGAGGGATCAATATGAACCTTTTAGCTCTCTCAGCTCATAGAACCTCTTGGGTCACAGTATGGCAACCATGGGAAGGATGCCCCACTAATTCTATCTAGGGATACTAATGTCTGAGATGGGGAAATGTTACTCCTCTCTCCTCCTCTATGCCTGAGACATCATGTGAGCCTGTAATATACAATGTTTAAAACCTTAAATGTAAGCATCAAGGCCATAACAGGCTAGGTGGACATTTGGCATGTTGGATGTTATTAAGTTAAAAAGTCTGTTATTCCCTAGAAATGATGAATGAATTGACATCCTGTTATCATTTTCAGGTGTGTTCATTTCCAGGCAGTTGAGAAGTTGCCTTAGTTATATTTGATTTATCAGGATCTGGAACAGCACTGCCTAAAGATAATCTGCTGTGGCAGTATGTTTCACGCTTGCCTTTTGTCTTGTCCTTCCTCAATACCTAGGCCAACACTTGGCCTTGTGTGAGGAGTTAAAGAGCACCAGAGACTTCTCCTTACTTATCATCAAGGCGACCTCATTCACTTCTTTCTTTGTCCTCTTCTTATCTCAGAAAGACCTTCCTTAGGTGTTGATCCTCTTAGTTCAAGGCTGGGGCCAGACCTCATCCTGCTGCAGCTCCTGTTGGTTGATGATTCTTTCATTTAAACTACAGTTGCCCAGATGAGTGTGAGAATTAGTACTATAAGTGTCTGTTTATGTTATACTAGGAATCTCAAGATGGGGTTGTATTAGCTCTCTTTCTCTGTGGTGGACATGCTTAGAGGAAGACTTTCTATGAACTTCATTCCACCCATTTTCAGAGCAGATGCCTTTCCCCAGAGTCCCACAGCGGATGTGATTTAAATGTTGAATTTTACATCGAAACATTTGTTTCATGTTCAGCAATGAGTCTTTTCTGCTTCAATATCTGACTTAAGGATTCATTTGTTACTGGTCAACACCTCCAATTCTGGGGTTTGTGGAAAACCCCTGATACTTAACAACAGAGGTAAGAATGAGCTGTCTGTTGATTTAGCAGCATGAGATACTGCAGTGACAAATCGAGAGCCCTAATTAAAAACAATATTAATGCTCAACTGCATACTTCCGTGTCTGTGATCAGTCATTTCTGAGAGAGTTTTCACCAATCTGGTTGCCTTAATCACGTTGACCTGTGATACGAATCTTAGCATTTAATGTGTTCGTACATATTAAAATTGTGAATTGACTCCAAATCTATTCAAGCATGCTTATGAATCATAGAAACCTTAAATGGTACAATTGAATGTGAGCTAATATTTAGGAGATTTACCAACCTATTAAAAGTATGTATATTGGGGAAATGGGGAAAAAAATAGAAATAGTAGAGTAAATATAAAAAACACGTTCTTACAAAATTGTTGGTCTTTTTATTATTGTGATTGAATGTAGAAATAAAATTCGATATCTACATAATGCTGTAATTCATCTATCATTTCTCCAGATGCTGGGATTATAAAGATATTTCTCACTTGTATTTTTCTAGACCATTTGATGGCCATATTGACTAAAGCAGGAGCTGGTTGCCTCTGGCAATGGTTGCTGATGTTGATTAAAATTAGTCTTAACCTTATCCTGCTGGGACACATGATACTGGTTAAGGGCCTACAAAAATAACAGGATGTGGTGTAACGCAACTCACTAAATCTTCTGCTGAATCAGTTTTATGTTTTTCTCAACTACCTTCCTCTTTTCATCTGGCATTTGACCTGATTATGCCTTACCTCTATTCATGAAATCTAAAGGTCTGACTAGGTCAACACTAGAAAGATTGTGACTATTGGTGTTCTATTTACCTCTTACTCTCAATAAGCATTTTAAAGGGGGAGAAAGACCTTTACTTATCTAAATATTTGCTGCAGAGTATGCCCAATGTCTTGACTCTTTTGATCCTCTTATTTTCTCTTTCTTTCATTATCCTGCCACTAACTAGCCCCATGCTACCATATGATAATAGACAGCAGTTAATATTTGATACCTACTTTGTGCCAAGTGCATTTTATGAATTATCTTCATTTAATCCTCTTCCAAACAATCTCATTTAGTCCGTATTTTGGGTAAGTATTATAAGGGTTTGGAGAGGTTGACTGACTTGACTAAAGTCCCACAGGAATGTGGTGGAACTGGAGTTCAAAATCAGGCTTTCTGACAGCAGAGTCAATGCAGGTAACACTGCCTGATAGTCTTCCTTACCTCTTCTAAGGTTCTGTTTGCGTATGCATAACTGTACCTGCCAAGGAGGATGGGATTTGACCATTGCCAATGGCAGGCAGGTGTGTCAGAGATGCCACTGTGAACATTTCATGCTCTTGCCACCCATCCCCATCCATTTCTCCATGTCTGTCTCACCATATTTTCCTTTTCTATGCCATTCATTCATTCCTCAAATATTTATTGAGATTCTACCAAGAAATTCTCCCATCACTGAAGATACAGCAAGAAACCAAAGTTTCCCTCTCAAGGGACAGACATTCTATTGGGAGTAACAGTTGACAAATTTTATATACATATATATATATAGTATATATATAAACTATATATATAGACATACATATATAGATGTACATATATAGACATATATACACATAGTTGACAAATTATATATAGAGAAAATATATATACACATATATGTGCATATATATACATACATAATGTGTGTATATATATTATATAGAGTGATATAAGAAGGACTCTAACATAATTGTATTTGAGCAAGGCACTGAAAGAAGTGATGGACAAACTTTACAGGTTCTAGGAAAAGTAGTATTTCAGGCAGAGAGAATCTCAGGTGCAAAGATCCCAAGATAGGAGTTTGCGTGGTATATTTAAGGATGAATGTGCCTGAGCGTTATTAGTAAAAAGCAGTTAGAGGTGGTAAGTTTGAAGGGTTTGTGCCTTGTAGGATATGAAGAGAACTTTGAATTTCCTCTAAGTGAATTATAAAGCCATTTGGAAGATTTTTGAACAGAAGAGTGAAATGATCTCTCTTTTTCAAGGCTTACCATGCACTGTGTGAAATAGAACATAGGGAGGCAAACAAAGATGAAAAGAGACCAGTGCAAAGGATTTTACAACAGTTCAGGTATGAGATAATGATGCTTTCATTTGCAGTGGGAGCCTTGAAGCTGGTGAGAAGTCGTTGGGTTGGGGGTGTCTTTGAAAGGTAGAGCTGACAGGACTTGCTAGTGAATTGGATGTGTGGCATGAAATACATGAGGTATTAAGGATGGCTCTGAGATTAGCTTGAGCAAGTGGAAGCATGAAGTTAACATCACAGAGATAGGGAAACTCAAGGAGAAGATTGAATGGGGAATGGCTTGGGATTTAAAATTTTATATTGGTCTTGTTAATGTTAGAAATTCCTATTAGATCACCCAAGTAAAGATATAAAGTATTAAAGAGTTGCATATAGTAGTACATAGTTCAGCAAAGAGGTTTTGCTTAACTTATATAAATTTGGGAGTGATTATCACAAGGATAGCATTTATAGTTAAAGAATTAGATTAGGTCACTCATGGAAGTGAGTGTAGAATAAAGAAGAGAAGCATCCCCTTAATATTTCTATATCTTAGTTGTACATCAGAATTTCCATGGGATTTTAAAATATATACACATATCAGAGCTCTACCACAAACTCAACAGATCAAAATCTTTGTGAGTACAACCCAGGAATCTACATTGTCAATCAGCTTCCCTAGGTGATTGATTATGTAGAAACTGAGATGAGTGTGAGAATTAGTACTATAAGTGTCTGTTTATGTTATACTAGGAATTAATTTTTAATGCTAAGATACTTCTCTCCATGTAAATTGCCATCTACTCAAATCCAAGCTGTGGTTTTTCCCTTACCCTAAGTGTTCTACCTATATCCATCCTTACCCCTATTTTTGCACAATTAGCTCACACAGTCTTTTCAAAGAATAAAAGTCTTCAGTGCCATCTTATTGTTCTCAAAGGCAACAATCCTTAGCATGGCCTGAAAGATCCTACCTGGTGTTGGCCACCTGTCTCTCCATGTCATCAGGCACCAGTCCCCTACCTCCCACCCCCTTGCTCACTGCACTGCAACCAAACTCTGGCTTTCCTCAGTCCCAAGGATACATCTTCCTCCTCTTGTCCCCAGGTTTTGCACTTGCTGTATCCTCTGATGACTCTTTTCTCCCTTCTTTAACCTAATTAACTGTTACTCATCATTTGACCTCAGCTCAATCATCATTTCCTTAGGGAAGACTTCTCTGACTTTTCTGACTGAGCCAAATCCCCCCATGGTAGTAGGTTATGAAATAAATTTAGGTAGTTATGACCAGCATTTTTTTTAAAAAAGGAAGTAGAATACTATTAAAAATGTCAGAGTGGGTTGCCCATAGTAAGGATAAGTATTATCTAATAAGCTTTTGTTTCTGTGTGCACTCAGAAGAAGATGTATTCTGCTTATAATACTTTTACAGTTGCAATATTTTGCATGTTTTATTACTAGCTTACTGACTGACTCTCTTACTAAACTGTAAGTACCATAAGGGCAACGGACGGTGTCTGCTTGCATTTCATTGTATCCGTAGTCCTTGATCAAATGGATAGCCCTTATCTAAGCAATTAAAGCATATTTGTGGGAAGGAGGAAGGAAAGAAGACAGATGTGGGAATTTATACTGGGAGCAGGGTAAGCCTGTACCATCACACTTTATAGCACGGCCATAACTAACTCCGCCAATGCAGATTCTGTGGGATCGATCTCATAAGTGAAAACCACAAATCTTTCCATAATGTTTGTTTATTTTTGATGATGTTTAAATAAACAGTGAAACACCTTCACTTACAAGATGAACACCTTCATTTACAAGATTAATGGTAAGCTCAGGAAATCTGAAATTGCTGTAGTTGCATTGTTTCTTGAGAGAAGATTTAGAAACTCAAGTCTTTCTGAGAACTGCAGTGAAAATCTTCACTTTTTTAATTCTGGAAATTTATGGAAAATTTAGAGATGACATCAGACCTAATGAATGGGTGCCTTATTTCTGCCTGGGACTACTTTTTTCTTCCCCTTGGCAGCTCTTTTACTCACTCCTATAATCATTGTTTCCAACCTTTCCAACTCTGTCAGTTGTAATTTTCCTGTTTCAAGTGCTAAAAAATTCAACCAAACTAGGCTCCCGAGAAAAGGGAATTAATTGGCTATTTAACTGAATATTTCAGTTGAGAATTAGTTTCAAGTCTGGCTGAACCCAGGACTCAACCACTGTCAGTCACCTAGCCTGTTTTCTTGGCCCCATCCTCCTGGTGCTGGCTCCATTCTTGGGTTCCATGTAGTTGCAAGTTGGTGGCAGGTGATCTCAGTCCCTCTACCCTGCTAAGTTCATCCAGTGTATTTCTTAGCAGAATTTCCCTTTTTGTTCCATTAAGGTTCACATCTGTCCCTGAGCCTATCATTTTGTGCAGGGGAATGTGATAATCTGATTGACCAGACCTGAGTCACATGCCTAGAGCGGATTCAATTTTTGTAAAGTACATGGACTGAGAATGGGGAGGTGATGGTTTCTCAGAGGGAAATCAAGGTCTGGGAACCAGAAAGAAAGTGAACTAATAGCAACCATTAAGCACCCCACCTGCTGTGAACCCTCCCTCTCATTTTCAGCAAATGATCTTCATTTCTACCTCAAGAGACCATAAAGTTAACTGTTGTTCCCTCATCTCTATATCTAGCTATGCCAGCCCCTACCCTTACTTTAGTTCCTGTCAGAGCAGGGCTTTGGTGTCAGAGACACCATCCGTGTGGGTGATTATTAGCTTGGATCCTGTTCTTTCTTAACTTCTCTGGGACTTTACTTCATCAGTTATCTTATTTCTCCAGTTTATTTACTCTTTCCTTTTTCACACATAAACCTGTTCAAAGTTTTCCAGCTTTACTAAAACGTTTGCCTCTTGACCCTACAACTCCTTTAGGTTACCAGCTAATCTTGCTCCTTCCCTTATAACCAGGTTTCTCAACAGTTTTTTTCTCTATTAATTTCTCTTTCATTTGCTCCTAATTTTATGACAATATGGCTTCGATCTTTATTAAAATTTCTATGGCTAACATTACCAATAGCCTTAAAAGGGCCCCAAAATACCTCCTTTTAGTCCCTCTCATTTATTTTCTATTGACCTCTCAAAAGAAACAAGGCCCAACATATGTTTTTCAAATTTCCTCTCCTATATAATTCCACTACCACCGCCATTCAGGATTCCATCATCCCTCCCCAAATATTTCAACAGTTTTCTATGCGATTTTCTTGCAATCAGCCTCTCCTCCCTTGAGTACAGCTGACCACTGTCACCAGTTAAATTTAAAGAATTAAATGTGATCACCTTACTCTCTGTTTAAAACCTGTATTGAAACCCACAAGATTAAACAGTTTCTACCCTACCATTAGAGCAGGCTGTGAATCATGATCAGTGGTAAGATGTGGCAAAGTAATTTGTTACCAATAAAATATCTACAGTTTTCTCTCTTTTTTTTGCATTTTTATTTTTGACTTAAAAAATTGATCTCAAGATGATAACTTTATTTAAAAAAAAACCTCACTCATTTGCATCCTAACATACTACCTTAACTGTAAGAGAAGTAGAAGAATGTATAGGCAAAATACTAGGGCTTATAGGTAACTTTCCTTATATCCATGAGTGTGTGTCATACATATGAACATCATCTATCACTAAAAAAATGGCTGAAAACCACAGCTTAGCACACAAAGTCCCTCATAATCTGAACTTCTTCTCCTAGTTTTCTCTACTGTCCCTGTTAAGTCCATTATATTCTAGCCACACCAGATTCTTTTTACAGTTCATAAAATGTACTATATTCTCTCATGGCTCTGTTGATCTCTTCTATCATCAATGTACTCACATCACAAACTCCTACTTACCCCTTAAGATTCAGTTTAAATGTCACTTCCTCCATGATGCTTTCTCAGCCTCTCAGGAGGCATCTCTTTTCTGCTAGGAAGGGAGGAATCTGTGAGCCACAGGACAGGAGAAGTTAGAGAGGGAGTAGTACATTGTCAGTTTCCATATACTTGGCCTAACCAAATTGAAAACACAGCTTAGCAGTGGACCAGCTGATATGGGAAAGACTAGGAGCTGAACCCTCTTAGGAGGTTGACAAGCTGTAAACCTAGCCCGCTGCAGTGACCTGTTACTGGGATGTTGCTAAAGGCTTTAAACCCATAACACATAATTTAAGAAGACGGCTCAGGTGCACTTTGGGGGCTACCTGAAAAACCAATTTATGCTAATGAGTTATGCCCCTTAATTTGTCATCTTCTTTCCAGACTCTTCCAAAATGTAAGTGCAATGAATCAATACCAGGTGAATGGGTGGAAGCCCCAGTCATCTGTAAATTGCATAATCAGGATAACTATCTGTCACATTCATAGATAACATCAGTCCATGCCCTTTATGTGTGTTATTCAATGGCTTAGAAGCTTTGGAGCCTGGTTCTTTCTAGTTGAAAAATGAGTTTTCTCACTCTGTTGGTGTATACTATAGTGTACTTTCTATTCTTCCTGAAACCATGCCTAACTTTCTTATGAAGTTGGGAATTTCCTCAAGGGCTTCTAAGAATTCAACAGCAGAGATGTGACCCTATGTGTTATTGTGGCCATTATGGTAACCATCAGCATAAACAAAAACCACCACCACAACCTCCATTCTCAATCTATTCTCAAAAACACAAAAGATATATTAGGGGCATAGCCATATCTAATGTGAGATTAAATATATTTGGGGCTGGGAGTTCTAATAAGGATCTTTACTGCCTCTTTGTGATATGGTAAATGCAGAACTGACTCTTCTCTGTAACGAATTGATAATCCTACTACAGGAGTTTGCAGAGGAATGGTCCTGAAATTGTGCAGATATACATATATCTGTTTGCTTAAAAAAAATCCTATTTTTTTAAAACAATAGAAAACTCTAAAGTGGGAAATAAATAAAGGAACACGCAAAAATGAGAGTTTCTAGAGCAATTCTGGCATCCCGGGGCACAAAGATCTTTTCCTACTGTCTGGCTCACACCTCATCATTTTCCTCAGTTTTTCATAGTCATTTTGTTATCTTGATCATGCAACAAAACTGTCTTGACTTCAAAGAAAATATGCTGTTTGGTGTTTTCTTTAAAAACACAGATGATGGGCTTCCCTCGTGGCTCAGTGGTTGAGAGTCCTCCTGCCGATGCAGGGGACACGGGTTCGTGCCCCGGTCCGGGAAGATCCCACATGCTGCGGAGCGGCTAGGCCCGTGAGCCATGGCTGCTGAGCCTGCGCGTCCGGAGCCTGTGCTCTGCAACGGGAGAGGCCACAACAGTAAGAGACCCGTGTACAGCAAAAAAAAAAAAAGAGAAAGAATTAACGCTTTAAAAATTATGTAGTTCTTTCCTTAAATAGAATTCAGCAGGTAAAGCACCTAGCGTACTGCCTGGCATAAGGTGGACCTTAATAAATGATTAAGCTGCATGATTATGGCTATCTATCATGTGGAGTTTTTGACTTATGTTTTTGCTGTAATAATGATCATATGGAGTTCAGTTGCTGTATGAAGTGAGTCTGTGTAAAGCTCCAATCTCTATTGGTACCTGTTGTGTCCACCCATTTCTCAGACAACTGTAAATGAGTGGGAAATAATTTTGGGAACTCCTCACCAGAAATCTATCTCTTTGGTTTAACAGTGAAAGTTCAAAATGCCTCAGAAGGAACTTGTCGAGGTTAGGTCACAGGCGATACCTAGCCTTCACCTAGAGATAGATCTAACTTAGAAAGTAAGAGATTCAAGCAAGGTGTCTACAGATGTATGTAAGACTTTGTGAACTAAAGTGTTTCTAGAACATTATTTCCTAGGTGTATTTTTTTCTCTTCTTTTTATTTGATAACTTTTAAAAATGTGTCATTAGGTCTCAATTATATTAAGGAAAACCTAAAGCAAGGGGTTTGTCCATGTATGAATAGGGAGCTCCATGAACTGATAGAGCCAGTATGACAATAATGGTGGGAATCACCATGAGAAGGACCCAATAAGGGAAACTCAGGAAGATAAAGTCATGGACTTAGAATCAGATAACCACCTCTTCACATTTTCATTCCTAACCTCTGGCCAGAGAGGTCCTGTGTTTTATTCTAAGTGAGGCATTTTTTCCTTACATAATACTTTATCTTTGAAAGAGGAAAGCTTTCAAAGTGCTCTGGCCTGATGTTTAAATTTTTGGACTCATATATTTTAAACAGATGCAGATACTTCAAATGAAACAAATTTTATGCTGTGGCCTCTTACATACTTTACCAGACCAAATCTGATCTTCTACAAAGGTGTCAAGGTAATTCCATGGGGAAAATACAGTCTTTTCAATAAATGGTGCTGGAACAATTGAATATACACATGGAATAAAACAAATCTTGGTCTTTGCTTTACACCAGACACAAAAATTAACATAAAATGTATCATATACGTAAACATAAAAACTAAAATGATCAAATTTCTAGAAGAAAACACAGAAGAAAAAATTTTCAGACCTTGGGGTAGGCAAAGGGTTTTTAGACAAGATTGCAAAAGTACTAATAAGTACTTTTGAAAAAATTGCTCACTTTGACCCCATCAAAATTTGAATCTTCTGCTTTTCAAACACTTCCAAGAAAATGAAAAGTCAAGTCACAAAAAGGGAAAAAACATTTGTGATGCATGTATCTGATAAAATTTATAATTGAAATGTATAACAACTCACACAGCTCTATAATAAGACAAACCATTTAGTAATAAATAGGGACAATTTTTGAACACGTACTTCATAGAAGAAAATATGTAATTGGCCAATAAGTACGTGAAAAGGTGCTCAAGATCATTAGTGCCTAGATAGGTCAATATCTTTGGTAAAACTCATCAAAAACTATAGTTTAAAAGGATGCTTTTTACAGTGTGTAAGATAATCTGGATTTTCTGCTTTTTCATATCCTTATTCAAATGGAACATCAGTATGGCAACTCCCAGGATTTGTCCCAAACGGGAAATTGTGTCATCTTCACCTCAAAATTACAGGTCTTAAGTATGGGGAAGAAGCCAACACCCTTTTGGAGCCATAAATGTTGTTCAGACCATCTGTTGCTCTGATTGGAATCTCAGCAGATTTACAGACAGACTCTTGCACGGAGTATCTTTAGTTGATTCATTCATTCAGTCATCCGTAAACTGTGGGGCAATTTCCACCACTTTGCTTCATCATTTGCTGTTTCTGAGGCCCGGATGATATCAAGTCTATTTGAAATTTTCATTTCAACAAGGGAGGCTTAACAAATGCTATGAAAATTTCAAAGATGACTAATACAGAGCCCTCTCTTCTGAAAACCATAATCTGAATAAAATAATTTTTAAGGGTTCTTGAACTTGTCATGTTTTAAAGATAAATGACATGATATACAGGCAGGAAGCAAAAAACAGAAAAGAAAGACTAATTTTTCTAAAGTACTTCTTGACTGTGTATCATTATTAAAATAAAATTTTATAAATACAAAACATAGAAAAATGAAAACATGTCATCATTTATGATTTTTCCCCCTTAAATTTAAAATACTATTCAGAAGCAAAAGTTTTATTTGTTTTGGCTCAACATGTATTACTTAAAATTAAGTATATCCAAAAAGCAAAAGTAGTATGCTTTTAATGTTTCTCTAGTGATTTAAAACAAATTGTCAAGCACTGCTCTATTTCTAATCTTTTATTTTTCAATGATTTACTATAGTAGTTAACAAAATCAACTACATCCAATTTCTCGAGACTTTATGCAAAAATATATCAAACTGAAAAATACTTTTCAAGAAGTTTTTCTTTGGATTACAAGTACTTCAAATAATACAGATTAGATGTCATTTTTTATATCTGCAAAATCAGACTTCTTATGTTTGTTTAATAAAACTCTCATGATAAGTACAGATGTGCCTTTATTCAATCTCATTAAAGTCATGAGACATTGTATGGAATATAGGATTTCATAGATGGAGAAAAAGACTTTGTTTCCCACCTCAAAGTGCACACTTGGACACCCTTATACCTTTAAGAAAATACCCATTTTATAAAATACAACTTTATCACATAAGCCGAAAAAAATAAGCTAGCATGCACTGTACCATCAGCAATCTCAGCTGGCTGACTTCCTTTGTCATGTAAACGGTGAGACAGCCACTCAAAGTAAAAGTTTGAAAACAATTTTGAAAAATCTGGAAACAAGTAAAAGCAGTGTATTAAAGAAGAATGAATCCCAGGAAAGCATCATGCATGTCCTCAGAATGTTTCCATTCTGCTCCAAGTGATGGCTGGGGCAGGGCTAGTTTCTAGGCCCACATTGTGGATCCCATGAAGGATCACAGACTTGGTGACCTTTATGGCATTTCACCAGAAGTTGTGTCAACATCAAAATGTTTTGGCTTTTCTCTTTAGCTCTGCCATAGAAAACAATTTCCCCTGAGAACCTCTAGCTTAGAATCTAGGTTCACAAAAGACTTTTTCTAAATGAATCAAATCTTTTTCAGAGTGAAACCACAGAAGTAAATATGGTTTGAGGTTACTAAACCTCATAACAAGGAAGAAGGAAGTCTGGCGATTAAAAGCTCAAAGGGATTTTTAATGAAGGAAATGTTTAAATTCCCTTCTATTTCCCCATTAAGAAAAAAAATTCCACAACGATTCAGCCTTTTCACATTCAATTATAAAACCCTTTAAGCATGAAAGTAAAATATATGTACATATAACAATTACCTATTTACCCACTTCTGAAATTAAGCAGTATTAGCATTTCATTATATTTGCTTCAGGTCTTTTTTAATGTAAAAAATGATATATATATACTAAAGCCCCACTGGCCAATCCTTTTCCCCCTTTACTGCCAAATTCCTACGATAGTGGCATTCTCATTATTGTTCTGAACTGATGAAATAAAATTCATATTTTAAGGCAGGACAAGAAAAACTTAACATAAACTTTTTCTCTGCCCGTTTTGGCTTCCTCCCTCTCCTCTAGTGTGATTTGTGTATCTGCAGTGTGCATTAACAAGACCGCCCCAATGACAGAAACACCTGCTCAGTCATAAAGATCAATTTTTCTTCTTCTGGTGCCAGCTGTGTAACTCCTTAGAAGATAAGATTTCTTTCTCAATACTGCCAGGGGTCACAATGACCCACCACTTGCCCTTTATATGCAGATATCTTTGGTGAACTTTGGTGAACAGTCAATTTATCGTTTCCTTTAAAGATAGCGATTGGTGAACAGGCTGGTCAGACGGCCTGGGGAGATACTGGGTCGCACATAATGGAAGTTCGTAGCTTAAATACTTACTTATGACCTTATTAATGTTACTAGCTATATTATTAGTATCGTGCCTGTTTTTTAAGATTATTGTTTCTTGCATTACCAAATGTGTGACTAAGCCTCAGATAAAATTAATGATGATTAGGTGACTTGAAATGATTGATCAAATATATATGCTAAAACATCAATGATTATAATAGTGAAACTCTAGATATGGGAAGAAGAAACAAGAGGGAACCATTTCCTGGACCACATCAGACCGGTAAGACAGGCAGTCCAGAGGCTTTTGGTTACGGTTAAAAAGTCTTCGTCCAGGGCTTCCCTGGTGGCACAGTGGTTGAGAGTCCGCGTGCCGATGCGGGGGACACGGGCTCGTGCCCCGGTCCGGGAAGATCCCACATGCCGCGGAGCGGCTGGGCCCGTGAGCCGTGGCCGCTGAGCCTGCGCGTCCGGAGCCTGTGCTCCGCAACGGGAGAGGCCACAGCAGTGAGAGGCCCGTGTACCGCAAAAAAAAAAAAAAAAAAGTCTTCGTCCAGTAATAACACGTCGAGTGGCCTATCAGTGAAATCCTCGCCCGACCCGGGAATGAGCATTCCTAGCACCGTGGGGCAAATTGGTCACAAAATGCCTCCCAAACCTTGGTTGAAATTAAGATCAAAAGGGAGGGGATTGTAAAATAAAGAATGTTGCCCACCATCGAGTTCTACAAGAATCAAGTCACTGGCCACCGTGGTGGCTGACCTACAGTAACCCTGAAAGGGATTCATGGTGAAGATCAGTATGGGGCACTTTGTGTTCTAGGAAAACTGGCAGAACTGGCCCTCAAATAGTTAGATATTTTCAGGAGAAAATTTTATGAAACCAATTTCTTGCATCTTCCCATACTTAGAGAAACACTAAAACCATTAACTAAGATATCTGTTCCTCACAAACAGCACTGAAACAGCAGCAACCTTCTACCAAGTCGTGTGCTTGTTTGCACGTATACCTTCATCAAAATCAATACATACTGGCCACCCCTCTTACCTCTTCAGAACAGTCCTCAGAGTTTTCTGAAAGACTGTCTCCTGGATGAAAATCCTCAGGTTGGCTTGAATAAAATCTTCCGTTTCTTTCTTAGATTGACTACACATTAAATTTTCATCTACAGAAACTTTACTGAAATGCATGTTTCCAAATGATAGATACAATACCATTATTTGGGACCTTAACATTTACATGAATGGCATTGTACTGAACTACAATTTTTTTAATTCAAAAGTGTGTTTTTAAAGACTTCCCTGAGTTAATGCAAGCAAATGGAGTTGTTACATTTTAACTCTGTGTCATGGCATTGTTTATCAATTTAACTATTGAGGGACAGTAGTTGTTTCCACATTTTGCTATTACGAACAGTTTTTCATAAGCATTCTCATACATCATTTCTTATGTACATGGTTGAGAATTTCCCTAGGGAAGACAGAAATGATAATGGATATCTTCAACTTCACCCAAGTATTGCCAAAGTGCTTTTCAGGGTGATTCCATGCATTTATACTTTCTCCAGCCATGTCCGAGTTCCCATGTCCCTACGTCCTCACCAGAAGTCAGTGTTTCCAGATTTACAAATTGTGGACCACCTGATAGATATGAAATGCTATCTCATTGTAGTTTAAATTTGTTTTTCCTTGATAAGTAATGAAAATGATTATCTGTTTAGTTTCTTGTGCATTGCCTATTCCTATTCTTGTTCATTTTTCTATTGGATTGTTTGCCTTTATCTTATTGATATATAGCATTTGTAATATATTCCAGATAGCAATTGCAGAAGATTGAGACTTTTATTGGGACCATTTAGATGTGCCAATTTACTTCACTTCTTAGAAAAGTTTTACAACTTATTCCGCTTCTGTCTTGATTCTCAAGACTTAATCCTCAATATTATACACATTTGCTTACCTATTGTAATATATCTTGATCTCTATATATCTCTACCTATCTATTTATCTCATAGAGCATCATGATTCAGAGAACAAGGCAGGTTCTGGGCCAGACTGACATTTCCTAGCTTTGAATCCCAGCTCCGTAGCTTCCTAGCCATATGACAATGGGCACATCATATAACTTCTCTTTGCCTCAGCATTTTCATCTGTTAAATGTAGAAAATAATAGTACGTACCTCACAGAGTTATAATAAAGAGGAACACTTAGCGCAGCTCCTGGCACAGAGTAAGCACTCTATGTTAGCTATGATCAGTATTCTATAAAATACAATATTATTTAGAACTTTTAAAACAGTAGTTTTAATATAAATTATATTTAATAAGGATATCAAAAGTAAATGCCCATGGACTTCCCTGGTGGCGCAGTGGTTGAGAGTCCACCTGCCAATGCAGGGGACATGGGTTCTTCCCCCGGTCCGGGAAGATCCCACATGCCGCAGAGCGGCTGGGTCCGTGAACCATGGCCACTGAGCCTGCGCGTCCGGAGCCTGTGCTCTGCAACGGGAGAGGCCACAACAGTGAGAGGCCCGCGTACCGCAAAAAAAAAAGTAAATTCCCATAACCTCAAAGTATTTCCCTCAAATATTTAATTACTGTGCCGGCTTGAACATATGACCACAAAATATTTTATACTCTTGCCCCCAGGCGGTAGGTTTTAGTTTCCATCCCCTTAAATATGAGATGAACCCAGGACTCTGTTCTAACAAATAGGGTATGCAAAGGAAAATAATCACTTTTCAGTGGAGCAACCTGGCTGATACCACCTTAACCAGATGATCAAGGTTAACATCCTCAGAAATAAATAATGTTGATATCATGTGCCCCAATATTGTGCAATAAGCAGGGCACTTCTGTGACAGTTTTCCCTAAAGTTTGTAACCTCAGTCTATTTATGAGAAAACATCAAACAAACCCAAACTGAGAGACCCCCTACAAAATACCTGACCGATACCCATCAGAAGTGTCTAGGTCATCAAAAACTGAGAAACAATCACAGATTGAAGAGCCTACAGAGACATGACAACTAAATAAAGTATGGTATTGGGTTGGACCGTGGAACAGAAGAAGGGCAACAGTGGAAAAATATAGTATAGTTTAGTTCATAGTATTGTGCTAATGTTAATTTCTTAGTTTTGATAAATGTACCATGGTTACAAAAAATGTTACCATTAGAGGAAGCTGACTGAAGGGTAAATGGGAACACTGTACAATCTTTGCAACTCTTCCATAAATCTAAAGTTATTTTAAAATAATAGTCTAAAAAGTGAATACCCATAATATATTATTTTACTATCGCTATGATGAACCAAGACCGCTTATAATTAGACAAAAATATACAGATAGCACACAAGTGAGGAGGTTATATATGTTTATTTTCTTTAAGTTTGGGGGCCCATGTATTTGGACTTAAATTTACTGGGTATATGTTGCTGTGATCTTTAACACAACATGAATTATCTAGAAAGATGTACCCCTTGGAGGATATTTAACATTTCGTTAGGTTTATTCTAAGTGATAAGAGAGCAAATATAGACAAATGAAAATTGATTTTAAAAAATTTTTTCTATATTCTGCTTAAGTATTACCTGTGATCCAAAATGACTCACGCACATTAAAATTACTTAATTACTTTAATTCTCTTTTATTCCTGGCTTTTAAGGGGCTGAAACTTTTATGTCTCCAAAAATGTTTATAAGAATACATGTATTACTGTTACTTTGGGATTGTATTAGTCCAAACTGACAAAAAATTCAATTAGGAGAACAGAAAATCTAAGTTAACAACAAAGTACAATACAGTCAACATCAGTACTAGAATGTGTCAGAGAAAAAAAAAATTAAATCTACCTATAAAATTCAAATGGAATAATTTTATAGGATCACGTAATTAGCAATATTGTCTGAGATTCAGAGAAACCAAATTCAAAAGATTTTTAGTTATTTACAAACAAATAATTTAGTTACAAACCTGTGCTTAGATTTATATACTTTCAAGTATCAGTTTGGATAATGATGTTACATAAGGAAATATAAGAAATTTAGAAAATGTTACCACTTTAAATATTTGTACAAAATCCAAAATTTTTCACTAATTAAAATTTCATACTTGTAACCTGATTTTGAATAGTTGTAATTCACTATCACCAAAGGAATAAAAACATATATATTCAAATGTGGTCTTAGTTGAAAGCAGGAGAGAAAAAAATCAGCCACACTTTATTTTTCTTTAGTCTAAAAGTTCCAGTGATAAAAGATTCCCAAATGGAAAGGACTTTCAATTTGTAATCTTAAGCTTGTGGTTAATTTTTCTTAAAATTGCGGCAACTTGAGCAGGCTTCTTTCAGTCTCTCTTACCTGTAGCTAGAAATGTCTTCAAGCAAAAGGAAAAATCTTTTTAGTTTTGATATATAAAACTTTAAGCCTACTGATGACTACTTTTTTTGTCATGATGTTAGTTTTAACAAATTTGTTTCCTATCTCTAACTAAGCTTACACTAAACCGGCTACTGTTTCTAAGTCAGATTCTTTCCTACTTTTCCTCATCAGAACACTGCTATAGACAAGAAAAGACGTTATGCTGAAAAACAGGATCACGTAGAGTTTAAAATAGAGCTCACATTCGTAATAACATTTCTGGTTTGTTTTCCATAATTGTATTTAGGTGCATTTATTTTTCTTCACTAAATGTCATGTGTTTTAGAAAACAAAAATGTAATAACTGTATAGAATATTTAACTTCCACCTCAGAGTAAATCTTTTCTAATAGAAAATCATTTTATGATCCAGTTCTCTGAACACTAATTTCTTCAACTCAAGTAGTGCAGTCACACAGATCACATTTCTCAAAGCTCAGCTTTCTCAGAAGTCTTCATCTTACATCTAAGAACAAAATCAGTTAACATCTGCTCTGGGACTTCCCTGGCGGTCCAGTGGCTAAGACTCCACACTCCCAATGCAGGGGGCCCAAGTTTGATCCCTGGACAGGGAACTAGATCCCACATGCCGCAACTAAAGATCCCGCATGTCACAACTAACGCGGCAACGAAGATCCCGTGTATTGCAACTAAGACCCAATGCAGCCAAATAAATAAATAAATATTTAAGAAAAAAAATCTGCTCTGACAGAGGACCCAAAGGAGACTGGGGGGCTTCCCTGGTGGCGCAGTGGTTGAGAGTCCGCCTGCCGATGCAGGGGACACAGGTTCGTGCCCCGGTCCGGGAAGATCTCACATGCCGCGGAGCGGCTGGGCCCGTGAGCCATGGCCGCTGAGTCTGCACGTCCGGAGTCTGTGCTCCACAACGGGAGAGGCCACAACAGTGAGAAAGAGGACTTTTACCTCGGCTGTGAATTTACATGTTACAGTTTGTGAGCTGTAGTTTATCCCTCACTATGGCTCAAATAAAAAATTAAATAGCTCAAGTTTTAAAGGCCCAATTGACCAGCATAGTTTGTTGATTAAATTACGGTCAACTATATACTGGCTATCCAAGTGGAGTCTGTGCAATAATGAATACATATATATTGTATCTGGATCAACCCTTCAGGGAGAATAGAACAATCTATCAATTAAAAGAAAAGATACCTAATTAGCTAAGCTTAGCTTAATTGATCCATAAGACATTTTTTAAATTAAACTTTTAACAATATTTGCTATTTGTGATTGCCTTCATTGTTCTTGCCCTCCTCTGCTCTCTGATATCTGAGTATTTAAAAGTTATTACACAGCCATGATCCTGAGCCAACATCCAGGTGAGCAAACTGTGTCAGAAGAGGGAGAGAAAGAAATCATGAGGGAAACGATGCAGATCTTGTTTCACTAGGGTGGACATGCCAACATAAGGCCATAGAGATACAAATCTCATGCACATGCTGCAAATAACAAGGTTTCCCAGAAAACGCAAAAGAAGTAAAACTGTCCTCTCTACTTAGCCTACCTAGGGGAGCATCCTCTCTTTGATAGCTTTTAGCCAATCAACTTACTTTAGGCAGAAGAAAATACAAGACTCTCTATTTGGAAAACTGTCTGAGGTTTTTGCTCTTATAAACTTTGTCTTATAAGTTTATAAGAGACCTCTTAGACCTGAGGAGACCTCTGAGACCTGAGAAGAAACAAGTCACTTTAATAAAACATGTCTCTACGTGGGCTTCCTGTAAAGGGTCATGGTGAATACCTGTGGAAGCATAAAGAAGTAAATCTAGGCAGAGGTATCTACATTTAGAATGCTTTCCCATAAACGTTTTATTCAGAGGAACACTGAAAATATAAATGTGAAGGCATTTTGAAAAGCATGGGAAGAATGGCAGAAGATTAATTTAGGATGCAGACAGTGGAAACGATCACATCAAAACATGATTAAAACATGAGCTAAACCATGCCCTATGAAATAGAATCACTAGACACATTAAAAGCTTATCTTCAGCCCCAGCACCATGATCTTTTACAAAGCTATTAGAATATTCCTCTAGATAAAGTCTGAAGCAAACTTTGAGTGGAAATATCTATGAATGTTTCCCCATCTTACTTTTTCAGCATGCTATGATTGTAAGTCCATCTGTCATTTAACCAAATAATGTTTAAAAGTCTTGTAACAATGATATTTATCCAAATTGATTTTTATCTATGAGAATGCAAAGAGCATAGAAAGCCCTCTTTCTCTATTCATTAAGCGTTAGGTTCCTTGACCCTTAAGTAATCTTTTGGAGAATTTCTGATTGTCCCATCTGTAAATCTTGTGGGAAGTAATAAGCCTGCTATTTACTCTGTTACATGGAAAAATTCCCTGTTTGTTGTCTGTGATCCTTGCAAACTCAGCAGATGTTACCACACTTGAGACAATTGTTCTCTGACTATCTTTTTAAGTGGGTAATGGAGAAATCGTTATCTAAGCTTTCTTTTGTTATTGCAGAGTTAATACAATCTTAAGCAATTTTTTTTTAGCTATATTACTACCACAAGCAAAAATCAAAATAGTTTTTCTTCTGAAGAAGAAAATGGCAAAATAGATCTATTACAGTAAAAATAATTATCTATTGATACTTATTTACTAAAATCTTGAGAATAAAAGATTTTGCTTAGGTAACTTCAACCTATGAATCTATTTTCTGATGCTTATCTAGCAAAAAAAGGGCAATTATAAAAATTACTTGATTTGTATGTTGTATGTACAATGTATGTGTTATAGTATTTTACACTTAATTCAATTTTAACGTGAACATTTTATTGTCTCTCCATACTTTTTTATTGTGTGTACCTCTATATTTATATTCATGTTTCTACTTGGAAAAATTTGGTTTGTATTTTGTAATCCACACAAATGGATTAAATGTATAGGGTAATAAATTGCACGCTCAATTTTGTGTTTAAGTCTGTGTCTATACAAATAAAACTTGTGTCTATATACATATTTTACTAATATCATTGAAGCAAAATAAAACAAAATTGTCAATTCCGCAAATTTACTGGCTTTTCCTTCTCTCTCACTCTTGTTCTCACATCGTCTCTCTTTTACTCTTTTTCATTTTTCCTTTTTGGCTTGTTTACATGATGCCTAATCTTCAATTTGATCCACTTAATTGTCTTTTCAGTGGAATGCTTTGTTGTCTTATAGACAGTGCTAATATAGATGAGAGTGAGGAAAAGCGTCTGGCATATTTTAAAAGTGACAAAAATGGAATTAAGAGGTAGATTTTTTAAAGTATCATTATTAAGATTCACCAAATTGGTGCAGATGTCTTTACTTTGCCTTCAGGGTTGGACATTGGTCATATTAAGGATGTGCACTTAACACATTAAGAGGTTTTGTATAAGGTTGGGAGTTTCCTGATGATTCAACCCCCAAATGACATTAAAATTCCCCCAAGATCAGACTTTTGGGTTGCTTTGTATGGCTCCCCATTGCTTTATGGAAGGAAACCCAGGAAGAAGAATCGCTTATAATGCTCACCATTTAAAATGAAGGTAATCGGAATCCAGTAGAACTTTTCAATTCCAAATCTAAGCCCTTTAGAGCTTTCCACAGTCCATTTAGCATAGCTTCATCTGTTAGTACTTGTTCTGTTTCAAGCCAAACTCCTGTCACACTAATATTCTTTCACTTCTCAAATCACACAAATTACTTCTCCCTTGCCTTCTAGACCGCTCTTCCCCACATGTCCTTCTTCCCTTTGTGTGGCTAACTCGTACTCATCCTTCAGACTCTAGTTTATATTTTCTCAGGGAAGCCTAGGCTACCTAGATTAGATAACTCCTTGCTATCTGCTTCTGAAGAGGCCTGTATCTCTCCCATCATCATTTTTTAAAAAATTGTTTGTTTGTTATCTTTTTTATTCACTGTGTATGAGATCCACAAGATGATTACAAAAGCGGGTAGGACAAGAGAACCTGAATATGAAAAAAGAATATGGAAAAGAATATGGAAATGAAATTTAGGCAGAACTCTGACAAAGAAGAGGCCCCACAGCAGGACCAGAGAAGATCTATAAGCAGGGAGAAATTAACTCTAGAGGGAAGCAATGTTTCTAGGAACAGAAACTACAGGCGTTGAATTTTCAGTTGGTTCCTGTTTGTACATAACTCTCAAATCTTTTATTAATTCTATTATGCTGCACACCTTTGTGTTAACGTGCACTGGGAATTAGAAGAGAACGGACTTTGCTCCACACCGCTGATAAAGTTGACTCAGAGAGAAAACGGCAGTTGCAGGTACCCAGAGCGATTGTAAGGAGATAAATGGCATAGGAAAAGTAGGTTGCAATGCGAACGAACAAATGAGAAAATAAGAGCGCACTCTCTTCCTCACCCCAAATTGTGGAGCTCTAAAAGAAAACCATGGACTTAAAATACCCAACAGCAATAGTAAATGAGCTGGGATCTGCTTGTAAAAATCCAGTTGGACATCCTCTATGTCTTTCTTTCTATTTTTCTTTCCAATTTACTGACTCTTTATCTCTCTGATTTAAATTTCAGATAAAGTTCTTTGGGTTTATTTTCTAATCTCCAGTTTTCTTTTCAGCTGTGTCAAATCTGTTAGAAAACTCAGCCACCGAGTTTTTTGTTAGACTGTGTTTTTACTTTTAAGAGTTTTGTTTGATTTGTTTTCAAATATGCTCTGTCTTTAATCATATTTAAAATTTCTTTGTCTCAGATGTACAGTTTTCCTCAATTAGCTGAGAAGTGCCTTATAATGTGTACCTTCTTCCCGCTTTCACTGAGTGCCCAGATGTGTTAAGCTGTACAGACACCTAGGCTATCTGTTGAAAATCTGAAGTCACCCTTATTAGCAAAATGGTATACAGTAGGGAGTTGAGAATATTTTCATGATTCTATGGAAGAAACTACTGATTGTAATCCATCTCTGGAAAGGAGTTATGCTTTTCTACAAACAAAGGTTGGTAATTTTCCACATGATATATAAAATACTAAGGGAAAGCACTTATGTTTTCTAAATCAAAGTATGATTTTTAATATAAATGAATAATACAATAAACCTTTACCAAAGGAAAACAGACAAACCCCTGATGACTTTGACAATTAATTTTATTTTAAATGTCTTATAGATACATTCATATTTTCATACTATCAAAAACAGTAGAAAGAGTCTCTTTGGGAACACATAAAACCATCTTAAAGTAAAAAATAAAGTTGATGTTAAAATACACAATAATTTAAATAAAATTATAAGAATCTAATTGTTCAGAATAAATAAATAAGAAATAACAAAAAATTACTTTATTCATATTCCCTGGTGAATTTTTGCTGTTTTGAGAAAGATAGTCATAACTCAGGATTCAGGTGATTTAACACAGCACTGCATAATAAGGCTTGCAGTGACAAGACCAGACCAGGCATATTAAAAGTAGGGTTGCCAACACAATTAAAATTTCAGATAAATAATGATGTATTTATACTAAAATATTATTTATTGTTTATCTGAAAGAAAAATCAACTGGATGTGTTTTTTGTTTATTTTCTATTAATTCGCTAAATCTGGCCACTATGATCATAATATAACAGCCTTGATCAAAGTAGTTCTGTAATACATCACTTAGTATAAAAAATAAATATAAATTCACTACCATCATTATACTTATCAACAACGTTTCTTTTCCATTTCTCCAAATTCATGCGCAAACATTATTATATTTGAGGCTTAAATAAATATATAAATAATAAATAGGTGAATAAGTTACACTTCAAACTAATTTACATAACTGAATAAAATTTAAAGTGCTTCCACATGCCCTCACATCTCTGTGAGGTAGGTTAGTGGCTGAGATGTTTTCCTCCAGTTTGGGAGTGAAGAAGAAACTGAGGCTCAGTTGAACAAGGACTCGTGAATCCTGGCCAGCAGACTAGGGTTGCAAGATTTAACAAAAAACAAAAACGACTAACAGGATTTCCAGCTAAATTTGAATTTACCGTACACAATGAATAATTTCTAAAATATAAGTGTGTCCTACATGGAACAATGTATGTGGGACATTGAAAAAAATCTTCATTGTTTTACTTAATATTCAAATATAACTGGGCATCCTGTATTTTATCTGGCAACCCTACACCAGACCTACACAGTACATGAGGCATTGAAGTAGATTTGTTTGAAGTTTCTTTGGTATCTTTACTGAGGAATTCTTGGAAACCAAGGACAAATGGATTTTTGGTTGTTGTTGTTGTTTTCATGGATCTTTCTTCTCAGCTCTGAAAAGAAATAAAATAAAATAAAAAGTTTTAAAATTAGCAATGTTCTAAATAAGAAGGAATGTATGGTTCTTGAAAATATATTTAATATAGAAATTAAGAGAGTCTTAGATATTTATGTGTTAGAACTACTCTATACTTTCAGCTATAAATAGAGAGATCAGATAAGTTATGTAAACCAGAACACTTCTGAGATTGAGAGAGAGTCATACTAATGACACAGGACACAGGCATATACCCACACTTCCCTGGACAAGCTGAGATATATGATCTCCCAGTCATGAGTACAACAAACTCACTATTGCTGCTATTTTTTTTTAAATCAAAGAGGCAGATACTTAAAAGAAAATTTTCAGCAGCAGCAGGAAATTTATAGGTTGACTTCTGAACTGTACGTCCCAGGATAAATGAAGAATCTAAATTTAAAAAAAAAAACAACTTACCTCTTCAAAAATATCTGCACAACCTTCTGCACCCACTTTTCCTTGGGGTTTAAGCAGACCTCTTTTCCATTGACAAGCTTAACACTGAAATAAGAGCGATATGATTAAAATAGTATTTAATGGGTTTCCAACATCCCTTTGGCATTCAAGTCATGGTTCCTTAAGTACAGGCATAAAATGTAAGTCCAAACTAATTTTTAGCTATGAGTCATGGAGGGTACAATATTTAAATGCCATGGAAACAAAGAATTTTCCCTTTCTGTTTTGCTTACTATGTATTCCTAGTACCTAGAACTTTGCTGGATTCTTCCACCTTCCTCAATTCTAGGTTTACTAAAGTAAAGTATCTAATCACTTTTGAAATTACTTACATGATTTCTGAATTTTCACAGTGTGGTCCACTCTCAATCACTCGCAATTCTCTGATAAATTTGGGGTGGAAAGGTGTGGAGTGTATATTTATGCATTGGCATCGAAGTTCTGAGGTCATTCTTGATAGAACTGCAGCTGTGAAAAAAGAAAAAAGCAATTAAGAATTGATTTCATTAACAGGCATAGCTCAGCTAGCTTCGCCCTTGCTAATTCCAGTGTGATCATTTGGTGACTGTGTGTTTGGGAAACAACACATCTTTAGCAAACTTATTCGTGAAATTGATGGTTGGATATTCTCCTAGCCCCTGACCTCAGTTTTTCTCTTTGTTTTAAAAACAGTCGTTCCTGACAACATGGAATGACATAAACACTTGGAGTTGTCTTTGGGCAATGTTGACATCCTCATGGTACTTTTTCTCCTACTCGACATTGCATAATCTTCTGTGATACCACAATGTTATTCATGGTAGGCAAGATCCAACAACAGGAAAATTGCCTTCAGGAAGAACTAATAGAAATATATGTGAGTTGCACAGAGATTGTCCTATATTTTAGCAAAATCTTTGATGTTTAAAAGTATATATATATATATATATATATACATATATATCATATAAAATGTTTATATATACAATAAACATTCTAAACTGTATTTATTTCATAAGAGGGATCCCAATAAGGTTTATAATCTGTCTTTAAGCCAAAGAGCAATTGATGGTTGTTTGAAGCTCGTCAATTAAATAGTACATCGAGTAAAATTACCAGAGTTTTTACTCAGTATTAAAAGATAAAATGGGTATATGTGGCCTCCAATAAAACATACTCTAAATTACAGATTTATGTTAAATATATGTATACTACAGAGTATGAATGATAGGAATAGAACTCTATATAAATCAAACTTTACAATTTTCTAAATATTATATTTATATAACCTAAAAAATTAAAGACTTCAATTTAACATTAAATGACTGCAAAGATGGTTTTCTCTTGCTGAATAAAAGGATGTCTGTTACCGAGGCATTAAGGATAATCTTTCTATCTGAGGATCACATTTAGACACAGCAAACTTCAAGGATGTGCTTACCTTTACACAGAGCTGCAGAAAGCAGGAAGGCTGCCAAGAGAGCAATAGCCAGCTTGGAAGTCATGCTTACACAAGGCGCTGTCTTTCTGGTTTCTTCCTGGCTCTTGTCCTAGACGGTTGTGAGCTCTGCTGTCCCAGAGGACCTGTGTCAGATGGGGAGCTCCCGTGGCTTTTTATATTATAGTAAGAGTAGGGAACAAGTGCACCCTCATGCTTGCATCATGTCAGAGGAAATTCCACAATATGCAACCATCTGCCCGCCCTTTGAGAGCAGACCTGAGTCATCTGACTCCCCTAATGATTTGTTTCTTACTAAGTTTTCAGCGTGATTGAAATTTTATTTGATCTTTCAAATAATTTTATTGATTTTTTTGAAAACATGTTTCTTTTAAAATGTTTTAAAATATTTTTTTAAATATTCAAACTTCTCAGTTTGATACATTATTGTCAGTGGTAGTTCTTTTTATTTATAAATAACTTTATCATAGTCCTATCTTGCAGTAGTCAGAGTAAGGTCATTTGTTATTGTTCTTTTATGACACAGTCATTTCTTTAGGTAACTTATATATGCTGTAATGATAGAGAAGGTAATCTAGTCAACCACTTTTACGAGAAGTCCATTTCTAAGCACTTTGGAAAGTTTCCAGGAACCATTACCGCTTTCAGGGAGCATGTCACAACTTTTCAAAAGATTTGGTTTTCTAATGCATGCTTGACAGAGTGAAAGGGGATAGCTTTCAGTTCAGTATCGTAAATATTATCAAGTAACTTCTGAGTAATGTGGGAATCTATAGATGGATAAGACTAAGTACTTGTTTTTAAAGAGTTTGGTCTGTCAGAATAAGAAAGCAATATAAGGACCAGGCTATGTTACAGAACAGACGAGTGGTATCAAGATATTTATTCCAACAAGGACACAAGGGCAGAATCTTCCATAAGCATTTTGAGCAGGGTATTGAAGTGCAGAGGACTCTAATAAAGGAGGGTGAAGGGAAACAGCATGTTCTAGATAGAGATGCTGTTCAAAGACACTCAAGTGGTAAAAGGGGAAGAATTGTTTATGTTCCAGGATGTGGTTCCCTGGGCTTGGTTGGAGTGGGATGAGGTGGTGTGTAATGGAAAAGTAAGCAGTATATACTTGGTGGAAAGAGCATCTGGGTTTAAACCCTTGTTCAACCACTAATTTTTGTGTGGCTTTTAAGCTTTCTGAATTCCAGTTTCCATATCTATAAAATGGTTTTAATAACATCCACCTGTCTCATAAAGTTCATATACATAAACTTCCTGGCTTAACTTTTAAGCTGGTGAATTTCTATCTACCCCAAGAGCCATGGCTTGTATTTCTCATTTTTGTCAGATGGTTGACTTCCAAACTGCAAAGATATTCCACCAAAAATTATTTCTTAAAAATCTCATTTGCCTTAGAGGATTCTTGATAAAAGATTGGTTTCTGAAATACGAAGTTGAGCCAGATTTCAGCATGTAATGCAATAATATAATAAAATAGAAACAACATCAGTGTAAATTATGATTTGCTAGAATTTAAAGCTCCAGATCAAACTCTGGTTGCATTAGGGTTCGTTACCATTTTGGATAGAAAATCTAGAGTACAGAGTCTTAAAATCTATGGAATTCTAGAATGCTTGAGAAAGCACCTAGTTTAAATACTGATATAGGATTTAAATTAAATTCTTGACAAAAACATTATTGAAAATTAGGCCAAGAGTAATGATGTTTCAGAATGTGAACACTTGTGGTTTGGGGAGAGAACGTCCTTTGCTGAAAGATTTGTATAGTGACCCCAACTAACTTCTTAAATATAACTTCAATTTACTTGATATCAGGGACTGTGTGTGTGTTTTTTAATCCTCACAACAATGGGATAAGTAATAATGCCCTCATTTTACAGTTGAGGAAACTCAATAACGTCTCCAAGTTCATATATCTAAGTAATGATGGAGCTGAGAGCTTTAGTCCTGGTCTAAAAGCACATTTACAAAGGGGAGATGAAAAGACTTTTCTTCAGGACACTGGAACACAAAACCACCTTTGTATGACTCAATGAAGTTTCTTTCTCTGTCCCTCGTGGGTCCTCAGAGATGAGTCTGGACTTCCTTGGAAAGGGAAGGGAACTTACAGTAGACTCTTACGTCAACTTCTGTAGCAAAGTAAATGTTTATTATGTACAATGCAGTTCTTACTCTTTTAAAATCTATTTTAGGAACTTGATTGTTCACTTATTTATTTAATATATGTTGATTATCTGCTAATGCCAGGTCTTGGAGTAGGAGATGTGAATACTCTTTAAATCAGATATAGTCTCTGACTTCGAGGAGTTTGCAGTCTAATGTAGAATATGGACAATTAGTTACACAAGTAAGTACAATACAGTGGATGAGTATTATAATATGTATAATTATAGGAAGCTTACGGAGCAAACAAATGGGACCTCTGATGCAGTTTTGATGAATGGGGTTGTCTGAAGAAACAAGTTTAAGACTGTGACGTAGTGCCTTAGTCTTGGTGATGAGTAGGACTAAGACCAGTGGAGAGGAGAGAAGGCGGTACTGCTTTGCTAGTGTGGGGGAAAGCAAGTACAAGGTGGTAAGATGTAAGAGAATATGGCCCAACTGGGTTCCTGAAATTGTTGAGCATTGTATGGAAAATATGAGTGGAGTGAAGAGATAAAAGTAGGGACCAGATATGTAAGCAAGACCTGAGTCTTTAAGAAAATTCTCAGTCTCTTTGCTCTAGTAATGCTGGTTTGTTCAGCAAAGACATATTTTCATATGGAAAGACCCTGAGATGACTGGTTCAGGGCATCATCACTAGGACCCAATTATACTAGTGGTACCACTAAGACACTCAGAGTTCTGAGGAATTGCAAACATTCCTCTACTTTTAACTCAGGGTTGCCTTAGTAATTTTGCAACTTACCTAAGCACCTTTTTTCCCTATCCCATCTCCTTATCTCTTCCCTTCCTCTTCTCTGCATCCTGACATCATCCTTAGAGGTTGAGCTAATGAGTTCCATTTAACCTAGATGCTCACAATTTTTTCAGAATGGAGCATTCATTTATAAAGCAAAAGGACATCTTTGCAAATGTTGTTGATCTCTCCCAGTGTAACCTTGATGAAATTTGTCCTTAGACTCTCTTCATCAGAGGTAAGGTTGGACAAAGACAAAGAGACTAGAGGGGGCAGTAATTCTGGCTTTGTCCCACTTCTGTAAAGGTAACCCTATGAGTCATTGCATAGTAAGTAAAAGGGCTAAATTGGGTTAAGTAAAAAACAAACAAATGGCTAATTAGCCTGTTTGAGGAAATGCTGCTTCAAAATAGAGCAGATTGGAGTGAAAAGTTTAAATGAAGAGCAAAGCTGCACATAAATACAAGTGATATTTTGTCACCCTGTAGGAATGAATGGGACTATTGACCAGTAATCTGTTTATTTAAGTTCCAACCAGCACTTAACAAAGAGCATCCAGAGATCTTCACTATAGTCATGGGACCAAGTCCATCATCCAAGAAAGGGAAGAACTGAAGAAAGAGTCAAAACAAAGACAGGTATTTACTTTTTCCACCTTGCCAAGTAACTCTTCTTCTTCCATGAAACTCCTCACAAGAAAACCGAATGTCTTTCTAGTGCGTTAAACAATTTATGTCCCATCCCCACCTCTCCACCCCACTCCCACTTCAAATAGGTATTGTAGAATTAGGAACTTTTTGTAAATGTAAACAAAGTTGTATTCACATAATAAAGCAGAATGTGGTGGGGAAAACATGGACTTTGAAGTGAGATGAACTTGGGTTTGAATCTTTCCCCTGCTGATTAACCAAGAGACCTAGAGCAAGTCAACGCTATGCTGGCATTGCATCTGCTACTGCTAAAATTTAAGCCACCTTTCCCAAAACCAGTAGCAAAGTCTCAACTTGCACCTGGAATTTTTTCTCCCTTTGAGGAAATTAGTCTCAGCTCAACAATCCTTGAGGTTAAGAGAACCATAGACAAATGCTAAACACATATCACTGAATTTGACCTACAATATTGTTAATACTAAGATCATAAACATAAAATACCTACCCCCTGAAATTTTAGTCAATAAAACTAAGAGTTAGTTGAAAGATTTAAAACACGTTCTTGCCTTTTACAGATAAAAAACATTTCTCTGTACTTCGTTAATATGATAATTTAATCTCCTCCAGGGCTACAGAACATTTCAGTTCCATCTCCAAATTCAAATGTCTCCAGTTAACGATTCATAAAAATACTAAGAAAAGTTGGTCCATACTGCTAAAAGTGTTCTACCTTTTAAAGAAAAGACATTTTTCAAAGTCTTGACGAGTTAGAGAACAGAAACAGCTAAATGCTTTGGTTTTGAGCAATGTCAAGTCAGAGTAACTTAAATTTAAGGGTATGCATGGCTGTTGGACTCGGTCAACCCTGCCTTCAAACCTACCCCTCCACCACTTATTAACCAAACAACCATGGGAAGTTATTTTAACCTCATTGTCTCAGTTTCCTCATCTGTAAAATGAAGATAACTCTGATTCCACAGGATCACAGTGAGAGTTAAGTGAAGAAATACATGGAAAATGTCAAGAGTGGTGCCTGGCACATACGAAGTATTCAATAAATGTCAGTTTTTTCCCTCTAATATGTCTCTTAAGTTACACTTCACCTTGCCTGGAGTGGGAGAATTATATATATATATATTTTTTAATTTACCAATCAATAAGTAAAGATGTATTGACACAACACATCTCTTAAAGCTGTTTTTTTTCTTCTAATTATAGAGCTTTCTTTTTATGCCTAAAAATTTAATTCATGTTTATGTGTTTAAAAAAACACTGTTGATATACACAGGGGATTGAGTATTGTTTCCAATTCTATCTCCCAAATCAATGAAGATTTTGAGATGGAGTTTAAAGGATGGGATTGGAGGAAGAGGCTTGTTGTGGAAACAGACATTTATTATGGACTTGGGAGATCTAAGATCAGCCTGTCTTCAATATGAAAAAAATAATAATTAAGTGTAACTGTTTACTTGTAGTCATTTCTTTGTTATATTTTTGGAAAAAAAGTTTTAGAGATTGTTTACTCCAGTGTTTATAATAAAATATATATCTTCAAAATAACAATTATATGTTATTTGCCACTAGGATTCTTTCATGTGAAGTAAAGATCATAGGAAATGAAATCACATGGCAAAAAGAGAAGTTGCTATATTATAAATGACTGGACTTATGCGTGCATTTAATTTTGTCTTGAGGTAACCAAGACCCACACAAGCAGTTGAGTCAAGGGACAGGAAGTAAGAAAAAGGTTTTAAAAATGGTGAATCAAGGTTGTACAATTTTATAAAGTTATTCTTCCTCTTTTCTTAAAAGTTTATTACTTTGATCTTTTCTTATAGACAAGTGATATTCTTAAAAGCTGAGTTGAGATGAAACTCTTAGCAATTTGAAGAAAGTGGAAAAACAGATCTTATGTTGTAGTTTCACCATTCTCCTTTCATAAAACTTTGATTGTTTTGAAGTTTTTGTTTCAAAATGTGAGCTTCACCTTAATTAGTTCTTTTCCCCAGTTTGGCCTTAGGGATTATTGAAGTATTTAAGACACAATCTGATTGGAATCCAAAGTTCATGCCAGTAAATCACAGCAAGATCCTTTCTGACCCACCTCCTAGAGAAATAGAAATAAAAACAAAAATAAGCAAATGGGACCTAATGAAACTTCAAAGCTTCTGCACAGCAAAGGAAACCATAAACAAGACGAAAAGACAACCCTCAGAATGGGAGAAAATATTTGCAAATGAAGCAATTGACAAAGGATTAATCTCCAAAATAGACAAGCAGCTCATGCAGCTCAATATCAAAAAAACAAACAACCCAATCCAAAAATGGGCAGAAGACCTAAATAGACATTTCTCCAAAGAAGATATACAGATTGCCAACAAACACATGAAAGAATGCTCAACATCATTAATCATTAGAGAAATGCAAATCAAAACTACAGTGAGGTATCACCTCACACCAGTCAGAATGGCCATCATCAAAAACTCTACAAAGAACAAATGCTGGAGAGGGTGTGGAGAAAAGGGAACTCTCTTGCACTGTTGGTGGGAATGTAAATTGATACAGCCACTATGGAGAACAGTAAAGAGGTTCCTTAAAAAACTAAAAATAGAATTACCATACGACCCAGCAATCCCACTACTGGGAATATACCCTGAGAAAACCATAATTCAAAAAGAGTCATTTACCACAATGTTCATTGCAGCTCTATTTACAATAGCCAGGACATGGAAGCAACCTAAGTGTCCATCGACAGATGAATGGATAAAGAAGATGTGGCATATATATACAATGGAATATTACTCAGCCTAAAAAGAAACAAAATTGAGTTATTTGTAGTGAGGTGGATGGACGTAGAGTCTGTCCTACAGAGTGAAGTAAGTCAGAAAGAGAAAAACAAATACCGTACGCTAATGCATATATATGGAACCTAAAAAAAAAAAAAAGTGTTCTGAAGAACCTAGGGGCAGGACAGGAATAAAGACGTAGACAGAAAGAATGGACTTGAGGACACGGGGAGGGGGAAAGGTAAGCTGGGACGAAGTGAGAGAGTGGCATGGACATATATACACTACCAAATGTAAAATAGATAGCTAGTGGGAAGCAGCTGCATAGCACAGGGAGATCAGCTCAGTGCTTTGTGACCACCTAGAGGGGTGGGATAGGGAGGGTGGGAGGGAGACACAAGAGGGAGGGGCTATGGGGATATATGTATACATATAGCTGATTCACTTTTTTATACAGCAGAAACTAACACACCATTGTAAAGGAATTATACTCCAATGAAAAAAAAAGTCCATGTCAGATTCTGTTAAAATGAGCTCAACCCATATGTGCAGTTGTTGATGTAAGTCTTACCTGACTGGAAATTCCTCAAGGTCAGAGACCATGTTTGCCTTCTTTACACCGTGTGCCAGCTTCTAGCCCAGTGTCTGAGACAAACAGGTGCTCGATAAACATTTCTCAAATGAAAGTAAAACTTCCCCAGTTCTCAGAAGTTTTCCCACCAAAAGCATTATCAGCAAAAAGAAGTAAAAATGTTTGTCTTTGTCTATTTTTGTTCTCCCTCAGGGACAATTGTTTTATTTTCATGAACCCAGAAGGATCCAGTATGGAAACTACAGTTTTATGGAAACTATGGAAACTACAGCTCGCATTTAGCGATGGATAGATAAAATAGTAACCAGTTCAGTCAGGCAGCAATTTCCTCGTTTGGTGAATAAACCAAACCAAGCAGCTTTCTAGGCTGCTCCCAGGCTGGGGTAAGAGGTACAACATAGCAGGCAGGGAGAGGGGTGGAGAGCAGTGTGTTGGGACTATCGGTGACTAGCATCCACTGATGGAGGAGGTCTCTGCTGCCTCCTTCTTCCCATCAGCTGTGTTTCACAGACCACGGAGAGCCCAGAAGACCACACAGACAGTCTCTCCAGAGGCCAGCGAGTGAACTTGAATGGTGACCCACAGAGTTAGTCTAATTAACCTTAAACGTGCTAAGACTAAACAGATTCACTTCCCTTGTGAATAAAAATAAGACTAACTTTTCTTTAATCATACGTACAACAGTTATTGCCATCCAATGGAGAAAGTGACCAACTTTTCCTGTGCATTGTTCCTACCACATAATCAGTCCCTAATAACCCGCAGTGGTTCTTAACCTTTTTCATTTTAACCACTTAATCCTTTGAAAATATAATGAAAGTTCTGTGCCCTCTCCTTACCCCTAAATCCACCTAAGCCTAAATGTACAAAGTTGTGCATCGAGTTTCAGAAATTCACTGACCTCTGTTAAAAACTCTTAAGGAGTAAAATCAATAAAGGGTATATTGGAAGTAGAACACTTGAGAAGAATGAGTGCATTCTGAGTTTACTGTCTTTAAGTCAACTGAAAGAGAAATGATATTTTCTGCCTGCTGCCTGTGGTCCCTGCATACGTCCAGGACAGAGGCTTCAGGAAAAAATTCTTGACGTTCTCAAAAGAGAAGGTGGAGATGGATAAGGACAAGAGTGAGAAAGTGGAAGAGAATCTTCAGATTCAATGAGTTCAAGATATGAATGACCTTTAGTTTTCTTGTTGCCCGTAAGAGGAAAGCCCAAATCCATCCAAAAAGATGAAAAGTGAGTACTGCTTTCAACTGATGCCATCTCCTTAGCTAGTCTGCTAAAAGGCAGTGCCAGTGGCATAAGGCGACTAAGATAGAGGGTGAAAGTTTATTCCTTTCATAATTCCCTTCAGCTCGCCAAATAGATATATAATTCAAGAAAAATCTATATGATGTTTTCACATAAAAAGAAAACAAAATCAGAAAATAATTCAGCTTGTGTATGGGTTTAGAGATGTGAGCCAGTCTCTCAGAATTCCCCAAATTTATGCAAAATAAGGGTATAAAACTTCTTTATCCATCTCTCCTTAATCTGGTGCTCTGTATTATTTGATTTCCAGATTTGAGATGCTTTTGCCTCGAGGCAGTTTATCTTCTCATCTAACATAATTTACTATTTGCCACATCTAGGGTGTTCTTTTTCTTGATTATATCATTGTTACTCATCAAAATTAAATCCTTCTTCGTGATCCCTAAACCAGGAAGGAGGAAATCACCACCCACAGAATCCAGTGGAGTTTTAAACAAAGGAAAATCTGTCCACTCCAGACCTGTTGGATGAACTTTTCATGTACTTCCCTTTCCCCAACTGGTGGGGGGGGGGGTGTGAATCTGGAAAACACCACTGGCATTGTCCTCTACAAAGTTGGAGATAAAAGCAAAATGGGCAGCAGAGAGTAGAAATAGCTAAAAATAACACACCCAGCCAGAAAAGCAGGACCTTGAAAACACACACTAAAGAGACCCAAAGAAAAATGAAACAGGTATTGGAGAGCCAAGGTTAATGGGGAGAATTAAAATGGCACATTTCTCTTCTGAGCTTGACTTACTTAGGCATCAGCAATGAGTGAAGAGATACCTCCCTCAAGAATAATTGTACTAACAGGACCTTATAACTTAGTACATCGTATGTTTTATTTTTTGTAATAGTCACAGTGACCCTATATTTTTGTATTATTTATTCCCATTTAACAGATGAGGAAACAGACTCAAAGAGATTAAGCAATTTGCAGATGGTCAGCCAGCAAGTAGGAGAGAGAATTAGGATTTGAATCTAAACAAGAAGTCCAGAGATTCTATGCCACCTCAAGGAAGTTTCTCTCCTGTGTCTGTGAGTCTCACACACTTGGTTTTGAGCACATTTCCCTTCTTTCCCGCACCCTCTCCTGCCTGAGAGGATTTAGAAGCCTGGAGAAGAGGAATTTGATTCAGTGAGGGAGAGGGGGACACCTTAATCCAATAGAAGAACTACTTCCTCCTCCTGTCAAAGCCTAGGGCTTTCATTTGTAAAATCAGGGAATTTGCCTATATGGTCCCTACTGTCTGATGCTTTATTCTGAGAAGCACAGTGTATGTGTAATAGGTGGAGAACTGTCCCTGGGAAACCCGACCACTTGTGCCAGGAGAGGACACTCGCCCAAACCTGAGATTTCACAAAACTTCAAGAGAATGTGCACTTGCCCTTAAATGTAGTTAACTAAAAAGTGTCACTTGCATGGTTCTCATCAAGGAGAAGAGCCTTAATTTTGATGGGTTTAATGAAGAAAGAGTCTAGAATTGGAGGTCACGGGAATGGTATGTTTACCATCAGACTCTTATTCCCCCCACCTTCCAAGAATGAGAGGAAGTGCTTCCTGTGCACTCCTTTCTTCTGACACCATTTCCTCTTACTTGGTTTCTTCATGACTCTTAGATCATTTGCAGCTGCTGACCCTTTACTGTGAAACAAGGAATACGGTTGGAGTTGGAAAATTTTTTTGAAAGAACTAAAGCCCATCTGATTTGTTGGAAAGCAAAAACATCAAATTTAATGACTATTACTTGAAAATATATGGAAAGAGAATTCATTTTCCCATTATTCATCCATTTAACAAATATTTACAGAATACCTTCTACATTTCAAACACTTTTCTAGTTGCTGGGGAAATGTTAGTGGATAACGTGAATAGAAATGGCTACCCTTAGTTTTAGTTGTATAAATGTTATGAGGAAAAGAGTAGGGCAGGGTGATCAGGCTGTCAGGTGGGTGAGGGGATGAGCAGATTACAGCACCTGGGAGTCCAGGGAAGCCTCCCTGAGAGGTTGAGTTTGAACTAAGAACTGAAAGGCACAGGAATTGGCTAAATGGCTATGAGGGAGGATATTCCAGGCAAAGGGCCAGCTAGAGGTAACAGTTTGAGTTGGGAGCTTGGTTGTATACTTGAGGAATAGTAAAGGAGGCCAGCGTGGCTGGTGCAGGGAAAGGAAATAATGAATAGGAAAGGAGGACAAAGAGTAAGGGGCTATATCAGATGGGCTTTGTAGGTCATTATGAGGATTTCAGCTTTCATTCTGCATGGAGATCCATTGGAGGGTCTGCAGTAAATCAGTGACATGATCTGACTCTCTAGCTGCTGGGTGGAGATGGGGCAGGGTGCGGGCACTGCAGGGGAACAGTTTGTAGGGAAGGCAGATGACCAGTTAGAGGTTACTGTGGAAAGCCACAGTGATAATTGTTTATACCAGGCCAGAGTGGTAATAGCAGGGGTGGTAACTAGTGGTCAGATCCTGGATATTTTAAAGGCAACACAAAATCCTGAGAGATTGGGTATGAGATGTGAGAAAAAGAAAAGTCGTTGATGATGAAGATTTCAAATGTAAGCTGTTGGAAGGATGGAGTCTCCACAAGCTTAGACACTTGAGGCAGCATCTAAACTACTGTTGCCAAATTATTTAGGTATGGTGCAATTCTTGCTTAATAGGAGTCTTCCAACTGCATCCTGAATAGAGTTCCTTGATTACAACCATATCTGCCTGAAGTGGTGGCTATAGCTGGTAGTGCAAAGAAGACTGAGGCAGGAAGGAAGTGGAAGTGAGGGATAGATTAAAATGTATTGTGTTCCAGTCACTGTACTAGGTTCCTTTTTAAAAAAATAAAAATTATATATGTTTAAAGTGTACAGCATGATGATTTGATATACACACACATAGTAAAGTGATGACTAAGCCAAGCTAATGAACATATCATGGCTACCATTTTTTTGTGTGATGAGCACATTTGAAATCTACTCTCTTAGCAAATTTCCAGTATTCCATACAGTGTTATGAACTATAGTCACCATGCTGTACATTAGATCTCTAGACTCATCCATACTACATAACTGCAACTTTGTACCCTTTAACCAACATCTCCTCATTTCCCCCACCCTCCCAACCCTGGTAACTACTGTTCTATTCTCTGCTTCTATGTATTTAACTTTTTTGATTCCACACATAAGTGAGATTATGCAGGTTGGGTATTTTTTGTTTTTTTTTTTTCTTTCTGTGTCTGACTTATTTCACATAGCATAATGTCCTCCACATCCATCCATGTTGTTGCAAATGGCAAGATCTCCTTCTTTCCTAAGTCTGAATTATATGTGTGTGTATATATATATATATAGAAATTTCTTCCAGGTTTATTGAGATATAATAGATATATAACATTGTATGAGTTTAAGGTGTACAATGTATTGATTTGATCCACTCATCCATTGATGAATGCTTGGATCGTTTCCATATTTTGGCTGTTGTGAGTAATGCTACAATGAATATGGGAGTGCAGATATCTCGTCAAGGTACTGATTTCAGTTTCTTAGGATATATGTCCAGAAGTAGGATTCTTGGATCATATGGTAATTCTATTTTTAGTTTTACAAGCAACTTCCATACTATTTTTCATAGTGGTTACACCAATTTATATTCTCACCAGCAGTATACAAGTGTTCCCCTTTCTCCACATCCTGGCCAACACTTATTATCTTTTATGGTTTTTCTTTTCTTTTCTTTTTTTTTTGTAATAGCCGTACCAACAGGTGTAGGCAGTGTTTCATTGTGGTTTGCCTTTCCCAGATGATCAGTGATGTTGAGCACCTTTTTATATATCTGTTGGCCACTTGTATGTCTTCTTTGGAAAAAATGTCTATTCAAGTCCTTTGCCCATTTTTTTAATCAAGTTGGGTTTTTGGATTTTGTTGCTGTTGTTTTGCTATTGAGTTGTATGAGTTTTTTATATTTTGGATATTAGCCCCATATCACTTATATGGTTTGAAAATATTTTCTCCCAAACTCTGGGTTGACGTTTCAGTTTGTTGATGGTTTCCTTTGCTGTGCAAGGGCAATTTAGTTTGATGTAGTCCCACTTGTTTATTTTCCCTTTTGTTGTCTGCACTTTTGGTGTCATATCCAAAAAATCATTGCCACAGACAATGTCCTGGATTATTTTTCCTATGCTTTCTTCTAGGAGTTTTATGGTTTTAGGTACTACATTTGTGTCTTTAATTCATTTTGAATTGATTTTTGTGTATGGTGTAAGATAAGTTTCATTCTTTTGCATGTGGATATCCAGTTTTCCTTATACCATTACCTGAAAAGACAATTCTTTCCCCATTGTGTGTTCTTGGTGCTTTTGTTGAAAATTAGGTGACTGTATATACTTGGGTTTATTTCTGGGCTCTCTATTCTGTTCCATTGATCTATGTGTCTATTTTTATGCCAGTACCATATTGTTTTGATTACTAGGGCTTTGTAATATAATTTGAGATCAGAAATTGTGGTATCTCCAACTCAATTCTTTGTTTTCAAGATTGCTTTGGCTATTCAGGGTCTTTTGCAGTTCTATATGAATTTTAGAATTTGTTCCCATTTCTGTGAAAAATGTCATTGGAATTTTGATAGGGATTGAATTGAATCGGTATTTAGCTTTGAGTATATTAGGGGTTTTTTTATAAGTTAATGTATTTAATTCTTACCACAAATTTATGTTTTTGGTGCTATTTTCATTTGACAAGTGAGAAAACTGAGGCTAAGAGAGTAAAAATTGTGTACACACAGCAAACAAGCAGCTGGACTCAAATCTGAATTCATATCTGAACCCCAGTCTCTCTGATCCCAAAGCCTGGGCCCTTTCCCCTCTACAGAAAGAAGGTCAGGCTGGGTGTGGATCAAGCAGCCTAGAGTTTATATCTTGATGGTCTAAGTTCTGAAAACTATAATGAAAAAGACCATTTTAAGCCTAGAAAGTAAGGGTTATGAGAACATCAGGAAAAGCTACTGATAGGTCTGAAGCTGCTTAGAAGACTGAAAACTGCCCCATCACTACCACATCCATAAATCTATTCAATAACATCTGTGGTTTATAAATAGAGTTTATCAACAGGGTGTGGGTGAGGGATGGAAGTATATTTGTCCAGAGTCTTGCATTCACAAAAACTCTTAAAGCTGGTATTTAATGTTATCACTGAATAAGGTCACACCCTCAGTCACAGAGATATATTGGCAGAATTGAAAACATTAGATATTTAGTGTTCAGCTTTGAACTGTTTATCCCATCCTGGACACAGAGCCTGAATGCACTATGAAATGCTTATATTTTTAGTAACATGACTATTGCAATATATTTGTGCAATCTTAAGAGTATAATTTATTAAATATAAACTGTTGGTTTATTTTTAAAAGTCTTTTAATCCGTTTTGATATGCCTTTTCCTTTTTCTTCTTCCTCTTCTCCTCCCCTTCTCTTCTCCAGTATATTCATATTCTAATAAAAGAGAGAAAAAGAGGGAGTGGCTCAGGTTCACCTTGACCTTTCAGGGGATTCATGAAAGAACACTACAGCACAGCAAAGCATTACCTACCTTCACAAATATACCACGTTGAGGAAAAAGGATTCTGAAAAAATAAGATATTTTATCTTTCCTGTGTTAAATAAGTGTTCCCGATGCAGGTCTTGAGCTGTGCATGAATTTCACCCTGGGTGCTTTCAGAATCCTGCAGCCTGGTCAGTTAGTGTGTAGTAAGCTACTACTGGTTGCTCTTAATCATATCTAGGTGGCACTGTAGAAAGGTTTGTAGATGGAAAAAGCAAACACAAAGAATCCTAGAGCTGTTCAGTCTGTCCCAATACAAGCCCCACCTTGTGGTCAGAAAGCAGCAACCCCATCCTCTTGTCTACAAAAGAATTGCCAAAAGGTGGGGTTCGGAGAGTTTCAGGAAATGCAGCCAGCATTTTAGGCAAGCATGTCATCCTCTTTTCCTTGGCTTTTCTCATTTTCTGGAACTGTTACCAGTTCACTTGTTCATTTCCAGCGTGTGTGTATGGGAGTGTGTTTGCTGTTGCATTTAAAAACCTGAGCTTGTCATTTGCTACATGTACCTCCTCTCAGTTTCATCTTCATCAGAATTTCCAAAACCTCTGGGAAATTTGGCTTCCCAGTTGCTTATTCTTCGATTTACAGTGTTAGGGTCAAGTGAGTTTGCTCTGAATTGCTTCAGTTTGGAATCACCTTGAGAATTAACATGTAGCCTCAGCAACAGTGGCTGGGCAGAGAGTTTGTGGCTGTAGGTTGTGTGCATGTGTGCTGGGGAAAGGGGACAGTCCATCTGTCTGTCTGTTTGTTCAGGGTGGGGAGGGATGAAAAGAGGAAAGAGAGGAAAGGATGAATAAGAAGAAGATGAGCAAAGGTTTTAGGACACCTCAGTTTTTCTCTCCAAAAAGCACGCATTACCTTAACTTCGAAGACTATTAAAATGGTCACATCAAAACAGCTCTGGGGGCTTCCCTGGTGGCGCAGTGGTTGAGAGTCTGCCTGCCGATGCGGGGGACGCGGGTTCGTGCCCCGGTCCGGGAAGATCCCACATGCCGTGGAGCGGCTGGGCCTGTGAGCCATGGCCGCTGAGCCTGCGCGTCTGGAGCCTGTGCTCCGCAATGGGAGAGGCCACAACAGGGAGAGGCCCGCGTACCGCAAAAAAAAAAAAAAAAAAAAAGACAGCTCTGGGATATGTACTAATGCAGTGTACAGTAGTACCGCCTTTTTCAAAAAATTGTGGTAAAATAGGCATAACGTAAAATGTACCATCCTAACCATGGTTAAGTAAGTGCACAGTTCAGTGAGAGTAAGTACATTCTCATTGTGCAGCCATCCACACCGTCCATCTTCTGAACTCTTAGTACTGACTTCTGAATAAAATTATCTTAGTTCAAACTAAGGTTCTGACATTTACTAGAATCATATGCCTGAGGCCTCAGTTTATCTCACCTATACATTTTTTTTTCTTCAATGCAAACTCATAGGGCTCTTGTGAGGCTTAAATAATAATGCTTGTAAAGTGCTTAACATAGTGATAAATGATCCATTACTGTTAGTATGATCTCACGGAATTCTAGCCACTTGTTACTTCTCCATGAATGGCGTGAAGACTTTCTACCATCATCTCGTGATGCTAGATCCCTGGCAAACACACCTTGTTGCTACATAGATTTTTTGTTATGATGATGATGATTTTTAGAGCTGTGTATCATTTCCCACAGCAAGGAAATTGGCTGGGCGGGGCGGGGGGGGGGGGGGCCGGGAAGAGTACCTGCCCAGGAAATCAAAAATAGCCTTTTGAATAACTCTGTTCCAACACGTTCAAATTATCTACTTATCTCAACAACTAGAGCAACAAATGCTCCGAATCCGTGAGGCAGGGCCTGGGTTGGGGGAGGGCTTGGGTAGGGTCTGGGCAGCCAGTCCTCGGCACAGCTTTGGTAGGGCAGCCTCCATCCAAGAAGTCAGACTCAAAGACAATGACTTCTCTGGGCCCATATCCCCTTCTTGTGACTTTTGTAGCTCCGGCTAACCCAGTGGACAGCCAGGGAGGGCACAGCCTACTTACTTCCCTAGCTTGGTGCCTACCTCGTGTCTTGCCCTTGTCCCTCCTAACCCCCAGTGCCCCACAGAATATCTGAGTTCAGTGCCATAGCCTGTCAGGGCTGCTTTATAGGCAATTTTATGACAGATTAAATTTAAAAGACTCTTGTAGGAATTATAATTTATCCCTGTTTATGGAACCATTCTGACTTCCCATACATTATCCCATTCATTCCTCAGATATGACCCTTCCTCCCTTCCTCTCTCCCTCCCTTCCTTCCTTCTTCCTCAACATTTATAATTCCTGATTATAAATATGATTCACAGTCAGTATTAGAAAATTTGGGAAATAAAGAAAATATAAAGAAGAAGCCCAAAATTATCCGCAATCTCACCACCCAGAGATAAAGACTTTTATATATACATTCCAATGTTGTCTGTTTTTATGAGCATATATTTCAAAATTTGTATTGTACTGTGCAGACAATTGTCTGTTCCATTTATTTCACCTTCCACTCTCTTGTTGGCATTTACTATCAGTCAGTACACCTCACGCTTTTTAGCACTTATAATCTATTATAACATGTGGTTTTTTCAAACATCTCTTCTATTTGGGGTTTCTCCCCTTCCCCAGCTCCAGCCACTGCACTGGGCTGAGCCCTCCTGTCTTTGGTCTGGATCAGCACAGAAATCTCCTCACTGGTCTAACCTCAATCTTCATGCCTTCACCATCCATTCATTCCTGCCAAGTGAACTTTCTACAATGCAAATCTAACCATGTCTTTCCTGGTTTTAATCTTCAATGATCTTCAAGATAAAATCCACACTCCTCTGCTTGAGAAAAGTCCTTCTCCACTGAGCGCTTCTGGATCTGTCTGTCTCCTCTCCTCTGGCTTCGGTCCTTCCATTCTTGGCTCTTGGAGCCCAGTGCATGTTGTCTGGAACATATTTCTCCACTCCCCCCACCCACCCTTTTGCTCAGCAAACCCACTGATCCTTTACAAGATCTAGGCAAGGTCTCAGCAAATGTACTGATCCTTTAGAAAGATCCTCTCCAACTTGCCCTCAACCTGCCCCGTCTGGGTTTGGGGCTCCTGATTTGCTCTCCCTTGATTATGTGAGCCTACCCCTAGCCTAGTGGGAACAGCAGAATCACCTGGAAGTCTCGTGAAAACACAAATCTTGTAACTCTACTCCTAGAGTTTCTGTCTCAGGAGGTCTGCGGGGCTGAGATTTCGCATTTCTACAAGTTCCCAGATGTTGCCTATCCAGGGAACAGACTTTAATCCCCACAGCTATAGCCTCATATACCATATCGTAAGTGATTTCTTTTGTTTCTCCCTTCTGATCAGTGACTTCTGTGTAACAGGGTCTGAAATAAACCCCAAGATCCTAGCCTGTGGTGAACACATTAAAAACACCTCCTGAATAGAGGAACCCTTCCAGGAGTCCTGACTCAGCCGCAGAGTGGTAACCGTGACCATCCACAGTTCCTCAGCAGACGCCACTGTGATGAATTCCTGAGGCATGACTCAGAAGAAATTCCTGTGCAATGCCTTTTGCAGACATGTTGCAGGAGTCATGAGTATAAGCCCTTTGACTGCATGTGGAACTTCCTGAGGATTTTGGAAATCTCCCTTTAAATCCCCTTTCCTCAATGAATTTTCTCTCACAAGATGCCTCAAAAGTAAGAATAATAAGGCATTGTTTTCCTGTGGATAGATCATCAGTTGCGTAAATGTCTCTAACTTTGTGGTTAAGGGTCACGAAAAGATATAGAGGAAGCTACATGAAGTTTATCTTAAAATTTTGGTAAAAATCTTTTCCATGTGCAGGTTATTTGTATTTCTGGTAGAGGGTAGGGAGCAAGAAAGGCAAAACTCTATGTCAAGGAAAATATAACGTCATGGAAAGTAAATTCCCTTCGGATGTGACTTAATAAAGCTTTCCTGGGACAGATTCTGTTTTATGCATTCCCCTACTAACCAAACAGACGACATGTCAAATATAAATCTAAATTTACCAAATTCAGGTAAACAACTCTTCATTCAACTTCTCATAAACACATAAAGCTAGGAACCAAAGTGCTGCTTCCCTAAATTTTTCTGGTGTCATTTTTACATGTTAAACTTGTAGGTGTTAAGACAGTCTTTTAAAATGAGCTAATAATTTGTATATTAGTAATTTCTATAAAACAGTGCAAATAGTTTCTATAGTAGCAACAGATAAAATGATTCATGCTGGCTCCATCTTTTCGACGACCCTCTGAAAGAAATTTCAATTTCTTTAGGCAAGCTTGATTTAGACAGGCTTAGAAGCTAGCTTTCTTTCCCAGTACTGAAAAGAGGAAGCAAGGCACTAGGAGTATCCAGCTCCCTCGGTGCCTATTTTCCCCCAATTTTTTTGCAATTATTGTTCAGTCTTTATCAGGCCACCCAATTCTGTTTTTTTCTTTCTTTCTTTCTTCATTAACACCATACTAAGCAGGGCACAAATTACTTAGTATGTGAACACATATAGGAAGCTGAACTGGAAAATGACAATTCAGTTACATAACTCACGGATGAGCAACAATTAACTAGATGACTTATAGATGATACTTAATCAACAGCAAAAATAAAGGTAGCCAACAATGCAGACACATTTCAACTAATTTCTACCTATAAACAATATAAAGGATGGGCATTGGGCTTCCCTGGTGGCGCAGTGGTTGAGAGTCCGCCTGCCGATGCAGGGCACACGGGTTCGTGCCCCGGTCCGGGAAGATCCCACATGCCGCGGAGCGGCTGGGCCCGTGAGCCATGGCCGCTGAGCCTGTGCGTCCGGAGCCTGTGCTCCGCAATGGGAGAGGCCACAACAGTGAGAGGCCCGCGTACTGCAAAAAAATAAAAAAAGGATGAGCATGAAAGGACCTTTTCCCCTCCCTCCTAAAATAGGAGAACAAGATTTGCTTTGAACAATTCAGGTGGCTCTTTCTTGAGTTCTATCCTCTTACTAGGCATATATAGTAATTCAATAACCGGTAAATAAAAACTCAGGAGTTCTAGTCTCTCACTCCAGCAGAAAGTGGACAGTCCTAGGTCTCAGCCCAAAGAAAAACTATCACCAACATTATTCAACCCTGAGCTGGAATTCAGAGACTCTAAAAGCTATACATGGAGACACACGCATACATAAAATATTTGTAATGACAGCGGACCAAACTTACAGAATGGTAGAATGATGATTCATCTGACTCATTTAAAATTTTAAAATGATTTTCAGTATAAACTGACAAAGCCATTTAATTGAAGTTTTTGATAATTCGACCTTATATATTAATTTGCCAAAATATACAAGTAATAGAAAATGTAGAGAATTTATCTAGCATATAATTATGGCGGTGCTTTCCTCCACCTTTCACTATGTTCTTAAAAGGGATTCTGTGATTAATTTTGTTCATTAATGTGTTTCTTTCATTCATCAATTGCATTAATATTTATTGAAAGCCCTTAAATGCTAAGCATGGTGTTAGGTACAAATGAATTTTTATTAAAAATTATTAATGCTTTCCACTAAATTTTTAATTAAAAAGTCTAAACACTGAATCTAAAAATTGGTGATATCAATTGTTTTTTTCTTTTTTTTTTTTTGCGATGCGCGGGTCTCTCACTGTTGTGGCCTCTCCCGTTGCAGAGCACAGGCTCCAGATGCGCAGGCTCAGCGGCCATGGCTCACGGGCCCAGCCGCTCCGCGGCACGTGGGATCCTCCTGGACCGGGGCACGAACCCGCGTCCCCCGCATCGGCAGGCAGACTCTCAACCACTGCGCCACCAGGGAAGCCCATCAATATTATTTTAAACACAAAATTTACATTCAGAAAATTCAACCTCAAAACTAAATATTTTGTACTACACAATATTAGTTCAGCCTGGAAATTATAACAGATTATAATATATTTCCCTTATTGTGTAAACAAAAGAAAATGTAGTATCATCATTATAAAAAAACTCTGACTAATGTCCAAAGGCGGGAGGGGAGCGGGGGGAGTAGAGTATGCTCATACTATGCTTCAATTTAGCTTTATTTATTTCCCAAATGACCATATACTAGCATCTTCTTTTTTATGGTGCTTAGCACAGAAAAATACAAACCTATAAATATTGGGTTACAAATAGGAGAGCTAGACACACAATAGGCACACTTGACAGTGCTAAGAACTCTGAAGGGTTACGACCACCATGAATCTTCTTCATGAATTTAATTTTTCCCTGATCCTCCCCTGGGGATGGGTGTTGGGATGTCCAGCAGGTTGTAATTCGTGTATGGAAGAGAAAGCATAGGCCATTCTAACACTTGCTTCCCTCCTGGCCATGACTCAAGAGTTTTTGATGGACTATACAGGCAACTGGAGATGACAAATGGTAACATGAACACAGGAAATGTTGTCAGTGTTAGGCCTCATGCTTTCATACCACCAAGCACCAGATTGGAGCATCCTGGTCCTCAGGGTTACACAGCATTGTACAAGATTGTACAAGAAGCCACAGATCAAAGTGGGCATCTCCCTGGAGCATCAGTTTCAATGGGTGCAAATTAAAACATTACTTTTATAATGTATTAAAATAATCAAGGGAAAAATTGCTAAGTAGGAAGTGTTGTTTGCATCTTTAAGTTAAAACAAATGCTTTCAAAGGAATTTCTCACTCGTATGGGTCATCAGGCTCCCACATCTGGTCCCAAATCCCTAGGCTCCCTCTGCAGTCTCCTGTGTCATTAGAGCTACTCTGCTCACAGTAGTGAGAAGTGCTGGTGTACTGCAGTTTCCCTCTGACTCCTACTACACCCCTACGTTCTACTGTGCTTAACAATTTGTTGTAGTTACTTACGTGTGTTTGTTTTCTGTCTCCTACTAGATTGGCACTCTGTGAGAACAGAGACTGTGTCTACCTCTTCCACTGTGCCCAGCATGTGGCTTAGTGCACTGCAAACAGAGTAAGACTCATTAATTCCAGTACAAATGTTATTTCGGGAATATTCAAGTGGAGAGTTGATTATAAGTAAAATCGTGGAGAAGTCTGCTCTCAAGGTTCCCAAGCCACCCCAATTCTATGCTCTACTTCAAGGGCCCAGGATCTTTGTTTTCTCTTCTTTCCCCCTTTTCAAAGCCTCCCTTTTAATTTGCTTTTTACAATATAACAAAAGTGATTAATAAAACTTGAAGTGTTCTCCGTATTAGAAAAATGTGTGTTTGAACAAAGAGCAGATCCTTAAACTAAAGAGAATTGCAAGCATCAGTCAGTGGGTGAAGGGAAATTATTTTTGTTGTGGGACGTTCCTACTTCTCCTAACACACAGATGATTACAAATTCCAATGACTTATAAGGCCAGACTTGAAGTAATCATATGGTGGATCACATGAATCAGATTGAACTCATTTTTTTTCTGAAAAAAGTGATTTTCAAAGTCCAAAATGAGCAGTCATTACCAGATGACATTACACAGGGTAGAAACCATTGGGATTAATTGCATGGATTTAAATCTATAACAGGTAAAGCTCTATTCTCTGAAATATAAAGAAAATCACTTGATCCTGATAGATTTCACTTTCCTCATCTACTAAATGAAAATCTTAGGCAGTTAGAGCAAAGATTACTAAACTGTGCATTTTCTATGTGACAGGAACTTTCTTCTGGGCTTTCCAAGCAGTAAGTCCTTTAATCTTACAACACCCCTAAGAGGTCGGTACTACTACTGTTCTCAATTTGCAGATGGGGACTCTGAGGCAGAAGAGGTTATGCAGCTTCTCCAAGGTCCCACTGGGACTAAGTAGCAGAGCAAGAGTCAAACTGATATCAAATTCCAGAGCCTGCCTTCTTAACCCCATACCATGAGCTACGACGCTCTTCCAACACTAAGAATCTACAAGTCTCTTGCATTCACCCCTGATGCACATCTGACAGAACAGTGAAGCATCATAATAAAGAAACTGCACAATCTGCAACACCTGCATAATGAAGAAATCATGAAGGTGATGATGTGTGCCTTGTGTGTCCAAGTTTCTCACTATTACAATAATTATTTGAGAAAGCCTTATCTAAACCTCTCTGTTTTCAGGCTATTTTAAAGTTCTATGGTATTTGGATTCTGGAATACTGAGAACACTAATAAATAATCATTAACGTGGAATGCTTTTTCTCCCATTTGCTGATCCTAGCAGAATGGATAAATTTATCTCATGTAATCCCATTGTACACAAGAGATAGCAAGGGGCCAGGGTCAAACCTAGGATTTGAGAGCTATAAGTGTTCATCTAGTCCAAATTCTACATTGCAGATAATATTTTCTATTTTTCACTTATTGTGTACCCAGAGCCTAAAATGCAGCTACAATTCAGGGAGTCAGAAATATTTGGCCATGTTTTTTCACGGGCAAGGGATTTCTACCTACAAAGTAGGACAAAACCTCTAAACATTAAAAGAGACTACATTATTTATGGCACCAGAACTAATCTATATGTCACGACTTCTATCTGACTTGGATTTGGGGTTTCATCTAATGGACTGACCTAAACAAAACATTTCCCTTTATTTCCCTTTCACTCAGAGATTTGGGTGATTTTTTTTCACAACAATACATTTATAGGACTCAGCTATTAAAATCTTGTTGCATGCTCACCAGACCAGACGAACTTCAGATAATGAAGTCTATCCTGACATAGCAAAGGCTGATAATTAAACACATTAAACGCTTTTGTACAATTTCTCCTTCCCTGCACTTTCCAGGCAGTTTACACTGGCTAGGAGGTCAGGGGGTTGGTTTCTGAGCTCTTGCTCAGCTGCTTGTCTGCTCTGTGACCCTGGGAAAGCCACTCCATCTCTTTTGGCCATGGTTCTTCATCTACTAAACTAAGGGGCTAGCCTCATCTTCATCATTCCTTTCTGCAGTTGTCCTTGTGGTGAGTTTACACATAGAACCTCAACAGGGTTGCTATCATTTGATGGAGCTGTCAGGAAAAGTAAATGTCATATATTTTAAAGTTACTCAATCCAATCAGTCACAAAAAGTTGAAGTTTCCCAAAGTATAGCTATAACCACACCATGATATAGTGTGCTTTTGTCATCTTTCTCCTTTAAAAAACTGTAACATTTTGTATATTTCAGAAAAGAATTCACATATCTGATGTGTGTGCTCGTTTTAAATCATAGTGTCTTTAACATATATGAGCTGTTATATAACCAAGCTTGAATATGCTATTCTAAAGGATAACCAAGCATTACAAGGAAAGTTTACAGTAATCTGTACCTATGTCTAGTCTAAATTGTTATTTATTTGAACTACCCTAGTAGGTCAGCTAGTCTTTAGTTTGCTGGTGTGTTATTTTGACATCTCGTCCCTTGGCTTGGGATAATTTGAGCATCTTTAGGGAAATAAATAAATCATTTCAAAGGAATTGTTAAAGAGAGAAAGATTAGAAACTATCTAGTAAATATTACCCGTATTAATTTCCAGATTAGATGTATTTTAATAAGGAATCATCATTAGCACCTTGAATTTTGAGCAATTGTTAAGAATACGATTAATGAACCTGGAGAGAATTTTCACACATCATACATTGATGCTTCTGAAATGTTTTCAGAATAGATTCACATTAGTACACACCATACTGTTTGACTGCCATCCTTGAAGGAGAAAATGATCAACATTTCTCAAACAGTAACCAGTTGTGGAGAGCATTTATTGGAAAAGGAGGTCATGCCAAAAATATTTCACGGGAAACTTGAAATATTTCTGTTTAGCAATACCTTTTTACCTAGCTTCCTGAACTCAGGTTAACTCGATCCCACTATCAGTAGCTTGTGTTTATCTTTTGCAGTGACTGAGTCTGGAAATTTCTCGCTACCCAGATCTTCCTTAAAACTTTGAATCATGTACTCACAATGACATTTAAAAATTGAGCAACAATGTACCCTAGGTTGGAATGATTTTCTTTCCCAAGCTGTGAAATATGTGAATATTAAGCATAACCCCTCACCTTATGAACCCACACAGCTGATTTCTCAGCAGAAACTCGGCAAGCCGGAAGGGAGTGCCAGGACATATTTAAAGTGATGAAGGGGAAAAACCTACAACCAAGATTACTCTACCCAGCAAGGATCTCATGCAGATTCAACAGAGAAACTAAAAACTTCACAAACAAGCAAAACTAAGAGAATTCAGCACCACCAAACCAGCTTTACAACAAATGCTAAAGAAACTTCTCTAGGCAGGAAACACAAGAGAAGGAAAACACCTACAATAACAAACAAAAAACAATTAAGAAAATGGTAATAGGAATATACATATCAATAATTATCTTAAATGTAAGTGGATTAAATGCTCCAAAAAAAGGACATAGACTGGCTGAATAGATACAAAAAAAGACCCATATAGATTCTGTCTAAAAGAGACCCACTTCAGACCACCCACTTCAGACCTAGGGACACATGTAGACTGAAAGTGAGGGGATAGATAAAGATATTCTATGCAAATGGAAATGAAAAGAAAGGTGGGGTAGCAATTTTCATATAAGACAAAATAGACTTTAAAACAAAGACTATTACAAGACACAAAGAAAGACACTACATAATGATCAAGGGATCAATCCAAGAAGAAAATATAACAACTGTGAATATTTATGCACCCAACATAGGAGCACCTCAATACATAAGGCAAATGCTAACAGCCATAGAAGGGGAAATTTACAGTAACACAATAATATTAGGGGACTTTAACACCCCAATATCACCAATGGACAGGTCATCCAAAATGAAAATAAATAAGGAAACACAAACTTCAAATGATACATTAAGCAAGGTGGACTTAATTGATATTTATAGGATATTCCACCCAGAAACAACAGAATACACTTTCTTTTCAAGTGGTCATCGAACATTTTCCAGAATAGATGATATCTTGGGCCACAAATCAAGCCTTGGTAAATTTCAGAAAATTGAAATTGTATCAAGTATCTTTTCCAGCAACAATGCTATGAGACTAAATATCAATTACAGTAAAAAAAACTAAAAAATACAAACACATGGAGGCTAAAGAATACACTACTAAATAACCAAGAGATCACTGAAGAAATCAAAGAGGAAATCAAAAAATACCTAGAAACAAATTACAATGAAAACACGACAAGCCAAAACCTATGGGATGCAGCAAAAACAGTTCTAAGCAGGAAGTTTATAGCAACACAATCCTACGTCAAGAAACAAGAAACATTTTAAATAAACAACCTAACCTTACACCTAAAGCAATTAGAAAAAGAAGAAGAACAACAAAAATAACCCTAAAGTTAGCAGAAGGAAAGAAATCAAAAGATAAGATCAGAAATAAATGAAAAATAAATGAAGGAAATGATAGCAATGATCAATAAAACTAAAACCTGTTTCTTTGAGAAGATAAACAAAATTTTCATAAACCATTAGCCAGACTCATCAAGAAAAAAGGGAGAAGACTCAAATCAATAGAATTAGAAATGAAAAAGGAGAAGTAACAACTGACACAGCAGAAATACAAAGGATCATGAGAGATTACTACAAGCAACTCTATGCCAATAAAATGGACAACCTGGAAGAAATGGACAAATTCTTACAAATTCACAACCTGCTGAGACTGAACCAGGAAGAAATAGAAAATATGAACAGACCAATCACAAGCACTGAAATTGAGACTGAGATTCAAAATCTTCCAACAAACAAAAGCCCAGGACCAGATGGCTTCACAGGTGAATTCTATCAAACATTTAGAAAAGAGCTAACACCTATCTTTCCCAAACTCTTCCAAAATGTAGCAGAGGGAGGAACACTCCCAAACTCATTCTACGAGGCCACCATCACCCTGATACCAAAACCAGACAAAGATGTCACAAAGCAAGAAAACTACAGGCCAATATCACTAATGAACATAGACGCAAAAATCCTAAACAAAATACTAGCAAACAGAATCCAACAGCTCATTAAAAGAATTATACACCATTATCAAGTAAGGTTTATCCCAGGCATGCAAAGATTCTTCAATATACACAAATCAATCAATGTGATACACCATATTAACCAATTGAAGGAGAAAAACCATATGATCATCTCAATAGATGCAGAAAAAGCTTTTGACAAAATTCAACACCCATTTATGATAAAAACCCTTCCAGAAAGTAGACATAGAGGGAACTTACCTCAACATAATAAAGGCCATATATAACAAACCCACAGCCAACATCATTCTCAATGGTGAAAAACTGAAACCATTTCCACTAAGATCAGGAAAAGACAAGGTTGTCCACTCTCACCACTATTATTCAACACAGTTTTGGAAGATTTAGCCACAGCAATCAGAGAAGAAAACGAAATAAAAGGAATCCAAATCAGAAAAGAAGAAGTAAAACTGTCACTGTTTGCAGATGACATGATACTATCCATAGAGAATCCTAAAGATGCTACCAGAAAACTACTAGAGCTAATCAATGAATCTGGTAAAAGATCAGGATGCAAAGTTAATGCACAGAAATCTCGCATTCCTATACACTAATGATGAAAAATCTGAAAGAGAAATTAAGGAAACACTCCCATTTACCATTGCAACAAAAGAATAAAATATCTAGGAATAAATCTACCTAAGGAGACAAAAGACCTGTATGCAGAATATGATAAGACACTCATGAAAGAAATTAAAGATGATACAAAGAGATGGAGAGATATACCATGTTCTTGGATTGGAAGAATCAACATTGTGAAAATGACTCTACTACCCAAAGCAATCTACAGATTCAAAGAAATCCTTATCAAACTACCAATGGCATTTTTCACAGAACTAGAACAAAAATTTTCACAATTTGTATGGAAACACAAAAGACCCCAAATAGCTAAAGCAATCTTGAGAAAGAAAAATGGAGCTGGATTAATCAGGCTCCCAGACTATACTACAAAGCTACAGTAATCAAGAGAGTATGGTACTTGCACAGAAACAGAAATATAGATCAATGGAATAGGATAGAAAGCCCAGAGATAAACCCACACACATATGGTCACCTTATCTTTGATAAAGGAGGCAAGAATATACAATGGAGAAAAGACAGCCTCTTCAGTTAAGTGGTGCTGGGAAAACCGGATAGCTACATGTAAAAGAATGAAATTAGAGCACTCCCTAACACCATACACAAAAATAAACTCAAAATGGATTAAAGACCTATTGGAAGGCCAGACACTATCAAAATCTTAGAGGAAAACATAGGCAGAACACTCTATGACATAAATCACAGCAAGATCCTTTTTGACCCACCTCCTAGAGAAATGGAAATAAAAATAAAAGTAAACAAACAGGACCTAATGAAACGTAAAAGCTTTTGCACAGCAAAGGCAACCATAATCAAGACAAAACGACAACCCTCAGAATGAAAGAAAATATTTGCATAGGAAGCAACTGACAAAGGATTAATCTCCAAAACATGCAAGCATCTCATGTAGCTCAATATCAGAAAAACAAACAACCTGATCCAAAAGTGGACAGAAGACATAAACAGACATTTCTCCAAAGAAGATATACAGATTGCCAACAAACACAGGAAAGTATGCTCAACATCACTAATCATCAGAGAAATGCAGATCAAAACTACAATGAGGTAACACCTCACACCAGTCAGAATGGCCATCATCAAAAAATCTCCAAAGAACAAATGGTGGAGAGGGTGTAGAGAAAATTGAACCCTCTTGCACTGTTGGTGGGAATGTAAATTGATACAGCCACTATGGAGAACAGTATGGAGGTTGCTTAAAAAACTAAAAATAGAATTACCATATGACCCAACATTCCCACTACTGGGCATATGCCCTGAGAAAACCATAATTCAAAAAGTGTCATGTACCATGATGTTCACTGCAGCTCTATTTACTATAGCCAGGACAAGGAAGCAACCTAAGTGTCCATTGACAGATTAATGGATAAAGAAGATGTGGCACATATATACAATGGAATATTACTCAGCCATATAAAGAAATTAAATTAAGTTATTTGCCGTGAGATGGATTCACCTAGAGTCTGTCCTACAGAGTGAAGTAAGTCAGAAAGAGAAAAACAAATATTGTATGCTAACGCATATATATGGAATAAAAAAGAGAAAAATGGTTCTGAAGAACCTATGGGCAGAACAGGAATAAAAATGCAGACATAGAGAATGGGCTTGAGGACATGGGGAGGGGGAAGGGTAAGCTGGGACAAAGTGAGAGAGTGGCATGGACATATGTACAGTACCAAATGTAAAATAGATAGCTAGTGGGAAGCAGTCACATAGCACAGGGAGATCAGCTCAGTGCTTTGTGACCACCTAGAGGAGTGGGATAGGGAGGGTTAGAGGGAGACGCAAGAGGGAAGACATATGGGGATATATGTACATGTATAGCTTATTCACTTTGTTATAAATCAGAAAGTAACAGACCATTGAAAAGCATTTATAGTCCAATAAAGATGTTAAAAATAAATGAAGAATAATCCCTCACCTTAGTCCTCATTCTCATGTTTTATGAAATAATTATACCATTCAGTTCCTCAGTTACTATTCATCAATAGAAAAGGACCCTCCTTTTATGGTTCTCAGTTATCTCTTTGCTGGTTTTTGGTAAATATCTGAGCTAAAAGTAGTTCATACCATTATATTTACCCCTCTTCTGTGTTCTGGTGTTTAGGCTTGGGTCTAACTTATAAAATATAAATATATACATGAATTTATCTTCATGTAGCCCAATTTATCTTCTACAGAGCGCAGAATGTATGAGCAGACAATCCTGGCTTCCAACCCTGAGTCTGACACACTTGCTAGTGGTATTACCTTCAGCAAGTCATTAAATGACAGAGTTTCTGGTTCCAGTGTGCAAATTTGGGATAATTATAAGTACCTTGAAGGATTACCCAATATGATATATGTATGTAGAATAATCAACACAAAATAGGCACCCAATATATAGCTCAATTATTATCACCGTCATTTGTTGAGAGAATTACTTATAGTTGTTCACTTTGAAGACCTAAATCAAAGGAAATCTTAAATCAGCTTCCAGTGAGTCAAGAGTAGCAATGACAAACCTTCTCCTTACTTGCAAGTATGAATATTTGTAACTTGCCAGGAAGTTGTTAAGGAAGACAGTCTAACATGGAGGACAACATCCTCTTACCTCACATGTTATTGACACTGCCATGAGACAGCATTTCTTATGACGATTTAGAAAGCTTGTTCCTCATAAGAGAACATAAATGCCATTTAGATGTGCCAACTGTTCTACCCAGGATTCTGACCTGGAATGTATAGAAGGTCATGACTCTACTCTTTGACATCACGAATCTAACCTTATAGATTAGCAATACATGGCTACAATTTTCTTAGCTCCTTTTTTCCCCTTTTTCTTTTCTTTCTTATTTTTTTTTAAATTTTGACACTTACTTTAGCATCCTAAGCATTTTTATGCATGCCACCTTATTTCACCTAACTACTCTGTGAGATAGGCATTATTACTCCCCATCAGTGATGTCAGCTTCTCATTGGCTGTGAGCTATCAGAGGAAGAATGTGGGTGTATAACCACTCCATACAAGAGCATTTCTCTTGGCAAGGGGGCAGCTATAAGTCATTTTTAGCCAGCATTTCTAGCAGCTAAAGGATAGATTCACTAGCCCAGGAGGAAGAGGATAAGGGTGGGCACCAGCAGGATCTACTATATCCTTCTTTTGCAGGAGGTAGTGGGGAAATGAGAATCAGAGCATTTAAGTGACTTTACCATGCTCCTTTTTCTGGTAGTGAAAAGCCAGTTTCTAAATCAGACTGCCTAATTCCAAGTCAAGTTCTCTTTCTATCATACCACAGCTGAAGGATACTAGGAGGGCAGTTTTGAATTTACAGAAACATCTTATAAAGTAGCAGGTTGGAAGAATTGCTTCATTAAGTATATTACTCACTATAAAAAGTCATAATTCCTTTAAGTTTCTTGACATTTAGCCCTTCTTAATATTAGCTGCTGTCCCCTTCACCTTTGTTTTATGGGAACTGGAGAACAAATCCATGGTCTTTCTATCCATGAAATCCACAATTGCATGCAACTCAATTTCAAGTCTTCTCAGAAATTCACTCCAAACTCGAGTTCTATCCTTTGCATCTGACCCCGTAGAATGTTTGTTTCCCTTTTATCCCCTTGGAATAATGGTCAAGTTTGGGACTTGACCACAAAAAACCTGGTATTAAACAGGTCTGTTCCTGTATGCGACATGTCCTGTAGCCCTAGTCTGGCTGACATCTACGGTCAGCCCTTAAACTTTGACCACTACAAAGCATCACAGTGGTGGAATGGTCAGCACTTCAATTCAGGAAATTGAGGATACTACTTTGTCCAGGGCATTTCACAGGCATAGGCTTGGAAGGAGATCCTTGCTGTAAGACAGTTTCACATTTAAGGCAAAATTGGAGAAATGTTGAGATACAGAAAACACGGAAGCCAAGAGAAGAAAAGTTTATTCTAACTGAGAGGATTGGGAAAGGCTTCTTGGAAGAGAATGCAATTAAACTAGATTTTGAAAATTGAGGAAAATTTCAACAAGTAGGATCATTTGAAAGAAAACATGATTAAGGGACACAATTTGAAGGTCAAACATTATCCCCCAAAAGCAAAGGTCAGAACTCTAATCAGGAAATAAAGCAAGTAGATAAATACCTGAAACCAAGACCTGACAGCACTAAGTTTAGAAACAAAATGAGGTGAGGGTCAGATTTAGCACCCAGAGGATAAACAAATCTAAACCCCAAACCAAAACCTGGAGTCACAAGTAAAGACAGACATATATCAAGCCCAGAAAGATGAACCTAAAGATACTATGGAAAGTTTGACAGAGTCTCTCATTCAAAAGCGAGCTGCCCAAAGACTTAGGCAAGGCCACACGGGAGGTAGAAGTGGGTCATTAGGTAGCTTTTGCCTTGTCTGATCAAGGTCACTCTGAAGCTTCAAATCACAACCAATCACCACAACTACTTTTGTGGGTAACAGCTCATGAAGACATTTCGTCCAAGAATCACTTTGGAGGAACAAAAGGTCTTCCTTGCTGCACTCCTAAGAGAAGCATAGATCCACTTAGCTCAGGAATGGTTCTGGGAAGGGCAAAAGGAAAGGGCCGTCCTCCTTGAATATCTTAGGTCTAATAACACAGGTTAGCAAGGGCCTTTAACATCTTAGGACATTTTTCTTTCTCTCCCTTTCCTTCCTTCTTTCCTTCCTTCCTTCCTCCCTCCCTCCCTCCCTTGCGTTCTTTCTTTCTTTCTTTTACTTTTTCTTTTTCTTTCTTTCTTTCTTTCTTTCTTTCTTTCTTTCTTTCTTTCTTTCTTTCTTTCTCTCTTTCTTTCTTCTTAACTGTTATACTTAGCATCTCTCATCTGTCTAGTGGCCTAAGTTTTATTACATTGTAACTAATCTACTTTCAACTACCTGAATGAATGTCCTAATTTGAAGTAGTAAAGAAAGAAGAAGAGGAGATAGGGGAAGAAAGAGTAAGGAGATACTTAGAGTCAAAATCAAAAGGCATTCTTTCAGGGAGCTTAACAGTCGTGGTGCTCAGACATAATGTAGCCGAACAGTCATGATTAAGAGCTCTCAAGAAGTGAAACAGGAGGGAGATGAGTGGCAGGAAATAACATTTCCAAGTGCACACTTGAACTAGGCACAGTGCCAAATATTTTGAATGATTTTTATCTCCATTTAATTCTCTACACATTGCAAGTTGGTAAGTTTCTAAAAGTAAAATCATTCAGAATAAAACATGTTTCCTTTAGCTGCATGCATCCAAACTGAAGTGTATCTCAGCTTGCGTTATGGACCAATTTTGGATCACTTAGCAGGTCTTCACTGACCTTTCTTAGTTCCAGATAATGATTAAGGATCACTGCCCTTACCAGATTAAAAAATCATAATAATACGTTTTATCTTTATGCAGTTGAATAGCAGATACAGCCTTATTTATGGATGATGAAGGAATGGTGAAAACGTATTATTTGTTTCTTTTTCTATTCGGTAATTACCCATAACTGGCATCACAGCTCTAAGGAAACCATTGGCATAACAAAATGTGACCATACATAGTTTCTGGGGATGAATGAAAATCATTACTAACGCCAGGGTTTCTTCAGCTTTGAGGGACCTTGTTATATCTCAGTTGAGGCCACTGTCAGTTCTAATTTTGTTTATATCTATACAGATATAATTGAAGATTTAAATATTTTTTAAATATATTATAAGACTTCTTACTTGCTACAATGAGAATTAAGACCTAAACAGTTCTTGGCCTTTATCTAACCACTATGTGGAACATTGTTATTTAATTCAACGAAGATTTGGTATTTGAATTTCAAGATATTGTTGAAATGGCTGGAGTTTCACAAAATCATTTTTAATACATTTGGCACAGAGATTCAAGATAGCACTAAATAAAATTTTTTTAGATAATCAGATTCTGAACACCAGTTAACACATTAACTGTCCTATCAGACCATTTTCTATTAATTGACCATCTTTTCTGACGTCTCTTGTTTCCTTTGAGCAAAATCTACCTTAAAGTAATATTTCTTGGGTGTCTGCTGTGTGCTCAGTCCCAGGAAGTTATTTATTACACCAGAGAAAAAGGGTGATGAAGAGAAATTCACCCAGTGGAGCACACCACAGGACTCTCATAACTGTCTTTGCTTCCAGCACTTAATGCTGATCCTGTCCATTTTTATCACTGCTATTCATCAACTATCTTTTCTGATAAATTAACTGTTTAAAAACTGATTATTAGCAATTAATATACACTAGGGACTGTGAAGCTTCTGGGAAAAAATGGTGAGTGAAATAAATATGGTTCCTGCTCTCATAGAGTATACAGTCCAGCAGACTGAACAGTCCCCCTAGTTGAAGATTCTGAATTTCAAAGTATGCGGCTCTACAGTTTCCAGAGGAATTATTCACATTCCTCTATCCCTTGGTCTAACGTGGTGATGTTAAAAATAGTCTATATGGGCATCTCTTCAGCTAACAATGGGATTGAGATTTGTCATGCAGGTAGAATGAAGCAGAATTCATTCATATAGCAAATGTTTATTGAATACGAAGTATACACTAGATAGGGTTCAGATTTTTTGGCAGCAATAAACATAGTCTCAGCTCTCAGAGAATTTTACATTCTGAGAGGATGGATGTTTCACAAAGGTTGTTAAATTATCATGTGCTACAGCACAGATCCTATGAATAGGGTACACTCTCTGCCCCACTCCCACACAGATCTTACACATGCTTGTGGAACCCTATTTAGTGATTGAGACCTTGAAGAACACAGTGTCCTGTGCAAACTGAATCCATGAGTCACAAGAATACTCAAAATATTTGTATTCAATCTTTGTATTCACCTCCAAGGCAAAGCCTTATGGCCATTTCTGACGAACAGTCTAGTCTACAGAAAATCTGAAGATGACACAGGTGAGAGCATTCCTCAGTAGTCTAGGCTCACCTGCTCAGAGGTGTTGTGTGTGGGCATCACAAGACAAGAGCAGAGAGCTGGTACACTTGGCTATGCCTCCCGAATCCTTTCCTGTCATCTGGTTATATGATTAAAAGAAAATCATTTGGCCTTGCTTATCTCCAACTAAGAAATGAAGGACTTGGGACAGAAGAGATAGAAAATCTTAATATTGCATTTACTTATTCACATCATTCCAAACTTTGATTGGAGGTATGGCTGAAGACACTACTGGGGACAAATAATATCTCCAGCCTTTGGTCATTACATTTTTTGGTGCAGATAACTAATACAGCTTCTCCCTTAGGATAAATGGTTCTTGGAATTTGGAGAAAACACTTATATGGGAGGCCTCACAGCCCACAGCTCACATGGAAGGTATCATCACAGCAGATACATTTGGGCCACTCTCTTTCCAGTGGTTGGAAAGAGCCATTTCCAATTTGTTGGGTTAATGTGCAAATTAAGAGAGATGCACTTAAAGCACCTGACAGAGTATCACAGAGATTAAGTATGAAGAATCCATTATTTTATTCCATTTTCCTTTCATCATCCCTCCCTCCTTCTAGCTGTCCCTTAACGATGAAAAGACTTATTCCTAAAAATTCAGTTATGAAGCAAATTCTGTGTATCACATCTGATTTCTCACTATTACATTTTGTTAAAGTATAAATATATTTATGGGGAAGAGAATCTACCTTAAGCTTTTATGAAATCCCTCTAAGATATATTTTATTTCCTCACATTTTAAAAGTTTCATTGTCCTCAGAGATATAAAGTCATGCATTTTATTAGCAGATAAAGTATATTTATGAAATTATAAGTATGATTAAATTTTACTTTGGGAGGTCCCAAATAGATTCTTTAAAAAAAAAAAAAAAAAGCATTGACTGGGTTCTTGTTTTGTGCCAGATGCTATGCTGGGTATTATGTCGTGTTGTACAAATATTGTTTTTATTTAATTCATGCCCAAATGCTGTGAGGAGAGTATTAACTTACCTACAGCATTTTACCTAGAAGCTCACTTCCTCCTCCTCAGCTTACATTTGTCCCTTGGCTTCCAGGACACTGCAATTTCCTGACCTTCCTCTACTTTCCTCATCATTTTTGGATCTCTCCCCTTCTCTACTTACACCACTTCTGGTGACTTGAAATGTCTTTAATACCTGACAACTTCCATGGTTCTATGTGCAGCCTGATCCCCACTGCTAACTCCAGACTTGACTATTCAACCGACTTCTTAATATCTCACCTGGGCAGTGATAGAAATCTCAGAATTAACTTGTCTAAAATCATATATGGTCCTCCCCCAAGTTTTTCCCATTTCTGTAGCTGGAAGCTCCATCTTTCCAGTTTCACAGTCTGAAAACTGTGGTGATATCCATGGTTCCTCTGTTGTTCCCATGCCCTCTTCATTTCCATTCAGTCTGTTTCAGCCACTCTGATTTCTTCCCTTTGATCTCACCAGAGAGGGCCCTGCCTCAAAGCCTTTTTGCTAGCTCTTCCTTCTGCTGGAACAGTCTTCTCTCAGATATCTGTATGATTCCCTCCCTTTCCCTTCTTGGAATCTTTGCTTCTCGGTGAAGACTTCCTTGACCAACCTATTTACAATTCTAACTCTTCACCATCCTCAGCTCCCCATCTCTACCCCAACAGACATGCCCTCACACTCGCCCTGATTTCTTGTTCTCTTTTATACTTATAAGCATTTGACACAGTACGTATTTCACTTTTTCATTGCTTTATTACTTGACTCTACACAATGTCCCCTCCTCCTACACACACAATAGAATATAAACATGGGTGAGGATTTTTTTAAGTGTTGTTCACAGCTGTGTCCAGCACCTAGAACAGTACCTGACACATTGTGGGCATTCAATATATATTTGTTGAAGAAATCCCCATTTCACAACCGAAGAAACTGTGGCTCAACGAGATTAAAAGCCTTGACCTAGATCACACGGTGTGAATGACAGAGCTGGAATTAAAAACCAAGTTCTGTCTGCTTCTTAGTGCTCCCCAACTATGAACTATCAGCCTTTGATATTCATTCATTCACTCTGCTTGGTGCCAAGTAACTCCATACTTGAATACTATCCAATTGTCCACCTGACATCTCACTTGGGAACCAAGAGAAATCTCAGACATAACTTGTCCAAAATTAAAAAATGGTCATTTTCTTGGCAGACCAACAGCTCTGAGAACAAGGAACTGCTAATGGCCTTCTCTTAGAAATGTTAGGATCTCTGATACGGGAAAAGGAAGGACAGGACCAGAGCTCTTTTCTCACAGGACTGGGTGATTTAATCCTTCCCTTGCCCTCCCTTATCAAGCTCAAGACTCATGCCACATACCCTGCTTTTCCAAGATGCTATTTATGCACATTCTTAATGCTTTAAGGAAGTAGTAGACATATGCAAATTAAATTCCAGGAAGAAAAGGTTTATAACTAGTAAATTTCATTGAATTAGAGGTTTCATCAGTGCTTGGAAAATCTTCTTTATGTGATTAAGACATAGGGGACAATTGTGAAAGTTGGAGAACTGATAAAGTACTGAAATGCATATGTGTATCAATTTTTTAATTATGCAGAATAATTTTTAAGAGCTGCACACATATTTAGTTCACACTAATTAAACTAACAACTCAGAGAGACAGAATAGAATTATAGATAAGAACATATGGCTTGGAGGCAGAATGCCTGAGATTTGAACCCCAGTTCTACTAACTACTATATGTGATCTTGGGCAAGTTACTTAACCTCTCTGTATTTAGTTGCTAATCCATAAAGTTGAGGTAAAAGAGTACCTACCTAACAGTGTGGTGAGAATATGGTGTGTTAACACAGGTGCTACGAAAGTGTTGTCATTATTATTACTACGGGTCTTGATCTCCACATGTAACAGTGTGGCTGGAAACCTGTCTCCATGAAGTAATGGAAGAGCTGATTAAAACGCAGAGACAGTGCTTAGAAACACAGGTCTGAAGTCAGATAACACTGGGTTGAAGACACATTTCCAAAGACGATCATCAGTGTGGACTTGGAACACACCTCACCCTTTCCACATCTTATGCAGTCTAAAATGTGATGCCAGTATTCCCTACTTCAAAGTATGGTAAAGAATTAAGTTAGTAAGGAGTTAAGTAAAGTCCTCAAATAGAATTTAGTGCACAATTAATGCTAAATCATTAGAAGCATTCATTCTTACTACAAATAAATGAAACTAAATTACCAGACGGAAATTTTAAAATTTAGTCCAAAGAATAATCTGATATACGTAGTCTTACATATTATTTCCCTTCAGAAGGAAAGAAAGAAAGAAAGAAGAAAGAAAGAAAAGGTTCTTTTACTAAAAACACTTTAAACTTTCAATTTTTTACAACTCTGCTGTGTCATCTGAGACTAAGCAAAGGATACTTGTCAAGACACTGATCACAGCTGGAATTCAAGAGTTGTTGATAGCTTGGGCAGCCTTGTTCCTCAAACCTAGTCAACATTCATTTCCCTTTTCATAATTACACAAACCCCGTTCAGCATCCTGGCAAGAAAACAGAATGTTCTTATATTTGTTGGTGGTGTCATGTTATTCGCCTAAACATGAGGATGCACATTTTGGACTAACTTATGCAATGGTATAAATCAGAAAGGTCAGACCTTCGTCAGAGTGGACCTAATCCCTAGAAATCTTGCCTAATCTTTCTATTTTTTTTTCCCCTCTTTTGCTGTCTGCTGTCAACCCAGAATTGGAGGTAGACTTTCCTGGGCTGGAAACCCACCTCTGTGTTTCTCTGTCTCCTTTTTCTTTTCTATAAAATGGAGAAATAGTGGCACTTCAGACTCAGAGGGGAGCTGGGAAAATTGAGATCAATGTAAAGCCTTATGCTAACATCAGAACATACAACAAATACCATTATGTGGTAGTTATTATTATGAAAGTTGTCAGAGATCCTATTAATCTTCTTAAGTGAATAATTGTGTGAATTTTTGCTAAACCATAATCTAAATAAAGGTAGTATTTTGAATTAACCCCTTACTCCTGCACTGTAATTTTCTACTGTAGTTTCGCACTTTCAGAAAGGATGATGGTAAATGTCCATCAGAAGAATGTTTAAAAAAAAAAGGATGTGATCCTTGTATATTTTTGTAGTTTCAAAAAGGCTCCTTTGACTAAAAAGTTCTATCATTTCTCCATTCAGGAAAATTGCATTTTAGTGAAGCACTTATCTAGGAGATTCCATGATAGAATTATTTATTGTGTACGAGCAGCCACTTAGCCTAGTTAAAGCACAAGTATAAAGTCCAATTGTTCAGAATTAGAATCCCAACCCTCTGCTCATTGTCTGTGGGACTCTAGGTAACCCTCTGAATCCTAGTTATTTTAGCTATAAAATAAACTAATAATCTCTCCTTACAAGAGTGGTATGAAAGGTAAGTAACTAGAACCACATTAAAAAACCCCAGCACATTACCTAGCCCCATGCAGATTCTCAATGTGTATTTGGATTTTCACCTTCTTTGTAATATTTGCTCTACTATAGTCTCAAAGTTCAATAATGTAGACATTGGTATGCATATTTATAATCACTCATAGGAGTATAACAATTTATAGTTTGCAAATTGTTTGCATTTAGATCATTGGAAACTGAGGCTCTGAGCTCTTGATTGCCTTTTGCAAAGCTGCTAAGGCACAGCTGAAGAGGTGGGCCCAGTGCTCCAGGCCCAGTTTCAGCAGACTGCCTGCTCTCCATTCCCTCCCTCAGGGCCTATCACATAGCCAATACCAGGGTGATCCATTCTTTACCTAGCAATTTTCATAAAGGGAAAGTGTCATAGTCTGTGGATGATTACCTTGCTTAGAAAATTTCAATAGAAATGCTTAAGACAAGAGTTTTAAATTGCAGGAGGAAGTCATACGTGCTCTCCTACCACAGTCCTTACTTCCTCAGCCTGGGTTTTCCTCACAGTTCTGGTGACTCACCCCTTTTGCTGCAGACACGTGGCCTGTCTGAGCGCTGTGGAGCATCATGGGAAATGAGCTCTCGTGGGGTCTATCAAAGCAACTAACCAAGCTTCAGCTAAAATATAAATTCTCACGAGAGTGAGGAATTAGATCTGTTTTGTTTACAGGGGAATTGTAATTGTCTGTGTTAATAATGTCAATATTAGTACCTGAAACATAGTAGTGCTCAATATACATTGTTTTAATGAGGGAATTCTATTTCACATGAATGGGATTCCGATTATGACTTCACATGAAATCCCAGATAGCCACGATCTGGTGTTGAGTCTGGACTGCTGCTAAATTTAGAATAGTTGACCAGAAGTTGCCCATGTCATGGTGTCTCCCCATCTGGACTGTAAACTATTCTAGGGCAAGGGCTGAGTCTTGCCTCTTGAGGAAACAATACCTAGCATGACATATATTGAACACATGTATAACCTCACTTTGAGAAATTATTTTTGTCTAAATTACCAAGTTGCTTTTACAGACACGATAGGAGAATTCAAACAATTTGGTCTATACAAAGGGGCATAGGTAACATTTCCTTTAAAAATTTAGAATGCCATTGTCCGAATCTGCAATCCAGTCAGCAGAATTTTGGTTAAAAAAAAAAAGAAAAGAAAAAAAAGATTGGAATCAAAAGCAAAGGAGGTGGAGGATTTGAGGGCTTTTTCAGGCAGGTCAGGGAGAGGCTTCTCCACAGAAAGCCCACCTCCTAGTGGCCACATTGCTGGAGTCTCTTTCCTGCTCTCCTAACTCCTTTATTTAGATTTCATGAGGTAATTCATTTCATCAAAGAGGAATTTTTTACAGAAATATTTAGAGAAAACTCTGAGTTAATATAACTCCTCAGCAAGGAAAAAAAATAGTAATTAATGTAAAAAAAATTTCCCAATTGGTTTGGGTAAACTTCCGCTTTGGCTTTTTGTAGCCGTTCCTCCAATGACTGCCTTTCTAGCCTGCCTTCTAAGTAGCCCACCCACCTTGTGCTACAATTGTTGTGACTACAACCTTAGAACCAGAGAACAGGATAGCCAACACTAGGCAAACATTCAGACAGCTGGAATGTTATAAATTGGGAATGTCATGGAAGACACACGCGTTCAAACCTTTGTAGAGCAACTTTAAGGCCAGCCATTTCCAGTTAAAATTATCTCATTGTGCAGTGTAACAACTAAAGATCATAATCATAACACAAATAGTGTTTTTCTTGCAATCTATTCTCCAGTTAAATGTGAGCTCCAGTAGAGCAGGGTCTTTGTGGGTACATCCAACTCCTAGGTCTGTGGCTAACATATAGTGAGCTGTAGCTGTACGTGGGGGGGAGTCAATAACCATTGGTTGGATTGAATGCACTTTGCTGTGGCCCTTGTAATAATGATAACATAGTAGACATCATGGTACAAACAACAGTGCCCAGAAGGGGAAATCAGGGACTTGACTACCCCAAGTAACTTTGAATGAGTAACCTCTTCAAACCTCTCTTTGCTCATCAGAAAATTGAGAGAGTTGGGGTAGATTATTTTTTTAGATCCCTTCCACTTGTAAATGCTATCTCTCTCCACCTTCACTTAGGATAACTTAACACACCTTACTCCAGGGCACGCCGACTTTTTTTGGTCATTGCATGAAACAGTATTTTCAGTAGAAATGGGGTGGGGGCAATAGAAGTGGACCTGGAGCTGGTCACTGAGAATACCTACCTGGAATCTACACACAGTAGTTTGGGCACACAGAATGCTTCACCAGTCCAGGACATTTGGGAAGGGATGTCCATGAGCAATGAATTCTTGATCTTTTAACACTTCATTTCTAGACCCTCGGTTGTTGTCAAAAGAACCACCTTCACCCATTAATCCATGAAGACAAACTCCTGGGACAAGCATCCTCTGCCACAAGAGATGCCTGGATGGGTAAAACTAGAAAACTGAAAGCTAAGGGAAAAAAATGGAACCACCCAGTAGAGAAGAGTGCAGGTGGAGGCCAGAGTTCCCAAGGGGCAGGATGTTCATACAGTATGACAGGTGGAACTAAGTGACACTTGGAAACACGCTGACTAACAATGGGCTCCGATAGGACCCAGGGACTAGAATTCTCCTGTTGTAGAATACTTACTTTTTTTAGATATTTGTTTTATTTTAATGTAACTTTCTTTTGATGTATTAATGCCACTGCATTTTCACTTTAAGGAGTCAGGTGTTCAGATTCTATTAGTCATGAGGAGAGAGTTTTCTTGAGTTGGATCTTGAATAAAGTGATGTGGTTTCATCCTCGAGTGCCAGGCACCTATGGTTCCAGGTTTAGATGATAATTACTATCCTTTTACTGAACCCTAGCCACTCGTGAGATGGGAAGGGGTGGTTGAGAAAGAAAAGAACATCAGTGAAACCTCCTGGTATTCTCACCCTGCCCCAGAGCCTCTCTCATTCCCAGCCCTACCTGTAGGGCCTTGGCCCTTTTTGTGACATAAACACTCCTTGGCCCTAGCTTGGAGGAAAATTGGAAGAACTAGACTCTAAAGTAAGCTAATATCATCCATAGTCTAGGGCAAAGAAAACCAGAAAATGTTTGGCATGTAGAAATTGCCTTCGAGAAATTTTTTTCCATGTAGTATTTGCATAAATTTGTTACGGACCTGTCTTTTCAATAAAAGGGGGAAAAGAGCAAGACCTTGAGTCTGCTGGCATCCTGTTGCCCTTTGCAGCCAAGGTCAGATTCTGTCATCTCTTGCTTCATTTCTGCTTCCCTTAGTGGACTCAAGCCTGCCAGATCTGAGGCTACAGATGATTATAATCAAAATTATATGTGCTATGAGTGAACAGGCTGAATTGTGCAACATGTCATTTGGCTAATATTTCAGTGTCTTGATTCATAAGCCTGACACTACAGAACATGAAGCAGCATATACTGAGTCAGTGCATGTGAGAAAGAAATGATAGTTAAAGGTTAAGCATAGCAGGCACTCTTAGGACCACCATCTGACTCCACAGCCTTATTCTAAGATGTAGATTTCTCTCTTTTAATTCAATTACACTTGTTCCTATAAATTTAATGTAAACTTCAGACCTTTGGAAACATACCCCAAGACACATGATGAACAGTACCTCGTATGCAATCTCGTATGCAATCTCCTCGTATGCAAATTTCTCTTACACACATTTCTCTTACTGTAGCAACGTCACAATTGTTGACCTTCAGTTCACCTAGTTGAACTGATGCACCTAGTTAAAGTCAGTTGAGGAACCTCATAGCCCTTCCTCCTATCCCAAAGCCCCTTTGTCCTCTTACACCCCTTTCTCAGGTTCCCTCCCTGCTGAGCTCATTATCAGTCCTTCATCTCCAGTTGTTCCCCGGATGAATCACAGAGGAGGGAAGAAGACCGAGAGCTATGCTACATGCAGGATAATCTAATCTTTTGCACCACTCAGATTAACAATCTTCTAGGCTGTGTCCCTTTGTCATCTAGCCTGTATGAACTCAGTCCCAAGAGGAAAAAGAATTTTAAAGGCTCATTCTGTTACTGATGAGTTTTGTTTCAAATGCGTTGATTCTGAGGCACTTAAAGGCATGCAGGAGAGAAAGCTGTCCAGGCAGATTAAAACACAGGCCTCAAAGCTCAGAAGGAGGTGGATAGTTCAGCTGTCCATGGCTTTATAGCGAGATCAGAATCAACACCAGCACAGAGTCTGGACCACCAGAATTCCAGAGCTCCGTGTTCAAAATCAGACAATTTGGGGAGGCTTTTGCAAAATTTCTTGGTTAGTGGCTGAAAAGCACATTAACACACACAGAATTCTGTGACCCTGACACTTGGCTGACCCTTCAAGGGTACTCCCCTGCAGTCACCTCCTCTGTTTCAATATGGTTTTCTTTATTCCCTCTTTTTCTTTAAAAGAGATAATATATGCATCACATTTACTTATTTATTTAGGCTGCACTGGGCCTTAGTTGTGGCACACGGGATCTTTGCATTGTGACATGCGGGCTCCTTAGTTGCGGCATGCATGCGTGATCTAGTTCCCTGACCAGGGATCGAACCTGGGCCCCCTGCATTGGGAGTGTGGAGTCTTACCCACTGGACCACCAGGGAAGTCCCCCTCTATTTTTTAAAAACATGAGATTAAGTGAATAAGAATACAAAGCTATAGTTTAAAACATTATTATAAAGTGAACACATGAGTAACCACCACCCAAATCAGGAAATAATACATTCCCAGCACCCCTAGAACAGCCTTCCCAATTCCAACCTTTTCCTCTTCCTCTCAGGTAACCACTTCCTGGTTCTTTTCAGTAATCTTTGCCTTGTCTTTCATTATGCATGCATTCCTATACAATACAGCTCCTTTTGCCTGGTTTTGTACTTCATATAAATAGAATCATACTCTTTGCGTTTTTGTGCCTTGATTTTTTTGCTCCACAAGGTGTTTGTGTGCTTCATTTGTGATATTCCATGCAGTTCCAGTTGGTTTATTTTCTTTGCCATTAGTGGTAAGAGCAGAGACTCTAGAGCGAGATTGCCCAGGTTTAAATCCCAGCTCTGTCGCTTTAAGATATGTGAACTTGTGCAAATTATTTCATCTCTCTGTACCTTTATCTAAATTTACCTAGAGTTGATTTCGGAGTATGGTGTGGGTTAGGGGTCTGTCATAGGTGGACCTCCCTAGGAGACAGCTTCTGAGATGCTAATTTGCACACCTGTGGTTTATTTGATAATGCTTTTAGGAACAATACCCAGCAGAGAGTGAGGAAAGTGGGGTTGGACAAGGAAAACTTGAACTTGAACTCAATAGTAGAACAGATGTAACAGAGGCCTCAGCAGATTCCATGTGGAGTTGTGGAACTGGTATAGCCCTTCTAGGATGCCTCATATTGATAGAGCTTTACAACCACATCAACCAGTCTTTGGAGCTAGACTACCCTTAGGGAGAGGGTACGGCTTTGAACATGGTATCTTCTTTAGGCCAAAGGAAATTCCTGAGGTGGGATTTGCTCTGAGCTGTGAGCTAGCAATACTCCTGGCAGCTGGGGAATTAGTGCTACCATCCTGAAGGGGAGATCTGGGCAGGCATTACAGCATCCAATACAGGGTCCAATTTAATTTTTGCCCATACAGATATTCAATTGTCCCAGCAGTTTTCTCCACTGATATGCAATACTACCTCTTTCATATTAAGTATTCATGCAGAAGTCTATTTTTGAGGTTCTTTTTTTTTTTTCAATTCTGTCCCCTTGGTCAATTATCTAATTGTGACAGATCAATATCAACATATGTATGGATAATTGACCAATGGAAGAGAAACAAGAGAAGATTTGCTCTATTAGATATCAAGAGTTTCTATGCTATGATTGGCCCTTTGACTATCTCTCAAATATGCATATTTGAGAACATGAAATATCCTCACCTGTCTTGTTCACCCGAGATGCCTAGTTTACCACTCATCCTTCAAGGCTAAACTGAAACATAAGTTCTCCTCAGAAGTTTTCATTAGCCTCAGGTCCTTTCATTGTGACTCTTCATTGCCTCAAGAGTTGTCTCATAAGCTGTGTAGGTTCAAGTCCTGACTCAAGTCGTATTGATGTGTGATCTTAGACTAGCTGTTTAATCTCTATATGTTTCAGTTTCCTCAAAATATTCTGTGAGCATTCAATTTAAGTATTTATTATATCACTATTTAGCTTTTATAATAGAGCTTGAGTTGTTCTTAGTTTCCATTCTAGATGATGAGGTTCTTCAGTGCTGGGATCATGGACCATTCATCTTTGTACTCCCATCTCCTAGCACATAGTTTCACCATATGGAAATGACAGAAATTCAAGACAGTATGGTTCATGATCTAGAATCCAAGTAGTACATTGTCTCACCAGAAAGAATGATCAAAGACATTCATACATAAGTCCCTTTCTTCTGGCAATAAAGCCCCAACACTGAAGAATTTAGTCTAAAACCATAAAACTAACAATTCTTTCCTTAATCAAAGCCCCATATCCCACCTACTCTTTTCCCCAAGTGAAGGACACCCCTCTCACCATCATCACTGCCTTACCCAGAATCCCAGATTGCCCTGCAGACTAAGGCAAATTGATAAACTCAAGAAGAAGAAGAAGGAGAATGAGAAGGAGGAGAAGGAAGGAGAAGAAAATGGGTAAGGGGAAGAGGAAGAAAAAAAGAAGGGAAAGGAAGGAGGGAGGAAGAAGAAGAAGTAGTAGTAGAAGAAGAAGAAGAAGAAGAAGTAGTAGTAGTAGTAGTAGAAGAAGAAGAAGAAGAAGAAGAAGAAGAAGAAGAAGAAGAAGAAGAAGAAGAAGAAGAAGAAGAAGAAGAAGAAGAAGAAGAAGAAGAAGAAGAAGGAGGAGGAGGAGGAGGAGGAGGGGGAGGAGGAGGAGGAGGAGGAGGAGGAGGAGGAGAAGGAGAAGGAGAAGGAGAAGGAGAAGGAAAAGAAGGAGAAGGAGAAGGGAGAGAAGAAGGAGAAGAAGAAGGAGGAGGACAGAGAGAAGCGGGGGGCAGCGAGAAGGGGAACAGAAGGAGGAAAGAACAACAAGAGGAGAAATAAGAAGAAAAGAAAATGTAAAATATGTTTATATACTCTTTCCCATAAAACAACTTTTTAAAATGCTAAGTAGGATATCAATTAATATTCCAGTCTGATAGTCCTTTGGACTATTTTCTAAGTAGCTGAGCTACCACGAGGAGAAAGAATAAACAATTCCCAGAGTGAGGTTAACTATCTAAAGGGTATACCACTTAGGACAGTGAATGAGTATGCCAAAGGCAAACATCCTGCTTTTACCCTGGAAGTTCAGGAAATAAATTTTTGACATTTTAAAAATAGCTACCTGATCCCTGTTTTCAGGTATTGTACATTCAGAAACATTGAAGTTCATTTTTTTAAAAACATGTCTGGATTTGTTTTGCTTTTGAATTTTTGTTTTAACAAACAGGAAGCTCAAAAATTGGACTGTTTCAATAATGGATATGTGTAAACTATACTGGTCTGTCACAGGACAGAGTAAACATTTGGTGAATGACTCTAGTCATTTAATCACCAAATGACACCAAATGGCAGGGTTATTTCAGATTTAACCCAATAATAGACCTTGTTAAGAAATAGGACCCTCAGCTGCTGTGCACCTCCCTTGTTGAGGTTGGATTCTTGGAGTGTCAAGCATCATTTTCTCTCTTCTACTCTGTCATATTCTTAATGAAGAAGTTGCTTGTATCAGTTATTATGATGTTATCATGTAAGAATGGGCTCAATAGAAATCAAATTTACTAGTGTAAAAATGGAACCAACAAATTCCTTCTTATTTCCAGAAATTTCTTTGGGAAAGTAGTTGTGAAATTAAGTTGGATTTATAGTCTTGTTCCTTGCCAAGGCTATGGGAAGAGGACACAAAGGGTGAGCTGACAGGGCTGTCCTTAAGGCAGGTCATGGGGCTCAGAAATGAGTAGAGTCCAAGAAACTCAAGAGCCAAGGAGCTGTTTGGGTCTATTCACAAAGTCAAAAAGAATTATTCCCTTTGTTATAAGGCTTATGTTGTGAGCCCCATGAATTAGGAGGTTTTCCTTTCCCAGAACTACCTTTGTCTTCATTCAGAGTACCATTACATGGAGATCACGGTAAAGCTGAGTGAAGCAGAAGTGCGTCTCCTCCTTTGGGGCTTAACCTCCCGTGGAGCTGTTATTTAGGTGATCTTATGACAGGGCTCAGAACCTGAGGAATGTTAGTAGGTCAGTAGGGCATTAGGAAAGTAAGCTATACTGGCTGCAGTCATGCAAGAACAGGCCTGGGGAGTTCGCTGTTGTTTTCCTCCAGGCACAAGTGAGAGAGTGCATTGTTAGCCCTGCCATGTGCAACTGGATGCCACAGTGAGTTTTAATGGCAAAGCTCTAACTAGATAAGGTATTGCACTAATGAAGTGAGTAACTGAGAAGGCTAAAAATACCTGAGGATTTCAGAGTGTGCTCTATTTATTACTCTCCCTCAGCACACAACTAACTGAATAGTAGATAGTCAGGGCCAAGGTTCATATCAGCATGGTGATGGACTTTCCAAGTGTGGTGGGATACTTTATGGGATTATTAGTCTATATTTTATGCTCCCTGTGCTTTTTGTACTCTCTTGGCTCAGGGAAGCTCCAACTTTATTTGTTCTAAAGCAGAAGAAGTCTAAAAACTAACATTTTCTTCTTTTGGAAAAGCCTAAAGAAGCCTAATTAAGAAGGTTATTCCAGCAATCCTGCTGGGGGATGAGAAAGAAGAGGGTGTCTTTGAGGAGAAAGAGACCTGAGAAGGGGAGAGAAGGTACATTATCCTAGACTAGAAAAGACAGTAAGATTTGAGTTTCCACTAGAAGGAGAACACTGAACTTCCCTCAGATCCCCAGAGAGGTGACAGGACTCTGGGGAAATGGTCGATTTTATACCTAGGAAAGTTAGACCTGGGATCTGGAGTTTCCAACTTGGCGAAGACTTCTGTGCTCTGAGCATGCTCCTCTGCACTTCAACAAACCATGTGGGCTTGTAAAATTGGTCTCTCATGATTTCAAGACCAGAGGAACATTCTCCAAATGTTTTCTTTTTCATATGTCTCCTGGGATCTTAGAAGTATCTGGGAGGTGGGGTGGTAGAAACCAAGGAATCCCATTAATGATTTAGTGAAATTAAATCTCTCATGACTCTGGAGGAATATGAAGTAAGCTCAAATTTAATATATTTTTTTAATGAATGTGAATTTTCCCATATACTTAGTTTGTAGTGTAAGATTCATATTCTTTACACAGGCTTGAAAATAAAAAAGTGTTTGAGTGATAGTGGATAAGAGATGACTCTTATTATGGGCAGGTTGGGAACCCAGAATTCAAATGTATGCTACTAATTTTGCTATGGGTCCTAATCTTAAATGCAGTAGACATAGAATTGAGCTAATGACCACTTCTTATCTCATAAAGCTTTGCCTGTTATTCTAGGTATATTTTTACAACTCAAAAATTGCAAGATATAGAAAATTATCTGCATGAGAATGTGTCAGAAAGTGGTCGCACTCCAGGTACATATGTGAAAACAGAGAGTTCTGTACAGTCCAAAGATTTTCAAGCCTTAACAAATGATTTGTTTATGTAAAATAATGTTTATTTAAACAAATTTTATCATCAAATGATGAACATACTCCTTAGTAATATGTGAATATAATATTTGATCTGTAGGATTCCGAGAGTGTAAAAATGTCCTTCAAAAGACAGAGCATTACATGAGATGTTTAAGTACCACAAAGTTAGTGGAAACTGGAAATTTGTCATTTTTTCTTGTATTTTAAACATTAGACAAAATTTGTCAGGAGTGGTACTTCAAATTTTGAATCCAGAAACACCACCACCACATCCACCAACATGGAAAATTTCTATCTCTAAGCCAGACCTCTTTCTATATTCCCTACACATTTATCCAATTGCTTCTTTGCAATCACCATTTGCATATCTAAAGAGCGTCTCAAAAAGGCATATCCAAAATGAAACTTCCATTCTCTCTCCTACACAAAGCCCTGATTCTCCTTAAGTGTTCCTCTGTCGGTAAACAGCTGGTCCATTCTCCAAGTTGCTCAAGTTAAAACTTGATTTTAGTCATCTCTGCTTCCCTTATCCTACACCTACATTCAAACCATCAACAACTCCTGTCTGCTCTCTATTTAACATATATCTAAAATTCATCTACTTCTTAATTCTTCTTCTGCTGTCACTGAAGTCCAGACCACCATCATCTCTCACCTGAAGTATGGCTATATCCTCCTATTGGTCTAGTTGGTTTATCTATCTCTTCCCTTCTACACTTACACTCTATTTTCAGTTGAAAAATGTTCATTCTGAATGAATAAAAGAAACAAAAGTCTTTTGTTAAAGTACAAGCCTCAACATATTACTGCTGGGCTCAGTATCTCCAGTGGCTTCCCATCTCACTAAGATGGAAGTCAGAAGTCCCTCAGTGGCTTTCAAGTCCCTATGCTATCTCCTCCTCCCACTCTTTGACTTCGTTCTCTGTCATTTCTGTGCTTTGCCCTGGTGTTCTGCCTTCTTGCCCTGGCCTCCCTGCAGCTGCTGGAACATTCTAAGTGCCCCCCACCCAGATTCTTCCTCTGCTTTGCATGATCTTTCTTGTTTTCTTCTGTTCTCCATGCAAACGTCCCTCTTCAGAGAAGTCTTCTAACTACACTATAAAACACAGAAATTCCTTAGCACTCTCTATTCCTCTTACTTACCCGTGGTATCTGATTTACTAATTTGCTCACTCTGTCAACAATTTTTTTCTTTTCAAATTAAGCAGTGAAACCATCAGGATTAAATAAACATTTTTACAAAGAAACAGCCAATAAAGCTGTCAGAGAAGTGTCATACTTCCTTATGTTCTCCATTTCTCTCCTTTTATCATCTATAAGTCAGCCTGGTCTGTTTTTACTTATCCTGACATTGATTTTTATCCTAGTGTCCACTCCCAGACTCCTGGGCTTTCATTTCTGTGCACTTCTTGTATGGAGTGGCTTATAAACTACTTACTTCTCTCAAATGCAAATTTACTCCTTATAAATAGGTACAAGCTTCTGTCTGCTCCATCATGTCTTCTGGTGTATCTATACCTGAACATTTATGTATAACACATATTATTTAATTATAAATTGCTTTCCCTCTGTTTCTGCCTTATATTATGGAGAGAATACCATATCAAGTTCCACTGAATTATAACTGCAAAGAGATTATATTGCTTCCGAATTTCATTTTTAAATAGCAGGGAGTAGTATAAAGTATCTAATAATAAAGAGGAGTTTGGATCCGTGTGGTTGTAGACAACCATTCTCACATAACTCCCTCAGTTAATGGATGAGGAAATAGAAGCAGAGACATCCAAAGACCATGGTGTTGGGGACAGAGGCAGGGCTGGCACAGGACAGGTACAGAGTGATTTTCATTCACTCCTCTTTTTCTATAGCAGATTGCCTTAATGTGATTCAAATTCTAAAATCACCAATAGAAATGTTTGTTAAATTATCTTTCTGTCCTAAGAATTTTTCTTTTACAGGGAAATTTTATTCCTAATTGGATTATGTGAAGTTATGTCAATGAAATTTTAATCCTAATTGGATTGCCTGAAATCACTTCAATTCTCCATCTTTTTACAGAAGTCTATAATTTAAAAGACTTGACCTTTTATAAAAAATAAAGTATACCAGCTCATAAATATAACCTTTCAAAGGGTCATCACACACAGTCATCTCATGCTGTTGGTTTTAAGTGTTCAGTTTCTACTGATTGTTCAGTGAAGTCTCCCCGCCGACACTCTTGTATTTCAGTATCAAATATACACAAGATGCTTATATTGTGAGAATGTCTTTAATTCCCATGGAAGAGCTCAGTACTTCAGACATGAAATCAAACATTGCATGGAGACACCTGCAAAGTAGCAGCTTTCACATTTAACATGTAAATATGACAACGTCCACAAGACGGAAGTAGCAAACTCAGCTCCAGATTGTGGACTAAAATGTATTTTGCTTGTTAAAATGGTACTGGTTGAGGCCCTACATGATGCACAGTACACTGCAAACAGCTTTGAAAGAGCTGGAAACAAGAATTTGTATTAAAGTTACTTGGCTGTATGCCTAGCCTCATTGCAGCACTCATACGATTATTAAGCAAATATTTGTGAGCACCTTCTATGTATGAGGTGCTGAAGATATGAAGATAAAAATGATAGGCTTTGACCCTGCTTTCATGGGACTGTCTGCTCTTGAAGAAGAGAAAACCATGTCTTTCATCTCTGTTCCTCCGTATGATGGCTTAATATGATGCTTTGCACAACACGTGTTCACAGAATTGAACAAAAGACAATAACAAGTATAATTAAGAAGAAAATAACAAATGTGCTGTTGACAGCAAGATCCAGCAGGCCTAGCCTAGTCTCTAAGGTCCTTAGATCTTTTCTTGTTGCTTTCTGTTTCTCATAATTTTTTAAAATAATATCCTGAATAGGGGATGAGTCCACCTCCTTCTCTGGAAGACATCGAAAAAGTCAGGGAAATGTTCTAACTTTAAGCTGTTTACACTCTGGCTTGAACCAAGTCAAAACATTATTAGGTAAACAAAACTGTGATACACTAAAACACTCTAGACTCCCTTTCGTACTGTTTACTACTGGAAAAAAATTGGGTTAACAGTGTGTTTCTTTTCTTCTTGTCTTCCCAAGGATTAATAATGACAAGAGCCCACAAATAAACCAGTCTAAAATGTCAGGATGTATCTTGCAATCATTTCTGCTTTCTCCTCCTGAACGTTATCCTCCCACCACCTTAATTTCATTCATCAGCATTTCCTCTTCACCTGCTGCCCGTGATCACTCCCAGGAGATGAGCTCGGAAGTCTATCCATCCTTGTCTCCCTTAGGGGTCCTCTGAGTTGGCTTCAAGGAGAGTTCAGAGGTTAGAAACACCCCTCACCTCTCTAGCCCCTTACTCTGCAGTGCTTTGGGTCCAGCCAGCCCACATCTGACACCTTCCCATGGCCCTTCCAATCCTAATATTCACTCGTGAAGACAGTCTGTGTCCAAATGCTGTTGACTTCTTTGTCTAACAAAAAGTCATTCAAGGGGCTTCCCTGGTGGCGCCGTGGTTGAGAATCTGTCTGCCAATGTAGGAGACATAGGTTCGAGCCCTGGTCTGGGAAGATCCCACATGCCGCGGAGCAACTAGGCCCTTGAGCCACAACTACTGAGCCTGTGCATTTGGAGCTTGTGCTCCGCAACAAGAGAGGCCGCGACAGGGAGAGGCCCGTGCACGGCGATGAAGAGGGGCCCCCGCTTGCCACAACTAGAGAAAGCCCTCACACAGAAACGAAGACCCAACACAGCCAAAAATAAATAAATAATTTTTTAAAAAGTCATTCAAGATCCTCACCACCTACATAATGGTAAGTGAACTGTTCTCAGCATTTGAGAAACTTATACTTCTAGAGGTCTGTGAATATTTACATTAAAATAGGTAGGGTGGGTGTGTAGACAGACCTAGTACTTCTTTCTTTCCATGTGCCTACACAGGAGGACTTGACCCTGCTGCCTACTCCCCTGTTACTGAAAATCTCTTCCATTGGCTTCCCCAGTGTTAGACAATTCTGGTTCTACTGTTTACTCTATCTCGGTTTATTTTGCAGAGTCCCCTTTCTCTTCCGTGTTTTAAAATATTACTATTTCTCCTCAAGTCTTTATTTTCAGTAGAATTTCCCATACCCAAGTAACCATCTATTTGGTAATAACTCCCAACCTATAGTTTGAAGCCAGACCTCTCTCCTAAATTGAAGAACTATGTATCTATTGTCTCTTGGACACACCTACTTGGATGACTTATGGTTCACCCTAACCAAGTAAATCCCAAACTAATGCATCACCTCCCTCCTGACACTGGATCTCCTCTTCCCTTGTTTCTGAAAGAAACCACCAGCTACTGAATTGCCCAAGAAAGAACACTAGAATCTCTCCCTGACTTGTCCCTTTCTCTTAACCCCCCAAATCCTATCAATAACCAAAGCTTCTATTCCACTGGCATTTCACCAGTCCACATACCCATTATCCCTCACCTAGATTACTAGAAAGTCTTGTTTCTTGCTTCATATCTTGCTCCACCCTACTGCATCCTCTATACTGCAGGCAGAAATGCTTATTTTTAGAAATGATCTTTCTAAATCACAAAACGAGTATATTATTCCTCACCCTAAAAAATTCTACAGTGGCTTTTCTATTGCTCTTAGAATAAAGACTAAATCCAATTTGGGAGTATAAGAACCTCCATTAACAAGCCCCTATAGAGTTCTGCATGGTCTTCTCCTACACAACTTGCTTATACTCTAAGATCCAGTCACATTGAACTTCTTTCCGTTATGAAAAGTCACACATTCTTTGTGGCACTGGACTTCTATACAAGCTTGTTCCACTTCCTGGGACACTCTTCACTCACCCTCACAGGAAACGTTTATACATCAAAGTTTTCGTTGCTTGTATCTCAGTTCTTGGAATATAGGTAGTTTAATTTTTTTGCTATTGTATTATTAAAATGTTATATAATGAACATGTATTACCTTTATAAATAAAAAGTAAATAATTAACATATGCATACTCTCTGACCCAGTAATTCACTCTAAATACATATACAACAGAAATGCAAATATATACATATTTTTTCACCATAGACCCAATTAGTTGTGAGAGAATCTCTGCCCTTTCAAATTAATTAAAGGCAAATATATTAAGATTTTTTAAAATAATAGTTGCTACCAGGTGAAGTGTACAGTGGACTTCTCTGTACTACCTTTGTAATTTCCTATTAATCTATTTTGAAATAAAACAATTTTAAATATAATAGTCATTGACATAAATATTATCTGCTAATTTAAAAAACATTCCTCTGAAAATTCAGTTGGCAACTGAGTGTATGAAAGAAAATAAATCATTGATAAGATGTGTCTTCAGTGTTAATTTATGGTTTAGAAAACATTTCTTTAAGTAAATCATTTGAGTTACTTATATCTACTGACATATAAATATCAAAAAGGTACATGCTGAACTATTGTTCAATAGGAGCGAGTGTTTCATTTTCCTGGGTCCTAGAACGCAGTGAACCCAGGAGTTCATAGATTATGAAGCCTCAATGTGACAACTAGAATAACAAACCAAGAAGTGTGATAGAGTTTCAAAGGCAAATAAGGACTGTAAAAGAAAGAATATTTAAGTCAATTGCTATTTTCCTTCTGAGAAATGTGTCACCTCAGTCCCCAGCAAGATGGTCTGAAGAAGGCATGGGAGAGTAAAAGGAGTAAATTTCTTCTCAGGGGCACATGGCAGAGGCAAGGCTGGATTGCATGGCATGGCAGTCAACAACAGCAATCACATCGGTGAGCACCATCTCCTCCACGCTTCTGTGCCCCTCCCCTCTTCACTCATGTCTCCTTCTTGTCCAGCTCTCCCCATCTGCCCATACAAGCAATTCATTAGTTATACAGATAAAACATTTTTAAGTATATAATATAGTCTGCAAATAGAAGGTGTCAGCAGTAATTCTCCACTTGGAAGGCTTAGAGATTTCTCCAGCATCATCTGGCCAAAACAGAGTTCCTGATACTCCCTCCACTCCCTCCTTGGCTCATCTCCAAGACTTCCTCAGTTTGGTAAATGGTACCATTATCCACCTAGTTGCTCAAGTCAAAAACCAAGAACTTATCCTCAAGTCCTCTCTTTCCTGCCACATTGCCATTTAATCCATCAGTAAGTCCTCTTACTTTTGCATTCAAAATGCTTCTCAAACCTGTCTGCATTTCTCCATCTTCACCACTACTACATTAGTCCAAACATCATCTTCTCTTCTCTGGATATAACAGCAGGGGTGATCATTTAAAAGGTAAATCAAATCCCATCACTGCCCTGCTTAAAACCTTTCCATGACTTCCTACTGTAACTAGAATAAAGTACTCATTTAAATGGCTTCTTATGATAGCCCCTCAGGGTTCTCAAACTCTAGCTCACCTCTGCATCTCAGGTGGCACTCAGTTGGCCTTTTTCTGATCCTCAAACATGCCAAGTTCAGTTCTTAGGGTCTTGTGCTCTGCCTGGAAATCTCTGTTCCCAGAGCGGTGCATAGCTTCAATTCATAGCTCAAATATCATTACCATGTAACCAAGGCCTTTTCTGAACATCCAAAATAATTTAACCCCCCAATGTGAAATAATTCTTGGGTTCATTTATTTACTGTTTATTGTTCCATCCCCTTTCAATCCCATGTAAACTCCAGTTGAGTGGAGTTTGGGGGTTCTGGTATTTGGAGGGGACTAGAATAGTCTGACATATAGTAGGCTCTTTAAAAGAATGTATGGAGAAATTTTTGTCCATTTTTTTCTCCCTTGTCTTCCATCAGGATGACTAAAATGTAAGGAGAAATAAAAAGCAGATGAATAAGAACCTCAAAGGAAACAGAACAGTTCTTCCAGATTCAATGTTCAACATGAAATGAAGAGAAAAGAGAGAAGTGTACTGCGGAATGAGATCTATGCAGATTATGGGTAGGCGGAGTTCAATGGAGTTGTCTATCGATTTTGGTTAGTATGACTATTATGCAAATACTTTTGTTTACTCTTATTTCAGGGAGCATTATTTTCCATGGTGGATTTTGGGTGGAGTATAACTCTGCTTTGAAAAGCTGTTGATATCTTGTACTTAAAAAAACAAAATCAAAGCTTTATTCATTCTGTAACTACTGCCACTTCCCCCAGTTGCTGCCCAACTTCCCCCAGTTGCCATAAGTCTCTTTTCATTTAAGCTAACAAAACTTCTTTTTATTTTAAAAGAAAATGAAAGAGAAAGAGAGGTGGAGATTTAGCCAATCATCCATTGAACACTTTGCATATAAAATAAGAATCTACTTTCCATATATTTGTGACCAAGGCCCACCAAAGGACTAGGGGATTTTTCACTCCTGTTCTTAAATAGAGATTGTTCTTTTTGAGTCATACATATTAAAGTTATCCACTCCATATTAAAGACTCCACTCAAAGTGATGAGTCAAAACTTTTTTCCTTTGTTTTTTGAGCAGAGGTTTCTATTTACCTAAGATGTGTCCTTTTGTCTAGAGATAAACAATCAGCTGACATGAATAGCAGCTTTGTTATCTCATTAGCCAAGGCACATAAGAGAAGAATGAACTCTACCTAAAATAGTTCTCTGAGACAGGTAGGAAAGAAGTTGGTTACTGTGCTTAAAATATCAACTGATATCATTCTACAATTCCAGAGAACTGTGGACCAACTGTTGGACAACTCCAGTTAAGCTGTTCTTAAGCTAGAAAAGCTGCTACAATTCTATCTGATGATAAAACAAGTTAAGTCAAAAAAGACCTGAATCGTAAGTATAGTTGAGACAGAAAAGCAGTCACTTCTGTTTGTCTGAAATGACTATTTGTTTGGAACACCACTGTAATCTCCTCCATCCAGCCTCAGCCTTGGGCTAAAGTACAACCTACAGGTCTAATAAGCACTTACCTGTTGCCTTTAGAATTCCAGATTTTCTGGCCGTGTATTTTATCTCTATATTTACTGCTTGAGAAAAGGGAAGATGCTTCTGGAATATGAAGCAATAACAGGAAACCATGAAGGGCAAAATGTTGTAATGGAAAAAAATCCCAAACTGAGAATCAGGAACCTCATTCCTAACCCTGTACCATGTCTCTGGTTTATTTAAAATGCCCTTCCCCTGTTGATCTCTATCCACTCATCTGTCATATTTTTTTCATAGCCCTGATAACTCCCTGACATATATATTTATCTAATATATTTATTTGTTCCAGTTTTCTTGTGTCCGTGACTAGCATGTAAACTCCGCGAGAAGAGGGATTTCCATTTGTCCATTGCTGCATCCCAGCACCTATAACAGTAGCTGGCATACAGTAAGTGACTAACAGACATGTGTTGAATGAATTAACTAAATGCACCCAATATATTTGACCAACCTTTAGAATAAGTCAAAACGTTGGGTAGACAGAGAAAGACACTGTCAAGTCTATTTTCAACCCTCTGGTTTTTCCTCTGCTCCCTCTTCCAAAGGCTCGATTATGGCTTCCTCTCAGGAGACAATTACAGATCATGGACAATATGTAAGCTTATCTGTTTCTTGTTTTCTGGAAATGACCTTAAAGCTGTAATTTTCTGAACGGGACCATTTATAAGGCACGTTTTACACATTTAATTGTCCTGATAACAAAACAATGGCTATAGTTTAGAGATAGAAACTTGAGGGGTAGGAACTGATATATAAGGTAACGTATAACATATATATATAACGATTATTTAGAAAGTTTTCTTTTCCACAACCTTTCCTGAAGCACCCCTGACAAAAAAAAAAAAGAAATGGGCAGTGCAATTTCCTAGCTACACAGATTCTAAAATAATAAAGAGAGAGGAAGAAGAATAAAATGATCACTTTCTCCTTCCTTCTTGGATTTGGATGTCAAGTCACTAATGTTTCAGGAGCATTTATAAGTTTTAGTTTCCTGAGTGATCCTGGATAGAAGACATCCTCAAAGGAGGTTTGTCTGATATTTCATTGAGTGCCTGCTTTGTATCAGAAAGCATGTTCTATTCAGATGACTCGAAGCCATTATTTACATTTCCACCACCAGTTTCTAGACAGCCTGTTGGACTGATTGAATGTCCCGTGAACATCTTGAGAACTTCCTTTCCCTGAACTAGACAATAGTAGAAGTACACCTACTGACTGTATCCTTATGTTAAATGATGCTGGCACCAAGCAAAACAAGTTAGCTTCTTGATCTAGGAAATATTCTTTCCTGGAAGTTAAGACTGCAAGCCAATTAGACAGTTTATTTATCAAGATTTAGGAACTTCTCCTCAAGTCAAGTCTTGCTTCAAGATCTGTGCCTCAGTGTGCCCACTGATCCTTAACACCCCTCTCCTTGAAAAACTGACCTTAAAATCCCCCAGCCCAGGCCCTAAAATGCTATAGCTTCCCTGACTTAATTTAGCATATTGAGATATCATTAAAACTGGTAGTGTTCTAATAAACAGCATTGCTTGATCAACAGGTTTTTCTGGTAGCCTTTTTGGGAATTGACAGTCAACACCTAAGTGCAAATTTTTGAATCTGACCTCATTATTTCCTCCCCAACCTTGCTCTTTCTCCTTTGATGACATTAGAATCCACCCAGCGTAATCAGCCAGAGACAGAATTATCCTTGACTCTTCCATTCACCCCTCCAAACTAATCAATCTTAAAGTTCTAATAATTTTGTTCCATAAATATTTCTTAACTTTCCCCTTTATTGCTGCTGTGTTCCCACTCTTTTTCCATGCCCATCCTGAGTGTTCTAGGTAATAATTCCACTTACCAGTGTGGAATGATTGCAGGCTAACATCGTGTATGCTGCTTAAATCCCACAGATGCTATTTAAATCCACATCTCCCAGGGTGAGGGTTTGGGTGTTTCCCACCCCTTGACCTTCCTCCGCAGATGAGGAAGCAGGATTTTCTGGGCACTGTCTCTCCTCCCTGAACAATATATCCCCTCTCTTATACAAAAGTGCCACCACCTAGGCTCACCCAATTGTTACTCTTACCGCTGCTTGTTAAGTTAGCTGTGACACAAAGGATTTTGCTTGGTCCATCTTGGAAGGAAGATGAGTTTGAAGCCATGAAGATGATTTTGAAGAGAGATGATTTTGAAGGGGAATGCTTTTGTCTTTCCAGAGTCCAACATTCCTTTAGAGAAAACAGCAGGTTCTCACCCCACCAATGTGTAGTGTAGCCAGGGGAATGTGAAAAAATAAGTGGTCTTTATCTATTTACCATGTCCACCTCATCGTCTCATGGGCCACAATTTTTAACACTTTTACCAACCATTTGACATCTTCTTATTGTCTTCTCTTCTCTAAAACTGGTGAAATGCCAAGTTGATGTCTCAAAATTGAAGTGTCTGGATGTTGGCTTGCAGAGCTCTCAGAGGAAGGAACAACTGAGAACAAGGGATTCAGTCAGTTACCCACATAGGCAGCCCTGCTAGACAGCCTTCTTGTGAACAAAATCTGAGCCCCAGGTGAAGAATTTTCTGGTCCTGAGAACTCAGAATTATAGACTAATAATATGAGCTCCCTGTAGGCTGGGAGAGGAGCTGTGTGGACCCCTCTCACCATAAAAGGATCTTCTTGCTGCTCAGTGTTATTTTCAACTGCATCATTAGGTCAACAGCACCCTTGGGCATAGCTTACCACGGGGCAATGCTCAAGGTTTGCTTTTGTTTGTTTGTTTGTTTTTTGGAAGGGGGTCCCTTGCAAGTCAGCAGATGACCATTTAAGAGGAAATAAGATTAAATAAAATTAAATTACATGAAGCTGAGGAAACTAACCCAAATATGCAACTGAAGCGTCCTTTAATGGAGAAACTGTTTATATTTATTGAATGCTAACCACGACCACACTTAACAAAACCTTATGAGATAGATGTCGTTATTATATTAATTTTACTGAGGAAGAAACAGAGAAGGCACCGAGGGTTTAAATATTTTTCCCAAAGTCACACAGCACCTAGGTGGTGGAGATTTGATTTAACCCTGAGCCTACAATCTTAACAATTTTTACCAGAGTTTCTCAAAACGCACTCCACAGGAAAGTAGTTCTACAAGATTCTCGGTAAAAAATTTATTCTAGTCATTTATATTACCTTAATTCATTGCAATTCACCATTAACATTGTCAAATAAAGACTCTGAAGAGACCTGTTTAACTTAGTATTACACACACTTTCACAAACTTCCTTGAGCACAGCACACTCTTCTGCATAACCACCACTAACACCCCAGCAAATACACAGCTGCAGAAACACAAGTCCACTGTGGTGGCAAAGGATAGGATCCCAGACTCCCTTCATGTTTTTTCTGGCTTCAGATACAACATATTACAAAGAGGCTTGCTCCATATTTCCCAAGTGAGTCACAAAATAGAAACTCTTTCAGGAGAATCTCTAAACATCTATGACAGATTTGTGTGTGTGTATCTGTGTGGTCTTTAGCTTTACCTGGTTGGAAGATCCTCCAGGATAGGCCAATCAAACTCTTAGTACCTAGGATCATTAAGCAAAGTGCTAGACAAGGGTCATAATGGCTCTGTGGCTTCCTAAAAATGAAAAAATAAAAGTACAGCCAGCTGGCTGCCCTCTGAGTTCAGTGAAAGTTTCTATAGGCAGGCAACTATGAAAAATTCAGCTGGTGAGTTGATAACAGAAAATGATCATATTTAGTGCTCATGGATTGGAAGAACTAGTATTGTTGAAATGTCCGTACTCCCAAAAGCAATCTACAGATTCAGTGCAATTCCTATTAAAATTTCAATGGCACTTTTCACAGAAATAGAAGAAACAATTCTAAAATTTGTACCATAAGAGAACCAAAGAGCCAAAGCAATCATGAGAAAGAAGGACAAAACTGGGGGCATCACACTCCCTGATTTCCAACTATACTACAAAGCTATAGTAATCAAAGCAGTATGGTATTGGCGTATAAACAGACACATAGATCTATGGGACAGAATAGAGAGCTCAGAAATAAACCCATACATATATGATCAATTACTTTATGACAAAGGAGCCTAGAATATACAATGGTAAAAGGACAGTCTCTTCAATAAAAAGTGTTGAGAAAACTAGACAGCCACATGCAAAAGAATGAAACTGGAGTGTTATCTTACACCATACACTAAAATCAACTCAAAAATGATCAAAGATTTGAATATAAGACCTGAAACAATAAAACTCTTGAAATAAAATATAGGCGACAACCTCCTTGCCATTGATCTTGGCAATTTTTTGGATTTGACACCAAGGCAAAAGCAAAGACAACAGAAATAAAAATAAACAAGTGGGATTACATCAAACTAAGAAGCTTCTGCACAGCAAGGAAAATGACCAACAAAATGAAAATGCAACCTGCTTATTGGGAGAAAACATTTACAAACCATACATCTGATAAGGGGGTAATATCCAAAATATAAGAAACTCATACAACTCAATAGCAAAACAACAACAAAAACCCAACTTGATTAAAAATGGGCAAAGAACTTGAACAGACAATTTTTACAGAGAATACATGCACATATTCAACAGGTATATGAAACGGTGTTTAACATCACTAATCAATTAGGAAATGCAAATCAAAACCACAATGACATATTACCTCATGAATGTTAGAATAACTATTATTCAAAATACAAGATGTAACAAGTGTTGGTAAAGATATGGCAAAAAGGGAAGCCTCTTGCACTGTTGGTGGAAATGTAAATTGGTGCAGCCACTGTGGAAAACAGTATGGAGGTTTATCAAAAAAAATTAAAACAAAACTACCATGTGATCCAGCAATTCTACTCCTATATATTTTTACAAAGAAAACAAAAACACTAACTCAAAAAGGTATATGTGGGAGACCTTCAAGATGGTGGAGGAGTAAGACATGGAGATCACCTTCCTCCCCACAAATACATCAGAAATACATCTACATGTGGAACAATTCCTACAGAACACCTATTGAACACTGGCAGAAGACCTCAGACTTCCCAAAGGTCAACAAACTCCCCACGTACCTGGGTAGGGCAAAAGAAAAGAGAAAAAACAGAGACAAAAGAATAGGGACAGAACTGCACTTCTGGGAGGGACCTGTGAGGGCAGAAAAGTTTCCACACAGTAGGAAGCCCCTTCACTGGCAGAGATGGGGATGGGCAGGGTTGAAACTTCGGAGCCACGGAGGACAGCGCAGCAACAGGGGTGCAGAGGGAAAACTGGAGACATTCCCGCACAGAGGATTGGTGCCGACCAGCACTCACCACCCTGAGAGGCTTGTTTGCTCACCTGCTGGGGCAGGTGGAAGGCTGGGAGCTGAAGCTTGGGCTTCGGAGGTCAGACCCCAGGGAGAGGACTGGGGTTGGCTGTGTGAACACAGCTTGAAGGGGCCTAGTACGCCACAGCTAGCCAGGAGGGAGTCCGGGAAAGTCTGGAACTGCCTAAGAGGCAAGAGACCACTGTTTCGGGGTGCATGAGGAGAGGGGATTCAGAGGACCTCCTAAATGAGCTTCAGAGATGGGCACAAGTGGTGGCTACCACTGCGGACACCAGAGATGGGCATGAAATGCTAAGGCTGCTGCTGTAGCCACCAAGGAGCTTGTGTGCAAGCACAGGTCACTATCAACACCTCCCCTCTTGGAAGCCTGTGCAGCCCCCCACTGCCAGGGTCCCCTGATCCAGGGACAACTTCTCCGGGAGAACACAGAACATGCCTCAGCCTGTTGCAACGTCACACCAGCCTCTGCCACTGCAGGTTCGCCCCGCATGCGTACCCCTCCCTCCCCCCTGCCTGAGTAAGCCAGAGTCCCCTAATGAGCCTCTCCTTTAACCCCCTCCTTTCTGGGTGGGGAACAGATGCCCTCAGGTGACCTACACGCAGAGGCGGTGTCAAACCCCGAGGAGGGTGGGGTATGGATGCGGGGCGAGCCTGCGGCGGCAGAGGCCAGCAGGACATTGCACCAGCCTGAGGCGCACCGTGCGTTCTCGCGGGAAGGTTGTCCCTGTATCACGGGACCCTGGCAGTGGCGGGCTGCACAGGCTCCCGGGAGGGGAGGTGTGGATAGTGACCTGTGCTCGCACACAGGCTTCTTGGTGGCTGCAGTAGCAGCCTTAGCGTCTCATGCCCGTCTCTGAGGTCCGCTGATAGCTGCGGCTCGCGCCCGTCTCTGGAGCTCCTTTAAGCGGTGATCTTAATCCCCACTCTTCTCGCACCAGGAAACAAAGAGGCAAGAAAAAGTCTCTTGCCTCTTCGGCAGGTCCAGACTTTATCCCAGACTCCCTCCCGGCTAGCTGTGGCACATTAGCCCCCTTCAGGCTGTGTTCACGCCGCCAACCCCAGTCCTCTCCCTGGGATCTGAACTCTGAAGCCTGAGCCTCTGCTCTGAGCCCCTGCCCGCCCCGGCAGGTGAGCAGACGAGCCTCTCGGGCTGGTGAGTGCTGGTCGGCACCGATCCTCTGTGCAGGAATCTCTCTGCTTTGTCCTCCGCACCCTTGTTGCTGTGCTCTCCTCCATGGCTCCGAAGCTTTCCCCCTCCGCCACCTGCAGTCTCTGGCCGCGAAGGGACTTCCTAGTGTGTGGAAACCTTTCCTCTTTCACAGCTCCCTCACACTGGTGCAGGTCCCGTCCTTATACTTCTGTCTCTGTTTTTTCTTTTTTCTTTTGCCCTACCCAGGTACGTGGGGCGTTTCTTGCCTTTTGGGAGGTCTGAGGTCTTCTGCCAGCGTCAAGTGGGTGTTCTATAGGAGAATTTCCACGTGTAGATGTATTTCTGATGTATCTGTGGGGAGGAAGGTGATCTCCGTGTCTTACTCTTCTGCCATCTTCTCTAATCCCCCCCCCCAAAGCAATCATGAGAAAGAAAAACGGAGCTGGAGGAATCAGACTCCCAGACTTCATACTAAACTACAAAGCTACAGTAATCAAGACAGTATGGTACTGGCACAAAAACAGAAATATAGATCCATGGAACAGGATAGAAAGCTCAGAGATAAACCCACGCAAATATGGTCACCTTATCTTTGATAAAGGAGGCAAGAATATACAATGAGAAGAGACAGACTCTTCAATAAGTGGTGCTGGGAAAACTGGACAGCTACATGTAAAAGAATGAAATTAGAACACTCCCTAAAACCATGCACAAAAATAAACTCAAAATGGATTAAAGACCTAAATGTAAGGCCAGACACTATCAAACTCTTAGAGGAAAACATAGGCAGGACACTCTATGACGTAAATCACAGCAAGATCCTTTTTGAGCCACCTCCTAGAGAAATGGAAATAAAAACAAAAATAAACAAATGGGACCTAATGAAACTTAAAAGCTTTTGCACAGCAAAGGAAACCATAAACAGGACGAAAAGACAACCCTCAGAATGAAAGAAAATATTTGCAAACGGAGCAACTGACAAAGGATTAATCTCCAAAACATACAAGCATCTCATGCAACTCAATATCAAAAAAACAAACAACCCATCCAAAAATGGGCAGAAGACCTAAATAGACATTTTTCCAAAGAAGACATACAGATTGCCAACACACACATGAAAGGATGCTCAACATCACTAATCATTAGAAAAATGCAGATCAAAACTATAATGAGGTATCACCTCACACCAGTCAGAATAGCCATCATCAAAAAATCTACAAACAATAAATGCTGGAGAGGGTGTGGAGAAAAGGGTACCTTCTGCACTGTTGGTGGGAATGTAAATTAATACAGCCACTCTGGAGAACAGTATGGAGGTTCCTTAAAAAACTAAAAATAGAACTACCATATGACCCAGCAATCCCACTACTAGGCATATACCCTGAGAAAACCATAATTCAAAATGAGTCAGATACCACAATGTTCATTTCAGCTCTATTTACAATAGCCAAGACATGGAAGCAACCTAAGTGTCCATCGACAGAAGAATGGATAAGGAAGATTTGGCACATATATACAATGGAATATTACTCAACCACAGAAAGAAATGAAATTGAACTATTTGTAGTGAGGTGGATAGACCTAGAAACTGTCATACATAGTGAAATAAGTCAAAAGGAGAAAAACAAATACCGTATGCTAACACATATATATGGAATCTAAAAAGAAAAAAAAAGTGGTTCTGAAGATCCTAGGGGCAGGACAGGAATAAAAACGCAGACGTAGAGAATGGACTTGAGGACAGGCTGAGGGGGAAGGGTAAGCTGGGACGAAGTGAGAGAGTAACATGGACATATATACACTACCAAATGTAAAATAGGTAGCTAGTGGGAAGTGGCCACATAGCACAGGGAGATCAGCTCAGTGCTTTGTGACCACCTAGGGGGGGTGGGATAGGGAGGGTTAGAGGGAGACACAAAAGGGAGGAGATATGGGGATATATGTATATGTATAGCTGACTCACTTTGTTATAAAGCAGAAATTAACACACCATTGTAAAGCGATTATACTCCAATAAAGATGTTAAAAAATAAATAAATGAATAAATAAATAAAAAATGCAAATTTAAAAAAAAAGATATATGCATCCCCATGTTCTTTGGGGCATTATTTATAATAGCCAAGATATGGAAACAACCTAAACGTCCATTTTTGGATGAATGGATAAAGAAGATGTTCTCTCTCTCTCTCTCTCTATATATGTGTGTGTGTGTGTGTGTGTGTGTGTGTGTGTGTGTGTAATTATGGAAAATGGAATAGAGTACTATTCATCCACAAAAGAAGAGGGAAATCTTGCCTTTTGGGAAAACACGGATGGACCTTGAGGGCATTATGCTAAGTGAAATAAGTCAAACAGGGAAAGGCAAATACTATATGATTTCACTTATATGTGTAATCTAAAAAAAAAAAAACCATAAAAAATTAAACAAAAGTCAAACAAACAGAGCTTGTGGCTACAGAGAACAGATTGGTGGTTACCAGAGGCAGGAGGTTGCGGAGTGGGTAAAATGAGAGAGGGGGGTTAAAAAGTGCAAACTCCAGCTATAAAATGAATCTGTTATGGGAATATAATGTACAGCGTAGGCACTATATTTAGTAATAATGTATTGTATATTTGACCATTGCTAAGAGAATAGATCTTAAAATTTTTCATCACAAGATAAAAAATTTTGTAACTATGTGTGGTGATGGATGTTAGCTAGACTTACTGTGGTGATCATTCCACAATACATACAAATATCTAATCACTGTGTTGCATACCTGAAACTAATATAATGTTCCATAGCAATTATATCTCAACAACAACAAAAAGAAATAGGCCCTGTGCCCATACATATTTTTTGGTTGTTGAAATAACATATTCTTTCATACCACCTGGCAAATAACCTTGGCTCTTGTTCTCTGAGTGCTTCCCAGTCATCACAGAAGCCTGAGTCACCCTGGAATTCCCCAGGATCCAGGAGCTAAAGGGTTAATGGTTAGCACAAATAAGCTCCAAGCCCTTGCTTCTGTATTTGGCCAGCATCTCTACCAGTTGTTAAATATTTTTAATATCAACCCTGCTCAGGATGTCAATTTCTTTTTGAAAAGTCTTTTGGGAGCCCAGAGGATGAGGTGATTAATTTCAACCCTGGAGATTTAGGAAGGCTATAGAAAGCAGTTGAAATGTGAGTTGAGTCTGTAAGTGACCAAAATAAACCTTTCTTCTTTTATGTAGTTGTTTTTGCTTTGATGTCTCTAATTACCTCTATATTAGAAAATAAAGCTATTACTTAGTTTTAAAAAATCATATATAGCGAGCTTCCCTGGTGGCGCAGTGGTTGAGAATCTGCCTGCCAATACAGGCGGCACGGGTTCGGACCCTGGTCTGGCAAGATCCCACATGCCGCGGAGCAACTGGGCCCATGAGCCACAGCTACTGAGCCTGCGTGTCTGGAGCCTGTGCTCCGCAATAAGAGAAGCTCCGCAATAAGAGAGGCCAGAGCACCACGATGAAGAGTGGCCCCCACTCGCCACAACTACAGAAAGCCCTCGCACAGAAACGAAGACCCAACACAGCCAAAACTAAATAATAAATTAATTAAAAAAAAAACATGTATAAAGAAAAACAAAATCTAAGTGTCCATCGACAGATGAATGAATAAAGAAGATGTGGCACATATATACAATGGAATATTACTCAGCCATAAAAACAAATGAAACTGAGTTATTTGTAGTGAGTGGATGGACCTAGAGTCTGTCATACAGAGTGAAGTAAGTCAGAAAGGGAAAAACAAATACCGTATGCTAACGCATATATATGGAATCTAAAAAAAACCAAAAAATGATCATGAAGAACCTAGGGGCAGGACGGGAATAAAGACGCAGACCTACTAGAGAATGGACTTGAGGACACAGGGAGGGGCAAGGGCAAACTGGGACAAAGTGAGAGAGTGGCATGGACATATATACATTACCAAATGCAAAATCGATAGCTAGCGGGAAGCAGCCACATAGCACAGGGAGATCAGCTGGGTGCTTTGTGACCACCTAGATGGGTGGGATAGGGAGGGTGGGAGGGAGATGCAAGAGGGAAGAGATATGGGGATATATGTATATGTATATGTATAGCTGATTCACTTTGTTATAAAACAGAAACTAACACACCATTGTACAGCAATTATACTCCAATAAAGATGTTAAAAAAATAAAATAGAATAAAAGATAAAATTAAAAACAAAAAGTTCAACAGAAGTTAATCTTTGCCCTTCCAAAAATATCTGTACCCTACAGGCCTCAGAGAAACAACAATTTTCATACACAAAGTCCTTGCATCCATCATTGTATAGTATCAGAGCACACTCTGGTTTTTCCAAGTTGTGGGGATTTGGACAAATTGCGCACCTCTCTTCACTTCAGTTTCCTTGTACTTAAATGAGATAATGAAAGTTCCATTCCAAAAGGTTGTTATGAATATTAAGCAGGATAATGCATGTACAGTGCTTAACTCATGCCAGTACATAGTAGATGCTCACAAAAGTTGGCTATTATTAAGACTGTCCGAGTAGTACTGCAGAAACTTTGCCTCAGGCAAGTCACTTCTTCCTTCCAAGAACCCTCTGTCATCTTATGACAGTTTTCTCAATAGGTCCTTGGCCAATTAAAGAAAGCAATGTGTGAAGGTGGCTTCATTAGGTGGAAACCATATAGGAATGTGTCAGGCAGCTAGTCTCAACCTGACTCAGGTTCTGACAGGAACAGCGTGGGTAGCCATTTACAGGACCTTCTGGTCTCACCAGTAATCAGATCATTTACTGAAACACAAATTAGAGTTCCCTGAATATGCAGGTCTCAGTGCTAATCAGGAAGAGCTTTCTTCTCACCATTATGTTATTTACCAATGCAGCATCAAGTTAGAAATTGTCTTCAAATAATAGTAAAAAATAATGGCTGAAATGTAGTGAATTCTTACTATACAGTCTGTGGGCTAAGCACTTTATTACACATTCTCAAATTTTATGCTTACAGTAATGAAGTAGTACTATTTTTATGCCAGTTTTCTAGAAAAGAAAACAGATCTTTAGAGAGGTGAAGGAATCAGCCTGAGGTCACACACCAGTTAGTGCATCTGTGCTTTGATCTGATCACAGGGAGTTCCGTTCCAGAGCCAGTACTTTTAATAACTCTTCTGCACTAAGTCAAACCCACTACCTTGCTGAAATAATTCATTTTGAGTCACCTACAAGAAGTTGTGTACATGTGATACAGATGCAGCTTTTCGATGACCAGAGAAACAACCAAAATGTTATCTTTTGGACCAGGACACACTGCTATGTTTCACCAACACTTTGCCCACATTGCATGGTTTCCAATGATTGGAAACTCTTGTGTTACTTGAGCAATGCCAACTGGATATTTCATTGGTCAAAACATATTCTAACTGCATAGGACCTGTTCGTGAGCCTTCTAATCTCTAAATAGGGATTATTCCTCAATACTACAACCTCTGTCATCAGCTAAACCATTAGAAATCCTAGTATCTCCTTAAGATGAAAGGCAATGATGAGGTCCAGGCATCCTAAAGTCATGTGGATGTTAGGTGGGAAGATTATGTGATAAGGTAGTCAGATTATTACACTGAAAATAATGGAATTGACCCTAGAATTTAACAGTCCTAAAACTAGGAGCCTTGTGACTGAATTGGTTGGTTGTTTTGTCATTGTGAAGGGCTTGCCTCTCAACTGATTTTTTTAATTTTTATTTATTTATTTTTGCGGTACGCAGGCCTCTCACTGCTGTGGCCTCTCCCACTGTGGAGCACAGGCTCCGGACGCGCAGGCCCAGCGGCCATGGCTCACGGGCCCAGCCGCTCCGCGGCACGTGGGATCCTCCCGGACCGGGGCACGAACCCGCGTCCCCTGCATTGGCAGGCGGACTCTCAACCGCTGCGCCACCAGGGAAGCCTCATTTTTTTTTTTTAATTTTGAAAACAGTACATTTTATATTTGACACATATGTAGCACTTCTGCATTGGGTATATGAAGAAATTCATTAAAAAAGTCCCAGCCCTTGAAAATTTTATATTTTACCCTGAAAAATAAAGAAATTATAGGAAAGATATTTAAGAAAATTTAAAACAAAATATTGATGCAAAATGGTGATCACAACCATTGCTGTATAGTTTACTTAGTCACCTATCTTGCATAGCCGGGAAATTTCTAAGTTGATGCCACTGGTGTACAGGCTCTATGTAGGATTGCTAAAGTTGTTATACATCTGAATTGGGATGGACACAAATGATGATAATCTTACTAACTTACACAGTGTTTTCTCTGTGGCAGACAATGCTTTCATTTAATCTTCCTTACAGCCCTACACCGTAGGGGAGGAAAGTGAGGCAGTGAGGCGAAAAGAGGTGCAGCATCTGAGGTCATAGAACTTGCAAGTGGCAGAGTTGGGATTTGAACCCGGAAAATATGACTCCAGAATCTTAAATCATCACTACCATACTCTGACTCTCCTCATAAAAGCTCAGCTTTAAGCCCAAGGCAACGGCTACTCATAAGGAACCCTAGGGAGGAAGTTCGTGCTCTGGGAAGACTGCAAGAGCTACCCAAACTGAGAATGATGGAGGAAGCACAAACTAAGTGACCAGAATGACCAGCCCTCCTAGAATGGCCACTTACCAAGAGAGAGTGAGGGCAGGATGACCACCTAGGGGTGCTTCTATGTGCAAATGCCCCTCTGGCCCTCAGTGTTCATGATTCGGGAGAAAAGAAGGGTATCTGGCACATGTGAACTTTCCTGAGCATTACACAGTATAAAGTGTTGCAGCAAGTCACCAATGGGGACTGAGGACAGAGAAGTCACAGGTCTCTGCTTTCCAGAAAATTACATTCTAAAGTTAAAGCTTACTGGAAGCTATTCTTGATTCTCACTTCCCTCAGGCTCTCCTCGTATTTCCGTAAGTATTTCATTTTCAAGAAATTTCTAGTATTACACAGTGGTTCCATCTTTTTCACACTGAGAAATGAGCTGACTCTCCACATTAATCAGTTAACTCCTGAAAACCAGCCAAACAAGTTATAAGAAATCCTGCGCCCTCAAGCCTTGCTCTGATTCAGACATAGCCATCAGTGAAGCTTAGGGTGTGATGTGAGCTGGTTCCCAGAACTATTGATATCCCTCAGCTGTGGGCTCCGAGACCAATGTGCGGTAACGAGCTCGGGACAACTGGAGGGCTTCGTGCTGCAAAAAACAGTCTAAGCGCCACATCTACTCTGTGTGTGCCAAGTAACGCCAATTCACGAGTTGACACTGTCAACACCACTTGATACATTCACCATAAGCTGGAGGATCATTGACAAGCTGCCTCAAGTATGGTCATAGGAAAATTAGGAGGTATTCATTAACGCCAAGGCAAGGACTTTGTCTTATAACTTTGCCAAGTTAACATTGCATGAAATCGTGTATTTTGAGATTATTTTCAATGCAACATTTATCATACATCTCCTATGAACCAAGAACTGAGTCAACTTCTTGGAATACAAAGATTAATAAGACAGTCACTTCCAGTGAAGAACTCGTAATACAGTATTAGTGGAAGCAACAAATGTCCATGATATATTAATACAACAGGAGCAAAATTTGTCCTCTTTCCTCTCTGATTTCAAATTTAAATTTGATGTTAACCTAGTCCTTGTTTATAAATAAAAATGTAATTTTGCCTTCTTGGTCTTAGATTTTGAAGAGAGCAACAAAGATCATACTGTTTTCAACTTCTAGGTGAAAACTTTCAAAAAGCTTATGGCAATGCGATAAGAACTCTTTTACTAGAAACAAAATTTCCAAGATGCAAACTGAAGCCATTCTCAAGTAAAGAAATGAATCAGTTTGGGGGAACCAAACCTGCTGATGATTCCCTGTGGGCCAGTGTAATTGCCTAATTCAGAGATAGTCTCAACAATGAAGAAGGACAACTGTTAATGGTGTTTTAAAGACCTACGTTGTCAATACACTAGCATATCCCACTTTTCCCTGCTAAGAGGATCCTGATTTGACCTTGTGCTCTCCACAATGTGACAATGTGAATTCTGCCCAGGGATGAATTATGAGAAATCTAAATCCATAATGATAATCCCATTCTTATTTGTCAGTGATTGGTTCAGGGTTTGACCTGTGATCTATTCCTGCTCAGTTAGATGACAGGGCAGTCAGCTAGGGAGTCTTCTAGATAGGACTTTTTTCCCTGATTAAATAGAGGTATATGATATACGCTGTCTTTCTATTAAGGGCATTGTCCTGTGTAGGTATGATACCTGTGCAGATATGATACTTGGAGTTTCCACAGTCATCATGGTGAAACACATTGTCAATGTGATAGGATCAGGAGAAACTTGATAACATGGTCAAGCAGCTGAGCCATTCCTAAAATCATTATTTCATGACTTCCTGTTACGTGAGATTATAATAAACAATTATTTATGCAAACAGCAAAGTACTTTGTCCCAAACTCAAAGACAGCAAATAGGAAGGGCTGAGATTTCAAACCTAGATATAACTGACTCAAACGCCATTGGCTTGGTCGACTATGCCAGGCTAAAGAAGTAAAAAAAAAAAAAAGGAAGAAAGTAAAAAATGGACATTAAGTATCCTGGCTGTCTCCTTTAAAGGCACACCACTAACGTGGATATTCCTGTGCCATAGCCTGGACAAGTCCCAGATCTATTCAGGAGTTGCTGCTTTCTTTGTCAAAAGTCAAGGTCAGCTATGGGGCAGCTGGTAGCAGTCTGACCAGTGGAGTTTAGCCAAATGATCCTGGACAAGACAGTTCAGTTTAAAGCTGCTTTGTGGATTCAAATCTAAATCTCAGCAGTATCAACAATTCTTAAGTTTCCAGTGTAAACAAACACTGCCTGAATAAGCAATTCTTCTTGATTTTTAGTTGTGCATAAATTATCTTCTTTAAAAACTTTTCAGAGCAGTCAAATTCCTGAAGGTGCTCATGTGACGTCAATACTTTAACAATTTTTTTCCTGATAAAATTGTGAGTCATCTTGTACTGAAGACAGAGGTATGTATTTTTCATAAGTCAAAGTTACTGATATTTTAAGAAGCGTAGATCAGTTTGAAACACTCCTGGAGAAAGAATAACATTCTCCTATCATGGATAAAAATGACAGTGGACTCAGAAGTAAAAGCAATTCCTAGGAGAAATGCAAATCAGATCCACAATGAGATATCGCCTCACTCCTGTTAGAAAGACCATCATCAAAAAGACAAGAGATAGGTGCTGGTGTGGATGTGGAGAAAAGGGAACCCACGTACACCATTGGTGGGAATGTACATTGACACAGACACTATGGAAAAGAGTATGGAGATTCCTCCAAAACTTAAAAATGGAACTACCATATCGTCCAGCGCTTCCACTTCTGGGTATTTACCCAAAGAAACCAAAAACACTAATTTGAAAAGATATAGGCACACAAATGTTCATTGCAGCATTATTTACAATAGCCAAGACATGGAAACAACCTAAGTGTGCATCAGCAGATGAATGGATAAAGAAAATATAGTACACACACACACACACACACACACACACACACACAGGAATGTTATTCAGCCATAAAAAAAGAAGGCAATCCTGCCATTTGTGACACCATGAATGGAGTTTGAGGGCATTATGCTGAGTGAGAAAGACAAATACTATCTGGTATCACTCACACATAGAATCTTAAAAAAAAAAAAAAATTCATAGAAAAAGAGAACAAATTTGTGATTACCAGATGCAGGGCGTAAGGGGTGGTGGAATTAGATGAAGGTTGTCCAAATGTACAAACTTCCAGTTAAAAGACAAATATGCCCTAAGAATGTAATGTACAACACGATGACTACAGTTTACACTGCTGTATTGTACATTTGAAAGTTGTCATGAGTGTGGTTCCTAAAAGTTCTCATCAGAAGGAAAAAAAATTGTTTGTACTTATATGAGGTGACAGATGTTAACTAAACATATTGTGGTAATTATTTCAAAATATAGGTATGTCAAGTCATTATGCTGTATACCAATAAAACTGAAGGGGAAATAAAGCTATTCCTAGGAAAGAGAAAGTATTTTTATAAAAGGCTTTTTTTTTCCCCCAGACCTGGGTGGTGGCGGAAAGAGAAAGGAAAATAAGCATCTGAGTGTCTGGCTGCTCAAAGTGTGGTCCAGGAACAAGCAGCAATGGCATCGCCTAAAAGAGTACTGGAAATGCACAGGCTCAGGCCCCACCCCAGAGCTACAGGATCAGAACTTGCAAGTTAACTAGACCTCAGGTGACTCACGCGCACATTATAGTTTGAGAAGCAACAGCTTAGAGCAATGATTCTCTAGCTTGGCTGCACTTTGAATTTTCTGCAGAACTTTAAAAAAAACGCATGGCTGGATCCAACTCCCGGAACTTCTGATTTAATTGTTCTGGGTTACGGTTGGGGCATTGAGGTTTTTCGAAGTTCCCAAGTAATTATAATGTGCTGCCAAGCACTGATTCAGTGGGCTGACAGCGGCATTCCAGTTTGTTCTCCTCAGTGACGCTAGGAAGTGTGTAAGTCTCTCAGTTTTAAACCTGAAGTGATGAGATCCTGTGACAAAAGAATGCTTTAGGGTCAGATGTAGGACATTCAATAAGAAGTCCTAGAATTCTGAGTGTAGACGTGCTTTACTTTATATAATAGATCTTTCCTTATAACTTACACGTTCAATGAATCTTTATAAATAAGAATAATTTTTGTGCTCTTTACATCTATCATTCATTGTGCTAGACAATTCTTTTTTAATCATGCCATAAACTCTTACAAAGAAGGTATTATTGTCCCTCTTTCACAGATTTGGAAACTGAGGGCTCAGAGATGTTATCTTCCAAAGTCACATAAGTTATTTTCCAAAGTCACACACCTGACAAACAGTGATGTCAGGATTTAAGGAGTGGTCTTTTTGTCTCCAAAGCTGATGTTCTTTCCCTTGATCTAATTGCTTCCATATACTTAAGCACAAGTCATATTCCAAATTCATCAAGTTTGTCATCTCTGTAAACACATAAGATAAATCATTTTGAAAAGCAAAGAGCTATTTGAAGGAATCGCCCTAATTCATCTACTTTAGACATTACGAGGTTTATATAGATTTTCCCAAAGGAATGTAGTCCAAGCTCCATCTTTAGCCCTCATTGGATGGGTTTTAAAACAAGTAACCAGGGTTACTTCACCTCCTTTCTTCTTGCTCTCCACTGTCCCACCTCACCACTAGCTTCAATTAAAATGAAATTAAAAAGTTGCAAGCCAAAAGAAAATTACTTTGCTATTGCCATATGCATATATTCAGCTATCTAATTACTTGAGCTGATGGAAGTAAGCAAGGAATAATCAAAACTTTATTGCCCTGTATGGGTTTAGCAGGCTTTCTGTGGTGATTTTCCTAACAAGAAACTATGGAGACCCAGTAAGATGCTGCTGGAACCCTGTATTCAAACCATTTAAGAATGAAATTTACACTGCAAAGGAAATTCCTTATCACGAACACTTGGTGGGACTTTTTTTTGGAGAATTTATAGCACAATATGCCACAACACATCACTTCTTTAGTACCAGACTGCTGGTCTCTGGGTCAAAGAACTGAGTTTACTTAAAATAAATTAGTTAACTGATAAAAATACCCTAAGAATGGGAAGAAAAACCTCCAAAACATTCTGGACAGCCTGTACATGCCCCAACGGATAAAACAATGCCTTAGAGAGTCCATCAAATGGCTACTTCACCTGAAAATATATTGTTCCCAATACTTAGAAATTGGCAAGCACGGTGCTAAGTGCTGTATATATGCATCATTTCACTGAAAACACATAGCAGCTCTACAAAGAAGATTCTACTAATTTCATCTTACAAATGAAGGTGCGGAGACAAGGAGAGGTTAAGCGACGTGCATAAAACCATACTGCTTGTAACTGTCGACCTAAGAATTGAATAACCACAAGCTGTCTAGATGCCATGTCTTTAGCCCAATACTGCCACTTAGAGGTAAAATGGGATATCACTTCAAAGATTTAAAATGGAAAGTCCTGGACAGGCCTGACCAGCATCTATTCCCTCTGTTCCTCCTACCCAATAGATCTCTGATTTTCCTTTAAGGAAATATCTGTAGTAACCATGGAGTAATCACGCAGTAACCGTGATGTGAAAGTGGACTTATCCATTTCCACAGTTCCAGCTGACGGTCAATCAGCCTATTCTCAAACCCCTTGCAACTATGGTCAATGTACCTTAGTTCAATCTGCCTGAAGAACAGGAAATAGCATTTGATATGTAAGAAGTGCCACTTTCTACCCTGGAAATGGACAAGGAAGCCTGTCGCCCCTTCGTGACCATGCATCTCTGTGACTGTGGGGTGACGTCTGGCTGGGGATAAAGCCAGAATGAAGAAACAGAACCAAGCTCTTAACCAAAACGTGTCTGATGTGGGATCGTCCTTTGGTTTTCAGTTACAAGAGCCAATAAATCCACATTATTGTTTAAATCCCATTGACTCAGGTTTTCTGCAACTGAAAGCTCTTCATTGATAAATAGACACCAACACTGTATATTCTGGTGTTTGAAATGACTTGAAATGAGGGATTTACTTTCTACATGCTATAGTTTTAATAAGGGCTTACTTGTGGACATCTTCCTGGGATAAAAGATATAGAATTATAACTAGACCCAAGCAGTAATCGGGGGCAGTTTGGGGGGAATTCAGCCGACCGTCTCACAGATGAATGGATAAAGAAGATGTGGTAATATATACAATGGACTACTACTCAGCCATAAAAAGAAACGAAATTAAGTTATTTGTAGTGAGGTGGATGGACCTAGAGTCTGTCATACAGAGTGAAGTAAGTCAGAAAGAGAAAAACAAATACCGTATGCTAACATATATATATGGCATCTAAAAAAAATGGTTCTGAAGAACCTAGGGGCAGGACAGGAATAAAGACGCAGATGTAGAAAATGGGCTTGAAGACAAGGGGAGGGGGAAGGGTAAGCTGGGACGAGGTGAGAGAGTGGCATGGACATATATACACTACCAAATGTAAAATAGGTAGCTAGTGGGAAGCAGCCACATAGCACAGGGAGATCAGCTCAGTGCTTTGTGACCACCTAGAGGGGTGGGATAGGGAGGGTGGGAGGGAGGGAGACACAAGAGGGAGGGGATATGGGGATATATGTATATGTATAACTGACTCACTTTGTTATAAAGCAGAAACTAACACACCATTATAAAGCAATTATACTCCAATAAAGATGTTAAAAAGAAAGTCTTAAAAGAAATGACCACCAAAAACAGGTTCACTAAATTTATTTTAAAAATCATAAAACGTTTCTTACAAAAGAGCATTACATTCTGCACACTGCTCTGAATAGATGCCAGGGACATAGGGACTATTGTTACTTTTCCTCCCTGTCCCACTCCCCCAAATGTTACAGTGGCCACAAAGCAAAGTGTTCACAATAATTACATGGGGGGATTTTTTTTTAAAACCACCAACAATGAACAGAAATTAAAATTCACTCACTCTGCTGCTGTTTCAAAATTTCATTGTTCGTTTTTGCACACCCTCCCCCAACCCCCAACCCTATTTGTAAGGAACTCAAACAGTTCACCTGGTGAACTGCAAAGATTTCGCTACACCTCAAACGCAGAGCACCTATGAAGCAGAGGAATGTTGGCTTTTTAAATAGAAGCAGATTTAAAAAAAAAAAAAAAAGATGCAGGACTCCTTCAGTTCTTCACTAGTCTTAGAGAAACTTTCCAGAATACTGCTTCACACTATAAAAAAGAAAAAAATATCTTGCATTAGAATCCTTCAACATCTGCATACTTCTTCACACTGTTCTGCAGCAAATACTGTGCATTCTGTATCTGGTCCTGTGTTCCTGTAATGGTAATGATCCGATCTTCGGACCCTTCTAAAGGCTCATCAATTTTGATCGAAGCTCCTGACTCATGACGGGTTTGTTTAATCCACTGACCACATTTGCCAATAATCGATCCAGCCAAATCTTTGGGAATAGTTACTTTTGTAGTAATAATAGGTCCACCAAGATCACCATATGAGCCACGACCCCCTGCATAGGGATAATCATGTCCAGAGCCACCCTGTGGTTCATAAGCCATCTGTCACTCTGATGAGCTCCATGTATCTACTGCAGTGTCCCAGGTTTCATCAGCACTGAAACCAACCATGCCATCATAATGGTCTCCAGGTCTCCCTCTTCTGTCATAGGCCATTAGCTCTCCTCCTCTAAGGGGTGGTGGTGGAGGAAGAAGAAGATTCCGAGCTCTGCCACCACCCCAGCCCCCTCGTCCAGGAGGAGGTCCTCGACGAGGGCTCATATCATCATAATCTTTTCTGGATGGAGGCATGGGACGCCCACCCCGACCTGGAGGCATTCTGTCAAAACTACCTCTTGCCCACATGGGAAATCCCAAGGGACGTCCACGGCGGTCATCAAATATCATTGTAAAACCACCATAATCATAGGTTTCATCGTAAAAATTGGGATCATACGGCTGAGCACGTCCTTTGATGGGAGACTCTGACATAAGATCAAGGATGACCTTTATGCACTCTACAACCCTATCAGGTTTTCCTCCAATAAGAACGACTCTGTCAGTGGATTGAGGACAACATTCCTGGAAAAGCTTGATTGTTGTCTGAGTGTTCTCTCCAAGTTCTTTGATTTTAGCACCTTTGACCCCAATAATTCCTCCTGCCAGACTCTGATGAATCAACAGTCTCAACTCGGCAGTCAAAGTTGCGTCCTTTATAGTGTTGGTAATTTAAGCATTCCACAGCATCAGATTGGAGCGGGAGCTGGCTGATAGCAGTGGGTGATGGCCACTGCAGGCCCTCTTCCAAGGTAGGGCTGATTTTCTTCAGAATTTCTCTAACTGTTTCAATATCAGCACTGATACTCAGTATGTGCTCGGGGCCACTGCTGTCTGGGACTGAAACACGGGCATTGCAGTCTGTATGGACAGCCTTAATATTCTTGCCTCCTCTTCCAACCACTGCCCCAGCATTCCTGCTCTGAAGCAGAATGCGTAATTCAACCACCTCATCAGTGTTTCTAGATCTTTTAAAAGCTTGTTCCTCTTCCATATCTTCAGCAGGGTGTTTACCAAGTTCGCCACTGGTTTCGGTGTTGGGAAAGGCTTCCTCTGGCCGTTCAGTTTCCATTTTCTTGTATTAAAGGGACACACCAATCAGTTATTAAATATATCCTTGCAGGGCAGAACTGAAGTGTTCTGGGCGGGACCAACTGACACCCTAGTGCTGCAGTAGCTTGTAGGCCGCAAAAAAGCGGGAAGTGGGCAAGACGTTGAGGTTGATGCAGCAGAGAAACAGAGGATAATGACATCTGCCGAGGAAAACAAGCTTTATTTTCTGAGAATTTGGAGCAAATGTTATCAGTCATAGGTACCTTTTAGTCTAAGAACAGGAAATGATGTTGAGAAATAAAACATGACCGAAAGGATTGTTTCTCATTTTGTTCAAAACCGTTTCCTCTATGAACTTTTCCTCTAGGAATTCAAAGAAGTACATAGATGGAGCATTACTCAGTCTCTCCACTGACCTCACTTATTGACAGTTGGGAAGTTTGGCTTCCCCATGTCAGTACCCTGACACAGGCCTTTCTACTTATTCACCTGCAGGGAGTTGACTCAGAGGAAACCTCAGAGTTTCAAAATGCCTTACAAGCAAATGGCAACACATGCACCAGCCAAACAGAAACTGGATTGTCATCTTTCCATAAGCATTTCTATGTTTCTATGATAAGTAAATAAATAAATATCACATTTATTAAAATACTTGGAAAGGAGGAAGATTGCCAAGCATTTAACAAAATTATTGTTGACCTATTACATGTCTAAAGAAAAGAATACTGAAAAATTGAGGAAATCTGGAGAGAAAATACTGTGTAAATTAGAGATGTGAACCTGGAAAGCTAGATTAGGATACATCGAGTTTACCTGCAATGTTCTAGCCAAGTTAAGTTGAAATTACTAATAGGTGAAGTAAAGGAGGTGTCACACCCTCCGCTGGGACACCACCGTGTTTGAACAAGCAGTGTGTGCTGCTCGTTGTGTGAGGGAGAAATCACACCTTGGGGAGGGTGTATCTCATGAAAATGGCATTCATTCAGAAGAACTTCTTTTTAAACTTGGACTTGCATTAGGTGATTTGGGGGGAGGGTTAGGAAACAGGGCTTCGCTCTGGACTGAATGTTGTCAGAAAGTGGGGCAATTCTATGGTTGGGTCTCTTATTAAATCTTACCTAGACAAAGGGATATCAAGACCGAGGCTAAAACTGTAACGAGTAAAGAAGCAGCAGGCGTGCTGATCAGCCTGCACAGCCAGATGTTTGATCATTTTTGTGGCTTAGCCCGCATTCATGATTTACTCTGTGTTCAGCTGTGGTTAGGAAGTGGCCTTGTTCGTGTCTTGATCCATCAGGGTCACAGAGCAGCTTGTCTGATGTCAGTGTTCTGTGAAATTGTTTATTTCAAAAAAAGAACATGAAGATCTTGCTGGGTGTACCAGCCCAGTCCCTGGAGGTTGGGGACAGCTTTTCTCTTTCTCAAAACCATACGAGATTTTCAGCATCAAATTATATAACGCAATTCTTCCTAATCAACAAAGAAACAGGTCCAAAAAGACTGAGAAAGAGATTTGTAAAGTTATAGCGTGAGTGAGGAGAAAATTGTTTTATCAAGTTGGCATCATTAGACAAGCTGATAAAATTTCTCATCTTCATCATTCAAATTCAGATAAATTTTTTAAACTTTGTCAATGCGAAGTTTCAAAATTAGCTAAATAAATTTTCTTTATGTCAAGAAGAACTGGGCAGAATTTTTAAGAGTCCACAAATACTGACCTGGAAATATTTACAAAGCACGGGCTATACAGAAACATATTTTGATGTATGTCACAACAAACCTGCCCGACCCTTTTGAAAAGTGATTAGGCCATAGACGTCAGGAGGTATAAAAATATACATGTGTTTTGAGTTAGTAACACTGATCATAAGGCTTTATTCTTTGTAAATACTCTTTAAAAATAGAAAAATTACATGCTTAAGATGTTACCATCAAATTACTAGTGGTAATTATAGTTGTTTTTCTTTTTAAAAAAAGGTGCTGTCAAAGGCAGTACTCTTTTTTTTTAATTTATTTTATTTATTTATTTATTTTTGGCTGCGTTGGGTCTTTGTTGCTGCGCACGGGCTTTCTCTAGCTGCTGCGAGCGGGGGCTACTCTTCGTTGCAGTGCGCGGGCTTCTCATTGTGGTGGCTTCTCTCTTTGCAGAGCACGGGCTCTGGGCGCGCGGGCTTCAGTAGCTGCAGCACGCAGGCTCAGTCGTTGTGCCTCTCGGGCTGTAGAAGCGCACGGGCTTAGTTACTCCGTGGCATGTGGGATCTCCCAGACCAGGGCTCAAACCCATGTCCCCCGCATTGGCAGGCGGATTCTTAACCACTGCGCCACGAGGGAAGTCCCTAATTACAATTTAATAGCATCCTAATTTCAAACAATAGGAGAAACAATAATTTTGCATCGAAGTCTCCTAGATTATCTACTAAGGCATAATTTAACTGATCATTACTGGAGGTGCTATGGCCCGTCAAAGTTGTCCTGCTTTTGAGTCCAATGGGTCTTTTATCTCCACCTTATCAGTCATCGGATATGGGTATAGGGCCCAGAAGGCTATGACCTTAGGTGAGGTCAGCTCACCTCGGCAGTTCACCTCAGCAACTGAGGCAATTTCCGAAGGGTCTGAGCTGAAGGTCATCTGCTCACAGTATTCCAGTAGTGTTACTGAGTCCAAGCTCATTCTGCTCGCCCCACGACAGGCCGATAAATCGGGAGGTGAGGTGTTGGGGCAAGGTATAGCGACTTTATTCGGAAAGCCGGGAGTCCGAGAAGATGGCAGACTAGAGTCCTAGAGAACCATCTTCCCAGGGTCTGGATGCTAGTTTCTTTTATAGAACAGAGAGCGGGTTGGTGAGGAGGTAAAGTAAAAAAAGGCCATAAGTTTTGCAAATGTCTCCTGGTTTCGCCAGACTCAGGGAGGGGATGTGTTAATTTCTTCTTTCCTGCAGCCATTCACAGGTGAGCTGGGTCAGGATGTTCCTTGTGAGCTGAACAAAGGTATTTTAGTTTAGCATTCAGGCAGAGGGGCAGGGTTCCCTGAGACAGGCCATTATGTATGTTTATAGCTATAGTCAACATCCTTTTAGTGAGTAACTTGTAACAAAAGCGACAGAAAGCAAAGAAACAGATCTACTCTGGAATCAGATTTGTTCTTCCCTATTCCAGTAGCTAAGGTGATGAAGGAGAACCTAGGGCACAGCGCACATCCACTGCAGTCCACCCCTAGCACTGCCTGGATCTACTTCCTCACATACATACAGGGAGCAGCTTTTCTAGGATTCTGGGGATCTTTCTTCCTAAGGGAAGCTTGGGTGAGGAAATGAAATGGGAAGAACTATGGTCCGAACCACTGCAACTGATATGGTCTCCCTCCTCCATTATCCATTGTAGATTTCCTTTCTCTTTAGCTGACACCTCTGCTTGTCTCAGAGGCTTCCTGGTGACATGATTTGGAAATTCGTCCTCAAAGAGCCTAAAGCCCTGATCACCATGATCTTCTCAAGGCAGGATTACTATACTGGTCTATTTGTCATCAAAACTGGGCAAGAGAGTGCCAAGTGGCACCTAAGTGGATCACCTGAGTTTGATCCACTGGTATGGGAGGCTACATAACATCATATTCAGTCAGAGTCCCATGTTCCACAGAGGAGATGAAGGAGTCAGCCCATGACCATGAGCTCCGCTGGTACTTAACAGAGTGCCTGGCACTAAGGAAGCTCTTGTCATCCTCAGCAAATGTATGAGGGAGGAAAAGGAGCCTACGATGCAGATGAAATTGCTTAGGGGTATGTGTGTGTGTGTTTTGTTTGAGCTGAAGCATAGTAGGTGCTCAGTAAATATGAATTTAATGAACTGTAAATACACAGTTTTTACATTTTTCAAAAGACATTTTGCAAAATAAGGTATTTTTAACCATTAACATTCTCCTTGCTATCCCCAAACAGCATAAGAGCAGCTAACCTCCAACCATGAAGGAAGATGACTCCATATTAAAGGATACAGATTTTTTTCTATTTCTATGATATTCCATTATATATTTTATTTCTATATTTCTATTGTGTTATTCCTTTATAGGGTTTCTAACCATCCTATATTGCCACTCCAGGCTCCTATCTTCAGGCTGGAGAAAAGGCTGATTACTATTCCTCCTTTATGTGTCACAAGTGAAAAAAAATACTGTGAAAACAATAGTAGTATGGATAGGATAATTAGTTACTTTATTACTAGCTCAGGTGACAGCTCAGATAAATCTCTTAATCTGTGACCTCTGTTATATAAAAAGCAGGCAGGTGGAGCTCAGCTCCTTTCCATTCTAACAGATGTTTGTTGACAGTTTTTTCATTTAATGGGAAGTGCATCTGTAGCCTCCACAAAAAAAAAAAAAAAAAAGCATCTCAGTCTCTGCCACTAGAGGACGCCACAGCCTAAGACCTGAGATGAGGTTGCCGCTAAGGCCACTGCACTGCAGCTGCAGTGAGATATTGCATTGCATTGCAATTCATTTTTTGCTGTATTGTAGCGTAATGTATTGCATTGAATTGCATTAGATTAAGTTGTGTCATATGATATGGATTTATATGGTATTTAATTGAATTGCCTTAGAGAAACTGTTCTCTATTTGCTACTACATTTTTAAATTGATGCCTATAATTCGTGTCCATAATTGTCATTTTCTTAAATCACAGTGGCTAAATTGAAGTACAATAAAGCATAATTCATCTCAAGAAATCTTCACCAGACTCAGAAAGAGGCAGAATGTTCTAGTTGGAAGGGCGTGGGTGATCCAATCTATCTTGGAACCATTGCCTCTTCACAGCCTAGAACACTGCTTGCACACAGTAGGTTCTTAAGAACATATTTCAATGAATTAGACACAGTTCTATTCCATGTATGCTATTATTGGGGTGAACTTGGGCAAAGTAATTAATCCAGTATTTTTTAGAGTGGGTCCACTGATCAGCCATAGTTGGATCATCTGGGTGTTTATTTAAATTGTTATTCCTTAAACTACCTTAGACCTAATACTTTAGCGCTCCTCTGAGTTGCTGGTGGTGGTCATGGGAAATCTGCCTTTTTAATAAGCATCCCATGTGTAATTGAAGTTTCAGGACCACTGGCTTAATCTACTTCTGGTCTCAATTCCGCTCCCCCCCCATATTCATCTGAGGAATTAATCAATTAACTAACTCATTTCTTTGATGCAAATATGTCTATGGAGTCATCACCACTTGTAAGGGATGGAAAATGTCAGGCCTCACAGCTGCAGAAGCAGAGCACAGTCAGGGAAGAGTGAGACTTGGGCTTTCTCCTGCCCATTGCTTCTAGTACCTCCCTTGCTCAGCCACAAGCAGGAGCCCTGGATGCGAAGCAGAGGGAGCACAGGGTCCAGCAGGGATGGTGGAGGAGGGGTTTGTACACAGCCTTGAAAAAGAGAAGCAGGAAACAGTTCAATGCTCTACTGTATTCCAAAGGCTGATCCCTGACCAGCAGCAGAGCATCACTTGGGAACTTGTTAAAAAATGCAAGTTCTTGGATTTCACCAAGGACTGACTGAATCAGAAACTCTGGGACGGGCACCCAGGAGTGTAAGTTCTAATAAGTCCTCAGGTGATCCTGATGCATACTAAGTTATGTGAACCAGTGCTCTGTCTGTATGCATTGCCCCCAGGGCCAGCCGAACCTGGGGCACCTGAGTCCCTACCTGATTCCCCAGCTGAACCCTGGGCCCCTGTTGACCCACATATGCAGTGGCCTCCATGCGCAGTGGCCGGAAGGTCACACTTTTCCTTCACGGATCAAGCAGTGTTTAGCAAGACGACCCTCTTGGAAAATCTCACAGACCCTTAAATAAGTATTAATATTGGCATATTAATTCATCTGTTAATTTTATCAATCAACAAATAATTTTTAGTGTCTACTGTATTCCAGGCACCATTGTACCACTCAGATTATAGTAGGGAACTGAAGAGACGAAAAGCTCTGTCCTCCTGGAGTTTATAGTCAAGTGAAAGGAGATGAACAGTACACAATGGCAAAAGTGGAGAGCAGTAAGCGCTGTGGAGTCCTCACTGCTCATCACAGCACTATTCACAGTCGCCAAGACATGGAAGCAACCTAAGTGTCCATCAGCAGATGAATGGATAAAGAAGATGTGGCACATATATACAACGGAATATTACAGTCATAAAAAGCATGAAATAATGCCATGTGCAGCAACGTGGATGGACCTAGTGATTATCACACTAAGTAAGTCATACAGAGAAAGACAATTATCATATGATATCTCTTATATGTGGAATCTAAAATATGATACAAATGGATTTATTTACAAAACAGAAACAGACTCACAGACACAGAAAACAAACCTACGGTTACCAAAGGGGAAAGTGGGGAGAGGGATAAGTGAGGAGTTTGGAATTAACAGATACATACTACTATATATAAAATAGATAAACAACAAGGACCTACTGTACAGCACAGAGAACTATATTCAATATCTTGTAATAACCCATGGAAAAGGATCTGAAAATATACATATACATATCTATATACATATATATTTGAATCACTTTGCTGTACACCTAAAAGTAACATATAGTAAATCAACTATACCTCAATAAATAAATAAATAAACTAACTTAAAAAATAAGTTCTATGGAGTAACTAAAGCAGGGAAGGGGGATGGGTGGTGCCAGGGTGGGGGTAGGCATGCAGTTTTAAGTGGGGGATCTCTCTGGAGGTGACAATTCAGCATAAACTCAAGATGAGCCATGTGCATGTCTTCTCTGGGAGGGATGCATGTCAGGTAGAGGACACAGCAATTGCAAGCGCCCTGAGGATGATCCAGAGGCCAGCATGGCTAGAAAAAAGAGGGTTGGGTTGCATTGGTGTATCCATTTGTCAAAGGTCATCGAATGGAACATTTAAGATTTGTGCATTTCATTATACCTAAAAAGAAGGAACAATTTTGGTTTATACAGCTATATTGAACTCTAGCTAATAACGTTAATGATATGCACACAAAGGTGTCTGGGGGTAAACAAACTGATTTCTATAATTTATTTAAAATGGATCAAAACATAAGACGATGACGTAAAATGGATAGATGGAAGGATGGATACATATATAATTTCAAAAAACAAGTATAGGAAAGTGTTCATTGTTGAATCCATAGAGTGAGTATATAGTATTCACTGTAAAAGTCTTTCTACTTTTCTGTATATTTGAAATTTTTTATAATAAACTGATCAGTCCAGGTTTTCCTACCCCAGCACCGGTTCCCGTGGAGATTTCTGCTTGTGGGTTTCTGTTCCAGCAAGTTGTGATTCTCTGTACATGCCTGTTGGTCTAATCAATTTGGGGGAAGTGGTTTGATCATGACCTCACTTCTCTCACAGATCTAAGAAGAGATGCTGCATTTTCAGTCTGTTCAGCATTTTATTTGTTAGGACAGAGTGGTGACTTCCAAGCTCCTTACATGCTAGATCAGAAGCCAGAAATCTCTATTTTATTCCTTAGATTTGTGACTGAGGCCATGAAGAGTAAGCCTGCTGGTGGCAGCTGAAGGACCGCCTTCATAGGCGGACTCTATGAGGCTTTGGACATGAACAGTACAATTGGGGTCTGGTGCCAGTGTGGCCGAGAGCAGGAACGTCTCTTGTGTATCTGCTGACATATGCACCACTTTGGCCCTTCCCCAGTGACAGTGTTGGAAACCTCAGGATAAAATACTCAGGCTTGGGCATCCGACGCTTCACAAAGAAACCCAGCAGCAGTGGAAGTGGAGTGGCCTCAAATGGTTGTACATAGGGGTCAAGTTGAAGAAAATGGAGAACTGAGTTGTGATCCCTAGAGAAAGCTAGAAGCCCTGAGGAGGGATATTGCCAGGGCCGAGTCCTCGTGCTGTGTCGGTAGAGAACAAATGGTAGTGAAATATGAGGTTATACTTACCCCAGGTTGAGCCACATTTCACCCTCACGAGTGTTCACCTCTCCTTACAGAGGTTTCTGGGTTAAGACAAATGATTAGAGCAAAGAGAGTTAGGAACACAGCAACTCTCAGTGGCAGCAAAGAAAATGTGTTGAAGTCTGCAGTGTAACAATGCACACATAGGTCAGATAGCAACATGTGTAGAAAGGAAAACTGGCAATGTGTGTCCTGCAAGTGCAGCTTCAGTATCACTGAGCACCGGTGTCTGCAGCCTCAAGCTCTCCAGCTTTATAAAGAATGGCAAAGAAACCAGACTCAAAGTAAGAGATTGGCAGGAACAAGGGCACCCTCTGGCTATAACATTGCAATGGAAATGTGAGCCTCTGAGGTTCAGGTTCCAGGAAGCTGTACCAATAGGAGCCTGAAGTTAGGAAAGCCAACCTACTGCTTCTGATGACAGCTGATGTGGAGTTAGAGAGGTGCTGATGGGTTAGCTAATCCCTTTTTGTTCACTCAAAGCCTGGGGATACATCTTGAGTCCCAGCCTACAAGAGCTCAGCCTTCTGCAAGCAAAGGTGGCCATGGGACCTTGGTCTGGATGCAGGAAGCTAAACTGTGTGCAAAATGATGCAACGGGTTCTCAACTCCCATTCCTGCTATCTAGCTCTTTATCTTTTCCCCAGGCTTTAATTATGCTGGGGTGGGTGTCAGGGGATGGGGCCTCCGGGAAGATTGATGTGGATTGATGGTCACACGTGAAATTTGGAGGAGGAGGATGAGCTGCTCCCCAAATAACTCTCCCACTCTTCTTTCTCCCTCATGCACTGACTATTAAGAAACAACACTACGGGGCTTCCCTGGTGGCGCAGTGGTTGAGAGTCCGCCTGCCGGTTCAGGGAACACGGGTTCGTGCCCCGGTCCAGGAAGATCCCACATGCCGCGGAGCGGCTGGGCCCGTGACCTATGGCCGCTGAGCCTGCGCGTCTGGAGCCTGTGCTCCGCAACGGGAGAGGCCACAACAGTGAGAGGCCCGCGTACCGTAAAAAAAAAAAAACAAAAACAAAAAACAACACTAGTCCCTAGAAAGATGCTGTCGAAATTAAAACATTCTTCCGGGGGACTTCCCTGGCGGTCCAGTGGTTAAGCCTCCGCCCTTCCAATACAGGAGGTGCGGGTTTGATCCCTGGTTGGGGAACTAAGATCCTACATGCTGCGTGACGCCGCCAAAAAAAGTCCAACTTCTTCCCTTTGTCTATTGCCCTTAATAGCTGCAGCATTTGAAAACTCATTAAATTCAAAGCTTTTTCAATTATATACAACACCCTAAGACATTTATACACATCTTGATACCAAGATCAGGAAAACCTTATGTGGGTGTGTTTATTCATATTTATATACGTACATAGGTGTGCATGTGTATATGTTGGAAGGGGGGAGGGGCAAAACTGGCAACTTCTTCAGGCATTAAAATAATAGCTAACACTTACACATATGCTTACTCTGTGCCAGGAACTGTTCTAAAGCCTTTGCACATTCACTCTGCTTACTCATTTAATCCTCACAACACCCATATGAAGTAGATATTACTGTTTTCATCATTATCCCTATCCTACAGATAGGGAAAAAAGGACACACAGAAGTCAAGAGTGAAGACGGGATTTGGATCCATGTTATTCGTGCTACAGGCTCTGGGCTATAGGGGCTCTCATCCTGGGGTCCATTTAAAAGGCTGGATGGGTGAGTCTTCCTAATTCTACAGTTCAATTCCACTCTTACTGCTAAAAGAGATTTTCTACAGTTGTTTCCTTGTTCAGAACTTTGCTTGCAGGAACATGTTGGGAGATTGGAACCTTTGCCTGTAGGATAGAAAATGACAGATTAGGGGAACGGAATGTCACATTTCCAGACATGTCTGGGGAAAAAAGATTTAGAACATCGAGCTTCTTTGACCTCTTCCCTCCTTCCTTTCAACCATGCCTTTTAGACATTCCTCTTCTCACTGACAGGCATCTTACATAGTCCAAGACCAAAAGAAAACACCCCACTTTCTCCCTAAACTACAGGTCTGCTGGGCAATGCAGGGACTGAGACACATTTGTCTGCCAGTAGCCCATCACAAAGGTCAAGCACAAATAAGTGTTAAAGACAAGGTTGATTTGACTTACGTGATTCAAGAAATGTCTTCATCTCTGCAGCAATTATGTTATAATAATTGTAGCCATCATCTAACTAGTAGCCACTATTGGTTGGGCATTATCTTAGGCTCTCACTAATCCATAAGATAGCCCTCTATGGTTTATAGACAAGGAAACTGAGGCTTCTGCATTCTCCTTGACTGTCTTCACTCCATCTACCTTTGATTTTTCTGTCTTTTAATTTTCCCTGCTCCAGATCTTTTGCACATGCTGTTCCGTCTAAATATAATACTCTTCCCCCAACCTCCTTTAAATTATGATACAGTTTAGAACTTATCTAAGAGTGTAAGTATACATTCATTAGTGTCATTTTAAAATAATGTCTGTCTCCCACTTGATACTCTCAAGTCCATGAGAGCAGGTATTAACAGGCGCCTTTGTTCACCATCATATCATCAGAAATTAGTGCAATACCAGGGACATGATAGAGACTCAATAATAGAGGTTGCACTAATTAGTTTGCTCAAGTTGGCAGAGCTAAGAGTCAAACCTACTTCTGTCTGTGTGTGTTGCCTCCAACATATTCATGACATTTCACAAAAAGAAATCAACCTTAAATTAATAACCTAAAAAGAGGTGCCAAGTAAAAGGAGCTGGGCAAACAGTGGCACAAACACAGTTGCAAAACATAGGTCTCGGGCTGAATGACATTGCAAGGTCTTCAGCGTTTGAGTTCATGGAGACCCCCTGTCCTTTCTACCTGACTTCTCTCATAGTTACCGCTCCATCTGTCTATCTAGCAACCTGTGGCTTAGGTTCTCACCACTCTTCCTACTCTTTCCTTGTCCCAGATTAATTTCTGTTACCTTCAGCCTAAGTTTGTCACTAGATATAGATATAGATATAGATATATACATACATATACATATAGACATATATGTCTATGCTTTCGGAAAGTATTAAAATGGATACTTGAGTCACATTAGAAAACAAAAAACTTCAAATTAAAGTTTTTTTCATTGGTCACAGTCTACTTTCATTTTTCATGTAGCTCCATCCTTCCATTATAACTCAGAACTTCAGTCTTGGAAGCATCACTTTTGAGATCTTTGTCCTCTCCTGTTTACACCTCCGTAAATAGCAATAACAGCTCCTATTAATTGAGCAACTATTATGTGAAAGACAAATGGTGCTTCACTTACCTCTCCTTATATAATATGACTGCATCTGAGGTCTCTATCAAGGTTCTCATGTCACAGATGAGGAAACTAGGGCTCCAAGAGTTTAGCTGCCCAAGGCACAAACCCAGTATGAAGCAGGACCAGAATTAAAGTCACATCTGATCACAGTGCCTCTGTTCTTTCTGCCAAACTAGGAAACGGCCAGAACATTTAACTCAATTTAAAAGAAGTAATAAGGTGGAAGCATGCACGCGGATCCTTAGGCACCACTTTCCCCTTCGCGAGTAGAGAATGGGTACAGAAACTCACCATCCTTTGCCTGATTTCATCAAACAAGCCTTCTGACAGGTCTCCAATCCTCTAGCTTTCTCCTGGCTTCAGTCTATCTTCTCCAGGATGACCCAGCCATGGAGCTGACAGGATCTTGGTGTTAGGGCCAGGTGTCAGGCCAGAGCCGCTAAGGTGGGAGAGCTGAGTTCAGGACACTGGTACACCAGAGACCTTCTGACCCCTCATAATACCAATCAGCAAAAGCTCTCCCAGAGATCACCATGTCAAAGCTAAGACCCAGCTCCACTCAACGACCAGCAGGCTCCAGTGCTGAACACCCCATGCCAAACAACTAGCAAGACAGGAACACAACCCCACCCCTTAGCAGAGAGGCTGCCTAAAATCATAATAAGTTCACAGACACACAACCAGACACGGTCCTGCCCACCAGACAGACAAGATACAGACTCATCCATTAGAACACAGGTATCAGTCCCCTCCACCAGGAAGCCTACACAACTCACTGAACAAACCTCAGCCCCTGGGGGCAGAAACAAAAAACAATGAGAACCACGAACTTGCAACCTGTGAAAAGGAGACCCCAAACACAGTAAGTTACGCAAAATGAGAAGACACAGAAATACACAGCAGATGAAGGAGCAAGGTAAAAACCCACCAGACCAAACAAATGAATTGGAAATAGGCAGTCTACCTGAAAAAGAATTCACAGTAATGATAGTAAAGATGATCCAAAATCTTGGAAATACAGTGGAGAAAATGCAAGGAATGTTTAACAAGGACCTAGAAGAACTAAAGAGCAAACAAACAATGACGAACAACACAATAAATGAAATTTAAAATTCTCTAGAAGGAATCAATAGAAGAATAACTGAGGCAGAAGCACAGGTAAGTGACCTAGAAGATAAAATAGCGGAAATAACTACTGCAGAGCAGAATAAAGAAGAAAAGAATGAAAAGAATTGAGGACGGTCTAAGAGACTTCTGGGACAACATTAAAAACACCAACATTTGAATTATAGGAGTCCCAGAGAAGAAGAGAAAAAGAAAGGGACTGAGAAAATATTTGAAGAGATGATAGTTGAAAACTTCCTAAATATGAGAAAGGAAATAGTCAATCAAGTCCAGGAAGAGCAGAGAGTCCCATACAGGATAAATCCAAGGAGAAACACGCCAAGACACACATTAATCAAACTATCAAAAATTAAATACAAAGAAGAAATATTAAAAGCAGCAAGGGAAAAGCAACAAATATCATACAAGGGAATCCCATAAGGTTAACAGCTAATCTTTCAGCAGAAACTCTGCAAGCCAGAAGGGAGTGGCAGACATATTTAAAGAGATGAAAGGGAAATAGCTACAACCAAGATTACTCTACCCAGCAAGGATCTCATTCAGATTTGACGGAGAAATTAAAACCTTTACAGGCAAGCAAAAGCTAAGAGCATTCAGCACCATCAAACGAGCTTTACAACAAATGCTAAAGGAACTTTTCTAGGCAGGAAACACAACAGAAGGAAAAGACCTACAATAATAAACCCAAAACAATTGAGAAAATGGTAATAGGAACCTACATATTGATAACTACCTTAAAGGTAAATGGATTAAATACTCCAAACAAAAGATGTAGACTGGCTGAATGGATCCAAAAACAAGACTCGTATATATGCTGTCTGCAAGAGACCCACTTCAGACCTAGGGTCACGTACAGACTGAAAGTGAGGGAATGGAATAAGATATTCCATGCAAATGGAAATCAAAAGAAAGTTGGAGTAGCAACTCTCATTCTCATCAGACAAACTCTCATCAGAAAAAATGGACTTTAAAATAAAGACTACTACAAGAGACAAAGAAGGAGACTACATAATGATCAAGGGATTAATCCAAGAAGATATAACAATTGTAAATATTTATGCACCCAACATAGGAGTGCCTCAATTCATAAGGCAAATGCTAACAGCCATAAAAGGGGAAATCGACAGTACACAAAATAGTAGGGGACTATAACACCCCATGTTTACCAATGGAAAGATCATCCAAAATGAAAATAAATAAGGAAACACAAGCTTTAAATGACACATTAAACAAGATGGACTTAATTGATATTTATAATTGATATTTATATTCCATCCAAAAACAACAGAATACACTTTCTTCTCAAGTGCTCATTGAACATATTCCAGGATAGATCATATCTTGGGTCACAAATCAAGCCTTGGTAAATTTAAGAAAATTCAGAATTGTATCAAGTACCTTTTCCAACCACAACACTCTGAGACTAGATATCAATTACAGGGGGAAAAAAAACTGTAAAAAATACAAACAGATGGAGGCTAAACAATACAGTACTAAATAACCAAGAGATCACTGAAGAAATCAAAGAGGAAATCAAAAAATACTAGAGACAAATGACAATGAAAACACAGTGACCCAAAACCAAATGGAAGCAGCAAAAGCAGTTCTAAGAGGGAAGTTTATAGCAATAGAGTCCTACATCAAGAAACAAGAAAAATCTCAACTAAACAACCTAACCTTACACCTAAAGCAATTAGAGAAAGAAGAAAAGAAAAACTCTCAAAGTTAGCAGAAGGAAAGAAGTCATAAAGGTCAGATCAGAGATAAATGAAAAAGAAATGAAGGAAACAATAGCAAAGATCAATAAAACTAAAAGCTGACCTGGAAGAAATGGACAAATTCTTAGAAATGCACCACCTTCCAAGACTTACCCAGGAAGAAATGGAAAATATAAACAGACCAATCACAAGCACTGAAGTTGAAACTGTGATTCAAAATCTTCCAACAAACAAAAGCCTAGACCAGATAGCTTCACAGGCAAATTCTATCAAACATTTAGAGAAGAGCTAACACCTATCCTTCTCAAATTCTTCCAAAATATAGCAGAGGGAGGAACACTCTCAAACTCATTCTACGAGGCCACCATTTAACCAGTGGTTAAATATGAGTTGCAATGTGGAATCTGAAACCATGTCAATGAAGTTTTTATACTCTGATATAATAAAATCATCTTGTCTGTTTTAAACTTTGGATGGATCTTTTACCCGTGCAAGATTCTGTGACATTATGTATTGGTCATTTGGAAAATATTGGCTTAATGACTTATGCAGATCTTCCAAATGTTAAGACATTTCACTATATAATATCAAAAAATCACATTGTCTATATCATCATTGGTCTTATCAGAAAAGTGCTGAAGAATTGGGAAAACTCTTCCCAGGAATCACAAAAAATATACCCCAGAAAAATCACAAAAACATATTCAATGTCATTAATCATTAGGGTAATACAAATTAAAACCACAATGAGATACCACTATATACCTAATAGAATGGCTAAAATTAAACAGACTAACCATACCCAGTGTTGATGAATATGTGAAACAATTAGGATTCACATGTGGACAGAATGGAGAGCAGGATTACAAAGGAACGTAAGGATACTTCTGAGGGTGATAGACATGGTCATTATCTTGAATGTGATGATGATTCCATGGTGGTATACATATGTCAAAACTTACTAAATTGTATGTTTTAACTATGTGCAGATTATTATGTATCAACTATACTCAGTAAAACTCAATACATGACAAAAAATCCAATTGTCCAAACTGAAAGTTAAAGAAATGTACTCAGAATATTCCCTTCTCTTAACTTTCACATTGCATATTGACAAGTAATATAAATTTCACCTATGAAATCTAGTTATGATATTATCTCCATTTTTATTGTCATCAATGAAAGAGGATTGGTGGGAAATGTCTGATGCCTGGTAGAAGCTCAATAAACCTTTGTTAAATAAGAAGATAAATCTTCGTTGGAACCTGCAACCATTCCAAGTGAATGTACGGGCTAAGTAAGATCACTGTGGTGACTATACAGATGCAGTTTGAAAACAAGCGAATTGTCTACAAGCAGTAAGGAACACATAAGTACCTGCCTGTGAGTAGGGGTGAGGCACTACAACGGGGAGGAAGGAAATGTGGGGGTGATGGAAATATTCTCTGTCTTGATTGCAGTGGTGGTTGCAGGGTGTGTACATTCGTCAAAACTCAAAACTGTACACTTAAGATGGGTGCATTGTATTAGGCATAAATCACACCTTAATAAAATTTATTTAAACAGAAAAACGAAATTATAATGCAGGAGAAACTTGGGAACTATTCCTCTACATTTCTGGGATTGTTGGCCCAACAAAAAATAAAGCAGCAAAACTATAGAATATTAGATGTCAAAGCAAAGACTATGTAGCTGTGGAAATTAGTAAAAAAAAAATACATAGCCTAAATGAAAAATGTTCAGATATGCTAATATTAATTCCAGATCAACATTTCATTCTAACTAATAAGCAGACACTACCCAATAATTACAGTTACTTAAGTGTTTAACCCAGTTCTGCCAAAATGCTGTGATCTATACGACGTCACAAGAATTTACCCCAAGAAGAATCCCTTAGCACAAAGAGGATATGTTCCAGGAGCTGCATATTGTGACTGTAACCAACACCAACTCAACTATATCTTGTCTTCTGAAATTATGCAAGCATCTATGCTTAGAACGTATGATGGAGTAGCCAGGGTTATTAAGGGTGGGACAGAAAGCAATTGTGCATCCTTCTAAGAAAAACAATAGCTAATAGTTTAGAACATTGTTTTTAAGTCTGTCATTATGTATGATACCTTTGAGCACATCATATAGAGTCAACATTAATGGAAATTGTGTTATTTGTTCGATAATCATATGTCCATGATTTCCTTGAAAATTCTTAATTTCATGTATTCTATCCAGGAATCCAATCAAATATTCCAATTTTTTGTTTAGAAATATTGTCATCGTTACAATACTGCCTTAAAAAACATCCAGGTTACAACCTGACTTTCAGCAGTATTCAACTATTGGGTTGGCCCAAAAGTTCATTTGGGGTTTTTCTGTTATGTAAAGCCCGAACGAACTTTTTGGCCAACACAGTACTATACTGACGTTTCAGTACACTGATCTTAATTGCTTATAAGCTGTTATTACATGGAATTGAAGTTTTCATACATTATTATTACTCTTACTTTATTAGTTCTTTTCCAAAACTTGAAGAGAGGTCTTACATGGTATCAAAAATTCTGTGTGTTGGGGGAGAAGGAATGGAGAAACAGAATGGAATACAGATCAAATTAGCTAAATGCCATATTTATAAAAACAGCAATCACTGTCACATTCCATTGAATTTCTTTATGGTTTGTACACAATTATCAGTTTTCAAAAGCAGTACCATTTAGGGTGGGTTAATGACTACTGCTCATTTCATTTATTTAAAAATGATTCTGTATTCATTTACTGAGTACATTTGTTTATATATATTGAATATTAATCCCTTATCAGTCATATCATTTGCAAATATTTTCTCCCATTCTGTAAGTTGTCTTTTCGTTTTGTTGACAGTTTCCTTTGCTGTGCAAAAGCTTTTAAGTTTAATTAGATCCCATTTGTTTATTTTTGCTCTTATTTCCTTTAGGAGGTGGATCAAAAATATATTGCTACAATTTATGTCAGAGAGTGTTCTGCCTATGTTTTCCTCTAGGAGTTTTATAGTATCTGGTCTTACATGTAGGTTTTTATTCCATTTTGAGTTTATTTTTGTATATGGTGTTAGAGAATGTTCTAATTTCATTCTTTTACATGTATCTGTCCAGTTTTCCTTGCACCACTTATTGAAGAGACTCTCTTTCCTCCATTGTATATCCTTGCCTCCTTTGTTGTAGATTAATTGACCATAAGTGTGTTGGTTTATTTCTGGGCCCTCTATTCTGTTCCACTGATCTATGTGTCTGTTTTTGTGTTAGTACCATACTGTTTTGATTACTGTAGCTTTGGAGTATAGTCTGAAGTCAGGGAGTGTGATTCCTCCAGTTCTGTTCTTCTTTCTCAAGATTGCTTTGGTTATTTGGGGTCTTTGTGTTTCCATACAAATTTTAAAATTAATTGTTCTGGTTATGTGGAAAATACCATTTTGATAGGGATTTTGATAGGGATTGTATTGAATCTGTAGACTGCCTCAGGTAGTATGGTCATTTTAACAATATTAATTCTTCCACTCCATGTTGGTGAGGATGTGGAGAAAAGGAAACACTTGTACATTGTTGGTGGGAAAATAAATTGGTGCAGCTACTGCATAATATAGTATAGAGGTTTCTCAAAAAACTAAAAATAGAGCTACCATATGATCCAGCAATCCTGCGCTGGGTATATATCCAAAAACAAACCAAACCCCAAAACACTGATTCAAAAAGATACATGCACCCCAATGTTCATAGAAGCATTATTTAAATTGCCAAGATATGGAAGCAACCTAAGTGTCCATCAACAGATGAATGGAATATACAATGGAATACTACTCAGCCTTAGAAAGGAATGAAGTTTTGCCATTTGCAGTAACATGGATGGACTTGAAGGGCATTATGCTAAGTGAAAGAAGTTAGACAGAGAAAGATAAGCACTGTATGATATCACATATATGGAATCTAAAAAATACAACAAACTAGTGAATATAACAAAAGAGGAGCAGACTCACAGATATAGAGAAAAAATTAGTGGTTTCCATTGGGGGGAGGGGCAACATAGAGGTGGGGCAATGGGAGGTACAAACTATGGGGGTAAATTAGACTCAAGGATGTATTGTACAACACAGGGAACATAGTCAATATTTTGTAATAACTGTAACTGGAAAATAATCTTTAAAAATGTTATTAAAATGTTATAAAGAAGTTTTTAATTTAAATAAAGAGTACATTTGTTAAAAAAACATTGTGCCTTCTACTTCTTTAAATCTATCTAAACACCTCTATGCCCTGTGTTTCTTTCTGTCACTGAATTTTGAAAGTACGTGTGCTTTGAAATCTCTTTTCTCCTATGGCAGAGAAGACTGAATGAAGTCCATCTAGATGTTGAAGATTTTTAGTTCCTTGAGGGCAGAGATTGTCTTATTCATCTTTGTATGACCATCTCTGCACCTGCTTGGCACAAAGTAATTTTTCTTTTTCCTTTTCTGTTTTTTGAAAAGAAAGGCAGACTGCTACATGTGTGCCTCATTCAGATGTGTCTGGAGTCTTGAAAGCATGACTGCCCTATGTTCTCCTATAAATTCACCTCGAGAGCTTGTTGGGTAATTTCAGCAGGGGAGCACAGCTACTCATATACCCTTGACCAAAGAACGGTCTGCCTGTGTAGGGGAAGGTCATCTTCCTTGACCTAGGGGAGCATGCAGCTGCAGAAAGGACATTCATGGAGGGGTGAGGGAGAAAGGGGACATCACCTAGCCAGCCAGATCAGCTCTATCAACTCTTGTGATCAGTGGGGTGACTGATGTCCCAGTCAGATCAACCTTACATTCCAGTAATTTTTCAATGTCTTACTAAGCTGAATGCTTTCCACTGGCCATTACACTATTGAAAAACAGTCCATACTGAAGATAAGAGAGAAGAAAGAAAATGCATTAGAAATGGAGATTACTTTATCACTTCTCAATTAATATAATGTTTTTCATTGTTCAAATTGTAAAAGCAGTTGTGTGGCATTTATGCCCATGATTAGGACAAACTAGAGCCTGATTCAAAAGTCAATATAAGTACAAAACATACAATAACTACAGAAGAGTGAGGCTTTTTAAAAATTCATCAACTATATAAAGGTTTTTAAATGACCTGTACATTAATAACAGCATTACTTTAATTAAATTTTTAGGGGAATTTTAGAAGGGAATTTCCCCTCCCTCATCTTATTTTTCTCAACTATTTTTTAAAAAGTCAAAGTTCTAAAGTCTTTGTTTTTATTAAAAAAGCAATTAAATGTTTCTTAATTTAAACAGGAAATGGTGGATTATTCTTCAAATTCAAGAAAAATGTTGGGATTTTTCAAAGAGAATTAATGTTGTTATTATAATTTATTAAGATCTCTATGGCAAAATTCCCAAATGTAAAATGTATTTATTTTAAGCTTTACATATTGGAAAAGTAATTTATCATGTTGCCTTATCAATGCCTGGCTTCCTTATTAAGGCAATTTCTAGTTAGGTTTTTATTGGGAGTCCCCTCATTGTTTGGAGTTCCTCTGCTTCCTTTTTTTACTTCATTCAGTCTGTAGCCTTGGTTTCCAGTGCAGCCTCAGATACCTAACAAGGTGTAGGCTATGAAACAAACTGGTATGAGTGACCCACAGCAATTGGGTCATAGTGTTACAATCAGGCAATTTGTTGTTCTCTTTGTATTTTCTTCCAGTTGCAATCAGCTCTAAATATTTTTCAGGAGTGATTTAGTGAGATGTAGAAATGACCCATTCTAATTATACACATCTCTTTTTTTCTCCTTTTCTGTGCCATTTCTATGGGTGATTGTATCCCTGCAGCAGAATTATATTAAGAACACATTGTGATGGACATATATACACTACCAAATGTAAAATAGATAGTGGGAAGCAGCCGCATAGCCCAGGGAGATCAGCTCGGTGCTTTGTGACCACCTAGAGGGGTGGGATAGGGAGGGTGGGAGGGAGGGAGACGCAAGAGGGAAGAGATATGGGGATATATGTATATGTATAGCTGACTCACTTTGTTATAAAGCAGAAACTAACACACCATTGTAAAGCAATTATACTCCAATAAAGATGTTACAAATAAATAAAAATTAAAAATAGACTGGTCATGGGAGGCCTCTCCAAGGAGTAACATTTGAGGGGAAAAAAAAGAAAAAAATGGAAAGAAAGAAGCCGTGACAAAAGCAGAGCTTTCTTGGCAGAGACAATACCAAATGCAAAGGCAGTGAGGCAATAACCAGCTTGGTCTGTCCCAGGAACAAAAATCAAACCAGGACAGCAAGAGAGAGTCAGTATCAGGAGAGCAGAGAATCAGTAAGGTCAAAGATGTAGGGAGTTCAGATCTAGATTTTATCCCTGATACAGGGGACAACCGGCAGAAAGGTTTTCAGCAAAAGAGATGAAAGGTGGCATTGTGATCTGGTTTTTGTTTATAGGAGATTACACTGGCTACAGGTGGAGAATGGACTATTGTGGGACAAGAGTACAGGCAGAAAGACCAATTAGGAGGCCATTTGTAGTATCTGAGCAAGAAGTGATACTGCCTAATCTAGCAGGTAGTGGAGATGCAGAGACTAAGATACAACTTCAAGACTTGCTGGGAGTGGAAGGTTGCAAAGAAAAGAATCGAGTGACTATTAAACATTTGGCCTGAAGAAACAGATTGACATATTGAGAACAAACTAGTGGTTACTGGTAGGGAGAGGAGAAAGATAGGGGTAGGGGATTAAGAGGTACAAACTACTCTGTATAGAATAAATGAGCTACAGGCTATGTTACACACACAGGGAATATAGCCAATATTTTATAATAACTTTAGATGGAGTATAACCTATAAAAATTTTTAATCACTATGTTGTATACCTGAAACTAATATAATATTGTAAATCAACTATATCTCAAATATATAAATAAGTAAATAAGTGAATAAACAAATAGAACTCTGGTCTGAGTTAACAATGAACCTGCTTGTCATGTGCTAGGCTTTGGAGATAAAATAAAGCAGAAGACATAGTCCTTACCTTGTGGAATTTATAATCTATAATTATTCAATAAATCCTACTTTTTAATAACTAATAATTTTTTTAAATTAATTTAGATTTAAATATCACAGTTGTTAGCATCATAAAGTCCAGATGGGTTGAAATGTTAAATTTAATAGATAAATAATCTCTAAATAAATAAACTAGAAGAAAAAAATATATATATACTTTAAGGATGGGAAAGCTTTTTAACACTGAGTTATAAGCAATAAAGAAAAATAGTAATAAATTTAATAACTAAAGTTTTAAACTTTTGTAGGTCAAAAATTACCATAAACAAAATTAAAAGGCAAATAATACTGGGAAATATAGTTACAGCATATATGACTATATGTTGAAGTGATTAATATATAAAGAGATCTTAGAAATCAATACCAAAAAAATGAACAAACAGTACAATAAACAGAAAGCAAAAATGCAGGGTCAGTCTAAATGTGGGTTCAGTCTTACAGGTAATCAATAATATACATATTTAAAATAGGATATGATTTTTTTACCTTTCAAATAGGGAAATGTTTAAAAGAAGAAAAATAATCCAAGAGTTACTCCAGGAGTATAAAATTGACACTTGAGAGAAATTCTATAAAAATGTGTATTACCTTTCATCTGGCAACTTCATTGTTTGAAATGTCTAAAAGGCATAATCGTGGTTGTGTGCAATTTCATACAAACATTTACTACAGCGTTATTTATAGTAATATAAATTTCTCAATAGGGAACTGATTAAATAAATAATAGTATATCCATGTGGTGTAATACAGTGCAGCTAGTTAAAAACATATTGCAGAAAAAAAACTGACTGACATGTGGTAAATTGTTCATAATATGTTTAATGTGATAAAAGCAGATTATAAAACAATAAGCAAATATAATAACATTTTGGTAAATATCCATAGAGAAAGTATGTCAATAAAGACATTCACCAAATTGTTCTTGGTAACTATATTTGAGAGATGGAATTGTAGGTGATTTTTTTCCTCTACATATCTGTGCTTTTTATATTTTCCACATGTGCAATTATGTACTTTTTATATTACAAAATAAAAATTACATATTTATAAAAGGTTAAGTACTCCAGAACAAAAGGAATCACTGAAACGAGTGAAAGGAAACCAGCTGAAAACGAGTAATCGGAATAAAGCCTTCAAGGATGCTTGCAGATAAAAAAGGCAAAACAAGGTTTCTCTGATACTGATAATAAGGAAATGCAGACAATGGGAGTGGGGCATGGATTTGAACAAAGACATTCTGGAGCCTAGGAGCTGTAGACACTGCAGCTGCTGTTAGTCATCATTCAAAGGTCAGTCCATACCAGCAGTTACAAATGGGGGGTTGTAAGGTCAACATGGCCATCAAATGAATCCCCACAGGTAATACCAGGTCACACTGTCCTCATATATGAGGTTGTAGAAGGTTTGATTGTGATCCAATAAGCCAATTTGCCTGTTCAATTTATTAAAATAGCCCAAGGAATGATCAGTCTGATCATCCCTGGCCTCCACACACCGCAAGTCAACTAGATAAACTGTCTGACCTTTTGAACATAGAGAATCCTTAAAGTTCTATATCAAACACGTAACCTGCAAATCTAGAGTGATGGTCAGTCTGTTAATTTGACATTTGAATACACAGGACACCAGAAATCAACTCTGCCTACTCAACTCATTGTAGGAATTATATTTAATTCCTTTTGAGGGCTCTGAGGTTTATTCTTGTAAAATAACCTTCTTTTTTTTTTTTTTTAATGATCAAAGTGCTTTACATAGGAAACAGGTAAAGTACCAATGATACCAAAAAGTGCACTTGTATGAGTGTAAATAAAAGCACTATTTCCAGAACATCTGTCATCTGAGTGTCTCCGAGTTTTTGGTGCCCTTTTTTGGGGTCTGATTTTACTAATTTTAAGTAAATTTGGTAGTTTTCAAAGAGGGAGCTCTTTTTTTTTTTTTTAACTGTCAGTTCCTTTATCCATTCCTTTCTTTTTAATTGAGTTATAATTGACATATAATATTATACTAGTTGCAGGTATACAACATAATGATTCAATATTTACATATATTATGAAATCATCACCATAATAAGTCTAGTTAACTAGACTTTCGTGCCTTTTTTAAAATTAAAGGTATTAAGGAAAAGCTGTCTCCAAACACAATTCACTAGGTAGTGATTAAATTACTATTCATTTCCTCTTGTATACTTTTATTACAATAGTTTTGAAATTTTGATGTCTACCAGATTCTTCTGTGAAGCTTATTTAAAACATACCTGCTGTCTACCCTAGACCTACTAGATCGGAGTCTCATAGGAGCTGAGGCCCATGGGTTATGAGGGTTTCGCAAGATACTGGGTGGCTCTGGTTTGCTCTGAGTGGGAGAACCACCGCTCTGGGTGAAAAGGGTGCCAGTAAGGAAAGGAGGTGGCAAAAGAACAAGGGGGGGAAATTAAGAAATTTCTGATTAAAAGAGAAAATTTTCAAAAGAAAGACATGTGAATAATGACATTCAGTCCTAGTCGGTGTCATTTCTTAAAGACTATTTCTCTACAGACTAGAGAGGAGAGATTAGAATCCGGCCAGTTCAGAGGTTAAAGCGTTAACCAGCATGTCAATTCACTTGTCCTCAAGATGTGTGACAGGGAGCAAAGGAGAGTTCCTATCAGTGGCTCCGAAGAAAGAAAGTAAACACTCCCAACATGCACTGAGGCACAGGGAGTGGCTCAGGTTTCTAACACTTCCCTGCTGTGGCGAAAAGGAGTAATAATTAACAGTTTCTTGGGCTTGCTGTTCGTGGGAGGGGCACTGCCAGGCTCAGAGGGAGCCCCGCCCGGGCAGGAGTGTGTGCGCCCCTCCTCCCGCGCTTGTCTCCGACCCCAGCTCCACCTCCGGGACAGGTGAGCAAGCCCTGACTCTCCAACGAAGATCAGAGTTTGGAACTGAGCAGGGAAACACACTCTCCGGAGCAGGTTCAGCTCAACAACGAAGGTAAAAATCTCCCATTCACAGTGTAGCAGGTGAAACATGGGGGTAGGGGAAAACAAAAACCCTCTAATCTACTCCCTGAGGTCAAGTTGAGGACAAGTTGTTAGAAAGCAAAATCCATAGGGAGCCAAGTTTGAAGGTGTGCATGTGTCAGAGCAGCCCGAAACCCGGACGTATTTTCCTTTTGATTTTTTCAGAACACCCTTTCCTGACCAAGGTAAGCATATGGGGAGGGTGAGGGGAAGAGGGGAGGGCTTGAAGGTAAGTGTGGCCACCAAACCCTCCTCCCTTTTCTGACAAGTGTCATGAACTCAAGTTCTTCACCTGGAATTGTGGTTTGCCTGGAAAAGATACTAGACTCCTGCATTACTTCCCCCTTTCCCTCAGTACTGTTATGGTTACAAGGTTACATTCAACCAGCAGACCTGAAAGGTCTTTTTAATTGCGGTTCAGCTAAACTTTTATTATTTTCCACAAATCAACAGAGACTTCTCTCTCTCTCTCTCTCTCTCTCTCTCTCTCACACACACACACACACACACACACACACACACACACACACAAAATTGAAAAGGATTTCTGATATAATTTAAGACTGCCCCAAACAATGAAAGGATAATCATAATTAAATGAGAGTCCATGAGTTAAGGGTCCAATTCTGAAGCAAGAGAGCTATAGGTTCAAATCTTGGCTTTGCCACTTACTGGTTTGTCCCATAGCAAGTTACTTAACCTAGCCAAGCTTCTGTTTGCCATCTATAAAGTAAGCGTCATAACACTATCTGCCAATAGGGCTTTGATGGGAATTAAACACTTAGCAAGCCTTCTATAAATAGCTATACATAGTGCCTTCAATTAGCATTAAGAAATGTGCAGCTCTGCCAAAGGGTCCATGTCAAGGAGGGTGAGTGAACTAGTGAGACCAGACAGTGTGGGGGTACCGTGTTGAACTGGTTTCCAGTGAGTGGGTCCAGGACACGTAAGCAGATGGCAAGTGGGCAAAGCTACTCATTCCTCTGAGTAGCAATGAAATTATCTGGCTTCTTGCCACTTTTCCAATAGAGTATGTAGTGGCAAATTCAAACTTTTTGCTACTCAATCATTTTTACTTTGGGGAAGTCTCACTTATATGAATATGTTATTTCTAACAAGAAACAATAATTTCATAATAGGAGAGAAACACTCAACCCCCTGTTGTAGAACTCATCAATTTTGAGTTTTATTTATGAGACTGCCCCTGAATAACTTTGATAAAATTAGACCATATAGTCCATGTTCTTACATTGTAGCACATATTGTATTGTTTGTATTAAAGTGATATGGACTTTTATTTGTGTTTACGGACAAGAAACATAAACGAATGATACCTGTGTTCTGCTGGTCTTTACCACTTAAATTATAGGGAAGTGAACTTACTTTATGATTCTTTAAAGGGCATTTTGGTTAATGTTGCTGATGGTTTTATTAATGTGGATGACTTTGAGGAAGGAATAAACTTAGTAGGTGTGACTAGCAAAGTATTTCCAATTATGACATTTTATCTTTTTATTTTATTAATATAAAACAGTTAAATGCTTTGCAATTGATCCTAGCTTAATATTATCATTGTTTTAATGTATTCAAATTGCAGAGTTGAAAATCTGCAATGTATGTACTGTGTTTTCGTTTTGTTTGTTCGAGTTTTTTTTTTTTTGTTTTGCGGTGGCTTTTTGTTTTTAGAGATAGAAGGAACTTTTTTTCTTCCAGTTTTATTGAGATATAATTGACATACAGCACCGTATGAGTTTAAGGTGTACAGTGCAATGATTTGACTTACATGCATCATAAAATGATTACTACAATAAGGTTAGGGAACATTCATCATCTCACACAGATACAAAATTAAAGAAATAGAAAAACAAATTTTTACTTGTGATGAAAATTCTTAGGATTTACTTTTTAACAACTTTCATATACAACATACAGCAGTGTTAATTATATATATCATTTTGTACATTAAATCCCTGGTACTTATTTATCTTATAATTGGAAGTTTTACCTTTTGACTACCTTCATCCAATTCCCCCTCCTGCCCACCCTTATAATGGGATAGTGACTGGAGGATTGGAGATAGAATTCTAAAGCCAAGTAAACTGAACTGTACTATTATATTGTACTCTGGGGCTTGAATCAGTTTAGTGTAGTTTAACTAAAAACTTGTAAAATAATCCAATCTATTTAGAATAAATTATAGTACCAGTGTTTACTAAACAGTTTTCAAAGAGGAAATATGTCTTTATGCTGCATAAATATTGTTAGAATTTAAACAAGTTATCAATATTTGATTTTTGTATTCCTTAATAGGCATATATCTAAATAGCAAACAGTAGCCCCAACTGAGATAAATCCATTAACCATATTTGAGAATAATTTGAGATTTATTTATTTAACCACATAACCAGTTATAAATCTTCCTAAAGTCTATTTTAGTATACAAATGTTTTTCTACTATTTCTAATGCTTATAAGATTTTGTGATAAACTATTAAATGTTTTGGTCAATCAGAAGAGATAGAAGTAACCAGCAGTGATTAAGAAAATATTAAGTTTTCTGGTTACATTTAAAATAGTATAACATATATGTAATATGTCTTTTTAACATGTAATTCAAGGTTTCATAATTGATACTTGTTTTAACTTCCTAAAGTAAGATGCATCCTATACCTTTCATCAAAATAGAAATCTAGTGCTAATAGTCAATTTACTTGTACAGATTCTTCGGTTACAATGCAGACAGGGAATTTAGGGTTGTTAGAGATACATGGGCTTCATATAAAAGTTTAGATTTTTAAAAATAGTCAAGTAAAGGTCAATTGAAAATACAACCTCTGAGAAAGAACTTCTTTTGAATGTTCTCTCTTTTCACTAAAGTCTAGGGTTAGAGAGGATTGGATCTGTTGGAAAAAAATCAGTCTTTTAAAGCTATCAAGTAGAGTGATTTCATCATTTCATAACATCGTCTCAAGTACCGAACAAACCAATACTACTGCTTTCAGTAGTTGAACATGAAGGTGTCTCTCTCTTAAGGGATGAGGGTGTTATCTTAGTAGCTGAGATGGTTGAAGGACATCGCCATCATTATCCCAGAGTCTAGGAAATGGAGCTCAAGAGGAGGGCTGATTCTTTTGCAGCCAACAGATGAACAGGAAAAATTGAGCCATGGCCCCTGTGAAGTCAACCTTAGAATTTCCTCTTGGAAACCCAGATGAAGCAGAGACTCTTGAGCTGTGCCATAGAAGCAATTCCAGAAGAAGCCATCGGCAGATGGAGTAGCTCCTTCCCAGACTGAGTGGTGGCAAGATGCCTTGAGTCCTGAATGGCTTCCAACTAGCTCGCTTCTCCTACTGCTCCTGCTTTTCTCACCTCCCTGAGGGCACTCTGGGGAGAATGGAGTACAGGGCATTAGTGCCATGTAAATATACAATAGCATACTAAATGTTTGGCATTTCAAATTAGATTCCACTGGACTGACTGTGATGGTATACTCACATAGAAGCCTGGTTGTTTGATATTCATCCTGTTTATCCTGTCTTAAATTCAAGCACTGTAATACAGTTTTGTTTGTATCTCAAACATTCCCTAACTGCAATCAATATCACTTAATAAAGTGATAGTGATTATAGTCCAATGCTCAACTTTTACCATCTCTGCAAATGACACACATTCCTTAGAAAAAATATGGAGCCAATTATTTCCCAGAAACCATACTTTTCTTGACTCTTTTCTTGTTTTCTAAGAATTGGATAACAATTAGAATTATAGATGTTTTGTCTTGTTTCCTTGAAGTGATGTAATTGTATACGGGTCTACTCTTCTGTACTACAAGGTTCCACGTCAGAGCTTAGAGAAAACAGCTTTATTTTAGAGGTAAATACATATTTGTAACTTTCCATTGCTTCTTCAGGCCAAAATAATAATTAAAACAAAACCCACCATGCATACAGCCGTTAATCTTAATTCATAATTGAAATACACACTCGCTATTCTAATGTTATACTCTCTGCTCTTTTTTCTTTTTTTGGAATTTTTATGGTGTGTGTTATTAAGATATGTTCCTTGTATATGACTTAGAAAGTACATATGAAATCAAAAAGAAAATAATTATCACTCAATTTCATAGATCTCAATTTTACTGTTAATATTTTTGTACATCTCTCCACATCTTGAATATACAGATATTCATAATTTTATATATGTCTTCTCTACATACTTGCATATATACATTCACTCTAGGAGATACAAAAATGAAATGAGCAATCATCCTGTTCTAGAGGAAATCAGGTAAAATAAAATATGATTAGGGAGAGAAAGTAGTAAGTAATTAGAAAGCTGCAGATATTTTGCTATCAAAGTTCAAAGGCAGGAGAAATTCCCTTTGGCTGGAGGACCCAAGGAAATTAGCACATGTATTTTTTTTTTGGTTCATTGTAAAATCATGACCACTTTGACACTTCCTGCACGCAGGGGCCTCAGGAATCAGGAGCTGCAGATACAGATGCAGGCTACACTTCCTGGCTAGCACAGCAACAGCACAGAGAGGGAGCTCATGAAATATTTGTTGATATACAAAAGAGTGAGCCAAGTTTCCCACTTTTAAACAAGCAACCATTTAATTAATCCATGCTTGGACCAAGGAAGGTACTTTAAATGACCGGCCCTTTTGAGTTAACTGGGCTTCACCTCCCATCCTCTGGCCTCATTCTGGCCAGTCCAGGCAAGCCCACATCTAGGCAGGATGCCGAGCAGGAAGAGGTGAACCACTGATGCTCTCAGATGCTCTCTGTTCTCAGCGTTGCCCAGATACTGGTGCTGACTTATTCTGCTTTCTCAGGTTCCTGAACCCTGCTGCCTGCTCAGACTGATTCTATCTTCCTGGTCTTCTCTCTTCCCTGTTGAGCCTCCAAGGTCTGTTTGAGCTTAGACCTGCCTAGCACTTCTAGGACTGTTTATTTCTCCAGGATTTAATTACTTGCCTATTTAATTCCACATCTCTTGAGCTCTACTCTGTCTGGACATAATTAAAAAATAAATAGCCAAACATTAAATAAGTGATCTTATTTCATACACAATCTAAGTAATAAGCTCTGGCCCCAGGATGGGAGAGCCCTGTATGATTATCCCTCCCAGTAAAGTATATAGATTTTTAACAACTACCTTCCTCCTCAAGTCATAGTTTGTTCTGTTCTACCAAAATAATTGTGAACATTCAAAGTAAGACCCTTAGGCTTCTAGACCTGTAATTTTTCTTTTGTTAATAAATCTTTCTGCTAATCACAACCTCTGGTTATCCTCCTCTTAAGCCTTTTGAGGTAACTAGCTCAGACTCATAAATTTACCAAGTCTTTATAACTTAGAGGATATTCACAAAGTCATTACCAGATTTTAATTTGCAGTGAATCATGGTTAATGGGAATGGAAACTATTGGAATTCATAGATCTATTTCTCACTTCAGCAATTAATAATAAAATGGGACTTTTACTAAATCACATTTTTACCTTTCAGGTATTTCAATTGTTTGAATATTTTGCTTAGCCAAATTTTGGATTCAGACACGGTCAATATTATCTCCTATTCAATTAGCATATACTGCTTATGAAGAAAAATTTTATCCTATTTTCATTTTTCTTTCATAATTTCCATTCAACTCTCCTTATTTCTAGGGTCAGAGAATAATGTAAGGGCTTTTGAAATTGTTTTCTTTTTAATTAATTAATTAATTTTTGGCTGCACTGGGTATTCCTTGCTGTGCACAGGCTTTCTCTAGTTGTGGTGAACAGGGGCTACTCTTTGCTGCGGTGCGCAGGCCTCTCATTACGGTGGCATCTCTTTTTTCAGAGCACGGGCTCTAGGCGCTCAGACTTCAGTAGTTGTGGCACGTGGGCTCAGTAGTTGTGGCTCACGGGCTCTAGAGCACAGGCGCAGTAGTTGTGGTGCATGGGCTTAGTTACTCCATGGCATGTGGGATCTTCCCGGACCAGGACTCGAACCCATGTGCCCTGCATTGGCGGGCGGATTCTTAGCCACCAGGGAAGTCCCAGGGCTTTTGAAATTGTTTAATCACATCTTCTGAAGCTAGCTATGATTTGCTTCAGCACAGGTCATGAGTTTGACAATATAATTACATAGCGATTTTTGCTATCTTTAATGATACATTAGCTAATTGTTTTTATGAGCACAAATAGAATGGAGCCAATCAGAAAGCCACTGCCATGATTCTTCAGCCCATCACTGTCAATTTGCACTTTGTGCTTCTTCAGTTCAAAATATCCCCGACTTCTAGTCCCAGCTAAAATATCATATTAACTATGAGGTCAAGAAAAAGTTTTATTAATAGTAATTAGTCCTTTGGGTCACAGCTACAATTTGACATTTAGTCAGTCACTCAACAAATATTAATTAAATCCCTTCCATGTTCTCGCCAAAATTCTAAGAACTGGATGTACCCAGGTAAACAAACAAACAAACAAAAAAGCCCACAACCTAAACAGTTCATGTTGTAGTTGGGGAATACAGGCAATGTAAATAAATAAGATCCTTTCAGATACTGATGTGTACCTAGATGAAAATAATGCGATAATGACTGGCTGAGACTTGCTTAGGGAAAGCCTCTGAGAGGAGAGACCCAGGGACTGAGATCCGCATGATGGGAAACAGGCAGCCACGTGAAGGTCTGAGGTAAGGTGCTCCAAGTAGGAGGAGCAGCAAGTTCAAATCCCTGAGGCAGGAATGAGCTTAGGGAGTGACTGAAAACCAGAAAGAAGGCCAATGTATTGATAGATGAAATGTAATCAATGAGGGAAATAATGAAGGGAATGAATACTGAACAGATTGACAGGATCTTGGGGTCATCATAAGGAGGTTATATTTTATTCTAGTTCATTCTTGGAAGTCTTTGCAATGTTTTAATCATGAAATGACAAGATCTAATTTGCTCTTTGAAATTATCATCCTGGATACCATGTGGAGAATGGAATATGGGTCACGATGTGGGTGCAGGGAAACCAGTCAGGAGGCTGATGCAATAATCCAAGAGAAAGATGGTGGTGGGTTGGCTCAGAGTGGTAGCAGTGGAAACAGAAGCTTTGGAGTTACCTATTGGAGGTACCAATAGGACTTACTTTCAGATTGGAATCTAGTTATGATGAAAGAGGAGAAAATAAGACTGAGTTTCAGTTTTGGTGCCCAGTTGGGTAGATTGGAAAGAATTGTGGAGGAGGAAATTCTGGAGCATGGGAGAAAGTCAGTGATTCTGGTTTGGCCATGTTGACACTGAGATGCCTGATAGACATCCAAGTAGAGATAAAGTAGGTAGTGACATGAGTCTGGAGCTCAGCAGAGAGGCTGGGATGGAACTGGATTAGATTAACTGGAAGAAAGTATAGTTAGAGAAAAGAGGATGGCTGAGGACAGACTATTAGAACTAGCCAGCATTTTATATAAAGGAAGAAGCAGTAGAGAAGACTAAAAAGTTGAGACCTGTGAGAGCAAGGAAATAAAGTAAGGTTGTGTGATTGCTGTTTTGTCTCAAAAGTCTCCAAAAAAAGTGTATCAGAAGGAGGGGACAACCAACTCTGTCAATTGCTGCTAAGAGGCAGAGAAAATGAGGAGAGAAAATGAACCACTTGGCAAGATATAGGGTGCTGGAATGTGGAAGGAGAGGTACAGGAGAAATAAAAGTATAGAAATGAAGAATAGATGGTAAATAATTTGGATCCAGGAGGGAGAAGGTTATGTTTGGGTAGCAAGGTGACCACCTGGGGGGGGGGTGGACCTCACTAGGGAGCATCAGTAACTCTTTTTGAGGATGATTAGAATGACAAAGTCTAGGGGCAAAACTCAGGTTTTAGAAGCAAGAGCAAAGGCTACATAACCAAACAGCCCAGACCAAATCTTGTGACTGAGTAATTGGGATTTGTTGGGCTCTTGGAGTTTGCTGTGTCTCTGTCCCAAGGGAGCCTAAAATGCCCTTGTAGCTTCTGACCTATACAGTTAATTTGCCTGGTTGGCTAAGCTTCTGTCTCTTCTGTCATGAGTCCTCCACAAAACCCCCTTCCAATGATGTGCTGTCAAAGAGGATGACATTCCCAACTAGAGGAGCACTACTTTTTGAGCAAGAGGATATGAGTAGAAAATTAGATAAGGTATAAATCAATCATGACAATACCAATGGACAGCAGAAAGCGGCATCACAGCAGTGTAGAACAGGTCATGGGGAGATTGATACGATCCCACTTGAGCAGATACTAGAACCTGCAATGATGAGGGAAAAGGAAATAGTGAGAAGAGACTTGATGACACGTAATTCCACTAGACTAGAAGGCCTGGTATTAAAGAAAGCTTCAATTTTGAGTTGGGAAATGTAGGTTTGGGTGAAACTGCAGAAAGCCTGAACGTCAGGTTAAGACACTTGGGCTATATTTGCTAAGAACGAGATCCCAAGGTTTGTGAACAAGATGATGTGATGATCAAAATGGTAAAAGCATAAAGGGAAACTAGTCAAGCATTCAGCTTGACTATTACAACTTGAATATTACATTATGCCTGTTGAGATGTGCTCATAGCTCAGTATAAGGAAAAACTATGCATCAGGATTTCGTGAGGATAGCTTTTATCTTTTTTCTTTCTTTCTTTTTTTTTTTTTTTTTTGCTGGTATTCTCCTGAAGAAAGAAAACATAGAATGTCTTTCACACAGCTTACCCCAACCAAAATCAAAATGACCTGCTTCAGAAGGAAAAGGAGGAAATTCCTCCCCTTTTTTTAAAAAATAAAAAAAAATTGAGTTATTTGTAGTGAGGTGGATGGACCTAGAGTCTGTCATACAGAGTGAAGTAAGTCAGAAAGAGAAAAACAAATACTGTATGCTAACACATATATATGGAATCTAAGAAAAAAAAAAGGTCATGAAGAACTTAGGGGCAAGACGGGAATAAAGACACAGACCTACTAGTGAATGGACTTGAGGATATGGGGAGGGGGAAGGGTAAGCTGTGACAAAGTGAGAGGGTGGTATGGACATATGTACACTACCAAACATAAGGTAGATAGCTAGTGGGAAGCAGCCGCATAGCACAGGGAGATCAGCTCGGTGCTTTGTGACCACCTAGAGGGGTGGGATAGGGAGGGTGGGAGGGAGGGAGATTCAAGAGGGAAGAGATATGGGGACATATGTATATGTATAACTGATTCATTTTGTTATAAAGCAGAAACTAACACACCATTGTAAGGCAATTATACTCCAATAAAGGTGTTAAAAAAAAATGGAACTTTTCTCTCTAGCCTACTTTTTATCCTGGCTATAGTTCCTATGATTCTATAGGCTTGAAGCAATGATAATTAAATATTCTATTTCTGCAAAATGGAATGACTAGAAAATATTATATAAAATCTCTGGTTACACCCTAATGCCATTTATATGGAGACATAAAGGAGGTTATTACTCATGTCTGACCACAGTTTCCAGAGCCTGAAGGAGACTGGAAGGATGTTACATCACACTTAATCAACCCTGCAAGTCAGAGCTTGATTTTGGCTGCCTGGTAACTTCAGGCTGTGTTTGTGAGATGGGACAGGGTTCAGTCAGTTTGAATTCAATTGCTGGAATAGAAGGAATATGTTCCCTTGCACAGAATCATACAGGAGAGAATTTCTTCTAGAAATACTCCAAAAACAGACTTACTAAACTGCCTGATCCTTCCTTGCCTTGGGCCACAGTTTCTCTAGTTTTTCAGTTTACACAGTCCATGTTCCTTTTTTCTGCACAGCACCAAACATGGCCCTAGGATTTCTTCTCTACTTTAGCTAGCTTGTATTATCATGTTGCCCCCCAAAATTTCAATGATTGCAACATGCCTCTTTTTGGATCACATAAGCCTTTGGGAATTTAATATCTTTTTAAAGAAAATAACACTGAGCTGCTATATAAACAGAAGTTTAAAACTAAATGAATTTTTTTAACAAGTCAATTTTATTTTACAAATAAAATTTGGAAATTTTATTTACAGGTATAACAGGAAGACATGTAATTTTTTCTCAAAAATATCTAGAAATTTTACTATAAAATATAAAATCAGGAAGGCTTCAGAAACATTATTTCAACTAGACAGAATTCCTCATGGGCCTTCTCTTTTTTCCTTTTTACACTTCTCAATAAAGCGTAAGCTCTGTACCAGGAAGCAGCAGCTTCAAACACCCTAAGCCCATCTGTGCATTTATAGATGGAACAGGAGGATAACTTTTTTTGTGTGTGTGTGGTACGCGGGCCTCTCACTGTTGTGGCCTCCCCCATTGCGGAGCACAGGCTCTGGACATGCAGGCTCAGCGGCCATGGCTCACGGGCCCAGCCACTCCGCGGCATGTGGGATCCTCCCAGACTGGGGCACAAACCCGTGTCCCCTGCATCGGCAGGCAGACTCTCAACCACTGCGCCACCAGGGAAGCCCGAGGATAACTTTTAAATCACTAAAACCTGGTAGTATCGGAACTGTGGATAAATGCAAAAATGAAGAAAATTCTTAGCATGTATTCCAAATCAAATACTAAAAATTCAGAAATAGGACTCCTTATAAAGGGAGTTATGCCAAATTCAGACATACTGGATCACTGCATCACTGGGAGCGTGGCTAGTACAGCCGTGAACTGGGAAGTGATTATCAGCACATCTCTGGTCCAGGATTTCACTTATAAATTTGCAAATCAGTAGCATTTATCATGGGCCAACATTGCAGTTTGTTTTGTCCTTTGTTAGAAATCTTCCTCCATCCCTGTCTGCCTTTCTCTCTCCCCTTCTCTATCACGCAGTTGTCAGTCTCTTGAATTGATTACCAAGGGGAAAACCATATGTCAAGCTATGTATTTCTGGCTCATCTAGTACTTCTTCATATGCCCTCTTTATCCTCTTTCTTTAGATGGTCAAAATTAAATTATATGTTCCTCTTCCTTTACTACTATTTTCCATAAATTATATGAAGAATATAATTTTCAGTTTAAAATGGGAAACTGATATCAAAAGAGAATAAAATAGATTTTTCTCAAAAGCATGTATTGAGTAATAAGAATGGAGTAAAACATCTAAACATCTTAAAGCTATATGGAGGTGGGGGAGGGGGTGGGAGGGGACGGGAAAAACAACACAGTATTACTTGTTCCCAAAACAAATTATCCTGTGAATAAACATGAAAAGCAGGTTTAGAGGATGCCATTAAAAACCCACTCAAAGTGAGTTGTAGTTAGAACTCTGAACTTATCCTCAAAATTAATTCCCTTTGGCATAGGAAAAAAATCTTTTAAAAGAATCTTAGAACAGACAAATTTATAGAAACTCAAACCCTTTTCAAGCTGCAAAAACAATGCTGGAAAGAAAAATAAGAGGAAACCCTAAAGACATTCAGACCTTGCTTCAAATTATTTGTTCCACTACTTACTAAGTGAAATGGAAATAACACCCCTACTTTGCTGGCATGGTCTGAGGAGTAAATGAGATAACATCCATCAAATGGCCGACATTCAGAGTGTAGGATCCAGAGTAGGCACATGGTAAAAAAAAAACTCTCTTTCCTCCCGGCCCCTCCAACCCAACCCTCATGCCCATACAAAAAACACTACTTAAAAATTCTCCCCAAAATATTTTTATACAATAGGGACACAACAAATAATTTCAGTTTAAGGCAGAAACTGATTTATGAATGCATCACAGGAACATATCATTAATATTATTCTAATGTTTTAGGGTAGCCTCAGATGATCTCAGAAAGGGGGAGAAAATGACTATGATGGCTCACCAGTCCTCTTCTTGGATCTTCATCAATGAGAGGACATTCATTACCAGGTAACTGTACACCTGTATTATATGTTATTCTAGTTATCAGTTGTTTGTGGATTACACCTTTTGTGTATTACACATTTTGTCATTCTAAGCTTCAATTTTTTTTTTTTTTTTTTGCGGTACGGGGGCCTCTCACTGTTGTGGCCTCTCCCGTTGCGGAGCACAGGCTCCGGACACGCAGGCTCAGCAGCCATGGCTCACGGGCCCAGCCGCTCTGCGGCATGTGGGATCTTCCCGGACTGGGGCACGAACCCGTGTCCCCTGCATCGGCAGGCGGACTCTCAACCACTGCGCCACCAGGGAAGCCCCCTAAGCTTCATTTTGAAAGCTTTAACTGTATTGGAAAAACTTGGAAAATGGCATCATTACATTTTCTAATTTTTCTCATCTGCTATGAAGAGACCCCAGTGAATTAAATGTTATAAAAAATTATGAGGGCTTTGTAAAATATTTCAGAAAATATGATATAAAGAGTGCCTAAATTTGGGTCTTCCATAGGTGTTATAATAAAGTCTAAATGTGTATCAATAAAAAAAGCATGATGTATGACCCACAAGATCAATGATATGAATCATCAGTTGAGACACTGAATTAGAAATTGAATAAATACATTCCTGAAGACTGAAAAGCCATAGCCTATCGTGGAACGATCACTCATATTTCATAAATAGTGGTCTAATTTCACCAAAAGCTAGATTTCTATTTTAATAGTTGTCACAGTTCTCAGGAACAGCATTAAGTAAAGGATCCGAGGCTCCTCATAAATAATATATCCAAAGAATTAGCCTATGGGCCTAAACCAGGCTCTCCTGGCCTCTCCTTCCCTCCATTGCTCCTCAGGACATACTTCATTTTTACCATTTCCCTCTTGATGTTAGATTATGCAATAGATGGTCAGCAGCTATGGCTATTTTCTTATACGCAGCAGATAGCATCTTATGCTAGTTTAGGAATAATAGAGCAGGGATTTGAAAACTGTAAGAGTAAAGATAAGAGACGAACCTGGCTGAGCTAGAGCAGAAGCTGAAAAGGGAAAACACACAACGGTAAGAAAAAAAACAAGTCGCCCTGGAATGTGATCCATGTCTTACAGGGAAGAGAAACAAAGCCAGATAAATGACAGAGGAAAGTCGTATAAATGATGCAGGATTGCACAATAGGAAAGCAAAAGGAATAAATATGGTCAAAAATGGAATGAAAGCCACAGCTGGAGGATAAGCATGAAATATAAGAGGCGGGAAGAAGGCAGGAAGTAAAAGATAGAGGAGTTACTTATTCATTCCTCAGATACTTATAAACTGCTTCCTAAAAGCAGTTTATACTCCTGTGGACCTTGAGCGTTCAGTAATGAATGAAACAAAACCCTTACCCTCATGGGGTTGCCTCCTAAAAGAGGGATACAGTCAAAATGTAGGATAAATGTAAAACAAGATGCACTATTAGGTGCTGAAAGATATGAAGAATAAAAATAAAGCTGGAAGGGGAGTAATGATTGCGGGGGGTAGAGAGCAGTGAGTTGTGATTTCATATAAGATGGCCAAGGAAGGCCTCAGGAAGGAGGTAGCAGTAGGGAAAAGCCTGAAGGAGGGAAGCGAGTGAGCTGTGTGGGTATCTGGCTGGGAGCCTCCCAGGTCCCCTTCCAGGAAAGGGGACACCAAGTTCACAGCCCTGAGGCAGGCACACGCCTGTAAGGGTGCAGGAAACTGGTATGGGAGCCTCCCAGGTCCCCTTCCAGGAAAGGGGACACCAAGTTCACAGCCCTGAGGCAGGCACATGCCTGTAAGGGTGCAGGAACCTGGTATGGGAAAGTGAAATAGGGAGGACAGTAGGAGAAGGTGAGGTCAGAGACAGAATGGGACCAGAATATGTAAGGCCTCATAGGCCACTGAGACTTCGTCTTTCCCACTTACAAGATGAGAAATCATTGAAGATTATTGAGTACATGAGTGACTGAATCTGTCTGGCTGCTGCTTTAAGAACAGACTGAAGAGGACACAAGGATAGAAGCAGAGAAACTATCGAGGAGCGGATAGTCCAGAGTAGAGATGATGGTGGCTTGGACCAAGGTGGCAGGGGTGGAGGTGGAGAAAAATGCTCAGATTCTGGGTATATTTTGAAGGAAGAAACAATAGGATTTCCTGAAGGATTAGATGTGGGTATGAGAGAAAGAGAAAGATTAAGGATGATTCCAAGGATTTGGGTCAGGAAGAATGGAGTGAATACTTTCTGACATTATAAAGACTACAGGAGGAGCAGGTTTGGGGTAGAAGATCGGGAGTTCAGTCCTAGACAAGTTACATTTGAGACTGACTAGTGTCACCAAGGGAATAAGTGTGATAGAGAAGATTCAAGATCCAGGGTTAGAAAAGAGTGAAAGGAAAAGTAGGAAACAACAAGGCGAGCAGTAGTACATTGGATGGAAAGTGGGCAGAAGGAATGTGGACACTGAACAGAGAGGAGGGGCAGTGATAGAGTGGGCAAGTATAGAAAACACCGCTTGGGGATGTCAAGGTAGCTAAAGTGTTGCTGGGGATACAAGGAGAAGAGGGAAGTTGAGAAAATGGGAAATTGAAATGAAAGGCAGAAATTAATTTTTAAAATAAGTGCAGATGACTGATAATGAAAGTCAGAGAAAGTAACATCCATATGAAACCAAAGGGAAGAGAGATAGAAAGATCCTAGAGAGAAGTAAGAGATGGACATGGTAACAGGATGGACATTGTTGAGAGGACCTGAAAGATGATGGTTTGGGAAGAGAAAATGATGAAAAAAGCATGTGAGTCATCTGTAGGGGAAGCAGGAGGCAAATGAGATTCAGGATAGAGGGATGATGGAGAAGATGGGAGAGACTGTGAAGAAAAGGGAAGACGCTCACGAGAGAGTGACAGAAAGGGCAGAACAGGGTAAGAGCCCAGCACAGCCCTGAGAAGGTCCCCCTACCACAGTGCCTCCCCCCAGAGAAAATTACAGAAACATTGAACAAAGGTGTCTCCAAAGACAGTAGCCCTGGGTCTACACCAGTGTTCCTTTTTGCGTAAATGCCTTCTGTGCAGTGTAAGTTTAACCAGCCAGGAATACAAATTTACCACACTGGGAGGGAAGTTTCGAGAAGAAACCATACACGGCATAAGAGAAGAATGTACGAACCCTTGTACGTATTTTCCTGTTATTCAACTCTGCTTGACGCAGGTCAGCCCATGGAATCCTGATTCTCACCTCCCCCCGGCCCCGCCGTCAGTGCATTGCTAAACTACTCCTGGGGCCACCTCTCAGTCGGAGGTTGCAATCTTTTCTTTTTCATCTACTTCAGCTACACAGCTGCTCTTCACCTCTTGGATTCCTGAGAAAGCAAGGTCCTTTCTCACCAAAACCTTTAGATTTACCCTTATGATCAGATTAAAAGGCACCCTAAGCAGGCACCGCATGATCCAAGTAGCAATTCACAGTCCCCTTCTGCACTCACGGGCATCTCCATGACCTCTCTTCCCCTATAAAACCTCAAGACAAAGGTCAGAGAGAAGTCCCAGTGCCCTCCCTAACTCATGTCTGCTCCAAGGGGTGGTCCTGTCCTTCCCAATCCTGCTATCGGTTCACATGTGTTTCTCTTTATTCTCAGGCCTTGGATCTTCTGTTTCTCTAGAACAGCTTTCTTCCACCTTCATGAAGCTCTTTGTTCTGTTCTTAATTGATTTATGTCGATCTCATTTGTAGCCATGAGCAGCTGATGGTAACTTCTCGTCCTGGACACCACATTCCTTTTATTCATCTGTGTAATCACAGTATGAAAATCAAGAATTTTCACTGAAATAAACACCTATTCCATACACCAGTGATTACCAGGTCAACTTTCGTTTCCTTTGTAATATTTTATAGTTTCCCAATCTCAGTTTCTCACTTTTCCCATGAAATCCTCCCTGAACTGCAGTAAGATTTTAATTAGCCTGTTAATTACTTGTGTATTTGTTCTTTTACAATATTTACTTCCTAATTATGAAAGTATCATTATTTTATAAATTATTGTATTTTATATATTTATATTATAAAAGCTGAGAAAATATAGAAACATATAGATTGAAAGAATAAAGTTATCCATAATCTTACTACTCAGAAAATGTACTATTTAATTTTGTCATATTACCCATATTCTAAGGATTTTATTTTATATAGTTGAGATCATTCTATATCTTGTTTTACACACCTGGCATTATATTACAAATATTTCCCCATACTATTAAAATAATCTTCCTAAAGATGATTTTAATGATACTATATCACTCAACAATATAGAAATGTCATAATATAATTTCTTTAATTTTGACCTTCAAGATGGCTCCAACATTTTGAATATACAAGGACTAGTTCACAGAAGTGTAATTACTGAATCAAAGTATACAAGTAAATCTAATGTTATTGTTACAAATTAGCTTTCTAAAATAGTTTGATGAGCTGTCTCTCCCACCAACAGCTTAAGGCTTCTTGCCTTGTCTTTACTGCCTCATAACAGATGCCTGGTTTCCCAAGGTAGAATGTAAGCCCCTTGAAGGTAAGACCTAAGTATCTTTTGCATCCTCTTTCCCAAGGTGAGGTACCTGGATGGCCTTGATACATGAGATGATTTTAGGTTAAACATAAATAATTGGTTTTTATTTGAACACTCTTGGAAAGCATTAGAAAAATATAACTAGCACATGAAATCTTTGATTTCACAAACATTATTTCTCAGGACAGATAAAAGCTTGCTTAGTAACCAAGTTACTAAGTAACTTGGTTGGGTTTCTGTCACTCACAACCATGGGTCCTATAACTAATGAAAACACCCATCCTGAACTACATGCTATCAGAACACTCTCACTTTCTAACGTATTATATTTATTTATTTTATTCCCCAAATAAGACTGAAAATTTAAGGGGAGAGGGTAATGTTTCATATATAATTCTGCAAATATTAATGCAATAAGTAATACATAATTGTTGAATAAATATATAAAAAGAGGAACATCAACTAGAAAAATATTAAGTGATAACAGATTATACTTGGAGTTAGCCAAACTCATAAAAGCAGTACATGAATAATTAGTTTTGAACAGCATATCCATAGCCCTCAGCCAGACTGTATCAATCACTTTCCCACAAAATAGCCTTGAAGCCAGCATTTTGTAATTTTTTAATCGCTGAAAATATTTTTATACATACATTCTAATCGTTTAGAATATAAGAAGAGAAAGAAAATGAACAAAATTTGAGAACCTATGTGCATTCCCATTTTATAACTGGCCTACAATGAAATATGTTAAAATGAAACCACATATTCTGGGGGAGGCTATTTCCAAAGTGTCTGCATTTCTAGTGACCCTTATTTTGTGTCATATTTTGAACTGACTGAATTGGGCACTTGCAGTTTATCTTCTATACCACAGATACACTTTCAGACCCTAGTATCCATGTATTATTGGTATTCCAGGTGGTAAAGTAAAATAATATAGCATTTACACAAACACTGGACTTGAAGATAGCATTCCTCAAAATGTGGTCCAGGGGCCACCCGCCTTCCGATCAAGATGCTTATTAACAGTGCAGATGCTGCGCTCCCCCTCAGAGCTAATCAGGTGATTCTGAAGTATTACTGGAGTCTAGAAACTACTGCTCAGAGGAGGAAAGGCTTAAAGTTTGAGAACTTCTGCCCACCTGAAATAAACAAAATTTCTGGAACTCAGGGAAATCTTTACAAAATAGTCACCAAAAATTATAATGATACCATTGACTACCTATGATATCCAGCTTGTCATTAACCCCTCCATTCTTTTTTTTTTTGCAGTACGTGGGCCTCTCACTGCTGTGGCCTCTCCTGTTGTGGAGCACAGGCTCCGGACGCACAGGCTCAGTGGCCATGGCTCACGGGCCCAGCCGCTCCGCGGCATGTGGGATCTTCCCAGACCGGGGCACGAACCCGTGTCCCCTGCATCGGCAGGCGGACTCTCAACCACTGCGCCACCAGGGAAGCCCTCTATTCTTCATTTATTCACTTAAGTAGTTATTCAGCTCCCATTCTGTGACAAGCGTTGTTCTGGCAAGACAGAAATCACCAACTTATTTGCGATATTTATTTTCATGCACAGAAATACATGAAAATGCTGCAAATTAATAGGAAAATAGACCTTCCTTAATGAAAATTTTGCTTTCAGCAAACATATGATCCATGAAATAAGAGATATTGATTTAATATCACAGTAAGCAATATAACATTTATGTCTTACTCCTGGATAAGAATTTTCTGAGTTTAGAAACTTCCCTGACTGAAGGGTGTTGGCATAAGTTAACTCCATGCGCAAATGATTAAGATTCCAGTTGCTCTTTCCTTGCCTGGGGTTGTCACTGCTCTGTTGCTTCACGTGGTAAATATTCTAAGTGAGCTGAGTATTAAAAAAAAAAAAAAAGTGGTTCCCTATGGTTGCTTTCAAAGTGCTTTCACTTCAGGTCTTAGGCTAAAATCAGGGCATTTTAGGGGTGAGTAAATGCCAATCCTGAATTTGAAAAAAGAGTTCAAATCCAGTTCTAGAATGTAGATCAGATTTCACTCTCGGAACTTGTTAGATTTTTTTATTCTCCTACTTAGGAACCTAATACAAACCCTTGCAGGCTGCAGCTCTTCCAACAGTGGCCACAAGGCCCATGTGCATTCCTGTCCTTACTAACTAACTCTAATTAGCATGATGTAATAAATTTGAGCAGAAAGTGCATCACTCCAAACAGTTCCTTTTGCCAAGCATGTTGGCCAGTACCCTTTGCTGAAACAAAGAAAGCAGCCACCTGCACCTCTGAGCACAAACTCAGCACAAAGAGCCAGTGTTCCAGGGGCTGCGTCCTACCTGGCGGGCAGAACCAGAGGGCAGTGTTTGCCCAGGTCCCATGGCCTGGGTCTTCTCTGGATCAAAGGAACTGGCGCAAACACTGCAAGCCTCAGCATGCCCTGCAGGTAGGTGTATAAAGACAGGGCCACACTCTTCTGAAGACCTTTGGACTGTTGTCTTTAATAAAGGATAAGGGAGTCCTCCCTGACATATTTTGATAGGAGTCAGGATTTTAAAATAAGCCAGGGCAAAAAGTTTGAGACATGTGTAGGACCATCTCCTTTAAAAATGAGGAACCTTGGGCTTCCCTGGTGGCGCAGTGGTTGAGAGTCCGCCTGCCGATGCAGGGGACACGGGTTCGTGCCCCGGTCCGGGAAGATCCCACATGCCGCGGAGCGGCTGGGCCCGTGAGCCATGGCCGCTGAGCCTGCGCGTCCGGAGCCTGTGCTCCGCAACGGGAGAGGCCACAAGAGTGAGAGGCCTGCGTATCGCTAAAAAAACAAACAAACAAACAAAAAAACCAATGAGGAATCTTTTTCTATGTGGGAGTTTTCCTTTTAAATTTATGTAAACATTCCCATTATTCATGTCTGGTGACCTAGTAAAAATTCATTTTTATTGTGAGAAATTGGATATCACAATTTTACATAAAGGTCAGTAATATCACCCCCAGACTAGTGAAAAGGGTCATTAAGCTTTATGTCAGATATTTTTCAATGAATATATATTGTTAACAGTCATTGAGCATACCAATATGACTGCTATTCACAATAAAATGTATCTACTCCACATTTACCTATTTTATCACTTTAGTCCGTTAAAAAACAACAAGATCATCTGTCTGCCCAATACCCACTGAAAATGTTTCAATAGAAAGTCTGATGAGGTCAAAATTCAAAGACTCCAGAAATAGATGACACAGAGTTTACTTGAATTTCTGGTCCTGTTAGCTATGCTGGTAAAAGATCTTTCCCCTCTAAATGTTGCTCAGCATTCAGTTTCCTATATTTTACTCCCTAAACAAACAATTGCTGAGAGCACACCATTAGTCAGACGCTGACTAGAAGCTGGGGTAGCAATTTTGAGCCAAAACAGACAAGAGCCCTACTCTCATGGAGGCTGGAGTCTGAAGCCACTAATCTCCAACTTGAGCCTTTATCAGAATCTCTGGAGAGCTTGGTAAAATAAAGATTGCTGGGCCCCATTCCCAGAGTTTCTGATTCAGCAGGTCTGGAGTAGAGTGAGCACTTGCACATGTAAGTTCCCAGGTGGTACAGATGCTACTGCTCTGGAAATCACAGTGAGACCACAGCTCTAAAAGCCTGGTAACAAAATGAGGTCAGTGTTCAGAAGGAAAAGAACCAAGTTCTACGAGAAAATAAGGATCTAGCCTAAGCAGGGAAGTCTAGAGATCTGAAGGTGACGCAAGCTAACAAGATTAAGAGAGTCAGCAGGAGAGCACTCCTGACACAGGGAGCCAGCCTGACATCTTCACGGCCAGAGGGAGCACAGAGTTCCAGCCAGTGAAAGTTCCCAGAATTGTTGAGGTGCAGGACACAGGAAAAAGCATCTCTGGGGCTTCTCTGGTGGTGCAGTGGTTGAGAATCTGTCTGCTAATCCAGGGGACACGGGTTTGAGCCCTGGTCTGGGAGGATCCCACATGCCGCAGAGCAACTAGGCCCGTGAGCCATGGCCGCTGAGCCTGCGCGTCCGGAGCCTGTGCTCCACAACAAGAGAGGCCGCGATAGTGAGAGGCCCGCGCACCGCGATGAAGAGTGGCTCCCACTTGCCACAACTAGACAAAGCCCTCGCACAGAAACGAAGACCCAACACAGCAAAAATAAATAAATAAATTACTAAACTCCTACCCCCAACATCTTCTTAAAAAAAAAAAAAAAGCGCCTCTGTAAAAGAGGCTAAAGAGGAAGAGAGACCAAGCAGGACTTCACCTGCTGTGATAAGGATTTGGGGTTTTTATACCAAGAGCAGTAGAGAGACATTTAAGGATGTTAACCAAAGCAGATGATATGCTTATGTATGTTCTACATACTCTGGATAGAGTGTGAAGAGTAGATGGAGGATGCCCAGAATAGAAACAAGGAGGCCGCTTAACGTATTTTTTCCAATGTAAAGAGAATCAGTGGTCAAAGTCATGGCGACATTACAGAAGAGCACCATAAAAGCCCTGTAAGGAAAGCCCTGTCTGTAGTTCACGCTCACATAGATGACTCCGAGGATCACTGACCACCTGCTGTGTTTCAGACACTCTAGTAACAATCCGGATGGTCCAAGTGGCTGAAAGCCATATCAGTCTGAAAGGCTTAACAGAATAGTTTCTCCATCTCAGGGGAACAAGGGGCATCAGACGGTGATGTCAAGGTAATCATCCTCAACCAGCACAAAATTTCCCAGCTGTTCATACACAAAGCGTGTTCTTTTACCATCAGCCTGCATCTGCTCCAATCATGATGCGTGTTGTGTGACACATCTGTGTTTACTTTTTAACTAGCTTTAAAAAAAATATCTATAGGGCACGTATTAGAGAGACCTAAAAGTTTAAATCATGGAAAAATGAGAAGCAAGATCCTAAGGGAAGCTAGAAACCAACGTAATTGTTTCATTTCCTCATTTCTACACCCAGCCCCACAGCAAGTCCCATCAACTCCACCTCCAATATACAACCACTTCTCACCATCTAGTCCAAGCCACCACTATCTCTTGCCTGGACAACTATTACTGCCTCCTAATTGGGCTGCCAGCTTCCATTCCCTGTCCCCGTAATCCATCCTCCCCGAGCAGCCAGAACGTCTCTTTACAATGTCGTCACGGCGTCCTGCTTAAACCCTCCAAAGCTTCCTATTGCAGACTCCTTACCATAAGAAGTCTCTCTAAGGTCCAATGCGATCTGGCCTGGAGAACTTTTAGAACCTCATCTTGAGCCATTCTTCCCTTGTTTTTCTCCTTTAAACATGTCAAGCTTAGTGCCGCACACAAGATGTGGCACCGGCATCTCTTGCTCAGGACACTTTCTTCGACTCTGCACAGGGCTATAGCTCCTTCCCATTATTCAGGTGTCGGTTTAATATTTCAGGCCTCCTGATCACGTTCTCTAAAATGCCCTCTTTCATCTGCTGCATCACAGGATGATGTTTCATTGTTATTATGGCACTTACCCCTATGTAAAATCAACATATTTCTTTATTTGCTCTTTTGTTTTGTTTTTTTTTTTCTATCTTCTTCCTCCAGAAAGCAACTCCCATCACTGCACGGGCCCCATTGGTTTTAAATATTGCAGTCTCCCCAGCATCTATTACATTGTCTATTACACAGTAATCCCTCAATAAACTTTTGTTGATGATGAGTGAGTATGGGAGTATTAGCATCAAGGAACTAAATCAGGACTTTAGTATTTTGGCTTGACATATGTTACCCTTAAATACTGTTTCATACCTAGTGGCAAGGTGATTATATCAGGGCTTCTCTCCATTTTAACATACATGCAAATTTCCTGGGGATCTCGGTTAAAATACAGATTCTGATTTCTAACAAGATGCCTCCCAAGTACTCAGACAATATTTGGATAGGAGTCACCCTTGAATCCCGTGATAGAACAATGACCTCCTAAAGATGTCTACTTCCTAATCCCCTGAACCTGTAAATATTTTACATTACGTCACAAAAGGGAATTAAGGTTGCAGATGGAATTAAGGATGCTAATCCATTAGCATCCCTTAAATTTGGGAGATTATCCAGATGGGCCCAATGTTATCATAAGGGTCCTTATGTGGGAGGGTAGGAGAACTATGTGAAAAGATTCCATGTCAGAGTGATGGAGTGGGAAGGATTGTATAGCCAATGCTGGCTTTGAAGATGGAAAAGGGAGCCGGAGGCCTAAGAATGTGGGTAGACTGTGGAAAGTGGAGAAAGCAAGGAAATGTATTCTCCCCTAGAGCCTTCAGAAGAAGTACAGCCTTGCTGATACCTTGGTTATAGCCAGTGAGACCTGTAGAACTGTAAGATAATGTTTATGTTGTTTAAAGCCACTAGGTTTGTAGTAATTTGTTACAGCAGCAATAGGAAACTAGAACAAACCTCCTCCCAAAGAATGTCTGCAAGGACAGTGTTCTCTGGCCTCTTACTTCAGTAACAGAGGAGGAAAGGGCAGAAGTGTTAGCAGGCTGGTTATATGTAACTATTTTAGTTTCAGTTGGAATGTCTGCCTGTTTCAACCTGCAACCTGCCAGTTGATAGACTTCCCTTCCCCTAAAAGAAGAATATCACCATGATTCTCAGCATCCTGAGATCTAAAAGATCTCAAAAGTGTGGTCTCTGGGACTTCCCTGGTGGCGCAGTGGTTGAGAGTCCGCCTGCCAGTGCGGGGGACGCGGGTTCGTGCCCCAGTCCGGGAAGATCCCACATGTCGCGGAGCGGCTGGGCCCATGAGCCTAGGCCGCTGAGCCTGCGCGTCCGGAGCCTGTGCTCTGCAACGGGAGAGGCCACGGCAGTGAGAGGCCCGCGTACCACAGAGAATAAAAAAAAAAAAAAAATGTGGTCTCTGGACTAGCAGCACCAGAATCATCTGGGAACACGTTAAAAATGCAAATTCTCAGGACCCACACCAGACATAACTCAATAAGAAACTTTGGAGGTGCCCCTCATGATCTGTTTCAACAAGCCCTTCAGGTCGGGTTTTAGAACCATTTATCTAACATAGCACATCTACCACTGTGTTTCATATTGTCCACACATTCAGGGCACATAATTATTCTGTAGTTTTCAAACAGCTTTTTCTTGGGCACTAAATATTTCTTTGTTCTCTCCAAAACCATCAGCTACAACAAGAAACAGACTCTTCCATCAAAGTGGAGGTAGTTTCAAGTCGCTACTTTGGATTAGAATAGAATACAAAAATCAGTACTAAGTTGCAAATAGTGTCAGGGCTGCGAGCCAGAGACCATACTTCTCTGTGTTTCAGGCCAGAAAAGGAGATTGTAAAGCATAGACTTCCCTCATTCTTTCTTCCCTGTCCGCAAACTCCTTGGGCTGCCCTTAGGAAGTCAGCTGCACGTGATAACAGAAACCAAGTCTGATGCGGAAGCTGCTCATTGCAGCCACCAACTGGAATAATAGACTGTGAATTTTTAAAAAATCTTTTTCATAAAAATCTTCAGAAACCAAACCATAGAGGGAAAGAGAGTAGATAAGTGTCTTCCTTTATCTGAGGTTGTTAGAAAACAAGCTAGTGTGTTAAAATATAAAATCTGATAGTTATGCTTATAAAGGAATTCTCTTCAAAATCAGTTCTAAAGCACATTCCTGTCTTCTTCAGAAGCACGAGCATTTTAATAAATGATACAATCCTTCTTTGCCTCTCCCTTTTTAGACCCTCTTCCATGTCTTACCAACATCTAGTGACATTGTTCTGAGTAGCTACAGCTCCTCTCTTAAACAGTGGAGTTTTCATAATCAAGAAAACATTTGGGGGGTTTTTGTTTTCTATCAAGCAACTAGCCAACAGTCACTTCAAATTTCTTTTTAATATTGTGAAATTATACCTTAATTTTTAATCCTTTTGCTTTTATCTGAGTTCTAGGTGTTAAGGACCTGAGAGAAGTGGATAGATGTATTCATTAATAGCTCCAGGGCCATTGTTTACAGGGGTAATCTTAAAAAGATGTATACCTCGGAAAATACAAAAGTCACAAAATGGCCAAAAGCAGCCAGAGGGTGGGAGGTGAGACAAGTCTAGTTATATTACCTTACTGATTAATTACTAATGGATTTCAGGAAACTCCCAGGGCCTTTTTATTATCAATTGTCAGCACGGACAGAGACTTAGGGTCTAGAATAGAACTGCTTGGAAGAAAAAGATAAACAAATCACAGGCACCATCCTCCTAACCCCCAGCAACAATTAATGATACTTGAGCAGAGTTGCTAAAGCTGTTGAAAACCCTTCCTTTTCAAAAACGGCAGCCCTTTGAAGGAAGTCGGGAGAGTTCAACAAATTCAGGGCTCCCTGATCATTTTAGGTTTTGCATTTTTGCTTCCATCGAGATAGCCCTTCCCTTCCCAGCTTCTCAGTATTCAAACTGTGGAACCCAATCCCTTCATTTGCAATGGAAATGAATAACCTACTTTGCTAACTGAAGAAAGTCTCTAAGCAAAGGTTGAAAAGCAGTCTTCTTTCCTCATCGTTTGAGCCAGGAGATGAGGCCAAAGACAAAAAGAAATGGAGCCGTAGCCACTTATGAAAGAGGGGCGGCAGGAGTTTGCAATTGTATTCCAGGATTCAAGTTGACAGTAACGAAGGATAACGTGGGTTAAGAGAATTCTGCTGCTGCTTGCAGACATCAGTAATATGGAATGATGGTTTGTCTTGGCAAAGAGCTTAATGATAAGGCTTTACTCGTTCTTTTGTCCGCATATTTCCTGGTTCCCCTTTCCAAAAACATACAGAAGTTCATATTACATGTTTATGGAAGAAAAATTATGAAAACATTATGACTGTATTATGCACTTACTATATAGAGTTTGAAAAGTATACAGAACTACAACACATAAAATAAAACATCACAACCGTAATTCCCAGAAAATGATCAATTTGCTATCTTTACATGTTAATATATTTTTTGTAAAAATAACTCTGAGTTAAGTTTTAAATTCAGTTTTTTGAACCTGACATTAAATAGTTAATCTCATTGCTAAAATGTAACATTATGAACAAAATTGGGAGGGGTGACTGTATAAAAGAGCAAGCTAGCAGTTTTATTCTGCCTCAATTTCTCATCTCTTTGAAAAGACTCTTTCGAATGTTTTAGGTTCCTGCTCTTAAACATGGTAATACAAACAGCAGGATGCTGTCTCTAGTGCTGCTGTCACTATCTGGTTCCGTGGCTGCCTGGCTGGGAGCCTGAACATTTTTCAGCAAGTCTCCAAGAGGCAGAAATAACACAAACTCAGGAAGCACAGCCATGGCCAAATTTGCCTTTGGTGACTACATTGGGCTGTATTTTCCACTGAAGTTTATTTTGTGTCATGTGGCAATCTCTGAAGCTTGCGTTGGGCTACAGCATACAACAGTATTTCCGGTTTGCCTTTGTCCAAATTTTAAGAATCACTTAGTAAAGAATGAGACGGGGTTTTCTGGTTTCCAGGAAAAGGATTAGATAGCCACTGAATTATGCTGTAAATCATTACTAAAATGAGGGAGAACTCTTATTACAACTAAAATTTGACACTCATTCTGTCTATGGGTGCAGGGCATAACTCATTTCCATTCATCATGCTGTCCAATATGTCAATGCATATTACAGTTTATAAAATTAAACACAAAGTGTTTCTTCCGGCCAAATAGCGTGATAAGATTGAGGAACTCCTCTCTTGCTCAGCCCATTATTCATGACAAATGTCAGAATGTGGGTAATTCCCATCTGCTGAGCAGATGCAATTCAGACCACAAAGTGCAAAGTACACCTAAGCATTTTACAGTCAACTCTGGATCCACTTTTACTCATTAAAACTGAGCTGGGAGCCTTACAGGAACAGGGAACCTTGAAAGGAGCAGGAACCCTGGCATCATTCCCCTACACCTGTCGCCCCCCCATGTTAAGTCTTTCCCTGGTTAGCACTCACCCAGGAGCTGTAATGACTAATTCTGGGTGTCCATCTGCATCTATCAGGGTCCCCTCTCTGTACTGTCAGTGCACAGTGCCAGCTTCTGTCCCAGCAAAGCTTAAGATTCTATGTGTTCGTTTAGTTAGAAGTCCAGTTTACATGGAAGTTTGCTGTTCCTTAGTTTAATAAAAACACTATTCATGTTATATATTATGTGATAATGTTTTTTAAAAATCCTTAGGATATATTATGATACAGTATTTCATGTTCGAGAAAACCAAGCTCTTCTTAAAAAATCAATTTATGTATCACACGTAAAGTATTGATATACAGGCTGTTTGTACCATGCCGACTTCTTGGGTGTCCCTGTGGCTTCTAGAAAAATTTGTAAACTGAGAAGACTGGATATGGAATTCATTTCTTATCACCCACTTTATAGCTTTGTTAGGGCAGCTGAACAGCTGTCTGGTCTAGGCTGGCGGGGGACTCTTTGGAGCTGAGAGGGAAAAGTACACAGATGATTTTTTTCCTTTTTATGAGATAGGGAGGTCCATAGGTAACATTTAAGTTAAATCCTAAAAAATACATTATAATTAGCACTGACAAGTCACCATGTATATTAAATCAGTCTTCCCTTTCCTGACTAGGGACTGCCTAGATAACACTTTAGTGGTGGCCTTTGGATCTCCTAAACCAAATAATCCCTATACTTATTTTAGGTCTCTTCTAGACTTTAGATTCTTCTGTACATGAGGGACATTTGATCACCTTCCCACAGAACATAGCCTTGGCTCTCTACCCCAATACCATTGCAATTGTTCCACTCATCTTGCTGCCTCTGTGTTGTTTTGTCCTGAAATCTGTCTTCCATAAGCTCCCTAGTGGCCCTTAGAAGCATCATACCTTACACTTGCCTGCAACCCCCAGTAAGTGCCCATTGCCTGCAGGGTGAATTTTAAGCTTCTTAAAATGGTTCACAAGGTTCCTGCCTTCTTCTTCATCACTCACCATTCCCCATTTCACATGTTCTACTCTTAGAGTCCCAACTCTTTGAGCTTTTGCCACAAAAACTACAGAAATATCTAGAATGTCCTTGTTGATATTTTCTTTGCCTAGTAAGCTTCTCACACCCTTCTTGCTTAATCCTTCCCCTCCAGAGTGCACAATAGGCAGCATCTATTCCCTCAAGCTCTCACCCACCTCAGTGTACGGATGAGGCCTCTTTATTGTGATCACACAGCAAACCATTAGGACAGGTCTTCTGTTAGAGGACAAAATTTGAATCAGTCAGCAGATAAGAGATAATCAACTTGACAATAACTTCTTCAGCTCTTTGTGCCCTTAATGCCAACAAGTCGAGTTAGAATGTTGCAGGCTACACTTTATCCTCCTGTTGTATTAACCCATTGCTTCAACAGGTGCATAGACTAATCATCTCCAAAATTTCCTCTGGTAAAGTGCATACAATTAAAATGTGATGAAGTTTTAATATTTGGAATGCATACACCATTAGTGTAGTTGTTCACCTGACTTCCGGATTTTCTTTTCTAGTTCCTCACTTTATTACACCATTAACTTACCTAATTTTATCCCAACACTATTTTACTGAACTATTTTCTTCTTCCACATGCCAAAATCCTTCAAAGTTTCACTGATAGTCAGAAAGATCCTGCCTGTGGTGAGAAAAATATGGAAGATTTCTGTGGTATTTAGTTACCCTGTGTTACACATGGTTTATAGGTTGGCCAACTACCTCTGTAAAGGGTCAGATAATAAATATTTTAGGCTTTGTAGGCCATTTGGTTTGTATCACAACTACTCAACTCTGCAGTTATAGAAATAAAGCAGCTATAGACAATAGGCAAACAAAGTAGTGTGGCTGTATTCCAATAAAACTTTATCTGCAAAAGCAGGTGGCCTGGGACCACAGTTCGCTGACTCCCTGGGTCATTTGGAGACTTATTTCTGTGCAGAAAGATTTAGTCAGGTTTTTTCAGATACAGAAACATTTTCCAAGTAGCTTGTTCCAGAGAATAATCTTTCTAATCAAACATGGTACTGAGGTAAATACTTTGAAGGATACTTGTACCGTACCTTAACATGCAGTTTTATCAGAAACAGAAGCTGAGGGAATAAGGTTATGTAAAGATTCATTTACTTTAATAACAACTCTCACAGCTCAGCATATCAGGAGTTGCCTCCCAAGTGAACCGGAAATGTCCGTATGCTGCCCTGGCTCCCAATAATGAGAGCTATAAAAGTGTTCATGCTCTTTACCAGTATGTTAATTTTAAGGAACTATTCCACAGCAATGACTCCAATGAAACAAAATCCCTTGTGTGCCCAGTGATGTTTAGAACAGAAATAGTCATCAACACTAAAATTCTAAAGTAAGCCAGCTGGGAAACGGAAAAATAGCATGGAGGAATTCTGTAGAATTTTTTTATGTGGTGTTTGTGTGGAGTGTACTGATCCTTGGAAATGTGCGCATTAAAAATTACAAGTGAGAAAAGTCAAGTGGAAAGTATGTTTACCTGATCTCAAACATAAAAATCAATACACATGAACTCTGTCATTCATTACTCATTAAATGCTTATTGAATAAGTACCCACTATGAGCAAAGCTCTGCTCTAAGCACTGGGAAGACAGCAATGAATAAAATAGACCAAAATTCCTGCCCTCACGGAGCCAAGTATTCCTATGGGAGGGAGACAGGTATTGAAGATCAAAGGGATTTTAGCAATTACTATATCTGGAAGTTTAATATCATGAGATGCCTCCCCCATAAAGCAACTTATATAAAAAAGCTTTCCACCTGTTGATATGTTTGGTTTTATTTTAGGAATAAGACTTCTTCTGATCATTTCATTCAACCAGTGTTTGTTGAGTTCTTACTATGTGCCGTGCTCTCTTCCAGGCACATGAAACATAGTGTGAACGAAACATGGAAGCAAGCCTAGTCTCTTGGAGCTACAGTCTAGTGAAGGAGACAGAATATAAGATAAATAAATAAAATATATTCAAGGTTAGATGGTGACCAAGGGGCAGAGGTAAGGAGGAAAGCAGGATACGAATGTTGGGAGAAGGCAAACTTTCAGATTTGGTTGTCAAGAAGGACTCCTTGAGCAGGTGACTTTGGAGTAAATACCTAAAAAAAATGAATGCACTAACAGTGTGATGGCATGGGAGAGGTCATTCTGGGCAGAGGGAACAACATGTATAAGGGCCCTGGGGTGAGAATGTGCCTGGAGTACTCAAGGAACATCAAGGAAGCCAGCGGCTAGAGTTCAGTGAGTGAAGGAAAGAGAAGTAGAAATGAGATGGAAGGTGTAAAAGGGATCAGATCACAACTGGCCTTTGAAGTCATTGGAAGGATATTGGCTTTTATTCTAATGATGAGAAGATATTGAAGAGCTTTGAGCAAAGGAGAGAGGTGATCAGGTTTGTTTTAAAATAACTCCTGCTGTTGAGAATAGACAACAAACACAGGGAGGCTTTTAGGAGACTGTTGCCATAACGCAGGTGAGAGAAGATAGCTTGGACCAGCAGGGTGAGTGACAGCAGCATCTTGAGCTGTGGTAGCACAAGGGGAGGATGGAGGTGTGGCAGGAACCAGCATTCCCACTGCCAGAGCCCACCTGTCACAGAGGGTGAGATGCCTAGGAGCAACAACTATTCCTGAACTGTTGCTGTATCTCCAGTGGAAAGCATAAAGTCAGGCACATACTAGGTGCTTAAATTAGGTTGATTAAATGTTGTAAAACAAAAGAGGAATGTGAAACGAAATCTGTTTTACAGCTGTCTCCTGCTGCAGAACACTCTCCTCACCACTTTGTCTGCAGTCATTTTCCATTCTTTGGTTATTTATTTATTCTCTTATGAAAATATTTTAATTGTTAACAGTCAAAATAAAACTAACTCAAAATTTTATAAAACAACAACCCCGGGAAGAACTTGACAACAGAGAGGACAGTAGAAAAAAATTTAAAATCATCTCAAATCCTACCACCCACTAGAAATATTTTGATGTATATACTCCAGAATTTTTTTTTTTTTTTTTTTTTTTTGGCTGCACTACAGAGCTTGTGGGTCTTAGTTCCCTGAACAGCGATCAAACCTGGGGCCTTGGCCATGAAAGCCTGGAGTCCTAACCACTGGACAGCCAGGGAGTTTCCTTTTACTCCAGAATTTTAAACAAAGAATATTTTTAAATGTCAGTTTGTTACTGTCAGATAAAAAGAACCTATACTTACACCATGTGGAAAATAACTCCTTCCTTGTTTATCAGGAAAGTCTTTCAAAATAGCACATAAATTAGCTATTACACATTGTATATGCAAAACTATGTGTTTATATATAGGATTACCCTTATATATATATTACTATATATATATTACCACTCCACCCCCCGCAGGGAAGGCAAAGCTTTCATCAGTGTTTCAAAAGATACTGTGACTTAAATGGGTTGAGAACCACTGCTTTAGATTATAAATTCAATTCAAACAGCTCTTTGCAGCCAGTCATTTCTTCATTATGGAAGATTTTGAAGGACTTTTTAAAAATCAAATTCAACTTTGAAATTATTAACACACATCTTCACTAAGGGAAAGTAACCACCTAAGACCAGATTTTATTTGTTTTACTTTGATGATTTATTTATGAATTAACACCTTCAACATTTGTTGATGTCCTAAGAAGGCTTCAGTTTTCAATGACTTATATTAAAATGACAGAATAGTAAAGATTCCATTGAACCATTTTTTCCTATCTCATATCTTTTTGAACTGAAGGCACCATTATTGCCTTCTACCATTAAAAAGCCTAAGACTGATTGTAACTGAATGTAATATTGTTTTTTTAGGGAACAACTTAATTCTTTATTGAAGACCTATAACATCTTTTATAGGAACCAGAAAAATCTGCATATTTTATATGGACAGGTAAGCCCGTCAAAGAAATGCAGTACAGTTTAATTCACAGGAGAAAAAAATCCATAAAAGTACAGAGAAGTCAGGATAAGTTGGAGTCCGTAAGGCAAAACATCTGGGAGAAGCAGGTGAATCTTTAACTTGATCAGGATTTTTCGGTTTTAGACTATATTGCAAAATCCTAGTCCTGAAACATGTGACTTTCCAAGTATTTTTTTAGAATGGGAAAACGTTTAAAACAACTTTAATGACATATTTGCTTTCTACTTTAAAAACAGAGTATGAACATCTTTTGAACAGCAATTCCATTAAAAATCTATCCTAGAAACAATTCAGCAAGCCTTTTTAAGGTTGCAACTGGCAGGCTACTGTACAAAGTGGCCTTAGATTGGTTTTTTAATGCCTCATCCTCCACAGGTCTTCCTACTCAGTCTTGTATTCTAATGAGACTCACTTCACATCTTTACAATATCTTCCTGGTCCTAGGGAACATTAGAACTTTCTACCTACGTTTCAGATCTTCAAATGTGTACAGCATTGACTTTAGGCCACCACTGTTCCAATCTGTAATTGGAACAGAAGGAAATTTATAAACCTCTCTGGCCTTTATTAGTGAGCTTAAATGATTTAGTTTGATTGGACATTTCAGTTACCTTCCCAAATGTAATTTCCTACAGAATTAGGAAATAACTAATCCCTTTATAAAGAAATGGGCCTAAATTTTTTAAATGGCCTAATTTTAAATTATTTCAATATTATCCTGTATCTTAGATCTCTCATATAGGTAACTGTAAAAATATAAAATTTAAGAAAAGATCAAAACTTTAAGAAAATGATTTCATATTTTAATTCGGTTGTTTCCATAGAATTCATGATGTTAAGAAGTTCATTTCCTTTAGGAAAATGTTTGAATTTTGATGTGACAAGCATATAAGTTGAGGCGTGTCATTTCCTATTCTGTGAATCAGTGCTCAATCTGCAAGTCATTTGATTTTTTAGAATAAAGTGCCCTGTCTTACATAATTTTTTAAAACTGTATGAAGTAAAGTATACAGTGAGAATATCAGATTGCTTAATCTTTCCATCTTTACTTACCGTCAATAAAGTTAGAATCCCGGGCTTCCCTGGTGGCGCAGTGGTTGGGAGTCCGCCTGCCAATGCAGGGGACACGGGTTCAAGCCCTGGTCTGGGAGGATCCCACATGCTGCGGAGCAGCTAAGCCCATGCGCCACAACTACTGAGCCTGTGCTCTAGAGCCCGTGTGCCACAGCTGCTGAAGCCCATGTGCCTAGAGCCCGTGCTCCGCAACAAGAGAAGCCATCGCAATGAGAGGAACGTGCACTGCAACGAAGAGTGGCCCCTGCTCACCGCAACTAGAGAAAGCCCGTGCACAGCAACAAAAGACCCAACACAGCCTAAATAAATAAATAAATAATAAAATAAATAAATTTAAAAATAAATAAATAAAGTTAGAATCCAGAATTTTGCAAGTCTCTGACTTAGTTACAATGATGGGCACTGTTAAAAGGGGCAGTCCATGGAGAATAGCATGTAGCTTTCTAAATCTCTGATTAATTAACTTAATGAATATTTATTGTATACAACACAGCAGACATTGTTCTAAAAGCTAGAGACATAGCAATGAAGAAACTAGACAATGTCCTGCCTTCATGCTTGCTTACATTTTAGTAGTCAGAAAAGAAACAAAAAAGTAAACTGTGTATCCAATGGCGATAAAGACTGGAGAGGGACTTCGCTTGTGGCACAGTGGTTAAGAATCCACCTGTCAATGCAGGGGACACAGGCTCGAGCCCTGGTCTGGGAAGATCCCACATGCTGCAGAGCAACTAAGCCTGTGCGACACAACTACTGAGTTGCCTACTGCAGCTACGTGCTGCAGCTACTGAAGCCTGTGCACCTAGAGCCCGTGCTCTGCAACAAGAGAAGCCACCGCAATGAGAAGCCTGCACACCGCAACAAAGAGTAGCCCCTGCTCGCCACAACTAGAGAAAGCCCACGTGAAGCAATGAAGACCCAATGCAGCCAAAAAAAGAAAGGCTGTGGAGAATAACAAAGCAGGGAAGAGGGCTCAGGAATCTAAGTGGATGAGGAAAGAGGAACATTTGACCAAAGACTGAAAGATGTCAGAGAGCAAACCTTGTAGAAGTCTGTGGGACACACATTCCAGGCACAGACATATCCAGCAGCCCAATAAAGGTCCTGAGCCTGGCTGGTGTAACTGAGGTACGGTGGGGAAGCCAGTGCAGCAGGAACCTTGTGGGAATGGGATAGTAGAGAACAAGGAAGCTATAGAGAGAACTGAGAAGGGGAGGGCACCAGAGCATGTAGGGTCTTATAGATCATTGTGAAGACTTCAGCTTGTACTTGGAATGAGATGGAAAGCCACTGAGGAGTTGTGATATTATCTAAAGATTCATTTTAAAAGGATCTCTCTAACGAACTTATGGTTACCGGGGGGAAGGTGGGGGAGGGATAGTTAGGGAGTTTGGGATTGACATGTACACACTGCTGTATTTTAAGTGGATAACCAACAAGGACCTACTGTACAGCACAGGGAACCTGCTCAATATTATGTAACAATCTAAATGGGAAAAGAATTTGAAGAAGAATAGATATATATATATATGTATAGCTGAATCACTTTGCTGTACACCCGAAACTAACACAACATTGTTAATCAACTATACTCCAATATAAAATAAAAAGTTAAAAAAGTAAAAAATAAAACGATCTCTCTAGCTACTAAGAATACATAGAGGGGCAAGAGAAGAATGAGGTAGACCCCAAAGAAACTATTGTGATAACCAGGCAAACAATGACAGTGGCATAAACTAGAATTGTGGTAGTACCCATGGTGAGTATAGCCATATTGGGGATATATTTTTAAGGTAAAGCTAATGGGATTTGCTAACGTATTGGATTTTGAGAGGTTAAGTATGAAAGAAAGTTTAATGGTGACTTTAAAAATGTTGACCTGAACAACTGGAAGGATGCGGGTTCTATTTACCAAGATGGGGAAGACTGGGAAAGGAAAATAGTTACAGGAAGAAAGATCAAAAGTTAATTAGGAACGTATTAAATTCGATGTCAAGTTTGACAACTGAAGTTTAGGGGAAGGTTTGGGCTGTATATCTAAAGTTGGGAGCTATTAGTTTAGAGATGGCATATAAGGATCATTGAGATCACCAAGGGTATTGGTGTAGATCTAGAAGAGAAAAGGCCTGAAGATTGAGACAATGAGATTAGATAAGTATAAACAAGGCTTCAGGGATAATTTATTTAGTAAATTTCAAAAGGGATGATTTCTTTTTTTAAATTAAATTTATTTATTTATTTATGGCTGCACTGGGTCTTCGTTGCTGCACACGGGCTTTCTCTAGTTGCAGCGAATGGGGGCTACTCTTTGTTGCGGTGTGCAGGCTTCTCACTGTAGTGGCTTCTCTTGTGGAGCACGGGCTCTAAGTGCACAGGCTTCAGTAGTTGTGGTGCACAGGCTCAGTAGTTGTGGCTTACGGGCTCTAGAGCACAGGCTCAGTAATTGCGGCACACAGGCCTCGTTGCTCCATGGCATGTGGAGTCCTCCCGGACCAGGGCTTGAACCCGTGTCCCCTGCATTGGCAGGCGGATTCTCAACCTCTGCGCCACCAGGGAAGTCCTAGAGATGGTTTCTGAAATTAAAAAATATTCTGATATTCCTTACATGAGAAAACCTCATTTTCTGATAATAGTTGGAGTATTTCTTCTTGAAAGCAAAAGTTAGATAACCTCAGAAGAGCAGTTATTCTATGAGTTTTTTGTTTTGTTTTGTTTTGTTTTTTGCGGTATGCAGGGCCTCTCACTGTTGTGGCCTCTCCCGTTGCGGAGCACAGGCTCCGGACGCGCAGGCTCAGCGGCCATGGCTCACGGGCCCAGCCGCTCCGCGGCATGTGGGATCTTCCCAGACCGGGGCACAAACCCGTGTCCCCTGCATTTGTAGGCAGACTCTCAACCACTGCGCCACCAGGGAAGCCCCCCTATGAGGTTTTTTTTTTTTTTTTTTTTTTTTTTTTTTTGCGGTACGCGGGCCTCTCACTGTTGTGGCCTCTTCCGTTGCCGAGCACAGGCTCCGGATGCGCAGGCTCAGCAGCCATGGCTCACGGGCCCAGCCGCTCCGTGGCATGTGGGATCTTCCCAGACCGGGGCACGAACCCGTGTCCCCTGCATCAGCAGGCGGACTTCTCAACCACTGCGCCACCAGGGAAGCCCCTCCCCTATGAGTTTTTGATATAAGGGATTCATTGTAGTATAATTAAGCCACGGAAAGATGTTATACATCAATAACTAAAATGTAGGCTCTGCATCATGTACTGCCCTTTCAGAGGGCAAATTATGTGTGGCTGTTAAGGACAACTGATTGGTACCTGACCTCACAGTGATCTGAAATATGAACTCAAAAGGAGGAGAAAGAGCAAAACTTTGTTTCAGGAGTGACTCCAAAGTAGGCTTGTCAGCCAAAGAAATAATAAGCAATATCATTTATTGAGCACTTTAAATACGAGGTCCTATGAATCAAGGATTGTTATGATTTCATTCTTCAGAAGAAGCAGCCCAGTTTTATAGGTGTTTGACATCTTGTCCAAGAGAACACAGCTAGAAAATGGCAGAGTCAGAGTTCAAACACAGGTCTGTCTGATTCCAGAGTCTAGAGTTTTCATTACACTCTCAAATAAGAATTGAGTCATTTATGTTTATATTTATTATGTTTTCTAATTATTGATTTTTCATAATAACAAGTAGTTATTGCATGTTAGAGTAGTTATTGGATAGTTGGAATGTTCTTTCTATATTTCCCAAATTTACTATAATAATAACACTACTTTAATAACAGACTTTTACATATATAAGAGAGCAATAGATTAGAAAATACATTCTATGGGAATGTGCTTTGGTATTAATATGTACATCCACAGGATAAGTAAGTGTTCAATCCTGTTTACTAATTTTTCTTTGCATAGAATTCCCTTCTTTTGTTATAATAGTTCCAACTTGAAAGAGATTACTCAAGTGCTATTGATTTTTTTCAAAAATATAATTTGTTGTGTATTTTACACTGTGTTTTTACATACATTATTTCACTTGTTCTGCATAAGTTTGTGAGCTAAATTTTTCCTGTTCAGAAATGAGAAAATAGCCACTAAACTGAACAATAGCTGTTCTTCTGAATTCTACTTTAGCACAGTTTTTAATTCTGCTTTAATTTTACGCTAAATAGAATTAGAGAATTAAAATTCCACTTAATTGAAGAAGCAGAGTTCAGAAAATATTTTAGCATACTGTGCCCTTTGGTGGGCATGTCATTACGATTATGACTTTGCTGGTTATAACTGTTTTCAAAAATAAAAGAATGTTTCAAAAGTAGAAATGTTTTGTAGATAAATTTAAAAGCCAAACAGTCCCACCTGGGAATTTATTTTTTATCTATTAAGATGTCTTACAGACCTCATTTCTAAATCTTCAGTTAAAACATTTGCCTTCTATAAATAATACAAAAACAGTGTTTGTGATGATTGGTTTCTCCCCTAGACTGACGATGGTAAACTAATTGTTGAAGGAATGCTGGACATTTTCTGGGGAGTAAAGCAGCCTATACAACTGAAAATACAAGATGAGAAGCAAATCCCTTCTTTCACTGTGCTGAAGTCACCAGATGTCTTTTCCAAAAGGTGAGCTACCTTTTATGATTTTAATTCCTTAGAAAATGATCTTCATATTTACCTTTTTTGTGTGCCTCAAGGATGAAAGCTCTAAAGTTTATACACAACCTCATTTAATCCCCCATCAACTCTAGGACGTTTGTGTCCAGGGCTCTGAGAGGTTAGGTAGTTTGTGCAAGATCCCCAATTACCATGTAGCAGAACTGGACTGGACCTCAGGTCTATGAGCGCCAGAGTCTGGCTCTTGACCTCTCTGCTGTATTCCTTCTCTTCTGCGAGACTGCATTCTTTCACTAGAAAAAACAAAATGTAAAGGCAAGATTTCATTAGCCCTGGTCTTATCACCAAAAAGAGGGGGATAAAATTTAAATTTCTCCTCTTCTTAGAACAAAGAGCTTTTCCTGCTTTCTGGAAAGGAGACTTAATTATGTTCCATCTGATTGCTGTGTCCTGTTAGTATCAGGACAAAGTGCATGTGAAGTACAGTAAATGCACAAAACAGTACTCTGTGTGGGTTTATGCAACTGTACCTTGAATACGTAAGTTGGGCTGAGATATATCTTTTCATTATCCTTTACAATTTTTAGAAAAATTAATAAATATTCCCAAAGAAATCACAGATATAAATATTGTTTTCTTCCTCCCTCCCTTCTCCCCTTCCTTTTTAATCCTTGACTTTCTAACACATCTCCTTTTTGCGTGTACATGGAGGTATCAAGCGTTCTCTTCATCCATCCTTCTATCCATAACTAGATGAGCTGGAGTTCTAGCAGGAGAGAGGATAGAGAGAGAGCAGCCAGGACCTTTTCCTCAATCTGACCTTTGGTCATAACCAAGGAAAATCGGGTATCACCTTGAGGGAAGCCCCACTTTTCCTTTGGGGAAAACACTGAAGTCCCACTATGATTTGCACCTTGCCAATCTTTCTCAAATGTGAGGTTCCAGCAATTCCAGCAATTTTATAATTCCCTACACATGTCATGCAGTTTCTTACTTTCCTGACTCTCTGCCTGGAAGCCTATCTGCTTCTCGACATCCATTTGCTAGACTCTTCCACCAATCCTTTAAGATTCAGGTCGGTAACACATTCTCCAGAGAGCCTTTTCTGACCCTGTAGTAGGTACCCTGACAACTTTTCTATATCCCTTTCAGAGCATGCCGTTAACTGTATTTTTATACCCCTGCCCCCACACCCCCAGCCTGTGAGCTCCTCAAGGGTAAGGAGCATGCTTTATTCATTTTTATCCTGGTGCTCAGCAGTGTGTCGGCACAAAGAGAGGACTCAGAATTTAGTATCAAATGAACCCCACGGAATCCTGGTGGTTAAATTACCTCTGCTCTGTTGGGTAAACTGTCTCTCCATCTACCATTTCTGATTAGTCTCCCATCCAAGCTAATGAAGGGCAAAGGGTCCCGTACTTATGAATAGCAGAAGAGAAACCACAGACAGGCAGCCTGATGAAGCCCTGCATCCCTCACCTTCAGGTACTAGAAGATTGATGGGGCTGATGATTCTAAATGACAAGGAGCATCATTTAAAAGTAAAAACTACCCCTGGGCCCTGCTTTTAGGAAACTGTACAAGATATGAATTTGGCAAAATTAGCTATCATTCTTCATATTGCCTAAGAACTCATTGCAAAGTTCTCTGAGCAGCCAGCTCTTTTTGATGCATTTAAATTATTTGAATCATGAATGCTTGATTAATATGGAACACTATGGGAAGATGTCAAAGAGTTGCAGTAAGCTACCTGTATTAGCACATTAAGCTATCACGATTTTGAATGGATATCCCAAGATATTTTCTTTAATTTCTCAAATTAAAATTCAAACCCTTGGGCTTCCCTGGTGGCGCAGTGGTTGAGAGTCCGCCTGCCGATGCAGGGGACACGGGTTCATGCCCTGGTCCGGGAAGATCCCACATGCCGCGGAGCGGCTAGGCCCGTGAGCCATGGCCGCTGAGCCTGCGCGTCCGGAGCCTGTGCTCCGCAACGGGAGAGGCCACAACAGTGAGAGGCCCGCGTACCGCAAAAAAAAAAAAAAAAAAAAAAAAAAAAAAAAATTCAAACCCCCTTGTTCCTAGAAACACTGAATTTGAGGATGAGTTTCAGAAGCCCAGGTAGACAAGGTATATTGATGCCTTTCCATATTCTGTGGCAGATTATAAATTAATCTCCTTATGATGTGACTTCCATAGAATCCATTTGCCTTTTCTTATTGTTTATCAGAACAGTGCTGTGAAACAAACATAAGTTATCTCCTTTAGTTTAAAGCTGAGAAAAAAAAATAATAAAGTTGAGAAAGACTACCCTAGAAAACTTTGCTTGCCCTTTAGCACAGTAATGAGACTTACTGGGAGAATATTTGAAGTGCAGTGTATCCGATTTTTCTGGTGGGTAAGAATTGTCAGAAAAAGATCCTTGGTCTCTGATTCCCTAGTGGGGTGCAGAGCCACTTTGTTTCAATCCAGTCCTAGACACCCTCACTCTGGTTGCTACCGTCACTGTGGTATTCGTTTAAACTCTGAGCCTTGAATGGAATTGTGTAAGGAAATGGACTATTCCCTCACTCCCTAACAATTCTTATTGTTCTCTTTCCCACACTGGGTTTCTGTGGGCAGAACTTATACCTCTACTCTCTCAGGATCACAGATTTAATATCTCCAGTGGATGGATATGGAATGTGGAATGAAAGACGTGGAAGTTGTGTACTCAGCTGCAGGAAGGGCTGCAATCTTTTCTTTCAATTCACCGTTGGGGAGAATCATCAGTTTGTCAAGCTAGTTTGTTTTAATTATCTTTGAAATGAGTCCCACTGAATCAGCTTAATGGGAGTGGTATAAGTTTAAAAGTAAATCAGTTTGAGCTGTGACCACTTGTGATCTTTTATGGAAACAATTCTACGGACAGTACTTTGATCTCTCATATCTGGTCCAAGTATTTTGTCTTGGAAATTTTTCGTAAAAACAGCTTTATTGAGGTTATGTTTGCTTGCACCAGTTTTCATTTCTGCTTTTAATTTCTTTCCAAAGTCTGCTTTGACATGCGTTGGACAAGTCATGGCAGAATGGCATAAAGAGCAAAAACTGGACAGGTGTACATTTGAATGGCATCAATAGTGTTTTTTCTTTTACAAGGTGGGTAGAGAAGTGGCCACCTTCTATGTGTCTATTTCTACCTCCTTTTTATTTTGCAGCTCATTAGAAAACCTCCCCACAGTTTAAATTTGCTAATGGTATATATCCTGAAGCTTGATCAGGGCAACGCTAACAGTCCTGTGCTTGGGCAAGTTAAACTATTTGATAGTACATGAAGTCCCAACGAGGTTTCTTTGGAAAACTTTGGGTAACTGCCTTCAAGTTTAGTCACTTGCGCAGCTGTATGTGGAGACGCTTCAAATTACACAATCCAGAGCTGAAAACGGGTGGGTTTGGGGGTGATGGGGGCGTTGTTTATTTTTGCTAAGATGGTAGGAAGGAAAATGGGCCAAACACTGACCATATTGAGGCATGTTTGTTTCTCTGTATTTGTGTGACACCACTAAGCTGAGAGAAGGTGAGGACAGGGGTGAAGTTGGGCAGGATTACCAAGAACTTATAGCACATCACTGGTCTGGTATGCTTGGGCTCTCTCATCTTCCCCCATGGGAGATACCATTGGGGTGCTTTGCCTTTTTAGTTTGCATGTTTCGTTGGTATTCTGTCTTTTCCATTGCCAACACTCTTTCTATGATAATCACATCTGCCTTTTTCAATTAATCTTCTATAGATTGGGGAAAATTGATAATTTTATCTCTCATAAGAATAACTAGAAAAGGGAGCCCTCCTACACTCTTGGTGGCAATGTAAATTGGTACAGCCACCATGGAGAACATTATGGAGGTTCCTTAAAAAAATAAAAATAGAGTTACCATATTATACTGCAATCCCACTCCTGGGCATGTATCCATAAAAGATTAAAACTCTAATTTGAAAAGATACATGAACCCCAATGTTCATAGCAGCACTATTGACAGTCGCCAAGACTTGGAAGCAACCTAAATGTCCATTGAAAGATGAATGGATAAAGATGATGTTGTGTGTGTATATATATATATATATATATATATATATATATAATGGAATATTACTCAGCCATAAAAAAGAATTAAATAATTCCATTTGCAGCAAGATGGATGGACCTGGAGAACATCATACTGAGTGAAGTAAGTCAGACAAAGACAAATACCACAAATATCACTTATATGTGGAATCTAAAATAAATGATACAAATGAACTTATTTACAAAACAGAAATAGACTCACAGACACAGAAAACAAACTTATGGTTACCAAAGGAGAAAAGTGGGGGAGGGATAAATTAGGAGTTTGGGATTAACAGATACACACTACTATATATAAAATAGGTAAACAACAAGGGCCTACTGTATAGCACAAGAACTATGTTCAATATCTTGTAATAACCTATAATGGAAAAGAATCTGAAAAAGGAAATATATACACATATATATATATATATATATCTTAATCACTTTGCTATACACCTAAAACATTGTAAATTAACTATACTTCAATTGAAAATAAAAAAGGAAGAATAACTAGAGTCTGAGTCAGGACCAAAACAGTTCTCCTTTGAGTTAAAGTTATTGCCTAAAGTTCTTGGACTTTTAAGACATTTATTTTGACTGGCTATATTCTGTATAGTACAGCTTACTAGAAAATTAATAAACAAATATATTAGGATTATCTTATCTGTGTCATAAGGCTTTTATTATGAGGCTCAAATGATATCGAAGTTGTAAAAAGACATCAAAGGAATTCAGAGATCAAGGAAGAAAAGGACCATGTTTATTCATATTTGCCACCACTAGTATGAATAAGCATTTTTTGTTGCTATTGCCACCAGTGACATTTGGGAAGAATTAATGCCACAGATTCCCTATGGGTGAATATTTTTTGTTCACAAGGAAAACAGACATTATGAAAGAGACTCTTAGTAGGACTAAGACTGGTCCCAGCTACGAGAGTGTCTATTAACCTAGAGACATCTAGGAATACCTTGGATCCCTAATGGCTCCTGACCCATCATGAAATGGATGGGGATTATGATGAGGATAACAATGAAGATGAGGATGATCACGATAGTTTTTAACACATATTGAGTGCTTACTATGTGTTGGGCACTTTTTCAAGGATTTTACACAAATTAACTCATTTAATCTTCTCAATAACCTTATCCTACCTCATACTATAATCATCCCCATTTCATAGGTGAGAACACTAATGCACAGAGAAGATAAGTAGCTTATCTAAAGCCAGAAAGAAAATAACAATAAGTGTTGGCCCAACTGGTAAAAATAAGCAGTTGCCCAGTTTTATGTATTCTGGGCATTAGAATGCATTGAAAATTGTTAGTACCCTATATAAATCATGATTGTCGGAAAAGAAGTTTCTTATACATTTTCCTCCTTTATAAATCACATTCTTTATAGTGCTCAAGGGTCTTAAAGATAGGCTTTATATCATTATATTGGAGTCACTTTACCTAAAAATGCTTTGAATACAACAGGAACTTAATGCAAGTTGGCAGAATAAACACTTTGTATCTAAACTCTCCTAAAAGCATTGTGAGATATCTGTATAAGAATGGATTCTGTATGGTGTTAGGGAGTGTGCTAATTTCTTTCTTTTACATGTAGCTGTCCAGTTTTCCCAGCACCACTTATTGCAAAGGCTGTCTTTTCTCCATTGTATATTCTTGCCTCTCTTATCAAAAATAAGGTGAACATATGTGTCCATCGACAGATGAATGGATAAAGATGTGACACATATATACAATGGAATATTACTCAGCCATAAAAAGAAACGAAATTGAGTTATTTGTAGAGAGGTGGATGGACCTAGAGTTTGTCATATAGAGTGAGGTAAGTCAGAAAGAGAAAAACAAATACTGTATGCTAACACATATATATGGAATCTTAAAAAAGGGTGGGGAGGGGTTCTGAAGAACCTAGGGGCAGGACAGGAATAAAGACACAGATGTAGAGAATGGACTTGAGGACAAGGGGAGGGGGAAGGGTAAGCTGGGACGAAGTGAGAGTGGCATGGACATATATACATTACCAAATGTAAAATAAATAGCTAGTGGGGAGCAGCTGCATAGCACAGGGAGGTCAGCTCAGTGCTTTGTGACCACCTAGAGGGGTGGGATAGGGAGAGTGAGAGGGAGTTGCAAGAGGGAGGAGATATTGTATATGTATAGCTGATTCACTTTGTTATAAAGTAGAAACTAACACACCATTGTAAAGCAATTATACCCCAATAAAGATGTTAAAAAAAATGGATTATATTGGTTTCTACTAATTCCATTGGCACATATGTTTTACAGAATCTATATAATCTTGTGGTTCAGTGTGTAACTGAATTATCGTGTCAAAACATGCTCAAAATCAGTACAAGAATTATTTAAAATGCAAGCTGACTACTCTGGTATAAATATAATTTTAATAATATAAAAAATTGTTATAACTTAGGATGATGTGTCTATCTACAGAGGCCCACAGCATTATATTAATACTGTAAATCTGAAAACCATCCTACGCCTTTTTATGAATAGAATAATATCACTTACAAGATTTATTACTTTTCAGGGGAATGACACGCTGGGGAGAATTTGATGATCTTTACCGTATTAGTGATTTGGACAGGACTCAGATTCCAGTGTCTGGAGCAACAGATACCCAGGAAGGTCAGTATCAAAATCTTATTAATGAGGAGACTTTTTTAAACTAATACAAAGCATGAATCCTAAATGTTTTTCTGAAATTCAACATTTTATATACCGTTACTTTTTTTTTTTTTTTTTTTTTTTGCGGTACGCGGGCCTCTCACCATTGTGGCCTCTCCCATTGTGCAGCATAGGCTCTGGACGCGCAGGCTCAGCGGCCATGGCTCACGGGCCCAGCCGCTCCGCAGCATGTGGGATCTTCCCGGACCAGGGCACGAACCCGTGTCCCCTGCATCGGCAGGCGGACTCCCAACCACTGCGCCACCAGGGAAGCCCTACCGTTACTTATTAAACCTTTATTTTGTATTAAAAAAATATATCTTAGGAGCATACTAACTTAAGTCACTACAGTGCTCATATGATGTTTAAGAACCTTACTTTGCTATATAAAAACATTATTTTTTTAATTACATGAGGTCCCTTAGATTTACTAGATTAGGGAGAACTGATGGTTTGAATAAAGTTTGTGTACATAAAATTGTTTTATATTTTCCCCAAGGATTAGGATCATTTATTATACTCAGAAGATTTCTATGCTAGACCAAGCCCTTCAGATTGAATTTTACATCTTTTGAGAAGCTGAACATTTCGGTTAATAGATATTTATATAACATTGCTTCTCAGAGGCAGATATACTGCATTCACTATATCTGATAGGGTTGTTTCAAGCATTTATTTAAAAAAGAGAAATCTACTTGAACATCAAGTGAGTTCATATCAAATTTGACAAACGAATGGAAAATGCCAGCCCCTATGACATGTGACAACAGTAATCATAATAATGATGATGTGTTAGTAATAATATTAGTATCTGTCATTTACTGAGACTCGGGCATGATATCTTACATTTTACATGGATTTCATTTGCATGTAATATGTAGAGACCCAAGGAGAAGATGATGACTGAGGCTGGGGTGGGGTTCACATTCCCGGGATGGTGATATTACCAAACTGACTTCAGACTGAACAAGGGTATGGTGCTGGCATTATCTTCATGAATCTACCAACAACTTCCAATGTTTAGCTTAATTTTTTTCAAAGCATTCTCAGTTCAGTCCTCTCTGCTGTCTCTATAACAACTCAGATTCTGTAACAAACATGATGCTCCTTCCCGGATTCCCTTATTTTTGTCTTATGGCCTTTTGGCATCTTTTATATAAGGGTCCTTATAATTAGCCCTTTGACAACACTCATCTAAACACAAGGGAATCCCAATCTCTTGGCACCAAAGATACAATAAAAATCTATTTTTATTTAAGCACCAGTGCTAGAGAAAGATGAAGTATCACATGCTTATACTCTAATTACAATATAATTAAAATTCCAAGGTAAAATGGAAAACAAGTGTCACCAGATGGCCCTATTCTTAAAGAATATCATTGCTATTTTCTGTTTAAAAGCATTATAGTCCATTGCATAGCTATATAATTACTAAGTATGTAATCAAATCCACCCACGATGCAAAGAGGTGAGCAGCTAAATTATATGGGCTTATAACCTTTATTCTCCCCAGATTATTTATCTTATCACAGTAGCACTCTGAAGCTTCATGCAGATGAAGAACCTGAATCCCCATTGCTCTATAGAACCATGAGTGAAGCAGCCCTGGTGAGAAAAAGGATGAAGCCTCCGACGATTGACAGAAAGGACAGACAGAAGCATAGGGCCTCTATTAACGGACACTTTTATAACCATGAAGTGAGTTCCAGTTTCATTAATGTCATTTAAAAGAATGTTGTCTATTGTGCTAACAATATCACTCAATTCAATTTTTGTGTGTGTGTGTGTGGTACGCGGGCCTCTCACTGTTGTGGCCTCTCCCATTGCGGAGCACAGGCTCCGGACGCACAGGCTCAGCGGCCATGGCTCACGGGCCCAGTCACTCCGCGGCATGTGGGATCTTCCCGGACCGGGGCACAAACCCGTGTCCCCTGCATCGGCAGGCGGACCCTCAACCACTGTGCCACCAGGGAAGCCCTCAATTCAATTTATAATTAAAAATAATAATAATGCCTTTAGATATACTACTACTATTATTATTGGGTACTCTCTATGTGTTAAGCATTAAACTGTTTTGATGGATTATCTCATTAATCACTAAAACAATCCTATGAAGCAGATACCATTATGTTCCCTACTTTACGTATGAGTTAACTGAGGTTCACAGAGGTTACACAATCCATCACCGGTCACACTGCTTTTAAGTAGCAGCTCTGAGCCCGAACCCAGCTTCTGTCTGATGCCAGAACCCAAGTTCTTAACCAACATGATCAGTGAACCCTAAGTGGCAGGCCCTGTGATACACACTGGAAATATAAAGATGACTCAATTGATGCCTTTGCCAGCATGGAGCTCAGGGCTTGGGCAAAGAAACCAATACATCCACAAATGGTATTAAAATATGTAAGTGCTACAAAAGAGATTGGTTCAAAGTACATTCAAACATTAATATTTAAATAAAAGGAAAAAATCAGCTATAGGCTTGTTTATTCTGATCAATTAAATTTTCCAAGTCTTATACATAAACTCATATACATAAACCCATATCACCCACAAGTACAATTGTAGTTTATACTATTTGCATTTTGATTTTTTTCACTTAATATGTGTTAAATATATATGTGCCTTTCTATAGTATTTATAAGACATTTAACTTGGTCGAAGGTAGGAAATACATCATGTTTTTGTAGAACTCAAATTTTTCATGTCATATACTAGGGATCATTCATCCATTCATTCAATAAATACTTAAAAAGCACTCACTCTGTGCAAGGCACCACTCTAAGCCCTTTCATACAAAATATTGACTCATTCATCATAAGCTTTTTTCTTTAGGGCTTTCTACCTTTTATCCTTCTTTTTCATCCCTTGGGAGAGTATCCATATGTTCCTTTGGAGACTGGTATGGAGAAATCTCCCTTGTGAATTCTCTGTTCAAATTAGACATTTTTCTGGCTCAAGAACTTCCTCCTGGCCAAAAAGTAACATTGACAGTCCCCCACAGATATGCAACTACCTGGTTTCTTCTTCTCCTCAGAATTATGCTGTATGTCATCAGCACTTGTGAGGTGATTTCTGTTAAAGTAGGCTGTGAGAGCCACATTATTCCAAATGAGCAGCTTCCAGATGGGATATGCGGAGCTAAGAATGAAATGGGCACTAAAGTTGGCAGCACAGCATCATAGCTGAATGCTTGGGCATTGCAGCCTGATGACCTGATTGCAAATTCTTGCTGAGCAAATAAAAAAGTACTCAACCTCTTAGCCTTCATTCCTTCATCCTTCCTTCTTTACAAGGCTGTTGATGGGATTAAGTGGAATGAGGTGAGTTCAGTACTTAGCATAAGTATCTGCACAAAGGAAGAACTCCGTTTACAGTTAGCTTTATTGATATTGATTGAAAGAGATCAAGTGGAACTAAAGATATTTCACACAAGTATCATTCACTGCAGTATAACAACTAGCAGAAAACAAAACCCTGAAACCCAAAGCACTCTATCAATGTGTATGCAATGATGGGCATCTAGGAATTTAAGTTGATATAGTCATAAGATATGTTTTTATATCATGAAACCTCTTGATAATGCCTCCAGTACTAGAGGCTTAGACTGTGATGCAGTAGTCCCAAGGGAATGCGTTCCAAGACTCCCAGTGGATACCTGAAACTAAGGATAGTACTGAATTCTATATATACTATGTTTTTTCCTATACATACATACCTATGATAAAGTTTAATGTATAAATTAGGCAAAATAAGATGTTAACAACAATATCTAATAATAAGGTAGAATATTTATAAAAATATACTGTAAAAAATGTTATGTGAATGTGGTCTCTCTCTCCCTCCATCTCTCTCAAAATATCTTATTGCACTGTATTCACCTTTGTAAGGGTGTGAGATGATAAAATACCTGTGGTGTGATGAGATGAAGTGAGGTGAATAAGGAGGCATGGTGATGCAGCATTAGGCTACTCTTGACCTTCTGACAGTATGTCAGAAGGGGGATCATGTGCTTCAGATGATCCTGGACCATCAAGCCATGATGACGTCGATAGTTGGCTGTCAGGAGCAAACATTGTCAGTGGTTGGGGATCTTGGGCCAGATGGAGTAGGATGGTGCAAGATTTTATCATGCTACTCAGAATGGCACACAATTTAAAACGTATGAATTGTTTATTTCTGGAATTTTCCATTTAATTTTTTTCATCTCTCTCAGGATTCTATTTATTTTAAAATAGGAATAATGATCAAACAATGAGAAAAAATTTTATGGTTATATGTTTCTGATGATTTTTTTATGGTGCATTACTAATCCCCAAGAGAGATGTGTCAGACTTATCTGACCATAGAAATCTTTTACCAGGTATTATCTAAAAGGCAGACTCTTGATTAGAGAAACTTGCAGGAAATATTGTTCTAGATATTCAATTAGCACTTTCACCTCAATCCTCAGTTGAGATATAGGCTGAACCATATGAAATTGCCAACACTGGACCATTTCTGACCAACCAAAAAGGAGTGATTTTATACAGTTCAAATTAAAACAATTTAGAACAATTATTCCCAACCAGGAGGGAATTTTGAAATCTTAAACTACACTGAAGAATGGTGTGACTATCTAGTGAAACTGTTTTGAACATTCTCAAATGATGTTTTACCTAACTTACTCTAGAAAAAATATAAAGCTGCTTAAAGGCATACATAGTACAGTATTCAACAAAAGCAAAGAAAGTAAAAATAAGAAAGCAAATTTTTAAACTGATGATCTTGGATTTTTTGTCCAAAGGAAGGCCAGGTTCAAAATATTGACTCTCGTTAGTTTGTCACATTAAGTCCTTAAAATTATATCAATCTTTTTTTTTCTCTTCTAGACATCAATTTTCACTCCAGCCTTTGGATCAGAAACTAAGGTCAGAATAAACAGTAATATGAGAACTGAAGAAGTAATAAAGCAAATTCTCCAAAAATTTAAGGTAATCTTTATCAGTGAACTGAGCTATAAATATCTTGTATATAATTTAACTGTAGGCACATAAATGGATTTTTCTGAAATTAAATGTTCAGTTCCAAAGAATTCTTTCCTATGTATGGTTGACCCTTGAACAAAATGGGTTTGAACTGCATGGGTCCATTTATAATATAAATGGACTGTGCCTGCGAAATTACATTATCCCCAGGGAGCGGAAAAGGTTTTATATCTGAAAGTGAAAAATGAAAGTGAAGAAACATATATAATTTGGGTCTGGTTGGCTTAGAAAACATTGACAACAAAGAATTCACGTCTGTTCTTTCTTTTCCATTGACAGATTGAAAATAGTGCCCAGGATTTTGCACTTTACATTATTTTTGCAACAGGAGGTAAGAAAGCTTGGTGGTTGTTCTAACATGACTCCAGTGTGTTATCGTTTTCTGCCCATAAGAAAGGCAGAAAAGCAGTTTACCTCCTTCTGTGGAAGAACGGGAGGGAGGGAAGGAAGAAGGAAGAGAGGGGGAGTGTTTTACATTATTCGTATTTCACAATTTCAGAGGAAGACACCCTAAGAATAAGGTATCCTAGAAGAGTTTATAATACAAAAGACTTTGCTTGTTGGCCAGTCATTAAATTATCTGAATGGTGATCAAAGAGCACTGGAGAATAGGTGGAAGGTTCCCAGGAATTGTTAGGCATTTAAGTTGACCTCTGTACTTCTTTCTTTTTCACTTTCCCTTATCATTCTAGCTCTTACTAGAGTCATCATTACATATCATTTCTTCCTCATCTTTCTTAGCACAGTGTCTGACACATTGTGGGAGTGTTCTCTCTTCCTCAGTAGAGAAAAATGTGCAGAACTTTGTGGTGGAGGTAAAAGTTTAGCAGCAGGACATTGGAAAGAGTCTATATGTAGGGTGCTAGGAGCAGGGAGTGAAAGATTAGAGAAACCCTAAAGCAATACTAAAATGAAATTTTTGAAAGCCTTAAAACTGAAAATTTTTAAATGTTAAATTATAAAAATAGCTCAGGTTATAATTTAAGTATCAGAATGTTTGAGCCAGAAATTGAATAGAATAAAATAATACATTTTGATCTGGAACAATTACAAGAAAATGAAAGCTGGATTTCCAAACACATACAAAATTAAAGTCCTTATAAGTCAAAAGCTTAAATATAAGAAATATATTAAATGTTTGAAAATTCTAAGAGTGTGTGTGTGTGTGTGTGTGTGTGTGTGTGTGTGTAATCATTCTAGTTGTTTTAGAAAAGAACTAAAATGTAGAAACATTGAACTGTATAAAAATGTATTGATAGAAGATACAAACATTATGAAGAAGGGTCACAATGAAAGCAACTGTAGACACATAAACAAAGTTTTAAAATTGCTTCAACTATCAACTGCTATGGAAGAAAATCACAGAGATAGGCACCACTGAAGAGGGCTTGAAGCAGAAGCAGAAGGCCTAGAAGCAGACCCTGTGGTGTCTTTCTACACTGCTGCCTCTGAAAAAAGCCCAGCAAATAGTTAAAGACCCAGAGTGAGGGCAGAGAGCAGAAGCAAGAAGAACTACAATCCTGCAGCCTGTGGAACAAAAACTACATTCACAGAAAGATAGACAAGATGAAAAGGCAGAGGGTTACATACCAGATGAAGGAACAAGATAAAACCCCAGAAAAACAACTAAATGAAGTGGAGATAGGCAACCTTCCAGAAAAAGAATTCAGAATAATGGTAGTGAAGATAATCCAGGACCTCAGAAAAAGAATGGAGGCAAAGATTGAGAAGGTGCAAGAAATGTTTAACGAAGATCTAGAAGAATTAAAGAACAAACAAACAGAGATGAACAATACAATAACTGAAATGAAAACTACACTAGAAGGAATCAATAGCAGAATAACTGAGGCAGAAAAACAGATAAGTGATCTGGAAGACACAATGGTGGAATTCACTGCTGTTGAACAGAATAAAGAAAAAAGAATGAAAAGAAATGAAGAAGGCCTAAGAGACCCCTGGGACAACATTAAACCCAACAACATTCACATTATAGGGGTCCCAGAAGGAGAAGAAAGAGAGACAGGACCCGAGAAAATATTTGAAGAGATTATAGTCAAAAACTTCACTAACATGGGAAAGGAAATAGCCACCCAAGTCCAGGAAATGCAGAGAGTCCCATACAGGACAAACCCAAGGAGAAACACGTTCAGACACAGTAATCAAATTGGCAAAAAGACAAAGAAAAATTACTGAAAGCTGCAAGGGAAAAACAACAAATAACATGCAAGGGAACTCCCATAAGGTTAACAGCTGATTTCTCGGCAGAAACTCTACAAGCCAGAAGGGAGTGGTATGATATACTTAAAGTGATGAAAGGGAAGAAGCTACAACCAAGATTACTCTACCCAGCAAGGATCTCATTCAGGTTTGATGAAGAAATCAAAAGCTTTACAGACAAGCAAAACCTAAGAGAACTCAGCACCACCAAACCAGCTCTAACAAATGCTAAAGGAACTTCTCTAAGTGGGAAACACAAGAGAAGAAAAGAACCTACAAAAACAAACCCAAAACAACTAAGAAAACAGTAATAAGAACATACATATTGATAATTACCTTAAATGTGAAAGGATTAAATGCTCCAACCAAAAGACACAGGCTTGCTGAATGGATACAAAAACAAGACCCATATATATACTGTCTACAAGAGACCCACTTCAGACCTAGGGACACATACTGGCTGCAAGTGAGGGGATGGAAAAAAATATCCCATGCAAATGGAAATCAAAAGAAAGCTGGAGTAGCAATACTCATATCAGATGAAATAGACTTTAAAATAAAGAATGTTGCAAGAGACAAGGAAGGACACTACATAATGATCAAGGGATCAATCCAAGAAGAAGATATAACAATTATAAATATATATGCACCCAACATAGGCGCACCTCAATACATAAGGCAACTGATAACAGCTCTAAAAGAGGAAATCGACAGTAACACAGTAATACTGGGGGACTTTAACACCTCACACCAATGGGCAGATCATCCAAACAGAAAATTAATAAGGAAACACAAGCTTTAAATGACACAATAGACCACATAGATTTAATTGATATTTATAGGACATTCCACCCAAAAGCAGCAGATTACACTTTCTTTTCCAGTGTGCATGGAACATTCTCCAGGATACATCACATCTTGGGTCACAAATCAAGCCTCTGTAAATTTAAGAAAACTGAAATCATACCAAGCATCTTTTCTGACCACAATACTATGAAATTAGAAATCAATTACAGGGGAAAAAATGTAAAAAACACAAACACATGGAGGGTAAACAATATGTTACTAAATAACCAAGAGATCACTAAAGAAATCAAACAGGAAATCAAAAAATACCTAGAGACAAATGACAATGAAAACACGACAATCCAAAACCTATGGGATGCAGCAAAAGCAGTTCTAAGAGGGAAGTTTATAGCTATACAAGCCTACCTCAAGAAACAAGAAAAATCTCAAATAAACAATCTAACGTTACACCTAAAGGAACTAGGGAAAGAAGAACAAACAAAACCCAAAGTTAGCAGAAGGAAAGAAATAAAGATCAGAGCAGAAATAAATGAAATAGAAACAAAGAAAACAGTAGCAAAGATCAATAAAACTAAAAGCTAGTTCTTTGAGAAGATAAAAAAAATTGATAAACCATTAGCCAGACTCATCAAGAAAAGGAGAGAGAGGACTCAAATCAATAAAATTAGAAATGGAAACGGAGAAGTTGCAACTGACACTGCAGAAATACAAAGCATCCTAAGAGACTACTACAAGCAACTCTATGCCAATAAAATGGACAATCTGGAAGAAATAGACAAATTCTTAGAAAGGTATAACCTTCCAAGACTGAACCAGGAAGAAATAGAAAATATGAACAGACCAATCACAAGTAATGAAATTGAAACTGTGATTAAAAATCTTCCAACAAACAAAAGTCTAGGACCAGATGGTTTCACAGGCGAATTCTATCAAACATTTAGAGAAGAGCTAACACCCATCCTTCTCAAACTCTTCCAAACAATTGCAGAAGAAGGAAAACTCCTAAACTCATTCTATGAGGCCACCATCACCCTGATACCAAAACCAGACAAAGATACTATAAGAAAAGAAAATTACAGACCAATATCACTGATGAATATAGACGCAAAAATCCTCAACAAAATACTAGCAAACAGTATCTAACAACACATTAAAAGGATCATACACCGTGATCAAGTGGGATTTATCCCAGAGATGCAAGGATTCTTCAATATACGCAAATCAATCAATGTGATACACCATATTAACAAATTGAAGAATAAAAACCATATGATCATCTCAATAGATGCAGAAAAGCTTTTGACAAAATTCAACACCTATTTATGATAAAATCTCTCCAGAAAGTGGGCATAGAGGGAATCTACTTCAGCATAATAAAGGCCATATATGACAAACCCACAGCAAACATCATTCTCAATGGTGAAAAACTGAAAGCATTTCCTCTAGGATCAGGAATAAGACAAGGATGTCCACTCTCACTGTTATGCAACATAGTTTTGGAAGTCCTAGCCACGGCAATCAGAGGAGAAAAAGAAATAAAAGGAATCCAAATTGGAAAACAAGAAGTAAAACTGTCACTGTTTGCAAATGACATGATATTATACATAGATAATCCTAAAGATGCCACCAGAAAACTACTAGAGCTCATCAATGAATTTGGTAAAGTAGCAGGATACAAAATTAATGCACAGAAATCTCTTGCATTCCAATACACTAATGATGAAAAATCTGAAAGAGAAATTAAGGAAACACTCCCATTTACCATTGCAACAAAAAGAATAAAATACCTATGAATAAACTTACTTAGGGAGACAAAAGACCTGTATGCAGGAAACTATAATACACTGATGAAAGAAATTAAAGATGACACCAACAGGTGGAGAGACATACCATGCTCTTGGATTGGAAGAATCAACATTGTGAAAATGACTATACTACCCAAGGCAATCTACAGATTCATTGCAATCTCTAACAAACTACCAATGGCATTTTTTACAGACCTAGAACAAAAGAATCTTAAAATTTGTATGGAGACACAAAAGACCCCGAAAAGCCAAAGCAGTCTTGAGGGAAAAAACTGGAGCTGGAGGAATCAGACTCCCTGACTTCAGACTATACTACAAAGCTACAGTAATCAAGACAATATGGTACTGGCACAAAAACAGAAATATAGATCAATGGAACAGGATAGAAATCCGAGAGATAAACCCACACACCTATGGTCAACTAATCTATGACAAAGGTGGCAAGGATATACAATGGAGAAAAGACAGCCTCTTCAATAAGTGATGCTGGGAAAACTGGACAGCTACATGTAAAAGAATGAAAATAGAGCACTCCCTAACACCATACACAAAAATAAACCCAAAATGCATTAAAGACCTAAATGTAAGACCAGGCACTATAAAACGCTTTGAGGAAAATACAGGCAGAACACTCTTTGACATAAATCACACCGAGATTTCTTTTTTTTTTTTTTTTTCAGAACGTGGGCCTCTCACTGTTCTGGCCTCTCCCGTTGTGGAGCACAGGCTCCAGACACGCAGGCTCAGCGGCCATGGCTCACAGGCCCAGCCGCTCCGCGGCATGTGGGATCTTCCCGGACCGGGCCACGAACCCATGTTCCCTGCATCGGCAGGCGGACTCTCAACCACTGCGCCACCAGGGAAGCCCCCAAGATATTTTTTGATCCATCTCCTAGAGTAATGGAAATAAAAACAAAAATAAAAGTGGGACCTAATGAAACTTCAAAGGTTTTGCACAGCAAAGGAAACCATAAACAAGATGAAAAGACAACAATCAGAATGGGAGAAAATATTTGCCAATGAATCATTGGACAAAGGATTAATCTGCAAAATATATAAACAACTCATGCAACTCAATAGTAAAAAAACAAACAACCCAATCCAAAAATGGGCAGAAGACCTAAATAGACATTTCTCCATAGAAGACATACAGGTGGCCAAGAAGCACATGAAATGCTGCTCAACATCACTAATTATTAGAGAAATGCAAATCAAAACTACAATGAGGTATCACCTCACACCAGTTAGAATGAGTATCCTCAGAAAATCTACAAACAACAAATGCTGGAGGGGGTATGGAGAAAAGGGAACATTTTTGCACTGTTGGTGGGAATGTAAATTGATATGGCCACTATGGAGAACAGTATGGAGGTTCCTTAAAGAACTAAGAATAGAATTACCATATGACCCAGCAATCCCACTACTGGGCATATACCCAGAGAAAACCACAGTTCAAAAAGACACATGCAGGGCTTCCCTGGTGGCACAGTGGTTGAGAGTCCGCATGCCGATGCAGGGGACAGGGGTTCGTGCCCCGGTCCGGGAAGATCCCACATGCCGCAGAGCAGCTGGGCCCGTGAGCCATGGCTGCTGAGCCTGCGTGTCCAGATCTGTGATCCACAATGGGAGAGGCCACAGCAGTGAGAGGCCTGCATACCAAAAAAAAAAAAAAAAAAAAAGACACATGCACCCCAATGTTCATTGCAGCACTATTTACAATAGCCAGGTCATGGAAGCAACCTAAATGCCCATCGACAGACGAATGGATAAAGAAGATGTGGTAAATATATACAATGGAATATTACTCAGCCATAAAAAGGAACGAAATTGGGTCATTTATAGAGACGTGGATGCATCTAGAGACTGTCATACAGAGTGAAGTAAGTCGAAAGAGAAAAACAAATATCATATATTAACACATATATGTGGAACCTAGGAAATGGTACAGATGAACGGGTTTGCAGGGCAGAAATTGAGACACAGATGTAGAGAATAAATGTATGGACACCAAGGGGGGAAAGCAGCAGGGGGTGGGGGGTGTGATGAATTGGGAGATTGGGATTGACACATATACACTGATGTGGATAAAATGGACGACTAATAAGAAAATAAATATTTTTTTAAAAAAAAGAAAGAAAAGATACAAGCATTATGAAGAATATCAGAAAAAGATTAATACCTACAATATCAAAAAGTTCTTGCAGGACTTCCCTGGTGGCGCAGTGGTTGAGAGTCCGCCTGCCGATGCAGGGGACACAGGTTCGTGCCCCGGTCCGGGAAGATTCCACATGCCGCAGAGCGGCTGGGCCCGTGAGCCATGGCCGCTGAGCCTGCGCGTCCAGAGCCTGAGCTCCGCAACGGGAGAGGCCACAACAGTGAGAGGCCAGCGTACGGTACAAAAAATAATAATAATAATTTTTTAAAAAGTTGTTGCAAAATGATAGTGAAAAGACAATCCAATAAAAATAAAGTATGATAAAGCAATTCAAAGAATAACAAAGTAACCAGTAAATATTTTTAGGAAAGTCTTAAACTCAAGGAAATACAAATATTAAAGGAAATGCAGAAGTTAAGGAAACGTAAATTCAATCCTTAAATTCAATGTATTATTATCACCTATGTCTGGTGTGGATAAGGGTAAAAGCATATGTTCTTGCAATTCTGGTGAAGATCTGTCTGTCTACTTTCTTAAAATTCATTCTAGCAACATTTGTTAAAATCCACAGTATACATATCCTTTAGCCCAGCAATTCCACTGGTGAGAATGTGTTTCACAAAAATAAAAGGACTACTGCCTACAGATTTATGTGGAAGGCTATTTATAATGACAAAAAGCTAAAGGCAAAGTTACCCATCATAGAGGAATGATTTAATAAGTGATGCAACCATTAAATGAAATGAGTTAGATCTATACCAGTTGAATGGAAGGAATTCTATAATATACATTTAATTACAAATGCAAGATGCCTATAAATGTATATAGTATGATCCCATTTTTTTTTTTTTTTTTTTTTTTTTTTTTTTTTGCAGTACGCGGGCCCCTCACTGTTGTGGCCTCTCCCGTTGCGGAGCACAGGCTCCGGACGTGCAGGCTCGGCGGCCATGGCTCACCGGCCCAGCCGCTCCGCGGCACGTGGGATCTTCCCGGACCGGGGCACGAACCCGCGTCCCCTGCATCGGCAGGCGGACGCTCAACCACTGCGCCACCAGGGAAGCCCAGTATGATCCCATTTTTAAAGAAGAATTATAAATCCCTATTTATATATGTGGTTTATATGATCACATGATCAGGGAGAAAGGTATGGAAAGATAAATACCAAGCCATTAACATTGATTACTTGGTTAGGGGGTTGGGGAGATACAGAAAAGACAATGGGAAGGAGAAAAAGCACAAAAGGAAAAAACAAATTATGATTTTTAAAAATATATGTGTACAATAAAAATATCAAGTGTGATACGACCACCTTTATGTATTTTTTGTGTGTGTGCATAAAGAGATATGTGAAGGGATGGCCACAAAAAGTGAAAAGCTGCTTATCCTAGAGTTCTGGGATTCCAGGTGATTTTTACTTTCTGCCTTATTCTTTTCCTCATAATTACAGTAGTATGTATGTTGTTGAGGAATAATTCAGAATAACTGACAAATATAATTGTATATATTTAAAGTGTACAATGTGATGATTGGACATACATGTACACTGTGCAGCGATTACCAAGATCAAGATAATCAACACATCCATCAGCTTACATAGTTAACTCTTTTTCTTCTTGGGCTAAGAATGCTTAAGATCTACTCTCAGCAACTTTCAAGTGTACATTAGATCCTCAGAAATTATTCTTCTAATAACTGAAAAGTTGTACTCTTTGACCTATATAACCTCCTTTCCCCTCCCCAATACGTATGTTATTTTTAAAATCAGGGGGAAATGCTTATTTTTACTGTAAAATGTAGTTATTTCAATTTTACCTGTGAAAATTATGTTTTCTTTTAAATTGTGTCAAAATTTCTTATACATGAAATCCAGAAGTGAAGATAATCATAACTAGGACCTTTTTAGGGACCAGGAATAGAGAAAAGAATGGAGCATATGGCACTGTTTGGGTAGTAATGTGGAAAACAGATAGCTGTGTTTTTTAATACCTTTTATCTACTAAGCACATGATCTATAACAGTGTTTCTCGAATTGTAGCACCCTTCAGAATCACCTGGAGAGTTCATTTAAAACACAAATTCTCAAGCCCCTCCAGATCTGAGGACAGTCTGGGAATGCATATTTCTAATAATTATCCCAGGTGACCATGAAGCAAGGAACATTGCCCTGTGATATCAAGAATGAAGCAAATCGAGGATGCAAAACCAAGTTAATACAAGATATAAAGGTCAGAAGAGGATTCTGGTGGGTTAATGACAGGAGCTAAATTATGGGGTTCCCCATTGCTTCAGAAAAAGAAGAGGAATTAAAGCAATGAACACTGACTCTGTGGACATAGGAATGGATGTCACTTTAATTGTGGGGAAGCTGGACTTCTGTGTTCTAGATCCTCTCTTGCCCTTTTTCCTGGGGTAGGTCCAGTCCAGAGGATGAGAACAGTTCTGACACTTGGAACTTTTAAAAGCCCAAGGAAACACATGATACTGTAGAAAGGACTCACTGGTCCACCTTTTTCCCTTCAGTCTACTTCAACAGAGCAGACAGATTATTCTTTAACCATGGAAGTCAGACCATGTCACATCTCTTCTTAGATCCTCCAATGGTCTCTCTTCTGACAGTAAAGTCACAGTCTTTGTGCTGGTCCCATTACCTCTTCTCTTCATCATTTAACAACCCTCCCCTCATCTCCGTGCCAGCCACCCTGTTCCCTTGCTGCTCTTTGACGGCATTAGGCATGCACTGACCTCAGAGGTGCTCTATTTATTTACTTACTCTTTCGGCACACACTTCCGCTAAATAGCTTCATGGTTCCTCTCTCATCTCCTTCAGGTCTTTGCTCAAATGTTACATCTTCAGTGAGGCCTTCCTCCACCACCCTAAAATAATTGCAAACTTCTCCCCTGCACACATGTATTTACACATATGCGTGCTTTCTACCCCCTCCCTTGCTTTATTTTTTCCCCTTAATACTTCTCACTATATGTGACATGTCTTATTGATGTATCTTCCTTATCATCTTCTTCTCCACTAAAGTGTAAGGTTCATGAGGGAAGTGATTTTTGTCTGCTTTTTCCGTAGTGTACCCAGTACAGAGAACAAGGCCTGGTACATAGTTGTAACTCAAAAAATATTTGAGGAAGGAAGGAGGAAAGAAAATGAATGTAAAGGCACTGTGTCCTAAAATGAAATCACAGATGTGAAACTACTTCAGCAGAAAGCTAGAAGTATTTTGTGGTGGGAGTATTTGTGACTTTTGGAAATTTGAAGTTCTGGGACTATACCAAATAGGAAGTTATTTTTTTTCTCATCTCATTATTATGGTTGAATGGATGAAGTCCATAGTTTAATGAAATAATAAAAAATACCCCTGATGTGAATAACAATTCTGAATATATTTTTAAGAAAAGCCAAGGATTGGATGTGGGGTGAGAAAGAAATGAAGAACTGAAGATAATTACAAAGTTTTGGATCTGAACTACTAGAAAGATAGAATTACATTAATGGAACTAGGAAAGATCAATAAATATTTGTTGAATGAATGAAAAATTGTAAAAAAAATTTTTAGGAGTGTTGCATAATACAAGGCATAAATGGGACTGAAGATTTGTCTGAACATCCAAACCAAAGGCAAAGTTGGCATTCTGAGATAGAAAGTCAAACCCTGAAGGATAGCAAGAGAAAGAAGTCCATTTTTAGTTCATTTAAATGTTTTAATTTCAATTTACTTTTTTGAGTGAGTTCCTCCTGTTGTATGTTCTTTTTAGGTCTTTCAAAGTGAGCTGAAGAAGCAAAATGAATGGACAAATTATGTTTCTTTTTTTCTCTGACTGTAGTTGATTCTTATTTTCATTTGCAGAGCAGAGACGGCTAAAGAAAACAGACATTCCGCTACTGCATAGACTCCTACAGGGACCATCCGAAAAGAATGCTCGCATTTTCCTCATGGATAAAGATGCAGAAGAAATTAACAGTGATGTATGGATGCCATTGCCCTGAATCTGTCTTTGCCCTCTCCTCACTCAGCATCTCTCACACAAATGCTCTGCTTTTGTTGTTTGTTTTTCTTTCAGGTGGCTCAGTATATTAACTTTCATTTTTCTCTCCTGGAATCCATCCTTCAAAGATTAAATGAAGAAGAGAAAAGAGAGATTCAAAGAACAATAACAAAGTAAGTTAAGAGCTTGCACACTGGGTGCTTCGTTCTTTAATAGGTTCAAGGCACAAAATGTGTCCAGTTGTTAATACTCTTTTTCTCCTTATTTCAGATTCAGTACAGAAAAGGCTATCATACTGAAATGTCTCCGAAGTAAACAGGTAATAAAAACAGAGACAACAGTTTAGCAATACAGGTCACTATTGCTAAAACACTTCAACAAACTTAGAAGGGTGTTACAACTATTTGAGTGCATAAATTCTATACTTGCATTTATACAAATATATGTGAACTTGAATCTGTAGGAAATTGAATGTGGTAAAAGCTTGTCTCTCTTTAAACTGAAGAGGTTAAGTAAGGTTCACAGTTGGACTGAAGGAACTTGAATTTAGTTTCAGTAACTGGAATAAGCTCGGATACTATGTATTTCAAATAGTTTTTATAGTAAAACGCTCAATGAACTTGAATTTAAATGGCATCTTCAGATGCCATGCAGCTTAAACTTATTTTAGCTTCAACTGTCAAGAGAACTCTCATCAACTGACTCTCAGAAATGATTCAGAAGTAAAAGCTGCCAGCTCTTAAAATAAAAAATCAGCACATTACTACCCCACCAAGGAATCTGATGGTGATGGTGTTTCACAGCTCCTTAAACTCTAGCCTTTTCATAAAATTTAGGACAATCTTTCTATGGATACGTGGCTTTGGGCTATCTATAACATCAGAGCTATCTGTCCTTTGGGATGGAAAAGATTATGGACTCTGTTAAGAAATCCAAATTGTAATTTTCTCAACCTGAGCCCTTCTTTTTCCCCCCTCCCTTCTGTTCTACAGATGACTTTCAAAAGTGTTCTTAAGCTTTTCTTTTGTCAATTGAACTAGTTTTCTTTATTTTTCCAAACAAACATATCACAGAGATTTAGTGTATTTTGTTGGCTAGGCTAAGACTTGACCCATGATAACCATTTGTTGCTGAATAAATATAGAAGATAATGCAAAGCTGTTGTAGGTCGAAGTTGGGCAGGAAATCTGGAGCTCTGCCCTTTTTCTCCAAGACAACTCATTCTACAAAACAACACTCAGGGTCCATCAAGTACACTTAACCAATCTGAAAAAGCACTGAGAATGCCACAAGTATCATCTATGATTTTATTTATGAACTCTATATTAAAAGGGAGTTTTATGCAGCTCTTTTCCATTCCACTACTACTTCTATCTGCATTCCTCATAAGCATTGGATTAAACTGATTATATTACACACACTATGGGATAAGGTTGAATGTAATAAACCCAGTTGGAAGATCAATTATCAAAATATGAAACATGTTTAAGACAAAGATATTACTTCTCAGTGTAACCAAATCCTAAACCAGACGAAAGTAAAAGTGTGCTGTGAGCTTTTCAGTCCTAGGAAATCTCCTTTATTGAATAAGACATGGGCTTGCATCTTCATCCTATTATCTATCAGTTATTAAGAAAATCTCATCTCACAAAAGTAAAGCGAATGTAATGGTTAAAATTCAGTATACTTATTTAAAGTAGTGTCAAGTATCGGCCATAAACATGACAAAAGATTCATTTTAATGTATTGAAAGTCTACAAAATGCATTAAAAAATACCATGCCTGGATAGAATAAATAAGACATATGGCTTGAAAAGTAAAATTGCAGAAGAGGAAATGCAAATGGCTAATAAGTATGTGAAAAAAGTTGTATCTTAATAGTGATCAGTTGTATTATTAGTCTGTGTCTAATCAGGAGACAGAAACCACACAGTCATTTAAACAGGGGAAATTTAATATAAAGAACTTAGCTGTGATGATAGAGTAACTATAAAAATGTGAAGAGAACTCCAAAGGGTACCCTAAGGCTGAGGAAGAATACCCCACAAAGGAAAAGCTTGGAGAGAGGAGCTGAGAATTCATTGGAGAAGGTGTGGTTGCAGCCCAGTGGATAGGGGAGACATCCTCTGGTTGCCCAGGACACAGCAGGGCCACAGTCATAGGCCAATCAGGAACAACTCTCTGGAGTGTGGATCAGGTAGACAGGTGAGCAGAGGGACTTGGGGCTTCTCTGCAGGCACAAAGCCAGATCACAGAGTGTCGGTGTCTGGAGGTCTGCAGGAAACAAAGTCTGAGGGTAAGCTGAGGCTGAAGGGTAGGCACACAAAAAAATCAGGGGCGCTGCTGCCAGTGCTGCTAGGACTGCGGGGGCTGCAGGGCCCATCTCTGCAGGAACCTAGTACAACTCTGTGTATGCCTTGGACTGTGGCATCTTTGAGGCTGCATGGGACAAAGGTGGGGCAAGTGGCTTACCAGATGATCAGCCCCACAAGGCACTCTCTGGGAGCATGCACCAAGTTGAGAAGGTATGGAGAGTAATGATCTGAGCTAGGACACAGGCCTCTACTGGGCCTCCAGACTGTGCCACCACAAACCAAATCAAAAGCTACAAAAGGGGTTGGAGGAACACAAGATAAAGAAAGCTGCACCCTACAGGCCACTAGCACTGAAGAAACCACTCTGGGTAGAGCAGTGAAGGAAGAAAGTCAGCTTCCCAGAATCCGGAAAGACCAACTTCCTCCTACAGTGTTTCTCCAGTGCCCCCTACTGACAAAGCATGACATCATGTAAGCTGCAAAGGAAGCATATAGAAAGGCTCCCATGTACATTTTCACAGACAACAGCAAAGAGTGAATTTGGAGCAGAGACGCAATAAAATAACTGGCGTGTCAACAAAATGCAAAGCAAAGAAAAGTGAAATCCATCTATTAAAGAAGATTAAGAAATGATAATATTAAATACTCAACAAATTACAATGAGATGGGCACTTAAACTACTGGTAGAATTACAAATGAATATAACTTTCCTTGAAAGCAATTTAGTAATAAGTTCATCCTATAATTCTACTTGTAGGATCTTATATGAAAATAATCATATATACAAAGATACTATGTAAAGATGATTATTATTTATTGTGATAAAAGGAAGTAAATAGCCTAATGTTCAAAAATAGGAAAAACGATTAAGGAAGGAAAGAAACATTTACCTACAGAATGTTATGCAGCTCTTAAATTGTTTTCTAATAAATTTTAATTATAAGAGTAAATTCTCCTTATGTATCTGGACAAGAATATAGATACAATATCCAAAAGTTTATTATCCATAAGATATATAGATATATGTTTATATATGTATGTATATTATTTGTACATAAACACTACAAACCAAAAACATGTTAAATGTGGTTATGTCTGGTTTGTAGAATTATGTATGGGTGATTCATGTTTTTCATATTTTTCTACACTTGTTAAATAATCTGTAATGAACATATATTGCTTTTTCTATTTAGGAAATAGAAAATTTATGATTAAAAAGTTGCCAACAAAAGAGTAGCAAGTACATGCAAGCACAGAGTTCTACTAGATGCAAAAAAATTCAAATAAATTATGCAAGTGAGATGTTAACATCACTACCGTGGTAGTTTTAAAATATATGTATGAAGTCTTTGATACTCCTCCTCTCAAGATATGGAGCCTGATCTTCCTCACCTTGCCAATGGGCTGGACTTAGTAACTCACTTCTAAGGAACAGAGGAAAGCAGAAGTGCCAGGGTGTGGCTTTGGAGACTAGGTCATAAAAGGCACTGTGGTGTCCTCCTTGCTTGTTCTCTTGGATTGCTGGCTCTGGGGGGAGCCAACTGCCACATCCAGAGTAGTCCTAGGGAAAGGCCTATATAACAGGAACTGAGACCTTCTTCCAAAAGCCCAAAAGCCAACAAGGAACTGAGGCACCCTGTCCACAGCCCACAGCCGTGGGAGTGCGCCATCGGCCAGCCCCAGTTAAGCCTTCAACGACTGCAGCCCTGGCAAACAGCTTGACTACAACCTCATGAGAGACCTGAGCCAAAAATCCCAGCTAAACCACTCCTGGATTCCTGATCCTCAGAAAATGTGTGAGGTACGAAATGTTTGTTGTAGTATGCTGCTATGATTTAGGATAATTTGTTACATCACAATAGATAACATATAATTTCTGAGACAAAAATCTGTTCACTTCAGAGTCATCTTGACATAATACAAGAATATAAACTTTTGTCACAAAACCGTTCATCCTTGTTTTAGGTGGTCCAAATATTTCACTACCAGTTACATATTAGTTCAAATTCAGTTCTAGATAATGTTATACTTATTAATGGTAGAGGACCTGTCACATTCATCTTTGTATACTTTGTTGTACTTAATATGGTGTCCTGTGTATTGGATGTGCTCAATAAAAATCAGTTGAATAAAGAACTGAATGAATTAATGAATGAATAAAAGAATGAGTGAATAAATTGTCTAAAATATTTTTTTAAATCCCCTGTATATATGCCTCCTTTTTCACAAATCTGATCTAGTAGCTAAAAACATATCGAAACTTTTCTATATAGTTTTCCCTAATATCGTGGTGTATTTTATCATCTCTTGGCAGTATGAAATATATAGTTAGGCAGTGTTACTATGGAATTTTGTTTAGGGTTGTTCAGCTTGGCTTCAAGAACTGAAGAAATCCATTTGCAAGGCAGTGGATGAGGTGGAAAAGATGGCAGATGTATTTATTATATTGAGATATCTACATGTGAAAGGAAAGGAATAGGATGCAATTCAAGAGGGCAAAACCCTCAACAGCATCCAATTTTCTTCTAAGTAACAGCTGAACTATTAGACTGAGACATTTGAAATTGTCCATATTTGGCCTACAAAAGCAGCAATTTTATATTGTTGAAACTAACCACACTTAGCATTTGCCTTACATAGATCAACTCATTTAACATCCATTACACTCCTGTGAGGAAATTAATCTTTCAACCTGATTTTAAAGATGAAGAAAGTAAGCCATGGAGAGGTTGGGAGATTTGCTAAGCTCTTTAGTAGAAGACTGAGGTAGGATTTGAACTTATGGCTCCAGGACCCACACTCTTAACCACTGGAATATATGGCCTCACCCTAATTACACACCCTCAAGTGGCATCTCTCTGTCTTCATTTGTGATACAGAAATAATAGTACCTACTTCATTATACGGTTGTAGGAGTTATAGGAATAATATATTTAAAGGCTGACACGTTGCACATAAGAAGTGTGTGATAAATATTAGCTATTGTTATAGCTAAACTATAATATGTCCTCACCCAACACTGTAGCCTAGGCTTTCACTAAGTCTTACTGCCCACAACTACTTTATTCTTGACTCAAAACCCACCCATCTGAATCACTCACCATTCGCGCTCACACTCTCCACATCTATCTGTTAAAACATGCCTGTTTTCTAGTCGTTGGCCAGGGTCACTCCTTCCATGAACTTTCCTGGTCTCTGTGGCTCTGTGTGATCTCAAACTCCTGGGTTCCACATTAGTTAGCTCTGCTCTTGTGACACTGGAAACATGAAATCTGCCCATTATTATAATTCCTTATGTGTTTATATCTTGTTTAAATTCATTAGTGATCTGGCCATATCATATTCATATTATTCCCTGCAACACCTAGCACAGTGTATTGCATACAATAGATACTTAAATGTTTATTGAATTTAATTTGCTAGTATATATGAACATGCTGAAATTACTGGGGTAAGGAAAAACTGAAATCAAGAGCACTATAATGAGAATTAAACATTTTCTCTAACCAAAATCACTTATTTAGTAAGCACTAAAATATCACTGCTTATTTTTACTTCATTACACACGCAAAACTAAGTCGAAATGATAAGTTCTTTATGTCTTTTATGCCGGGATTTCCAGGGAAAAGACTACTATTACAAATCATCACTGAAAGCTCAAGTGAATATAAATATGTTAGGACCCCTTGGTGACAATGTCAACATCACATATCTCGGGTAAAGATGAAAGGGAATACAGTCATGTAAGTACCTTTATTGTAAAACACATTTCATTCAGTTCATCAATAATCATTTTCAGTAGTGGTACAGATAGAAACCGCAAATGGCACTTGGGGTCTTTTTCACTCCAGAAACCCAGCAGCCAGGTCCCAGTTCAATGTGGAAGCTCATTACATCCACCTGAGGTTTTGAAAGGCCCCTTGGTTTCATATTTCTGTTGCTGCTTCTGAGAAATAGAAAGCTTATGGGGAGAGAGAAGGGATGGAAGTGGGTTGTAGGAGAGTTACAATAAGTAGATTTCTCTGCTGAGTAGGAAAGGAGAGATGTAGTGTAGACTAGTTAATGTTCCTGAGTAACATTGCTAGTAGCTGAAAAATGATGTTGATTCTTCTTTTGAATATTAGACATGCATTTCATTATTCATGAAAAACAAAAAGCAGTTCTCAGCAAAGATTGTACATTGACATATGCTGGAATCATTTAGCCTCCCAAAAGAGACTGGCACTTTTTGATCAGTTTGGACCCCTAAAAAAAAGCAAATAAGCACATCTGTGAGAAAGAGAAAACAGCTAAGCAGCTCTGATCCCCAGACAGAAAATCTTTAAGACTTCCCTTTTGCATGCCTGAGATGGGTTCTAATAAGCCTGCCTCTCAAGGTCTCAGAATTTCTCACAGGCCTAGTCCCTTAGCTTAAGGACCTAATTAACTGCAATGCCTCATCCACTTTCAGGACCCCAGATTTAGAATAAATAAAAATTTGCTTCCTCCTCACAAAAATATGGCACTCTTTTGCAGGGTAAGAATGAACAATCAACGTCAGCTTCTCGCTGCATTTTAAAACAGCTCTAGGGTAATCCCATGCTAAATCACTGCATATCCAGGTATAGAAATTCAAGAGGAACAAAACCACTAAAATTGATCAGATTATCTCTACTCCCTTCATATGTACTGGTGTAGACCTTGATATTAAGTCCAAAAGTTTTCCCCAATTTGTACCTGTATAGTCCTTATTCAAATAAAAATCATTTGTGGAAGCCCAAGTAGATAAAAGTGAAATCTTTAGCTTAGTGGAAATGGGACCCCTAGAACTCCACTGCTAAGGTATGAACACACACACATCTGAGGGATAGATGACTCACACTCCGAAGAGTCTCTAGGACCCTGTAGAAAATGGTTAGAAGTCTAGTAATTCAGTTCTTCTTCCCACCTTCAAACAGTACCACACCTAAATTGTCTAGAAAGATTAAAATCTATTTAGGCTTGTTTATAAAAATACCTCTGGAATTTATGTATCCTTACTGCCACGGTGACCCATGACTATTTTTGTTTTGTTTTGTTTGAATGTTAATTTATTTCCTTTTTTTAATTCATGTTTTAAAATTGAATAGTTAATTTACAATGTTGTATTAGATTCAGGTGTACAGCAAAGTGATTCGAGTATATACATCTATTCTTTTTCAGATTCTTTTCCATTATAGGTTATTACAAGGCATTGAATATAGTTCCCTGTGCTATATGGTAGATCCTCGTTGTTTATTTCATACACAGTAGTGTGTATATGTTAATCTCAAACTCCTAATTTATCGCCCCCCCACCCACGCCATCCCCTCTGGTAACCATTAAGTTTGTTTTCTATGTCTGTGAGTCTATTTCTGTTTTGGAAATAAGTTCATTTATATCATTTTTTAGATTCCACATAGAAGTTGTATCATATGGTATTTGTCTTTCTGTCTGACTTACTTCACTTAGTATGATTATCTCTAGGTCCATCCATGTTGCTGCAAATGGCATTACTTCACTCTTTTTTATGGCTGAGTAATATTCCATTGTGTATGTATATCACATCATCTTTATCCATTCATCTGCCGATGGACATTTAGGTTGCTCCCATGTCTTGACTATTGTAAATAGTGCTGCTATGAACATTGGAGTGCATGTATCTTTTTGAATTAGAGTTTTCGTCTTTTCTGGATATATGCTCAGAAGCAGGATTGCTGGATCATATTAGTAGCTCTATTTTTAGTTTTTTAAGGAACCTCCATACAGTTCTCCATGGTGGCTGCACCAATTTACATTCCCACCAACAGTGTAGGAGGGTTCCCTTTTCTCCATACCCTCTCCAGCATTTATTATTTGTAGACCTTTTAATGACGGCCATTCTGACTGGTATGAGGTGATACCTCATTGTAGTTTTGATTTGCATTTCTCTAATGATTAGTGATATTGAGCATCTTTTCATGTACCTGTTGGCCATCTGTATGTCCTCTTTGGAGAAATGTCTATTTAGGTCTTCTGCCCATTTTTTGATTGGATTGTTTGGTTTCTTGGTATTAAGCTGTATGAGCTGTTTGTATGTTTTGGAAATTAATCCCTTGTCAGTAGCATTGTTTGCAAATATCTTCTTCCAGCCTGTACGTTGTCTGTATGGGAGACTGCTAACCTGTCATCCATCTGAAGACTTTGGAATAATCATCACTAGTCTATTTCTCCAAATCCTGTGACATGCTTTTCAAACCTTTTTACATTCTAGATACTGCTGGACATAACAACTGAAGACTTTGGAATAAACTACTAGTCTATTTCTCCAAATCCTGTGACATGCTTTTCAAACCTTTTTACATTCTAGATACTGCTGGACATAACAGCTTGCCAAGATCCTTTTAAAATGGGTCACCTCTCATCTCTTTTGAAATCCCAATTCAATAAGAGTAACAATATACCGGAAAGAATAAAGCCTACTGATGCTAAAAAGAAACAAAAAAAACACCATCAATGTAAGAGCTATAATGAACTTCTGAAAAATAGTCATTGGTGTGATATTAATCAACATATAAAAATGCAGAGATAGAAGCTCAGAATAGTAACATTAAAGAAGTACCAGCAGTAAAAGACCAGAAAGTCATTGATTTCTGAGCTGCTTTGGTTCTTATCTCCTGCTCAGCCCATTTTTTTAAACTTCCTAAAGATTCCTGAAGTCACTACTATCCTTTCAATATACTAATTTTTACTTAGGTTAGCCAGAATTTGATCCTATTATTTACAACTAAAGAACCCCAACTAACATACCAGCTTAAAATATAACTGTGTAAATATATGGGTGAAATAATATTTAAATATTCAAGGGTCCCTAAAGTTTATCACCCGGGTGCCCATTCTGAAAAAATACATACATACATACCTAACTTAAGAATGTAGCCCCAAAAAACTTAAAAGAATCCAAGAAAAAAACACAAAATGGGATGTTAGAAATAGTCAATTTTACCCAGAGTTACACTTAAAAAGAAACTCTTAGTGGACAGCCATAAATCAGTCCCAGAAATAACTAAATCCAAACTGAAAGATTAAGTCAGAGGACTTTTCAAATGTTATCAAACTTTAAGTTTCAAATCTTATCAAACTTTAAGATGACAGAATATTCTATTACAAAAACTGTATGATTAAGAACCTGATATAATTTAGCAGTGTGACGTATTTTAGTGGTGTGATGAAAGTAGATGCTTTATTTGTCAACATGGAAAAAGAATGGTAATTAGAAACTCTCAAAAAAGAAGGATGTACTAGGAAATCATAGTCCAGATATGTAAAGCTAAATAAATGTGGCATATTTTCTGCAGTTGATAGTAAGAAAAAAGACTTCATTTAATCTTGACACTTTTTAAGTGATCCAGGATAAGTCATTGAACTATTGGTCAATCCATTCATTGTACGGCTGTAAATAATATTACAGTTAAACACACTATTGAACACTATTTAATGGCTTCCAGTTTTTGGATCAACCTATTGACAAAGCATATAAACCTTACATTTACAAAGCAGGATGAATAAACCTAGACAGTGTGGAAGTAATGGTATGGCTTTAAAAAGGAAAGCTGGCAAAGAAATCAAAAGAAGTTTAGACATGTTAATTATGTTTTGGAAAATCACTAGATGCTGATTGAAGTCGAAGGACCAAGAAATAGAGTATAACCGATAAAAGAGCTAAAACTACAAAAATACTTTACCTAAAATAAAAAATTGAGAGTCTACTGGTAGTATTGTCGAAGTTAGTGTAAGTATACTATATTCTTTAAGTGACAGCAGTATTTTAAAAAACTATTAAAGTAATAATGGTAATCACTAGGAATACTAAAAGTGAAAACTTAAATTGCTTACCTTTTGGGAATGGGAAATGTACCTTGCTCTTCTGTCTGAACTCTTGCCATGTTTGTGTATTACTTATGTAATTTTCAAAACTTGTGTAATGTATCATAAGAAACTAAATACAGTATCCCAGAGTGACCTGATCCATGTGGTTACGATATCACATTGCTTAATCTGATCCTTGTTTTTTCTCCAGAAATGCATCCCAGGATTGCAGTAGCTTTGATAGTAGACCCATCAAGTTGTAAGCATAGGCCACTTAAACCAGCAAGTCTTTCCACATGAACTTGTGTTGAGTTACAACTAAAAGCAGAACTTTGCTTTTTTTATTGTTAAATTTCATGTATTATTTTCAAACCATCATTGCAACCTGCCCAAATTCCTGCTATTTCTCGTTAACTTCCTTCTATGTTATATTCTGTTGGGTGACAGATAAGTATCTCAGGCTATCTTATCATTCCCCACTGACCTGGAGGAGAGAATTTCTGAGTAGTTTTCTCCTTAAAACTGCTGAAGTCTACAATTCACATCATTATCTCATGAAATATGAAATTCCTTTTCTTTGGACGATCCAAATTCACCTTGTATGGCTGAGTTTCTTATTTTATTCCTTCTTTTTGTTTCATTCTTATTCTACCAACATTCCAACATTAATCTTGGTTCCCTTTTTTCTCCTTAGAATTTTCCTGCATTCTGGTTTACTTCTCAAAATATGTCTTCCATCTTGTCTAAAAATGTTTTACCCTCCCACTAGCCACAGCTAGAAAGGCAGTCTTCAAACCTGCCCACTTTCTCTTTTAACAGGCAGAACAGATTCACATAATTGACTATTCTAATCTCAGAAAAGAGAACAAAGAAAATGCATGTAGGTCCCTGGAGCAGTTAGTCTAACTTGGAACATCTACAGACTGCTTAATTGGCTAAGCCTCTTCACTTCTGGGATTTTGGTTCCATGGAGACTCCCAAAGCCACTAGGTATTATTCCTTTGCATTACAGTCAAACCTAGACCTCTTCCACAAACATAGAGGCACAAAGACTCACCGAAATTCTTGATGATAAGATTCCAAAATATTTCGATCATATATTCCTATATTTTTTGCTAAGCCTATTCATATAAGGTTATTGCTTTTATATTCCAGTCTTACCTTTGTATTTAATGTCCCCAAAATCTTTCACTTCCTTTCATAAATAGGTTATTTTTCAATTGTTTTATTATTTTTGTTACTGTCCTTGGTTCCAACTTCTCACTAAGTTAGATATATAAAAATATTGGGAAGGGAGGGAGGAAACAGTTCATGATTATCTACTTTCACCTTAGGAAAGTGGTTCTTAAAGTGGTCACCAAACCAGCAGCATCAGTAGCACCTGGGAACTTGTTAGAAATGCAAATAATCAGACCCCACCCTAGCGCTATTAAATCAGGAATGCTGGGGATGGAAAATATTGATTTTGTTTTAACAAGCCCTCCAAGTAACTCTGATGCACACGAATATTTCAGAATCACCTCCTTAAAATAATCATACGGAGATATACTTGGTCAAACTTTATAGATGGTGCAGAATTACATATAATAATCATTTCTATCTGAAGAAGTTCATCTAGCAAATTTTAATTAACATGATATATTCTTCAGATAGCCCCTATTTTCTCCTTTAATTTGTGGAGAAATCCTAAAAGAAAGTAGAGAGGGAAGGGGAGGGAAGGGGAAAAGTTTGGGCTTTTCAACGATTAAGTTGAAGAGCACTGTCAGACAAAAAGTGTGGGGAAAAAAAGCACACAGAAATCTTCCTATCATGCTGTTGATGAAATAGTTCAAGCAAGAAGCATTCACGCTCAAGAGCAAGAACACTTCAAGAAAATTCCTTTGGGAATTTTTAGGCACAGGCCCTTCTGCAAAAGTGTTTATCTGTGTGGATATGGGGTTGTTACTCAGGTAGAGATCTGTTTTCTGAATGTTTTACAAAAAAGTGAAAGGGCTTTAAAGTAAATAAATGGGCACTTGTGACTATTTTCATTTTGTGTATCAGCTGGTCTGGGAGTCAGCAACATTTTTTTGTGAACAGCCAGATAATATTTGGAGCTTTGCAGTTCATTCAGTCTTGTCACAACTACTCAGTCTTACAACTACTCAATTCTGCTGTTGTAGAAAGTGGCCATAGACAACACGTAAATAAATGGGCAAGGCTGTGTGCCAACGCAACCTTGTTTACATAAACAGGGAGTGGAGCTGAGTTAGCCAGAGGGCTGTAGTTGGCCTACCTTTGACTACACCATAGATATATGACTTTTAACATAAGCACATGTACAGTTTAGGTGAAAAAGTAGAAAAGAGCCACTGAAGGTAATTGAGGCATTCATGAAAATTGTTACCTGTGAAAACGTTTCCCTGGGCCACTGCTAAACCTAGTCCTAACTAGGACTAATTAGCCACAGCCTGTTTTGACTGTAAAGCCTGCTATATTATATTTTATTTTTTGAATCACACGTTTGCATTCTTCTACTCGGATACTATTACCTACTATATCCTAGTTTCTGTTTCTCAAGTCATGTCCCCAGGAGAACGGTCCATCCCAGGTCCCCTCCATGAATTCACATGAATTTTCTATGCCACACAGGGATGGTAGGATTACCATGATATTCTTAGAAATTTAAGTCATACAATGTTACCATCTTATGAAAAGTCATTTGCTTGTTAACTGTATGCAATTAGATTAGTTACACAAAACAGTCTCCTGGTACTCAGTTTGGTGTGTATGCACAAAGAGACACTTTTTTCTGGTCACTGTTCTTTTCTCTCTCTATTCTTCAACCCCCTGTTCTAATGATCTCCCACTGAGAAAATGCAATCCTTTCCACCTAAACCGGTTTCCTAGTTAAGCCCCAAACTACATTTGGTGACTCTTCCTGATTATGCCCCCAGAAATTTCTAGAACGAAGCTACAGTTTGCTCTATATTTCCAAGGACACCATTTCTCTATAATGAGAAAGTCTTCAACTCATCCTTCTTCCTCCCACCCTCAGTCCTAAACATCTCAGTTCATCTGGTGTCATGACTTTGTATTTATCTTTATTCATGTCTAACATGCCTAGTTCCCTCAAATGAACACAAATATTAACATATCTTAAACCCAAATATAGTCAATTACACCGATCCACTTAAATTGTGATTTTCTCCTAATCCATTCATGATTGGCATGGAGAAAGGATTTTTTTTTTAAACTGTACCCTAAGAGTGCTAAGAGAATAGACAAGGAAACAGAGATACCTCTTCTTGGAGACACATTTCACTTTTCTCTGCTTGACAGCACATCTCCACCAGGTGAGCAAAATCCACAATAACTGATTGGAACTGCATCTCTGCTGCATATGGTTCCTGCTTCACAAGGTTGCTGAGAAGTCTGAATAAGAAATGAGTGGCAAAAATAAAATCACTCCCTGAGTTCTAGAAGGCCAGCTTGCAAACCTGCCTTACTTATTTAAAGCTGCACACCACCCATGCCTTTGCATAGCTCTCACTCTTAAGTTTACAGGCCCTGAAAATGCCCTGATGTCTTCATAGTTTTCACAGTATCCATCTCCATCATTTATTCAACATATTTTTCTTCAAGCACATCTCATCGATATAACTATTATATTAAATTTAATTACCTTTATGTAATTATTACTAGGGTAAATATTATTTTCTATTTTTATTACATTGGGTGGTAAATAGGTTATACAATAAATTAGCTTTCCTATAATATTTTGTTATGAACAACATTTATTCTAAACAACTAACTTCCCAATAAATATTACAAGTATAACACACCTGAAAGTTGAGGCCCCCTTATATGTTACTAATAATAAAACCAATACACTAATTTGAAACTTCAGTAGTTTGACAATCATCTCAGATTTCCCTCACAGAATGAGTTTCCCCACAACTATATAAACATCGGTGTTTCAACCACTTAGAATATTTAAAATTATAACCTGGTTTCTGTCTCTCTGTTTAATAAAGTAGTATCGGGCTTCCCTGGTGGTGCAGTGGTTGAGAGTCTGCCTGCCGATGCAGGGGACACGGGTTCATGCCCCGGTCTGGGAAGATTCCACATGCCGCGGAGCGGCTGGGCCCGTGAGCTATGGCTGCTGAGCCTGCGCGTCCGGAGCCTGTGCTCCGCAACGGGAGAGGCCACAACAGTGAGAGGCCCGCGTACCGCAAAAAAATAAAAATAAAAAAATAAAGTGTATCCCAAATCTTCCAATGTTGTCCTTTTTTTTTTTTCTTTATTGGTCAAGAGAGATTTAACTACAAAGAAAACAAGCATGAAGGGTAGGGGAAATGTACATTAATCCATATTTTATTGCTTACTCAAAAACCTTCATTTACTCTTCATTTTCAAATTCACATTGATAATACCTAGTGGCCTTATTTGTACTTGAATAGGTATAAAAGAAAATATCTCAAAGCTTTAAGTAGCTATTCCTATGACACTCTAACCCAAGGGTCCGGCAAATATTTTAGCCTTTTTCAGCCAAGAGGCAAAATTGAGGATATTATATAAGTACTTATATCACAAGACAGAGAACTCCAGGCCCGCCCCACCCCTGGGGTGGGCTGCCCCAAGTGGCTGGCGGGCACAGTTTGTGCCAGTTGCCGTCAGCTGGAAATGATGGTGAAGAGGGACCAGCGGTGGAGAAGGGGGCGCGCGCCGCTTGTCTCACTCTGTGCCCCAGTGGCACGCCCTTTTCTTCTCCCTGCACCCCGCTCTCAGCGCGGGCAGCCGGCCCAAGGCAAGGTGACTCTCTGAGTCGCTTGACTCCTGGACTGAGATGCCACCCACCCCTCTGCTGTCCGGCAGTCGTCAACAGTGAAGTCCCCACCATGCACGTGGCACCAGCGCAGGCACTGGGCAGAGCGAGCTCGGTCCCAGGAGGGGAAGGCAGGAGCGAAGCCGGGGACAGAGGCGAGGCAGACGCGGCACTCTGCAGCTCCCAGGCTTAGCTTGCTCAGGCGGTGCCCGCAGGACCTACAGAAACAGCCCTGGCCAGATGGCCGTAGCGTGCTGACACCATCTAAGCAATCAGATATTTAGCTTCACTTGGTAGCGCCCTGGACATGCCTCTGAACTTCCCATTTCAGCTCAACCCTCTCCCAGCCTCCCCCCAGCCCCCAGCCTTGAGGATAGACAGAGCTGAAACAGCAGCATGACTGAAGATAAGGAAGCACAAGCCAATTTTCTTTTCGGGAACTGCTACAGTGATGAGGTGGGTTTGAGAAGCATGTAATCACTGCATCCTCTAAGCACCAGTAAGACACAGTCAATAGAAGCTAGGAGATTTTAATTAACTCCATGTTTGCCCCTAACCCTAAGACCTGGGAATTTAGAAAAAAATCAGAGAGGGGACAAAGACATATGTACAAAAATATTCATTGTCACAATTTATGATACTTAGAAACTGAAAACAATTTTCATGCCCAGAAACAGGGACTGGTTAAGTTCATTATTGTACCCATATACTGGAATATTAAAAAGCCATTAAAATGCTGTTTTGAAGAATAATCAGTGACAAAACTGCACACATTATCATTTTTAAAGCTACATTAAAAATGATGACAACAGCCAACATCTTTTGAGTATCTTGATATTTGTTCTGTTTCAGACAATGCGCCGAAAATTTATAAATGTTACCTCGTGTAATGCTCTCTGTCACCTCCTTAATAAGGCTCTATGCCATCTCCACTTTGCATTTGTAACACTAGTTTCAACTCCTTGGGAATAATATAGATCTGGGCATATATATATATAACAAGCCAGTGAGGTGAGCCTCCCTTTCAGAAGGCATGAGGATTGAGAACTACTTTCGAGAACTCGTCCTGAGACAAGAAGTCAGGCTCACAGACTTCCGCCCATTAAGAAAGGTCTGGTCAGTGGAAGACGGGAGTAATTCAGTGGTTCCCCAGCTGGGCCTCCATTACACTCATTTCTGAGTTATATGGAATCAGGATAACTCTTTGAAAGGGGGCTGTAAGAGTGCTTTCATTAAAGTCCTGCACACCATTAAGACACAGGCAGCACTGCCACAGCACCTGTTAAACGTGTACAATCCTGAGGTTTGGGGGAGGTATTATTTTTTCCTTACAACAAAACATAAAGCAACTTTGTCATCAATTGAAAGGGATCCAGTCTGCTGCTGAGCAGGAGACAGCAGTACCTGGAGGGCATGACTGTTCCCAGTGGCACAGGAGTGGTGCCAAGGATGCAGGAATGCCTGGAGAATTCCTGCGGAGTGGGAGAGGCAAGGGGAGTTTAATAAGCTCTCCCCTGAGGATTCTGAGGATAATTGCTGAAACTGAAATTCTGTATAAGCAGGTAGTAGTAAGAATGTGCAAAACTTGCATTATTATGTATTCAAACCATAGACTGATGGACAGAGGGCAATTGTGGGAGTGTGCACTTGTGTACAGATATGGAATTATGTATTCCTACACTATACATATATTTATAATGGGTATCTCTGCAGTGTTGGAATAAAAGTATTATGTTTTTCTTCTCTTTTCTGTATTTTCTAAATTTTCTGCAAAGACTATGTATTACTTTAATAATAAAGTAAATCAACATTTTACAAAGAAATAGAATAGTATAAGCATTCTTTTTTCTATCCAACCATTCTGTACATATTTGATCTTTTTTTAAATTATGTTTTATTATAGTTGAGATATGTACATATTCAATTTTCCAATTAGACCTAAACTTGATCCCACTTGAAGGAAAACACTGTGCTTGTTTGTGTCTCTGTATCATTCAAGTCTGTATGGTTTTGTATGATGTATGGTCAAAACAGTTGATACTATCTTTGAATAATAATTATCAGTTTTTAACAAATTAATTATTCAAAGTGAGAAATACAGGCTATTTCCCATTGGAATTTTGGTGGTTTTTGTCTCAGAAAATATTCCCCCCCAGATAACAATGTTGTTCATGATGCTGAAATTCACTACCCAACCCATAAAAGCATAGGACAGCTTCAGTCCCATGTTACAGAAACTAAGCATCATGAGTACCTACACAGTGAGATTACCACATTTCCCAGCACCCACTGGGGCTTCTATGGTCTGGCCTAGGGGATTCAGCACCCCAAGTGGCCAAAGCTGGTATAGGAGGGGCACTGGTTTTACTGTGAGTTCATGCAAAATCTGGACTTCTTTTTCCTTCCAATGTCATAAAAAGTGCACAAACTTTGCAGTCAAACTTACTTTGGCTCAAGTTAGGTCCTCCACTCACTAGTCTGTGTGACGATGGGTAAGATACTTAACCTCTCTGACCCTACTCTATAAAATGAGAATTTGAACACCTACATTGCAAGGTTTTTGTGAGGACCAAAAATAATACTATATTAAAGGGCTGAGTACAGTAACTGGCATACTAAAGGCACTTAATAAATAGTGGCAAAGATAATATGAATAATTATTTCATCAAATTATGGCAATGATAATGAATAATTATAGTAATAGCACACCTTGCAACTTTCGTTTCAAATTATTGGTTGCTTCCAACCACAGTCTCCCTTCTCCCTGACTCCCACAATAAATGGTACATTGTCACAGCTTCTCACCTACTTATTCATTTAGTCACTCAGCAAATAATTGATGAGCAGTTTTATAATTTCCCTGAGGGTCTGAGCTGTAGATTTAACAATAATAGAGAAACCTAGCGGAGGATGTAGGAAGGCTCCTTCATATGTACCCTTCTTCTCCTTCCTCACAAGCTCTGGGATTCCAATTGTCTTCATGGTTTGAACCCTCCCAACCCCTCTAGTCTCAGCCCCAAAGGTTCCTCTCCCCTCTCTCACCTATGCCTCAGACACACCCAACTATTCTGCTCTCTCCTCTGTCCTGCTGGGTCAGCTGGTTTCTGGATGCACGTCTCCAGAGGCACCAGTAGAGGGAACACTTGTATGACCACTGAGCTTCCAGGTCAGGTGGCAGCTGCTTACCTTAAAGCACAGGGAGCTCAGCTCTGTGCTCTGTGACGACCTAGATGGGTGGGATGGGGGGGGAGGGTGGGAGGGAGGTCCAAGAGGGAGGGGATATAGGTATACATACAGCTGATTCACTTCATTGTACAACAGAAACTAACACAACCCTGTAAAACAATTATACTCCAATAAATAAACAAACAAGGAGAAACACTTTCACTGTACTGGGATAGGTAAGGGTAAAAAAGGGTCCCATTATGAGAATGCAGGTCTGGGAATGAGATTTGGAGCAGAGGTATCAGCATGTCATGGTACCTTCCCTTGACACTCCAGATATGAAGGCTGCCTTTTCTACAACTGGGGACTCTGTGCCATTTGGAAGCTAGGCCCCCCTCCCTTACAATGACTTGCCACATACCTGTGATCTGCTTGCAGTGGGTTTATCTCTCCTGTCCACTTCCTCGCACCCACCCAGCCCACCCCCCGGATCTCTCTACCTATCAACCTAACTGCTGTTTTAAAACATTTCCCTTAATTCTATTCATTCCTTTAGTTTTAAATTTTTTAATTTACCTTTTAAAATATTAGATCCTACTTTTAATCCTCAACACCATCAAGTTGTTTCCAGCTTTTCATTTCAATTATATTAATCTTTTATTTTCATTACATTTATTCACCCTTTCATTTAAAGCACATTCTAGTCTTCATATACTGTCTTAAGTCTTAACATTTCTACTCTGTATTTTTCTTAATTGGATTTTAAATTCTTTTCCTTTGAACTTCTATTCTCTTTATTTCCTGTCTTATTCCATGACCTCGTTTCTGCCTTCTCTTTATAATCCTGCTGAATTTTGTCTTTCTCCTCCAGGATCCCCTTCGCTTTTTTTTTTTTTTTCTTTTTTGTGTGTATGTGGACTTATGCTATGATGATCAGTCAGAACTATATAGGGGTGAAAGCCATGGAGAGAACCCCTACCACTTCCCAGGAAATTGGAGAGCTTTGTCCAGCCCAGCCCTTGACTCCCAATATGTATCCTCCCAGAATATTCTAGAAATCTCTACATTAGCTGTCTCTGCGTTATTGCTTTCTCCATACAGAAAACACAGTGAATTAACTAGAACACAGATGCTTCCTAATATTTCACACTTTTCATCATCTAGCCCTTACATGAAGATTTTCAAGTATTAAAAATTATCACCAGCATTATAACCCCTTGATTAGGGCACACTAACAGCTACATGTTGGTAGTTAAGTATATGTGCTTTGAGCCAGGTAGCCTGGGTACAAATTCCAGTTCAACAACTTATTTACCTGTTGCATGATCTCATACCATTTCTTCTTGCCTTCTTAGCCTCAGTTTCCTCACAATTAAAATGGGGTAATAATATTATCTACCTCCTAAATCTGTGGTAAGGATTTGGTGAGATGACATACATAAAGGGTGCCTATCTATGCCAGAGAATTTCCTCAAGAGAAAGCAAAGCCCGAACTCTAAAAATAAAGTATTATCTTCTCACATCAGCCTGGGCTAAAAAGAAATAATGGCTAACTAAGTGTTACAGTGGTTTTTGGATGCTTACTGGAAAGCTTTACAGTCTAGTTTGTGATCAGCTCACCTTGGGAACTGAAGAAAGGACCTCAAGGGTCAGTTGGCTTATGAATTTTAAGTACTGTGATAAAACAGAATAAGTGACAACCTTGCGCTTGCTGACCATGGGAATGTGTTTATCCCCAAGGCAACAAAAACTTTGCCTCATTTGGCAAGATGATATTGTTGGACTAATAATATTTAGACTCTCCAAGAGCAAGTCTTAGAGTAAATAAATTAATTAGAAGTAAGCTACCATTTCTAATGATCGGGGGGGAGAAGGAACTATGAGGACCAGGACCCGCTTTCTCCTGAGGACAGGATCAGGGGCACGTGAGGAGGGTGGGAGGAGTGGGTGGGCACTAAAGGGGAACTGCCCCACTGCCAGGAGGTGGAGGGCTTTTGATGCATTGTGTTGATTCAGGGTAACCAGCATGTATATATACATATAAACAAAGATCCTTACTTTTGCTTTTCGGTTTGTAATTCCTCCTCCTGAGCTCTGCACAAGTCCTCATTAAGGTTGACGACTTGGTCACAGGATAAATGTGGAGAAATGTAAGTTCCATCTACTTGCAGATCATCAAAGCAAGGCTTCCTGAAGGCATACGAGTCATCACAGCAGTGACCCACACCAGCATTGATAGGCTCTGCCTCGTGTCTTCTGCATAAATCTCCAAGAATTAGCTTTGCCTTCCCCAGAAAAGAATTAAAATAAGAGCCATAAGGTTTGTGGTCATTAATATATATATTTTTTTTTATCCATAGAAAAGTATTCTCAAATTCTAGTTTCCTGCTAATTTGGCCTGGATTTCACTGTCTGGGAAAGAGCAAGAGTGTCAGGTGAAACCTGGTTCTCAGCCTTGTCCTCCCTCTTCCTGTCATCCTCAAAGGTCAGTTCCCTTGGACCCGACCTCCCAATTCCTCCTCAGTGTGCAGTTTATAGACCAGTGTTGACTTGAGGCAGGAGTTTCTTATGCTCCATCAAATTCAAATCAAGTCTCAGGTCAACATGACTGCTAATTTGACCCAGATGCAAGACTGATGAATGCACTTCTAAGAAAGCTCAAATCCAATGTGTTTCTGTGTTTTACAACTGGACATCTGTAACTACCACAGAACTTGGTATATGATAAATCACCTATAAACACTTGTTGAATTAATGAAAAAGTGAATAAATGAATGGTGAAAGGAATCCCTGGATCTTATTTCAGTTGTCTCCTTCCATTTTCTTGTCTCCTTCTAGAACAGTCACCTTGCCTTGCTCCCAGGGTGTGTCTGATACTTATCCTGACGCTGTCTGCAAGGCTGCCTGTATTCCACTCTGAGTATAATGACCACACAAATTCCCTGTCACTTATGTATGTGGGGATGAAGTAACTGAAACCAGTGAGCATCAATATTTAATTTATGAATTTACTGAAGTAACCAAAGAGATCACTTGAAAACAAGGTTTTAGGAATATAAATCAAGAGTTCCCCAAGGAAGGCATGATTAGATAATAAAAATTTATAATAAAATAAAAGGAAGACAGAGCTGGATAATAAAACATTTAAATCTGTAACCAAAACAACTATATTTTATCAGAGAAAAAGATTAACTTAGTATAGAGGAGATGCTCTACCAAGAATATAGGACAAAGAAAGCTGTCACCAAACAAGAATTCAGTAGCGTTAAAATATACCACTTGAGAGAGACCTGGAGACGAGCATCCAGGTCCTGGAGTGATGTTCTCCATTGCTAGGAGGGAATAATTCATATCCCTGGAAGAAATATCTCTCAAGACCATCCCTGCCCTTCCTCTGATTCCATTTGCATGAATACCCATATCCTAATTCAACTTCCCAAGTAATGTGATTCAGGGAAAAGTGTAGCCTAGTTATTAGACCCAATTATTCTTGACATTGGGAAGACATTTCTCACTGTAAATGAAATCTGGTATTCTGTCTAATGAAGGTAACACTTGTAAGTTTGATGTAAGATAACAGAAAATATAAATATTTGGTCTTTGACCCTGGTTCCTGACACAAAGCTCCTGGTATGCTTATAAATTGCTAAGTGATAAGGACATTAGGAGCAGCTTTTGCTCTAATGAGATGACTCTGAGTGAGCTCCTGGATGGCTCCTGGATGGGGGCTGGTCTCCAGAAAGACCAAGACATGATTAGAAGCTTGGAATTTTTAGCACCACCCCCATGCTCCAGAGAGGAGAAAGAGGCTGGAAATACAGTTAATAATTGGTCATGTCTATGTGAGGAAGCCTCCATAAAATCCCAATAGTATGGGGTTCAGTGGGCTTTCAGGTGAGTGAACACATCCAAGTACTGAGAGGGTGAGACACCCCAACTCCACAGGAAGCTTCTGCACTTGGAACCCTCCCAGGTCTCACCCTATGTATCTCTTATCTGGCTGTTCTTCTGCATCTTTTTCATATCCTTCAATAAACTGGTAACTGTGTTTTCCTGAGTTCTGTGAAGTGCTCTATAAAATTAATTGAACCCAAGGAGGGAGTTGCGGAAACCTCCGATTTGTAGCTAATCAGTCAGAAGCACAGGTGACAACTTGGACTTGTGATTGGCATCTGAAGTCAGGTGGGAGCAGTCCTGTGGAACTGAGCCCTCAACCCGTAGGATCTGATGCTATCTCCAAGCAGATAGTGTTAGAATTGAGTTAAATTGTAGGATTCCCAGTGCTTGCTTTGGGGAAAAAAAAAAAACCCACACATCTGGTGTCAGAAGTGTTGTGAGTATGGTAATCGTATGAGAGTAAAGGAGAAACACAAGAGGAAACTGGGTGGTTTTTTCCTACACTTTTGATTAGTATGAGTTAGTCTAAAATCAGCAAAATCGCTTTTGTTGACTTGAAAATCCAGGGAATAGACCTTGGGATATGATCCAGGCAAAGGTCTGGTGAATCTGACATCCCCAGTTTTTGCAAAGTGATAGTCTTATTTATCCCTGCTGCTAATCAAAGACAATTGGCATGAACTGACCAGAAATAAATTCTCTTAAGGACAGAATTATTAGGTTCCATTGACAATTCATAGACGTGTCCACCAACATGAGACTGATTGCTGGGGCTTGGAGTTCAGAACTTTTAACAACAGACAGACATGCAGTCAAGGATGCACTTACCGAGTTCTCCATGCAAACAAACTGTTGCTCATCATTCAGTGGGCAACATGTGGTGGCAGCAGCCGCCATGTTCTTCGTGAATATAACCAACTCCTGAGCAGATAGTTGTGGGGCTTTCTTAGTATAAAGGACTATGAGCCTGAAAGAATAATTTCCTCTTATTCCTGGCAATGGCTATGTGCCCAAAATGAAGAATTCTACAAAGTTTTCCTCAATATCTGACACTGTCTCTGATGTGGGATGAGCAAGTCATTAGATTGGGTTTAAGTCTATCCTTTTAGTTCTTGACCCAGTGGCTCAATGGCTTATTCAGTATACCTGGAATTCCCTTTCCACCTCACACATTGCTCCACTCTCATCCATCTTCTTTCTACTTATGAAGGATACTGTGATAGCTAATTTGGATGGCTGCAAAATCAGACTCATAGTAAACAGCTTCTGAAATAAATATATGCACAGGCCATTAAAGCATGTATGGTTGTCTACAACGTGTAGGAATAGAAGCTACATGATCAGGAAACATGTCCTACTCTCATGGTCTCACGCCTCTAGTGGAGGAGATAGAGGAGTACACTCAGTGTAATGAGAGGAATAGAGAATGCTATAGGTGCACATAGAACGACATCTAATCCCATCCCAGGGAGGTCAGGTAGGCTTCCTAGAGGAAATGACATGTGAGCTGAGATCTGACAATAACTAAAAATGAGCCAGGTGAAGGGGAATGAAAGTAAGAAGGGAGCACTTAGAAAGTCACTGATTGTGATTTTTTTCTTAATTAGGGGGGATTGGGAATTGGAGAGAGGAGAAGGAAGAAAGCTTAACTATAGAATCAGATTTACATTGTTTTTAAGATAATTATGGTTGCTATATAAAGAATGGATTGGAGGTGGGCAAGAGAAAAAGTGAGGGAAGAAAAGTCCATGCCAGTAATTCAAGTGATGGCCTGAACTAGGAGAGTGGTAGTGGGAACTGAGGGATATGGAGAGAGATTTTAATGAGAAAGACTCTGCAGAACTGAATTTGAGGACGAAATGTCAGAATCATTTATTGCATTTATATTATAATGGAGTTAGGGGAAGAATTTAGCTACAGCATCCAAGGAAATAGTCAACCTAATCCAGTGCTTCTTAAAGTGTGACCCCTGGATTGGCAGCATCCCCTGGGTACTTGTTAGAAGTACAAATTCTCATGCCCCACCCCAGATTTACTGAATCAGAAACTCTAGGGGTGGGCTGTGTTTAACAAGTCCTCCAAGTAATTTTGATGCACTCTAAAGTTTGAGAGTCACCGGTCTAATCCTTAAGCTAGACGTTAGCAATTAAATACAACAGTAAAAAAAAAATAATAAGCCAAATATTCTAAAACAAGAATAATTTTTTTGGATCCATTATTCTGGACATTTAATTTAAGCTCAATATTATGGGACACTGTATCAAACTGCACTTTTCCCCAATACTCTGCTTCTTTTTTTTTTTTTTTTTGAGTAGAGTTCCCTGTGCTATACAGCAGGTTCTTATTAGTTACCTATTTTATATCTGTTTCAATTTTAAGATCATTTTATCAAAACACACACACACACTAAACTGTTTGGATTTTTATTGAAATAACATCCACAAACATGTAGTGCTCTCCACCTGGTTTTCTGCATTCGGTTGTATATATATTTTTTTGAATTTTTGAATTTTATTTTATTTATTTTTTTATACAGCAGGTTCTTATTAGTTATCCATTTTATACATATTAGTGTATATATGTGTGATGAATTGGGAGATTGGGATTGACACATATATATATACTCTGCTTCTTAATAGACTATTACAGTAAGATCTTAAAGATAACTGAAAATTGGCTTTTTTGTTTTTTTGATATCTTAATCTTTGAAATACAATGGGATTTACCAGGCTCTCTGCACACAAAGAGTTAACGTATGCTCCCTCTGACTAAGGTGCCTATTTATCTCTACTCTTGATGGTGAAAATACTGTATTTGCTATATTGACCTGACTTGAAACTGATGAAGAAAACCTAGATTAGATCTCTGTTGCAGCCTTGACTCCAGATTGCATGCAAAGCCCCAAACTAAATGTCCAGGTGAAGGGTAGAGGGCTCCTGTGGGATTGCGGAAGGGCAGTCAGGGTCTGCCGGCTCCCTGACCTCTGGGCATTGATTGGAATCTGGAAACTGGCCTAAAAAGCAATGTAAAAGCACCCAAGGTTATGTGGACAACTGTCTTATCAAGACAAAGATAACTAGGTTAATTCTGAACTGAGTTTTCCCTTGGCCTCTGAGATTTTAAGGTTGAATATAGACTCTTAGCAACTCTCAGCAGCAGGAGTCAACAAAAACTCACGAACAACCACAAATTTGGACAATATCTTGGAAGCATACCTGTCATGGAAGTTACTATCTCCTAATTTCTCATGTAAATCACACTGATTTTTCACATGCTCATGGCTTTCACGAACCACTCTTTGAAACATCTCTTCCTGAAAAATAAAGATAATCAGTGTTTATCTATCGTTGCAACAATCTATCTTGAGGTAAGATTGCAAAACCATCTTCTGTAATAGTTTAATGTGACTGTTTTACTAAACCCAGGGTTTTATTTACTTAGTGAGTTTGGAAATGTTGAGAAAACACATTTTGCTGAAACAGGAATGGTCATGTACTTTGTGGAGAAAAAAGTGGGACAGCAAAGATTGATATTTAGTTTCCTGTGGTATGAACTCATTTATGGGCTTAAATGGCATATTTTACAAGCATAAAGCTAACCATTCATCAAGCCAAAAAGAGGTCCTTAAAAGTAATTTATAGATCTAAGTTTAATTGATCAGAATGTGTGTGTGTATGTTTGCATACTGGTTATTTTTAATAATACAGCATTTTTATGTAAACAGTACAGATATAGAGATATGGATGTAGGTATAGAAATATAGATACATATTAAGAAGTCATGGTTTAATAAAAACAAGTACCAGACTTGAACATAGTAAAGCACTCCACGAATACACGTTAAAGGGAATCACATGGAATTCTCAGAGCTAAATGAAAGTTCAAAGAATTCTTGAACAGTGCAAATAAAATTCCAGTGGGAAGATACGAGTGACCTTGCAGACTTAGCTCTTTGGTAGGAGCACTGGTTATCTTCTTAAGTAATCAGACCCAGTCCACCTGATCCTAATAAACAGTATTTGTTATAGTAAAAATTTTACCTGATTGGCAAACTGTTTGCCTGGATTTAACACTTAGCCTTGTCCTTACTGCCTGTGTGACATTGGACAAGTCACCTGAACCTTCTGAAACTCAAAACTCTCATCTACAAAATGTAGCTAGTACTTATGCCATTACCTATCTTACCAAGCTGTTGTGAGAATAAAATAGGACACTTGTTGTAAAGCTACTTTGTAAATTCTAAACATCCATGCTCCTATAAGGGGCTATTATCATAATGATGATTGTGGAGTCTACAGGTGATGCTATGAAAGGGTGCTAACCTACAAAAGACTAAGTCGCCTTCATTTAGCCTTCTCTCTGGGAACAGGAAGATGCTAGGTGTACCTGCTTGAGCTCAAACAGGACAAGAAATGCCTTCGTCCTCCATCCCCACCCACTAATTAGCATAACAAAAGCCAGAACCACCTGGCTCCTGGTAAACTGTGGATAACAGATTGTCTGGTCAGAGAGTTGTAAGGCAACCGGCTTTTTCCATGTCAACTACACAACAGGAGCTGCTGACTGTGAACAGTATGATTTCTGGCCTGAGATAGGGACAGTTTCCAGGCCTGCTTGGTGGAAACCGTCAACCTTCCCCCACCCTAATAGGCTATGCTTTCATGCTACCTGCTACCATGCCAAGCAAACTTTAGAGAAGATTGCACAGTTGTTTTCATAAAACACAGAATCTATAAGGCAGTGACTCACACAGAAAGTTGCTGCTGTATAATGATGTGGCCTTTGGTTTAGACAGAAATCAAAGTTTTTGTGTAGTGCTTGCAATTAGAAAGAACATGCATAATCATCTTACAAAAGTACAGCACTACTAACAGCATTGGACTTTTCCCTATGTTTATAATCACTTATGAGAAACAGGTGTAAAAAAAGGAATTTACCCCATGACTATAGCATTCCAGAGGATTTTCTAATTTACAGCATTTTCCCAGTAAGTTTTGATATACTGTATCCACTCTTAAAATCACTGGAACTGCCAACTCTGGATGTCTTCTTGAATATTCATAAAGAAACCTGTAAGCACATGAAGCATATCAGAAAGTAAACACTAAATTCTGAAGCCATAGTTTTCTTTCAAAAGCCACCTATGACCATGACATTTATTCAATATTTTAACTGACTTTAGGTATTTGAAAATCTTGGGAGGCTGGCAGGGAAGTTTTATTGGCTAGATTTTGAGATAAGGAAACCAAATCAATAAAATTACGTGATTTTTCCAAAGTTACACAGTAGTGAGTGGCAGATTCAAACTTGAACCTAAAACATCCTGACAAGATTTAGTTCCTGGCTCAGGGTCTCTCCTTACTTTTACTAGAAATTCATTTCAAGTGTTTGGGTGAGAACATTTTCTTGATGACCTTTGAGGCTAGATTTTATAAATATTACAATTTTTTTGTAAGACTGTGCTGACTAGGTATTAAATAACCATCTTCCCCTGTTTCCCACATAAGCCTTCAAGCATCAGTTGTCCATAATCTGCACGTTCTTCTGGGTTACAAGAAACAGAAATTTGGACTCTAGAATATTTTCAAAGGAATCATAGAATTGCAGAAGGGACATCTGAAGTGATCTTATCCAACTGCCTCAGTTTACAGTTGGAACCCAAAAGTCTGGGGAAATTAAGTGGCTTGAACTGCATTTCAAAGCTGATGCATGACCAAGCTAGACTGGAACTCAGGTCTCACAACTCATAGTCTAACGTAATTTCCACTAGGAAGTTGTGCCTATCGACTTTTTCAATACTAAATGCAAGTTTAGGGATAAGTGAGTTCAGGTAGTGACATTTACTTTTATAAGCCAGTGTCAAATGTAATTTCAGAAATATAGCTAAAGTCAATCTACAGAAAACTTTGAGGAAAATTCAAATTCTTATGTTTTGTTAGAATTTAGCTGCTCCAAATAATACTTCACAAAGTGACTTTGGAACTATTTCAATCACTCAGTAATGTTGTCTTAATATTATAATATATTGAAATCAGTTTGCTTTATGCCCCAAATAATTTGCACTTCTGATTGGACACCAGAGATGTTAGAACTCCATCTCTTTAATATTGTAATGCCACACTATGGCTTTGAGAGTAGGTATTAAATTAATTAGAAGAGCTGGCCAGGCATACCAATCTGAAACCCTTACTTAGGGATGACTCTAAGTCCCTCAGAGCAAAGCCTGCACACACTTGACGCTCACTGTGTTTTTTAAAATTCGTATATTAGTTGTCAACATTTAAAAATCAAGAGACTTCCAACTTCTCTCAAAATGCAGTTGATCCAACGACCCAAAGCCTACATTCCCATATGGTTACAAGTAGCTAGAGCCAAATAGTAGCTGCAACCTTGGACTCCACAAGGCATCTCCTCTCAGCCATTTAACCATTCACTCACATCATTGGCTCGCCTCTGTCATCATTCAAGTTTGCAATCTCTCCCAAAGAATCCATAAATACAATATACCATTACTAAGATTTTACAAAAAGCCATATTACTCTTGTAGGAAGTCATCTTGTTTGTCAGTGAATTGTTTGCATACAAACTGGTCTTCTGTAAACCTGCTAAGTGGCAGGGATGAGAGATCAGGTTTGTCATTTTCTGAGTTGATAATGCATTCCCCTCGGAATGGTTCTGGCAGTTCACAGCATGGAGTGATCCTGCTGGATGGTGTAGCCTGTTTAGAGCAGGTATAGTTCATAAGCTGGCTCTATAAACATAAAAGAGCAGTAATTTTTGATGACTTCATTCTGAACTTATTTCTTTTTATTGTTATCAGTAGAAAACCAGAGAAAAACTTGGCATCTTATATTGCTTTTTCCATGGCAAACTGCGAGACCAAAAAAGGTCATTTATAGTGACTCATTCTACTAAGAAACCTTCTCTATTTGACTTTACTGAAGTGTCACAAGTTCTTCTAACATCTCTTACAGAACTTAAAGAGAGACAGACGGTATTATTGTTTTCAAGTTTAGCCCAACAAAATACAAATGAAGAGTTTTATTACTTGCTACTGTTGTTATTGTTCTGGGATCCCAGTTTAGAAAACATTTTGTCTCTGTCATTTTCTATATACATTACTGTAATATTACTATAAAACTTACATATTTACTTATATATACACATACAAAAATAAGTACATGTGTGTATGAACAAGCTAGTCTCTATACTTAAGGAGCTCACAATCTAGTTGGAGAGTCAAGTAGTTAAACAAGAATAATAATGCATTATAAAATAAATTGTTAGAGAAATGCACGTGTTATATTTTGGAAGAAAAAAGAGAGATTGGCAATCCAGACTGGATAAAGGTCAGAGTGAAGATCTTGAATGATTTGAATCTTGAAGGACAAATAGAAGTTAGTTGGAAACAAATGGAGAGGAAAAGCATACTAGAATTATCCATCTTTACATAAAAGAGTCTTAGATGTGAAGAACATGGCGTACATGGGAAATGGTATATAGGACATTTTGAGCTCATTGGGAAAATTTAGTTGAGATTAAGATTAAGGGATCAGGAGAGAAGAAGAATGTACTGAAGATCTAGATCTGAGAGTGGTAAATTGAAGCTGCATTGTGAGGTCAGGTTGAGACCGATAAGGGAGAGTGTGTACATTAGTTAAGTGACGAGCCTGCTCTCAGTGGCTTAATAGGATCCAGCCTGTTTCTTTCTCAATAAAGTCCTATTGAGAAGGGGAGGTGTATTGCCTCCGGGCAGTAGTTCTGAGAACCAGGCTGACAGAGGCCCTGTCATCTCCAACCTGTAGATTCTAACACTGACCTCAGATTGGGTGTTTTGGACAGGAGATTTTATAGGCCAGGCCTAGAAATGACATAAATCACTTCTGACTAGGCTCCACCTAGTTGTGAGACTGGAGTAAATGTCGTTTTCCAAGAACTCTGTCTTGGAAAAGAACAGTAAATTAAATAGTCTCTTTGCAAAACTAATTACTTAAAGGAGAAAACATATATACATGGGAGGGAAAGGAGGTATAACTACATAAATGATGTTTTTAGTTATCAAATAATAATATTGTCATGTAGAACTCTATATTTCTCAATGAGAAAGTGCTAATGAAGGAGATTTTTTTAAAGGAAAATGTATATTTTAAAACCTGACAAAAATAAGTACAGTTGATTCTCATTACTCACAGTAGTTATAAACACTGAATTCATGAATATTGAATCATCTACCCTAGAGGAAATACAGAACAAGTTTTCTGCAAGTCTCTGGCCACATTTTCGTCAACAGATCAAGACATAACCTTATTTTGTGTATGTTTCTGTTTAAAAACACCTTATTTAATATAGAGTAGCCCCCCCTTACCCACAGGGGTTACATTCCAAGACCCCCAGTCAATGCCTGAAACTGCAGATAGTACCAAATCTTATATATACTATGTTTTTTCCTGTACATACATACCTATGATAAAGTTTAATTTATAAGTTAGGAACAGTAAGAGGTTAACAAAAATAACTTATAATAAAATAGAGCAATTATAACAATATACTGTAATAAAAGTTATGTGAATGTGGTCTCTCTCTCTCTCTCTCAAAATACCTTATTGTACAATTTTAATGCCTTTTCCACCTTAACTAAGCACTTATCATGCACTGTGGCCAAAACTTTGGCAGTTTGAGGTGTGACAGCAAAACTAACATGAATTTCTTTTTCCTTCTTCACAATTTCACAGATAAAAGATTTGTTCTTACCATTGATCTTAGCAACCTCAGCATATGATTTTTTTTTTCTCATTCCTATTAAGTTGAGAACTTCCACCTTTCCACTTCAAGGGTACACTTTATGGCTTCTCTTTGGCAGATCCAAATTGCCAGCATCACTACTCTTGTGCACTGGGGCCATTGTTAAGTAAAGTAAGGGTGACTTGAACACAAGCACTGTGATCCCAGGACAGCCAATCTGATAACCTATATGGCTGCTAAGTCACTAATCCCCGAGAAACGCTGGACAAAGGGATGATTCACGTCCCAGATGAGATGGCACAAGATGGCACAAGATTTCATCATGCTACTCAGAATGGTGCACAATTTAAAACTTGTGAATTGTTGATTTCTGGATTTTTCTGTTTAATATTTTCAGATGAAAGTTGACTGTGATTAACTGAAACCTCAGGAAGCAAAGGGGGCAATAAGGGGGACTCCTGCATATGGGTGATTTATTCACACTGAACTCATAGCCACCAGCACTGTTCCTCATGCATGAACAAAGCTTATCTAAAATACATATTCTAAAATAGAACTACCATACGACCCAGCAATCCCACTACTGGGCATATACCCTGAGAAAACTATAATTCAAAAAGAGTCATGTACCACAATGTTCATTGCAGCTCTATTTACAATAGCCAGGACATGGAAGCAACCTAAGTGTCCATCGACAGATGAATGGATAAAGAAGATGTGGCACATATATACAATGGAATATTAGTCAGTCATAAAAAGAAACGAAACTGAGTTATTTGTAGTGAGGTGGATGGACCTAGAGATTGTCATACAGGGTGAAGTAAGTCAGAAAGAAAAATAAATACCGTATGCTAACACATACATATGGAATCTAAAAAAAAAAAAAAGGTTCTGAAGAACCTAGGGGCAGGACAAGAATAAAGATGCAGACATAGAGAATGGACTTGAGGACACAGGGAGGGGGAAAGGGTAAGCTGGGACGAGGTGAGAGAGTGGCATGGACTTATATATACTACCAAATGTAAAACAGATAGCTAGTGGGAAGCAGCCGTATAGCACAGGAAGATCAGCTCGGAGATTTGTGACCACCTAGAGGGGTGGGATAGGGAGGGTGGGAGGGAGACGCAAGAGGGAGGAGATATGGGGGTATATGTTTATGTATAGCTGATTCACTTTGTTATAAAGCAGAAACTAACACACCATTGTAAAGCAATTATACTCTAATAAAATAAAATACATATTCTTTCCACAAGGCACATCACAGCTTCTAGGAACACTAGACAACACTTCAGAACTATACTCGGGCCATTGTAAAGAGCTAACTCAACAACAAAAAGCACAGAAATGCAGAAAATGTGGCAGTTAATAGACTGCAAAAAGAACACCTATTTACAGTATGAGAGCTACAACAAGAAGGCAGAGAGCATCACCTTGTTCTATTGTAGCTGGAGCCATGCACATGTGGCAACTCAGATTTCCACTGCTCTGAGCATGCATAAATCTGGGAATGACCACAAAGTGCTGTGAGTATTGATTTGGGGGTCACAAATAAATTTTGGCATGTAGGTGAATTCTCAAGTATAGAATTCATGAATAATAAAGATTGACTGAAAAAATGTTTAAATAAATCCATAACAAAAGAAATGGAGAAGCTGTCACATCAGTTTGTATCCTCCATCCCTCCTCCAGTTTCACAGACAAACCTGAAAACAGGTAAGTTACAGTGCTATTTAAGTTATTTCAGAGAATTCGAAAGGAAAAAAATTCTAATTCATCTTTTAGAAGTTATCATAACTGGATACCAAAACCTGATAAAATATGTGCCAGAAAAGAAAGTTCTAGATCCATTTCACATCTAAAGATAAATGCAAAATTGTGACACATATATATGGAGAGAGAGAGAGACACCATAGATATAGTAAAATGATATTGACTTGAGCAATGTAAAAATGGGTAAATATTAAGAAATCTTTTAATATAATTCTTCAATGGATAAGTCAAACAATAAAAATCAAATGATCATCCCAAGAAGACAAAAGAATATTTACTAATGTTCAGAACCCATCCTATTTAAGACAAAACAAGACAACCTCTAAAACAGAGTGAAACATCTCAACACATAAAAGTATCTTTGTCAAGCTAATAACTCTAAACCTGTTTCCTTTATAGTCTAGAATAAGAAAGGAATGCCCGAACTATCTGAAGTTACTTTATATTGCTTATTAATACTACCTAATACAATTAAATAACTGGAGATTGTTCTAGCATTCCTGTCATAGTATAGACAATAACAGGAGCTGTTCTAGAGTTACCAGTTTGGCATGGGTATTGTTTATGTGTTAAAGGATTTTAGAGATTTTTCTTTTGTTTTGTTTTAATACCTATGGATAGGTCCCAAAGTTCCCTGTAATTTTCACCTAATCGTCATGCAGATAGGATCCTGAGAGCCTATCCTAAAGAGCCAGCACGACTTCTAAGTGTATAGGATAGTATCGCTTCCAGTATGCGTTGAGATTCTTGCCATACGGGAAGTAATCCAAGAAGCAACTTTATATTGTCTATCTCCAGGATGGAATTGGCAGTAGCAGCCACCATCTTTCGGTCAAGCACTGACCAAACAGTGGCCAACTGCGATGGCTGCCAAGGGAAAGCTATGGTCCGACCCCAACTCTCTGTTCCAGCAAAGTAGACATTTGAGGACTTAGAATCTTAGGGGTTCTACTGAGTGTTCGATTCAATGATTTTTCTATTTTAACTGATATTGTTACCCACATTCCTTAATCTATGTGTAATGGGGCAAAAATTGTTGGGGGTAAGGATTTCTGCCCATAAGAGTCATAGATTCCTCACTGAAATCATGATTGTAGTCTTTCTTTGTTTCTGTTTTATTTTTTATCATGATGAAAATTATTCAGTTTTCAAACTTGTAGAATGAATAGGAACATACTTGTAACTTGTGATTTACTAAAACGTTATCAGGATTTTAACAGCTACAATTTTTTTCCTTCTCTGGGATTTTGAGACTTTACATTTGGACGTGGGGCAGGTGAGTTCTATGCTGTCCATGCCCCGGCCCTTGTCCCTTGCCGCCACATCTTTGCTTTTGGTGGTTTCTTCTTTCCTCCAGGCTGATAAGGCCTGAGGGTATAGTTTGCAATTCTAAGACTTTCTAGAGATTCAAAGATGAATGAAATACAATCTCAATTTGGAAGAAAATTAGCAGCCAGCTCTAAAAATTTAAGAATAAAAGAATAAAGTAGATAGAATGAGGAAGGAAGGAAGGAAAGAAGGAAAGGAGGAAGGAAGCAAGGAAGGGAGGAAAAGAAAGAAAAAAATTGTTTCATGAGAAGAGAAGAGAGACGAGGGGAGACACCATTCTGTTGGTAATATTGAGAAATGATAATTACTTTTTTAGATTCATCTATACCACCCTCACTTTTATTTAAAAAGTACAAGTATTTTAAAGAGTTTTAAGAAAAGAGAAAGTCTTACTCTGCCAAGCACACACCCTACTGTATTTCCTTCACAACAGATCTGATGCAGATTTTTAATATCCATGGCCAGTTTGGCAATTTCAGAAAAGTTAGCTTTAGGTTGTTTTTTAGTCAACAGAACCAATTCCCTGGAAAAAAAAAAAGTACATTTTAAACAGTTTTTTGAATTCAATTCTTTCTAAAATTATTTGTAGTTCATTGAGTAACCAAAAGAATAGAAACACAGTTGCAAATGTAGGATGAAGACAGTTGTATATTATAAGTGCTTTCTTTTTCTACAGTGATAGAACCCAGAGCCATACAAAGATGTAAATCACAAAATGAAAATTATTCACTTCATAATCATGTAAATACAGTCATTTTCATCATTCAAATTATTGCTTAAAGTAGTTGAGTTGCTTAGATAGGTAATTTGGGAATTTATCTGACCTGACTTTCCAAATAAAATTCTTTACCAGAAAGATAATAATTGTAAGAGGTTTGGTTCTCCCTTGTCCCTCTCTGTTGACAACTGAAAAACATCCCTGAAATTTTTCTAGAAATACGAAAAATGGGCTTGCCTTATAAGGAAAACTGAGCTTCCAGGCAGCCCACTGTTATCCTAAATTGGGGATGAAGGTGATATAAGGGAAGATGCATGTCTTCAGGGGTAAACTTGGGACAGAAACACAATCTGGGCCCAAGATACAGGCACACTGAGTAGCATCAAATTCTCCTCCCACCCCACACTCCTCTATCCCCACCTCAAAAAACACCACTCACTTTTTCTGTCCTACATGACATTAGAGCCAAAATATTTCTTATCTTCCAAGAGAAAAATACCTTTTGTCCTCCAGCCTTTACCATGAAGAACTACTAAGTGTGAGCATCTGAATGTACAGAAACTTTTGTGCACTGGAGAAGAGCCTAAAGGATTTGAGCTGATGGAAGAAGTTGATAGAGGAGATATCAACCCCACAGGAGATAGTGGGTAGAGAGGAGGACTGTGCAGTTTCAGGCACAGCCCAGTGTGCCCTATTGAACAGGCAAATAGCACACGTGTAGAGAAAGGAACCAGATTTGCACTGAGACATTAGCAAATGAAAGATAAATGATTTTTCAAATGAGTTTAATCAAAGAGGGTGATACAAAGCAACAAAGTCCACAAATCTAAATAGGTAACTTACACTGCTTTTGCTACTTTGTGGTTGAATTTAATCCCAATCTCACATAAGTGGTGATGCCTCAAAGATATTTCTCTAACGTATTTTCTGATGGGTTCTAGCTGTAATTAGAAAACCGTCTCATCAAAGAACTATGGTAACAACAGAAGAAGTTTATCTCATGGTTAGTAAAGAAGACAGAAAAATAAACATCAAGTATCTCCTCAAAATTAGAAAGATTTTATTGTCTTATCTATGAGGCCAAATGTAAAAGCATAATTTGGTGAAGGTTCTGTTTTTTTGTTTTTTGTTTTTTATAAAATAGCATCTCACTTCCCCAGAGAGTGTCTGTCCCAGAACTTAGACATTTGGCATATAAATGAGAACAAGAAAGTGGACAAACAAAAATCCAGGGAGCCACTAGAATAAATTTTGATAACGTCTTACAGTTGTATTTTGGTTCTTTTAAGTTACTAGCCCTGTCATCCTGAACATGTCTCCAAATGCTTATCTATGATATATGCTCCAGTTTTGCAATATATATTAATGGAGCCCCCCCCAAGAAAACATTTATATTCTTTAACCCAGAATTTTGACTTTTGACTTCTAATAAAAAGCACATGTATTTAGGTCTCTAACCAAAACTATATATTCAATTTGATCACAACAATGTACAAAATAAAACCTGTGAATGAAAAAAATGAATAAAAGGAAATATACCAAAATTGGTATCTCTGTGTGATGGGAGAATAAACAACATTTTAAAATTTCAGAAAAGCTCTATATATTCACTTAAAACATTATATTGACCATATATTATTTTAACTTGGGGTAACAACACCTTACAATGCTTTTTTTTAAGAACAAGTTAGATAATGTATACAGAGGCAATATTCAAACCACAAATCTGGCACAACGATAATAAATTATACTTTATAATTAATTATAATATAATTATTATTTTTATTCTTATTTTGTTGTATTATACTCATTTGAAATCAAATACAAACAAGCTTATCCACTTCTTCACAAGAGAGTCTGTGAAGGCTTAACTCATAAACTGCATTCTCTGATCATAGATACAAGTTTTACATGATTGGCTATGCAATTTTCTCTGGGCAAGGAGTAATAACTTCTTGAAACAGACACCCTGGAGGCAGCAAGACTGTAAACATCACAAAGTGAGGGAGAGGAGAAAAGAACTCTTAGCTAACTTAAAAGCATCTGCTTATGCTTAGTATGTGGATGGACCTAGAGATTGTCATACTGAGTGAAATAAGTCAGACAGAGAAAGACAAATATCATATGATATTGCTTATATGTGGAATCTAAAAAAAAATAGTACAAATGAACTTATTTATAAAACAGACATAGAGTCACAGATGTAGAAAATAAACTTATGGTTACCAGGGGGAAATCGGGGTTGGGGGGTAGGGATAAATAGGGAGATTGGGATTGACATATACACACTACTATATAAAAAATCGATAACTGAGAAGAACCTACTGTATAGCACAAGGAACTCAATACTCTGCAATGACCTATGTGGGAAAAGAATCTAAACAAGGGTGGATATATGTATAACTGATTCACTTTGCTGTGCAGCAGAAACTAACACAACATTGTAAATCAACTATACTCCAATAAAAAATTTTTTTTAAAATTATAGGGGCATGTTATACATTAAGGAAAAATTTCCTCTGAAAGGGTTAAGATTAAGAAAACTTTGAAACAAGTTACCTAAAAAAAACTCACCTTCATGAAAAAGTTCATTCTTCCAAAATGCCAGGTAATGAGACCTAAGTCTACACAATCACTTGTTTTTGTTGTTTTTAATAATATGAAGCCAACAGGAGGAAAAAAATGACTGTCCTGCTTAGGAATTCAGAATTGGCTTCTGAAGGAATTGGAGATGACTAGGGAAAGAAATATATATAAGTAGCTTTAATGATAATAGCTGCGATTATTGAGTACTTAGCATATGTCAGACTCTTTAGATACGTTATTTAATTTCTTACACAAGGTAGATGATGAGGAGCTCAACAGGAGAAATAGCTTTACAGGAATAGAGAAATGGGGGTTGAGAGGAATATGAGAGAAATTCTCACTGAGGAGATCAAAGAAAACAGCAAGGAAGAAGCAGCACTGCCCTTAGACTTGAGGAATTCATCAAAACGATTATCAAACTACTATTCATTTCAGCATGACCTTGGGGAAAATCCATCTGGTGTGCCTTCTAAGGATGGCTATTTTGTGTTGATATTTAGAACCTTTAATGAACATACATAAAAAGTACTTTTATCATGGAACTAATCACCGATTTATGTCTATTCAATGAAGGAGAAAAAGCCACACAGTTAAAATTAAGTGTGAGGCTAACTGTATTTTCCAAAGATGGCTATAATAACAACTTCTATCCCATGTTCTTCTTACAATGAGCTTTCGTTACAGTATATTTACTTTCCCCTTCAAACTGGTGACATTTTATGATATTTCAACCAATAGAGTAGAGCAGAAGTAACTTTTGAATCCTGATCATAAAAGGCCATGCAATTTCTGCTTCATCCACTAGAAAACTCATTCTTGAGACTTTGGCCATATGTCAGCAGTCCAGTTTCCCTGAGGCTGCCATTCTGTGAAGCAGCCCAAACCAGCCAAGGCAGAGAGATCACATGGAAAGGCCCTGAGATAATATGAGGAGAAAGAGATGTTGGACCAACCCCCAGGTACTACAGACCTTCAGAGCCCCAGCCATTGACTGCAACCCCATGAAAAATCAGTAGCCAGAAAAGCCCAGATGAGCCCTTCCTGAATTCCTGACCCACTGACACCATAAGAGTAATAAACTCATTGTTATTGTTTTGAGCCACTAAATTTTGGGGTGTTTTGTTATACAGAAATAATAACTGGAATATTAAATACTTACTATGAAGTTATATTTATGCTAGATCATGCTTCTCAAAATTGAAGGACTATAAGAATTGCCTGAGTATCTTGTTAAAATGAAGTCGTCTTTAGCAGGTCTGGAGAAAAGCTTCAGACTGTATTTCTAACAAGCTTCCAGGTGATGCATATGCTACTGGTCCATAGTCCACACTTAGCATAACAAGTCCCTAAGTAAGGGTTGACATATGAATAGCTTACCTTTATCTGGAAGCATTCAGTCTTATTGTCTTCTTGGCAACAAGACCGAACAGCTGTTTCATAGCAAGCAGACATGGTCAGAATAGTGGGTCCATACAAGAATGGATGCTTCCTAGAAGTTTCATAAATGTACCTGTAATTTGACAGATACAAAGCTATATAATTTGGAATTCAAGAACATATGCTGACACTGTTTCTTAAAAACTTAGGATTCATTTAGTTTTGTTGACCTGAAATGTCTAGAATTTCATGGTGACAGAAATAGGATAGCACTGTACTTAAATGCATCAAAAGTTCACTACAGAGAGATCACTGTGAGGTTAGACAGTGCCCATGAAGTCACCAACTGTACTTTCTGGACCAGTAAGTAAAGAAAATCAGTAATTAAAACTTTTCATTTTTATCTAAGTAGTAGGAGATAGAAAGTTCAATAGTCTAAACTGATTGTAAATGGAGAATTGTACACCTGGTGAAGGGGAGTTAAATTGAGAAGCTATTGGTGGGTGTTTACACTCATTATAGAGCCTGGGCACCAGGCCTGCCTTTCACTTATAATCATATCTCCTCACACTAGTCCACAAAGCTTACTCAAATTATTTATGCCCCACCTCCCCACACACACAAATACCCCGAAAAAGTTGACATTGCAGACAAAAACCGGCTCAATGCTCACACAAATCCACTTTCTTTTCTTGTGTTCACAGGAAGACTACTTTTCCAGCCTCTCCTGCAGTTAGGTGGGAACATATAACTGAGTTCTAATCAATGAAATATGAATAAACATGCCATACACCACTCCTAGGTTTGGCTAGTAATTACTTTGCACAGTTCCCTAGTCTCTCTCTTTCTTTTTTGCAGTAACCTTGGAAACACTTGCTCCAGATGGTATAGCCCCAAGATGGAAGGATCTTGCACTCCTGAGTTACCCCTTGGAAGAGTTCCAGAGTAGCCAATGAAGACAAAAAGCCAAAATGAAAGTATAGTTAAGTCTTTAATCATTTTGGGGATAGTATAAGCAAAAGGCTAAACTAGAGGAAATGCTGACCCCCGCCCAACCTCCACCCTCACCCCCCTTACTCTTGGAAGTTCAGTCAATAGATTTGTTACATTTCAGCAAAGTTTCTCAAGCCCAACTTGTAAAAAAAGGAAAGCAAACTGATATTATCAAGATACAACTGCCACCCAAGATAAGGCAAAATTCCTGGTTGATAGGAAATTTCATTGGAGCCATTCAATATCTCTGCTCTCTGTTGGGTACTATGCTAAACTAAGAGTTCATTTTTGTGCTGCAGTAACTTAGTTCCCATAGAGGATTTTCAGTATGAACTAATCTAATTTCAAATCTCCAAAGGCAAAGCTGAACTTAGTATAAGGAAAAAGCTTTCTAATAATTAGAGCCATTTAAAAATAGAATGTCCCTATTGCAAGGTAACAAAGGGTCACACTTATCTTACAATGATCAAAACTGTTATTGAAAATTCCTTAGATAATCCAAAGATACAATAACTACTGTTTGGTGTATCTGTATTCTATGCTATCTTTTGATAAGACTGAAATAGCAGACTTTTCCTCTAGCTTTGATATGTTACTGTTTCTTTGGTTGAGAACTAAACAAAGTTGTTGACATAATTATGAAGCAAGTAGTTAGAAAATTATTTTTCCCTGAATATTTATGGTTGTATGCACATAAGTTAAATTAGCATATAAATAACTCCTTGATACTGACTTAATCGTAAATGTTCAAGAAGAGATTAGATTCACTGCCTGAGTATTGGTTAGATTTCATAATCTCTGAATGCTCAAACTTGATTTTACAATGCCCGAACATGATTTTATAAATCTCACCTAGAGTGGCTAGCACTTCATTTAATAGGTAGCCAAGTTCATATTACAGTTTCCCATTTGGTTGCCCCTAATGTCAGACCAGTTGGAACCGGCCCAATCCTTTATCTCTTAGTCCTTTCTCCCTAAGTGACTGGGGCCATTTAATTCCTTCCTGAAGGCTCAGTAACTTCTGGGGCAATTCTGCCCATGTATAGGTGAATTAAAAGTGTTTACGTTGTTCAACATCAAGTCACCCTGTCTGCTCATTCATTTCTGGTTTAGAGTTTCATGTCTAAAATCTGAAATCAAACCACCACCATGCCTTTTGCACTAGATCCAGCAATCAGATCTTCCCCTTTTTCCTAGTGTCTGAGTCTGTCTTGACCAGATGGCCAGAACTGCATTCCTTGAGAACTGAAGCTTTGTCCTTCTCTTGTCATTTCTACCTCTCTCTGGTTTTGGTTTCCTGCCTCTAACTTGCTCGTACCTCACTCTCAAAAGATAGACTTCTGTGCTAACTAGGAAACCAAAATATGAGCTCACCTACCCATGGGCTATCATGCCATCCACTCCAGGTGGAAATTACAGAATCAGAGTTCTTGAGTAGAAAACTCATCTCTGTCCGATCCACAAGTATTACTTATTCCTAGGTTCCCAATGACAGACTCTATCTCCATGCCTATCAGATACCCCTCCGGCTATCCCTTCGTGAACCTCCCAAATACTAGCCCATTGCCTGAGCTATTACCTGCTCTCTATTCCCAATACTCTGTTTAGTGTCCTTTGCCTACTAGACTGTATTTTTCAACATCATTTGCTACTGGTCTGACCAACCTAACCTTTGAGGAGATGGGTCTCTTACAGATCCTAGTCCTTTTTAATGTTTCATGGTGCAGACATTTTCATGCCCTCTTGGGTTTACTAAGACCATGTTGTCATTGTGAGGGAAAAAAATAAAGTGTAGCTCAAATTTTCATTTTACATAATCAAGCTTTGGGTACTCAGAGGCTTTTATATTAAAACAAAAGATCTGTCTTCAAAATTGGAAAACACTCTTTTTCAAAGACCTGGCAAGGAAATATGACTTACTTCTCTTTCACTGGCACATGATTCTCTTTGTCCATCTCACAGATCTGCTCAGGATTTGAAATTTGGGATATATCACTGTAACCTGCAACATCCTTTTTGTATGACAGGAAGCACTTGTGTCTTGCTGAGTTATTTGTATTGCAACAGTCAGAAAACACATGTCTGTCAGCCAACCCTTGGTTATTGCAAATATGCTCTAGGAAGGCAGTCATCTGTAGGAGGAAATAGTAACTTAAGGGAAGGCACTTGTGGTCTACATTTCTAACCACAGGAAAGTTAAGGAATTATATAGAAAAGGCAACTGAGTGCTTAATGTTATACTCTGTATCCAACAGTCCCTGGACATAGCTCTTTTGAGTGAAAGCCTTTTAAAAGGTTCTTAAGTCTAAATTCCCACATGCTGGACATTGGCCAAATAGAATTTATCATTTTCTCCCTACCTATGTAAGTGCTTCATTTTCATACAGTTGAAGGTATTAAAATAAAGGTAAGCCAAAATGTCCAGGACCTAAAGAAATCAAGGTATTTTTAATAAGAATTACCCACCAAGAAACAGCTCTTAGTTTGCTTTCCTTGCTTCCTCATTGTTTTTAGTTGGTTTCCATGGGAGCTTATTTTAAAAGTTAAACTCTGAGGCAATGTGTATTCGGTGTCAAATATTCAAATAGAAATGTAATGATTCAGTTTTCAAGTATCTTTGAACGGCAGTAAATGTGTGGGATGCTGTAAACCTCAAATGACATATGCTTCCAGATTTGTGGGATAAGGGCAGAAAAAGGTCATCTTTGGAAATGGAAATAAGAAGAAATCGATATAAAATAAGTGAGGCTAGCCACTGGCAAAGGAACTTCATTTAAAGTGTGTCTCTAATTAGACTAATGATTTTTCTATGACTACTTAGAGTCTGGTAAGAAAAAAAAAAAGGTAGGTTTTAGCCCAAGAAGATGGAGTGAAAAAAATCTATAAATAAAAAAGAAAATTATTTATTTGTATTTAAATTGTTGATATGAGAATAACTGATATAAAAATATGTAGATTATAAGAATATGTTAGTTTTTATCAAGAATTTTTCTAATCACAAGATAGACATATTTTATGAGATGATAGTAATTTTCAAGATTTTCTACTAAGTGGGAAAAAAGCCTATAATAATATTCACTTTTTTCTTCTTTTTTATATTCTCTTAGAAACTTTTAAAATCAGTACGTTAATTTCCCAGAAACCTTTATATGAGGATGTCAGACAATAATATTCTAGTGACAGAGACAGAGCAACCGACTTAAATTAACAAATTGGCATTCTAGGGTATAATTCATTCTCTTGAGCATTTAGTTCTCAGAGTCTGATCTCCCAGATATGAAATGATAAAATGTAAGTTTATAAACCTACAAAGATTATATCTTGAGTGTGACACATGTACATATTGTTGCCTTAAAATCCCTTGCCTAATTATTCAATCATCCCACTTCATAACAACATCCTTTGTTTGCAATTTAGTTTTTAAAACAACAGAGAGAAAAAGGCAGAACATGATTCACCTACCAATTGGTGACAACATTCTGAAGGTGATTCACGTGGCTTGAGGCTCTTGCACTTCTCTGCAAGATCTAGCAATTCTTTAACTATGGTTTGTACTTTTTCATAAGTCAATTTCTGAAGAAACTGTGCAACCATAATACTAGTGCTGAAACAGAACACTTGTGTGAATGCTGACGATAGAATCAAACTCTTTTCCTCCATCAATCTTGTTATATCACTGCCCTACTCCCCCCCCAAAATAATTAATATGATTTTACATTTCAAACAAAAGAATACTGATAATAAAACTCACACAGCTCTTAAGTTCTCCTCTAGATAATTCTGGCTATTAGAGTGCTGCATGGCTGAAAAAAAATGAGATTTTATTTACAGAAGAGGAAATTTTCCAAACTGAAATCCCCTTTGACAATTCAAATCTATATTTATTCATTCATAAATTTCCAGATTTATTTTTGTTTATAGCATAAACCAGAACAAATTATAAGAATATATCTTTTCTTTTATTTAAACTGTATTCTGTGAATGATTTCTTTCTAGTCAAACACATCATGTAGTTGAACCGTCATTGGCTTACAAATAAGTTGCACATACCTGTATTGATACTTCTGAATTAATTAAACTTGACTCTTTGGTTATCTCTTATTAGAAGTTACTAGCACACGCAAAGAACACTAAGAAAATTAAAGCCTGGTATTAGGAACAAAAGTATAAACATTAACACTTTGCCAGGCTTAATTTGGCAAAGACAGTAACTCATACATCTTGGATTCGCTCATCATCTTCATCATCTCCACTCACCACATACACATACACATGCTCTCTATTGAAAACAGTGTCTTCCTTCTAATATCAATAGCTTCAAAAGAGCTTAGCAGCTATCTATTTAATAAAGAAACCATTATTATTTACATATTAACAAGTAAAGGCTTTGGAGATAACTTATTCTGAGTTCAGCTTCTAGCTCTGATACTCAATATGGCCTTGAGGAAATAACTTAAGCACTCAGAGGTTCTGTTTCTCTATCAAATGTAAATAACTTCTACTACATTGGGTGGTTGTTAGGATTAAATGAAAGCCTATGTGTGAAGCATTGAGCACAGTGCCTGGCACTTAGTAGGTACTGAATAATGTAGCTCATGGGATTATTCTTGCTACTATAAACACTATTGCTCTATCTAAAATCATTTATCCAATTTTAAATACAAGTTTGAAATATGTCATTCTCTGACCTAGAGTGGAAGTAAGGTGGAAAATGGAAAATGAGATCTTCCTGTGTGTGTGTTGCTTCAATATATCAATTCTCTTTCTGTATCTATTCCACAGGTTAATTTCTAGCAATCTTCAATGACTCTACTGACAGTGATGAGCACTGAGAAAGATAGCCTTTCCATGTATATGTTAATAGTCATTATGTTTCATCTCCTGGCACATGGGTGTATAGATTGTAAATAGGATTCCCTACCTGCATCTAGTAAACTTCTCTGAAGAGTCTGACATTTAATGGAGCTGAAGAAAACAAGCAAAGATATGGTTCTAACAGTCTTCATTATTTCAGATGAATCTTTACAGAGTACATTCTATCATTTGAATTGAAGAATCCTTTTATATTCTTTCCAAGTAATTGCTATTAATAATTAACGTTTTTCTGGTGAATGTTTTTCCACGTTGGCCACTATGACCCTCAAACAATTACAGAAATTCATAACAATGAAGAAATATTTTTCATAGATAGTATTCATTAACGAATACTGGATTTTAAAATGAGTCATGTCGGGGAGGAGCTTCAAGATGGCGGAAGAGCGAGACACGGAGATCACCTTCCTCCCCACAGATACACCAGAAATACATCTACACGAGGAACAACTCCTACAGAACACCTACTGAATGCTGGCAGAAGACCTCAGACCTCCCAAAAGGCAAGAAAACCCCCACGTACCTGGGTAGGGCAAAAGAAAAAAGAATAAACAGAGACAAAAGGATAGGGACGGTACCTGCACCAGTGGGAGGGAGCTGTGAAGGAGGAAAGCTTTCCACACACTAGGAAGCCCCTTCACGGGCGGAGACTGCGGGTGGCGGAGGGGGGAAGCTTCGGCGCCTCGGAGGAGAGCACAGCCACAGGGGTGCGGAGGGGGGGCGGGGAAAGCGGAGAGATTCCCGCTCAGAGGGTCGGTGCCGACCGGCACTTACCAGCCCGAGAGGCTTGTCTGCTCACCCGCCCGGGCGGGCGGGGCTGGGAGCTGAGGCTCGGGCTTCAGAGGTTGGAGCGCAGGGAGAGGACTGGGGTTGGCGGCGTGAACACAGCCTGAAGGGGGCTGGTGCGCCACGGCTAGCCGGGAGGGAGTCCGGGAAAAAGTCTGGAGCTGCCGAAGAGGCAAAAGACGTTTTCTTGCCTCTTTGTTTCCTGGTGCGCGAGGAGAGGAGATTAACAGTGCCGCTTACAGGAGCTCCAGAGGCGGGTGCGAGCCGCGGCTATCAGCGCGGACCCCAGAGACGGTCATGAGACGCTAAGGCTGCTGCCGCCACCAAGAAGCCTGTGTGCGAGCACAGCTCACTCTCCACACCTCCCCTCCCGGGAGCCTGTACAGCCCGCCACCGCCAGGGTCCCGTGATCCAGGGACAACCTTCCCGCGAGAACGCACGGTGCGCCTCAGGCTGGTGCAATGTCACGCCGGCCTCTGCCGATGCAGGCTTGCCCCGAACTCTGTACCCCTCCCTCCCCACCGGCCTAAGTGAGTCAGAGCCCCTGAAGCAGCTGCTCCTTTAACCCCGTCCTGTCTGAGCGAAGAACAGATGCCCTCAGGCGACCTACATGCAGAGGCAGAGCCAAACCCAGAGCTGAACCCCGGGAGCTGTGCGAAGAAAGAAGAGAAAGGGAAATCTCTCCCAGCAGCCTCAGGAAAAGCGGATTAAATCTCCACAATCAACTTGATGCACCCTGCGTCTGTGGAGTACCTGAACAGACAAGGAATTATCCCAAATTGAGGAGGTGGACTTTGGGAGCAATGATATATTTATTTTTTCCCCTTTTTCTCTTTTTGTGAGCATGCATGTGTATGCTTCTGTGTGTGATTTTGTCTGTATAGCTTTGCTTTTACCATTTGTCCTAGGGTTCTTTCTAAAATTTTTTTTATTATTTTAAAAAATTTTTTCTACAAAAAGAAATTTTTTTCTTAATATAATTATATTTTCTTTTACTAACTTTATTTTATTTAATTTTATTTTGTCTTCTTCTTTCTTTCTTTCCTTTTTTTTTCTCCCTTTTATTCTGAGCCGTGTGGATGACAGGCTGTTGGTGCTCCAGCCAGGAGTCTGTGCTGTGCCTCTGAGGTGGGAGAGCCAACTTCAGGACACTGGAGCACAAGAGACCTCCCAGCTCCACGTAATATCAAACGGCAAAAATCTCCCAGGGATCTCCATCTCAACACCAAGACCCAGCTCCACTCAATGACCAACAAGCTACAGTGCTAGACACCCTATGCCAAACAACTAGCAACACAGGAACACAACCCCATCCATTAGCACAGAGGCTGCCTAAAATAATAATACGGCCACAGACACCCCAAACCACACCACCAGATGTGTACCTTCCCACCAGAAAGACAAGATCCAGCCTCATCCACTAGAACACAGGCACTAGTCCCCTCCACCAGGAAGCCTACACAACCCACTGAACAAACCTTAGCCACTGGGAACAGACACCAAAAACAACAGGAACTACAAACCTGCAGCCTGTGAAAAGGAGACCCCAAACACAGTAAGTTAAGCAAAATGAGAAGACAGAGAAACACACAGCAGATGAAGGAGCAAAGCAAAAACCCACTAGGCCTAACAAATGAAGAGGAAATAGGCAGTCTCCCTGAAAAAGAATTCAGAATAATGATGGTAAAGACGATCCAACATCTTGGATATAGAATGGAGAAAATACAAGAAACGTTTAACAAGGACCTAGGAGAACTAAAGAGCAAACAAACAGTGATGCACAACACAATAAATGAAATTAAAAATTCTCTAGAAGGGATCAATAGCAGAATAACTGAGGCAGAAGAACGGATAAGTGACCTGGAATATAAAATAATGAAAATAACTACTGCAGAGCAGAATAAAGAAAAAGAATGAAAAGAATTGAGGACAGTCTCAGAGACTTCTGGGACAACATTAAACACACCAACATTCGAATTGTAGGGGTCTCAGAGGAAGAGAAAAAGAAGGGGACTGAGAAAATATTTGAAGAGATTATAGTTGAAAACTTCCTAAATATGGGAAAGGAAATAGTCAATCAAGTCCAGGAAGAGCAGAGAGTCCCATACAGGATAAATCCAAGGAGAAACAGGCCAAGACACATATTAATCAAACTATCAAAAATTAAATACAAACAAAAAGTATTAAAAGCACCAAGGGAAAAACAACAAATAACACACAAGAGAATCCCCATAAGGTTAACAGCTGATCTTTCAGCAGAAACTCTGCAAGCCAGAAGGGAGTGGCAGGACATATTTAAAGTGATGAAGGAGAAAAACCTACAACCAAGATTACTCTACTCAGCAAGGATCTCATTAAGATTTGAAGTAGAAATTAAAACCTTTAGAGACAAGCAAAAGCTAAGAGAATTCAGCACCATCAAACCGGCTTTACAACAAATGCTAAAGGAACTTCTTTAGGCAGGAAACTCAAAAGAAGGAAAAGACCTACAATAACAAACCCAAAACAATTAAGAAAATGGTAATAGGAAAATACATATCGATAACAACCTTAAATGTAAATGGATTAAATGCTCCAAGCAAAAGACATAGATTGGCTGAATGGATGCAAAAACAAGACCCATGTATATGCTGTCTACAAGAGACCCAATTCAGACCTAGGGACACATACAGACTGAAAATGAGGGAATGGAAAAAGATATTCCATGCAAATGGAAATCAAAAGAAAGCTGCAGTAGCAATTCTCATATCAGACAAAATAGACTTTAAAATAAAGACTATTACAAGAGGCAAAGAAGGACACTACATGATGATCAAGGGATCAATCCAAGAAGAAGATATAACAATTGTAAATATTTATGCACCCAACATAGGAGCATCTCAATACATAAGGCAAATACTAACAGCCATAAGAGGGGAAATTGACAGTAACACAATCATAGTAGGGGACTTTAACACCCCACTTTCACCAATGGACAGATCATCCAAAATGAAAATAAATAAGGAAACACAAGCTTCAAATGATACATTAAACAAGATGGACTTGATTGATATTTATAGGACATTCCATCCAAAAACAGCAGAATACACATTCTTCTCAGGTGTTCATGGAACATTCTCCAGGATAGATCATATCTTGGGTCACAAATCAAGCCTTGGTAAATTTAAGAAAATTGAAATCGTATCAAGTATCTTTTCTGACCACAATGCTATGAGACTCAGTATCAATTACAGGAAATAATCTGTAAAACATACAAACACATGGAGGCTAAACAACACACTACTTAATAACCAAGAGATCACTGAAGAAATCAAAGAAGAAATCAAAAAATACCTAGAAACAAATGACAATGAAAACACGACAAGCCAAAACCTACGGGATGCAGCAAAAGCAGTTCTAAGAGGGAAGTTTATAGCAATACAATCCTACCTTAAGAAACAAGAAACATCTTAAATAAACAACCTAACCTTATACCTAAAGCAATTAGAGAAAGAAGAACAAAAAGTTCCCAAAGTTAACAGAAGGAAAGAAATCATAAAGATCAGATAAGAAATAAATGAAAAAAAACGAAGCAAATGATAACAGATCAATAAAACTAAAAGCTGGTTCTTTGAGAAGATAAAGTTGATGAACCATTAGCCAGACTTATTAAGAAAATAAGGGAGAAGACTCAAATCAATAGAATTAGAAATGAAAAAGAAGTAACAACTGACACTGCAGAAATACAAAGGATCATGAGAGATTACTACAAGCAACTCTATGCCAATAAAATGGACAAGCTGGAAGAAATGGACAAATTCTTAGAAATGCACAACCTTCCAAGACTGAACCAGGAAGAAATAGAAAATATGATTGGACCAATCACAAGCACTGAAACTGAAACTGTGATTAAAAATCTTCCAACAAACAAAAGCCCAGGACCAGATGACTTCACAGGCGAATTCTATCAAACATTTAGAGAAGAGATAACAGCTGTCCTTCTCAAGCTCTTCTAAAATATAGCAGAGGGAGAAACACTCCCAAACTCATTCTACAAGGCCACCATCACCCCAATACCAAAACCAGACAAAGATGTCACAAAGAAAGAAAGCTACAGGCCAATATCACTGATGAACATAGATGCAAACATCCTCAACAGAATACTAGCAAACAGAATCCAAGAGCACATTAAAAGGATCATACACCATGATCAAGTGGGGTTTATCCCAGGAATGCAAGGATTCTTCAGTATATTCAAATCAATCAATGTGATGCACCATATTAACAAGTTGAAGGAGAAAAACCATAGGATCATCTCAATAGATGCAGAAAAAGCTTTTGAAAAATTCAACACCCATTTATGATAAAAACCCTGCAGAAAGTAGGCATAGAGGGAATTTCCTCAACATAATAAAGGCCATATATGACAAACCCACAGCCAACGTCGTCCTCAATGGTGAAAAACTGAAACCATTTCCACTAAGATCAGGAACAAGACAAGGTTGCCCACTCTCACCACTATTATTCAACGTAGGTTTGGAAGTTTTAGCCACAGCAATGAGAGAAGAAAAAGAAATAAAAGTAATCCAAATCAGAAAAGAAGTAAAGCTGTCACTATTTGCAAACAACATGATACTCTACGTAGATAATCCTAAAGATGCTACCAGAAAACTACTGGAGCTAATCAATGAATTTGGTAAAGTAGTAGTATACAAAATTAATGCACAGAAATCTCTGGCATTCCTATACACTAATGGTGAAAAATCTGAAAGTGAAATTAAGAAAACACTCCCAATTACCATTGCAACAAAAAGAGTAAAATATCTAGGAATAAACCTACCTAAGGAGACAAAAGATCTGTATGCAGAAAATTATGACACTGATGAAAGAAATTAAAGATGATACAAATAGATGGACAGATATACCATGTTCTTGGATTGGAAGAATCAACATTGTGAAAATGACTCTACTACCCAAAGCAATCTACAGATTCAATGCAATCCCTATCAAACTACCACTGGCATTTTTCACAGAACTGGAAAAAAGTTTTCACAATTTGTATGGAAACACAAAAGACCCCGAATAGCCAAAGCAATCTTGAGAATGAAAAGTGGAGCTGGAGGAATCAGGCTCCCTGACTTCAGACTATACTGCAAAGCTACAGTAATCAAGACAGTATGGTACTGGCACAAAAACAGAAATATAGATCAATGGAACAGGATAGAAAGCCCAGAGATAAACCCACGCACATATGGCCACCTTATCTTTGATAAAGGAGGCAAGAATATACAGTGGAAAAAAGACAGCCTCTTCAATAAGTGGTGCTGGTAAAACTGGACAGCTACATGTAAAAGAATGAAATTAGAACACTCCTTAACACCATACACAAAAATAAACTCAAAATGGATTAAAGACCTAAATGTAAGGCCAGAAACTATCAAACTCTTAGGGGAAAACATAGGCAGAATACTCTATGACATAAATCACAGCAAGATCCTTTTTGACCCACCTCCTAGAGAAATGGAAATAAAAATAAACAAATGGGACCTAATGAAACTTAAAAGCTTTTGCACAGCAAAGGAAACCATAAACAAGACCAAAAGACAACCCTCAGAATGGAAGAAAATATTTGCAAATGAAGCAACTGACAAAGGATTAATCTCCAAAATTTATGAGCAACTCATGCAGCTGAATATCAAAAAATCAAACAACCCAATCCAAAAATGGGCAGAAGACCTAAATAAACATCTCTCCAAAGAAGGTATACAGATTGCCAACAAACACATGAAAGAATGCTCAACATCATTAATCATTAGAGAAAGGCAAATCAAAACTACAATGAGATATTATCTCACACCAGTCAGAATGGCCATCATCAAAAAATCTAGAAACAATAAATGCTGGAGAGGGTGTGGAGAAAAGGGAACACTCTTGCACTATTTGTGGGAATGTAAATTGATACAGCCACTATGGAGAACAGTATGGAGGTTCCTTAAAAAACTAAAAATAGAACTACCATACGGCCCAGCAATCCCACTACTGGGCATATACCCTGAGCAAACCATAATTCAAAAAGAGTCATGTACCAAAATGTTCATTGCAGCTCTATTTACAATAGCCAGGACATGGAAGCAACCTAAGTGTCCATCAATAGATGAATGGATAAAGAAGATGTGGCACATATATACAATGGAATATTACTCAGCCATAAGAAGAATTGAAATTGAGATATTTGTAGTGAGGTGGATGGACCTAGAGTCTGTCCTACAGAGTGAAGTAAGTCAGAAAGAGAAAAAAAATACCATATGCTAACACATATATATTGAATCTAAAAAAAAAAAAAAAAGTGGTCATGAGGAACCTAGGGGCAAGACAGGAATAAAGACGCAGACCTACTAGAAAAGGGACTTGAGGACACGGGGAAGGGGAAGGGTAAGCTGGGAAGAAGTGCGAGAGTGGCATGGACATATATACACTACCAAACGTAAAATAGATAACTAGTGGGAAGCAGCCGCATAGCACAGGGAGATCAGCTCGGTGCTTTGTGACCACCTAGAGGGGTGGGATAGTGAGGGTGGAAGGGAGGGCGACGCAAGAGGGAAGAGATATGGGGACATATGTATGTGTACAACTGATTCACTTTCTTATAAAGCAGAAACTAACACACCATTGTAAAGCAATTATACTCCAATAAAGATGTTAAAAATTAAATAAATAAAATAAAACGAGTCATGTCAATCTACCTGTTTTTTCAAGATTACACCACATAGACCTTGGAATAAAGTAATCAATAAACACTTTTGGTAAATATCTCATTTCCTAGAAATGTTTGTTGATGTGTACAAAGTTCGAAAATGCCAGGAGATCAGGTAAACATGTACTCTCCCAGATTCAAATAAATGGTGAAGGCCTGAGTTCCAGTGCTGGGCACATTTTTAGGTCGCTGGAGAGAGTGGGGAGCATAGATCTTGGGAGCAAACCCAAAGGAATGTGACCTAATTTACTGAGTGCTTGCTGTGAGTCTGGCACTTTGTATGATTATATTTAGATAGCCATATTCTTATTTCTTGAACAATAAATTAAGACTCAGGGTCATATAATTTGCTCATGGACTCACAGGTAGAACTTCAGGTCTGTCTGATGTCAGAGCCCACAACACCCAAGAGCTAGTATTAACAGCTGAGGTCCCAACATCCCTCAGCTATTTTCTGTTTTGCCAATCATCCAGTTCTTGAGTCTAGGGCAGGACACAGGTGATTACTAATTAAATTAAATGTTTAAGCTAGGGACAAAGTGAGAGACTGGCATGGACATATATACACTATCAAGTGTAAAATAGATAGCTAGTGGGAAGCAGCCGCATAGCACAGGGAGATCAGCTCGGTGCTTTGTGACCACCTAGAGGGGTGGGATAGGGAGGGTGGGAGGGAGGGAGAGGCAAGAGGGAAGAGATATGGGGATATATGTATATGTATAACTGATTCATTTTGTTATACAGCAGAAACTAACACACAATTGTAAAGCAATTATACTCCAATAAATATGTTAAAAAAAAGTTTAAGCTAAATATAAAGACTAGAAGTTTTGGAAATGGAAGATCACTGGTTAATACTTTAACCATTCCTGTCCTCAGTTTCCTCATTTATAGATGGAGGGTTTGGACCAGATAATCTTTACAGCTGGCAGTCCATTGCTTGATTCTTCTACCCACATATTCTCATTTCTGGTTTCCTAGGCGAAGAAATATCACAAGTGAGACAGATATATTTGCCTGCAAAACAACAACAACAACAAATCTGTTATTTAGATTTGGGACACACTGGCTTATGGTAAAGAATATGGATGGCCCTGTGTGGTAGATTTTCGGGGTCCTCTAAACAGTCCTAATGCTCAGCATCTCTTTCTGTCTTGCATCTTTAGAGCTGTTCCCTTGAGATCTTACTCTAAGCCTCCTGGGACGATCAGAAATGGACCTATTGCTCTAGGGATAGAAAATCCTTTGGATGAGTGCTGCCAGACTGTCACCCATTGCAGACATTACTAATTGATCACTGTACTCTTTCTCTGAACCTAGACTAGCCTTAGAATCATTCATGGCACAATGCCTCATTACAGCCACTATTAATTGATTGTAACTGTCACTTAAAGAAAAAAAAACTGTTGTACGTGTGCTAAACTAATTCCTCTTTTTAAAAACTTTGGACAAAATTAATTTCTCATGGTAATCCTTCTTTCACAGTAAGAGATTCTTGAAGAAATAAAAAAAAGTTAAGTTCTTTATTAGTAATTAGTAACAGAATTTTAGACCAGAGGAAAGACAAGCTGTGGAGATTATTTAAGCAAAGGCAAGGGAATGGGTTTTGTGAGAGAATTCAAAAGACAGCACAGAATTTGTTCTCTAAGAGAGGAAGATCTCCATGCTGACCTTTAAGATCAAAAATGGAAGGTGTCCAAGTACAAGACACAATGATGATTTTTAATAAATATTATTTTTACAGGAAACCTAATTCTAGTCCAAGTCATAGAAACAGAGTTAGAAAGAGCAAGGCTGGATCCCTGGATCCCACCAAAAACCTGGGTGGTGATGGCTCACGCACATTCAGTCTTGGCCCTCATTATAGCACCCGAGGCTGATCACATTTCCAAAAATCTCTAGTACTAGAAAAGTCTTCCTGCATCGAGTGAGTCCAGGTATGTTCTATTCATTGGTATGGATTCTGTCTGAGCAATAGAGTAAGTGTGACTTGCCCTTTTTTCCAAATCCTCTCTTCTCCAGGAAAAGCACGACTTCTGAATAAAACATTCCTCTCCTTCCTTTCTTCACATCACACTGGTTACCCGCCTTCTATCAGTGTGTTCTCTGGCACATCAGTGGAGAGAGTTGCAGGGCAATTTCCTCTGTGATAATAGAGTCTTGTGATGGCAGAGTTTCCTGAGTCTCTGGTTTCATATCTGCTGCTCTTAACATAGCACTGGGCACATAGCAGAATCCACTACTAGGTACAAAATTGAATTAGCAAACTATGCTCTGTTTCACTTCTGTTTGATGAACTTATTATTATTTAAGTAAAATTTTCTTCCTTATTATCCTTGTTAATAAACAAGAGTGCTTGGAAAAATGGTAAAAGGACAAAATAGCTTCATGAATTAAACACCTATTATCTGCTGGGCATTGTATTGGATACTTTATATAGTAATTTCATACATTTCTCTAAAGCCTTTGTGACGTGGGGATTATTCTTTCACCCTACACCAAGAAATGGGAGTCTTAAATCGTAGGGTTCTTTTGTCTGAGCCCATACAGCAAGTTACTGGCAGAAGGAATATAATCCCCCCGCTCCCCGCCCACCTGCATTTTCAGCTTAGATTGAGTGCCGGTGCTATGTGCTCCCACAGCAGCGGCTGTTTCCATCCTGCACCTATGACACTGTATGCGATTGCTTACTATCCTTCTCCCTGCCCAGCAGGACTTAAGAACCATGTCTAATTGCCTCATATTTGCATCCACAATGTCTGACACACCATAGGATCTAATAAATATTTGTTGATAAATGAATGAGAATCCCAAACACTATGCTCTAAATGTTAAACCAAAAGAACTCTGAATATTTTCATGTGTTATCTCTTCGATGGTCATAATCTTTCATTTCAGACACTGAAATACTAAAAACCTTAAAAGTTTAGAGAAGAGCCAGGATCATCAAGCCATGATCCCTTGACCAACCTTCATTTCCTGCCTTCCCAGTTCCTACCACTCCCTCTCCTTAGATGTCACTGCCAAGCTTACAGCTCCAGCATAATAGCAATTTTGGTGTGGAGTGGGGATGCAGGGAGAAAAGAGTCACTGTCACAGATGCCTTGGGCACTTTTCCCCTTCTCTGAATAACAGATTTTATAAGACACCCACAACACGGCCATACAGAGGCAGTGTGTACAGTGGCTAAGAATATTCTTCTGAAATTAGAGGGCTCAAATTCAAACCTTGGTTCTGGCAATACTAGTCATATGACATTGAACAGATTTGTTTATATCCCCAAGCCTCAGGTTCCCTATCTGTAAAATAGGAATAAAAAAGGTTTACTTGATAGAGTTGTTACAGTTAAATGAGGTAATGCATTAGAAGTACCTCCAACAATGTTTTTGCATTGAAAACATTCAATCCCAGCTAGTAATAACAGTAGTAGTAGTAATAGTAGTAGTAGTAGTAAAGGTCATGCTGCATGCCCACAACTCCCCATTTTCTTCCCAGTAGCATCAAGAACAGAATCTGTGAGGATTCTGCCCTCACAATTGCTATTTCAGAGTCCTGTCTTCCATAAAGTAGTAGATTTAACCAATGAGCCAAAGATCCTGATGGAATGAATGACTCTTGATTGTTTAATTTGGTTAACAAGTTGACACATGACAATTAGTCTTTGAGAAATAACTTTATAATGTTGTTGTTTATTGCTTGCCGCAATAACATGATCTCAGATAATGATTACAGAAGAATCTTTTTACTGTGTTCTCAGAAAATGAAAGTCACCACAGGACAGATAGGAAGCAGGTATGTTGGTCTTCCTCTCTTTTCTCTGAAACCTGGAAAGAAAAATAGAATCTTGTACAGCAAAAGAATATGAAATGTTATAACTTGAGTGATGGAAATTCACGTATATAAAAAAAACTGTTAGTGGTAACTATGTTTTGCCTTTCATAGATCCAAACCCACTCCCTTTGGAAGTCCAGGTCTCTCTTCCTGGACACTGAACATCCTTGCTATATCTACTCAACATTTTGTTCCTAAAGTTTGTGAATTCGTCTTACACAAACTGCAGGGAAGAAGAGATCCTTTATACACATTTTTGAAATCCCTAACATATCACTTTTCTTTTATGTAAATACTGAAGCAAGAGACTCTTAGAACAGCTTTACTGAGGCCTGTCTGCCCATCCCAACCCCCTGCTCTCCCTGTCAACATTCATAGATTCTGTTGCCTTTCCTTCCTGGTCCAGACGTCTGACTGTAGTAGCAGAAGGGCAGAAGAGTGGATACCTTTAGGTATTCAGAAAACTGCTGGGACAGTAAGAGTGTGCTAGCACAAATGCAGCTGTGCCATCCCGTAAGGAGTGAATGATACTCAGAGAAACATTACAGACCAGTACTGGGGTCTGTTAGGTGTAAGGCATGGGGGATGAGCCAGAAATTGACATTGAAGCATGAGAAGGGAAAAGCCAAAACGACCAAATAAGTTACCAATACATTTAGCCTTTGATTGAGATACAAGTTATTACCTTTGGTGAATTTTACTTGATGTTTTTCAAGCAACCTGACTTTTGGCTGACAATTTTGGACCCTGAGAGAGAGAAAAAAAGAGAAATAAAAACACATAGGAAGACTTCTGAGAAACCTCCATACTGTTTTCCACTGTGGCTGCACCAATATACATTCCCACCAACAGTGTATGAGGGTTTCCAAAAACTGAAAATAGAACTACCATACAACCCAGTGATGCTATTCCTGGATATGTGTCCAAAAAAGAAGCACTAATTTGAAAAGATACATGCACCCCAATGTTCATTCATATCAGCATTATTTACAATTGCCAAGATATGGAAGCAACCTAAGTGTCCATCGACAGATGAATGGATAAAGAAGAGGGGCCCGTATATACAATACAATACTACTCAGAGATTAAAAAAAAGAATGAAATTTTGCCATTTGCAACAATAAGAATGGACTTGGAAGGCATTATGCTTAGTGAAATACGTCAGACAAAGACAAATCCTGTATGACATACGCATATGTGAAATCTAAAAAACACAACACACTAGTGAATATAACAAAAAAGAAGCAGACTCACAGATATAGAGAACAAACTAGTGGTTACCTATAGGGAGAGGGAAGGGGGGAGGGGAAATACAGGGGTAGGGGATTAAGAAGTACAAACTATTAAGTATAAAATAATCTATAAGGATATATTATACAACATGGGGAATATCGTCAGTATTCCACAATAACTATAAATGGAACATAACTTTTAAAAATTGTGACTCACTATATTATAGGCCTGTAACTTATATAGTATTGTGCAGCAGCTCTACTCCAATAAAAAAAATGGAAAGAAAAATTTAAGACGTTATTATTTGAATTTAGAGAAGCATATTGTCTTGAGCTTTGTAAAGAAAAGTTAAACCACTCCTGTGTTGTACAGGAGACAATGAACAATTTCTTCTGGTGATCTTGGAAACAGACACCCCAGCCTTTTACAAACTGCCAGGGAATTCATCTCTCCCTTTATGTGGTCTCAATACATACACTCACCTGGATAAATGCTAAATGATACTAATACCCTCTAATGAAATCAAGCATGTTTTTCAAAAAACTAGTAGTTTGTGCCAAAAAAAATTCCCAGATTAAGCACTCACTCAGAAAAACAGAGGGCTCTCAACCAGAATGAAAGCTCTGTGTGTGTGTGTGTGTGTGTGTGTGTGTGCCTGTGAGTGTGCATGAAGCATGTGAGTGTGAATGAAGTATGTGTGTGTGCATGAGTTGTGAGTCTGGAGGGGAGTGGGTGTCACTAGGAAAGAAACAGTAAGCAAGGTACTTCCAAGGAGCATCCACTGAGGCTGACACTCACAGGTGCCTGAGGCTCCTGGAACACGAACCAGCAGGGGACACAACTCCTCTCATCTTCTCTGCCACCTCCTCACTTCACACACAGGTATTCTCTAGCAGGGGATGTTGGGACAAAGGCCAGGAAGGTGACACAGCCACCCCCTGGAAGACCTCATCACTTCCTGATGTCCTTCCTGTTCCCCTCTCTTTGAGACTGATATGATCTCCTTTGCAAGTCAGATTAACTATTTATTAACCAACTGGATGGTATAATTCAAGGATAATTATTACCATCCACATTTAAAGAAGATGAACCGCAGTTCAGATTAAGTGACATGACCATGACTGCCAGCATAGAACCTATGATTTCCTGATGCCTTTTCTTACAACATGTCGTCACCAAGGAGATGGTGCCAAAACCCTGTCAGAGAGACGTCTGCATATTTAGTTGTGTAGCGATTGTGCTCTCAGGCCTCAGCCTGGGAGACATTGCAGGGAGGAAGGGGGGTCCTAAGGGGAGTTCTGGTTTCTTTTGTTTGACCAGGAATACCAGTTGGATTTCAGGGGGAAAAGAGCTGGAAGTACCTCTTCCTTGAAGCAGGCTTCAGGCCCCTGGGCCTGGCAGCACTTCTTCACCACATTTGTGAAATCCATCAGCAATGACTGCAGCTCCACCCTTGTAAGTTCAGGCTTCAGTTTCACTAAGTTGACAAGAAACCTGTGACCCGGTGAGTCAAACAGAATTAATTAACGGTTTCTTTCTGCAGCCCTCTTCTCCAAAAGGCTAGTTATAGAATCATATGTCTTAGGAATCTCCATATGGGTGAATGTAAAATGTTAAAGTATTCCACTTTTGAAAGGGTGTCCTGAAACTTTCCTGTTAAACACATGGGATGGATTCCATTATAACAATCTTTGGAGAGCTACGTAATCATGGATGAAATTGTATAAAATATGGGAACATATAGTAAGTCTTCAATATGCACAATATTGTAGACTATGTGACTACATTTGATGTCTCTAGAAAATTCATGTCCAAAGCAACATCTATTCCCGCTTCCTCAATAACTGAATTCTGTTTCCACTCCACTTGATACAGACACTGCTTAATCTAAAAAAAAACAAAAAAGATCTGATTCCTTGGCATTTATAGCATTGCCTGAGAAAACAAAAGCAAAATTCCTGTTCCTTTTGGGCCTCTCTTATCTGCAAACATTAAGAGAGATTCTCAGAGCAAACATCTATGACATGCTCTCAAGAAAATCTGATTCATTATGACCCTTCTAGGAGCATTTTTATGGCTACTCTCACCCACCTTTTCAAATCACAGTCTTTTGGACCCTCCAAGGCTCTAGCAAAGGAAAAGACTAGCTAGGTTTTAACTTACAATTGGGCAGACTGGACAGTGTGACAGAAAGAACAGGATTCTAACACCAAACATCACATATCCATTACAATAAAACTTCTCATTAATACATGCTATGTCTTCCGGCTGAAGAAAAAGGTGCACAGTAGAGAATGTCTGTACCTGTCTTTCTTTCTCTGGAGCTCCTCATTATGAGCCTGACACAAGTCTGTGTGAAAGGTAAATAAACCTTGAGAGGTAGGTGGAGGCACATACGTCTTATCGGCTTCCAAGCCCTCAAAGCAGGACCTTCTGAAGGCAAAGTTTGTTTTACAACAGTGGTCCACAGCAGGGTTGATACTTCGATTTTCATTTATTCCACATAACTCTCCAAGAACTAAGTCCACCTATACCAATGAAAGTTGCAATGGAGTTTTGAAATACAGCTAGATGAATTGTTAGTTTGTGCTAGTATCACTGTCAACTTAGAAAAACTCATGCACTTGTAACATGAAACGACGTGCAAAGAAAAGTAGAGGCTGGTGTCCCAAATGACATTATAACAAAAATGCAAGCCATAGCAATTTAAATGTCTAGAGATTAATTCTTGTTAACATATATACAAATTTGTGATTTTGAGCAGAGAGCTGCAAACAGCCAACTGAAAATGGCATCAGGACACTGTGGCCCTTAGTTTTAGTCCCCTTCTGGGATGTCCCCCACGTACTGTCCACCCCAGACCTAAAAAGGTGCACCCAACCCGAACTGGGCTGTAAACAGCAATTCTCTTACTGACCTGGTGGGACAAGAGAGAGAATCTATCCCATTACTTAAGATTATGAAATTTTCTCTATCATTCTGAAATAATTCTATGATTCCAAGTGGTTTGCTCTAACAAATTGCTTCTAATATAAATAAGACGTAATAAAGATGATTTGGAGAACCCCAAGCAAATATTTAAGACTTCTCTTTTGCTTCTCAGGATTTTGACACAGTAAGCCAAAAATAAAACTTGACCTTCCTTGCTTAACAATCTTGAAAACAATGAAGAGAGGAAGACGGATAATCACTATAAATGAATGAGTGCAAAAGTATCCTTTTTTTTTTTTTTCTTTTAGGAATAGTCAGGCACATGGGCCAGGCTCACCAAATTATCAACGCAGGCAAACTCTTCACTCAGTGTACAGCAGGTGGTCAAAGCTGTCACCATTTCCTTGCCAAGAAAGGTCAGTTCTTCAGTGGAGAGCTGGGGGGCTAGTTTTGTGAGATTGATGAGGTAGCTGAAAGAACATTTGTCTGTTTGTTCTGAACAAAAGCAGGTACCCATTTTCCCTTGTCTAGCCCCCTGAAGCCCCAACCCTGCAAGGCTAGGGACAACCAATGTAAGGGCAACATGAAGCTCAGCTCTCTCATAAAGTGGTAGAGAACAGTCTCTTCACTCCCTGTTTTCCTGCACCCTGCCTCCTAGATCGCTGTATTTCGGTTTCCTTCTAATTTCATGATAATTCAGAAACTCTCAGATTTGCCCATCCTTCTTCACCTGTGAGTATAGGAGCTCCTTGGTAGAAAATATCTTAGCTAGTATGTAAAATCCTGCTTGAGATCCCTTGAGCAGTTAATAAATATTTCAAAGGGAAAATTTAATAGATACATGTTGGAAAAGGATAATCTGAGATGGAGGAAACAAAGATATTTAATGGGCTGAGTTTTCAGATAACAGCCCAATTGCAGAAATAGTGAAAATATATTTTTTAAACTGTGTTTTGTTGTGACTTGAAGACGTTTGGTTTCAACACGCAATACATTAGCATGGTAATTAATTAAGAAAATCCAGAACAAACTTCATATTATTCATGAATGCTCACAAGAATACTTAAAAATGAATAGTAAAGTGTTAAGTAAATCCAGAATTATTTTTTTTACTCAATAAGAATTATTTCCTTAAATAATTCTTCCTTGGGAAATTATAACAACCTGAAGTTTTCTCCATCCCACCCCACACCCCTGAAATGGGGTAAAATCCAGAAATTCTGGGCTGGGAGTGAGAAAGCCTAGTCCAAACAAAAACTAATGCATTAGAGAATCAGTTTGTCCAGAATCCTGTATGTCTTCAATTTCTAGCCTCATTTCTGGTAAAGGCTTAATATGACAGCTCAATGTGCCTTCTTGACTTTTGTGTTTTTATTCTTTCCCAGAGTTTATGAACTTGTCATAACTAAAAGACTGAGCTAAGATTTTGACACTTTGTGGCACTCTTTATGTTATCCTGGTCACCATTGTTAACCTACTTGTGCAAACAACTTACTGGTATTTCAAGTCATCCTTCCCCGAGATCTGAAAATGTTCACATTCTCGCTGTACTATCTTGAGGCTTTTCTCAGTTGTCTCATTGAATTTGTTTTCCTGAAAATACGAACAATCATGTTTATGAACATTTTATCTAAAATTTAATCATAAGCTTCAACTTGTCTAATTGCTCTTTTAATTTATATAGCATTTTCAAACTCTAATTACCATACACTAGTCATTAAATTGAGGGTAGTTTTTATATATGTAGGAATTTGAATTTTTTAAGTTATAGTTATAGTTTTTGCTAAATTTGAAAGCTCAAAATTTTCATTATCATTACCTTGTAGAGGTATCATTACCTTATAGAGCTTTCCAGTCTGCAAAGTGAAATTCAAATCTGATGTTGACAATGATCATATTTTTTTTTTTTTAGAAAGAGGTGACAAGCTGTTTATTTTTTTTATGTATGTATGTATTTATTTCGTTATTTATTTTGGCCGCGTCACGGCATGTGGGATCTTAGTCCCCCGATCAGGGATCGAACCCGTGTTCCCTGCAGTGGAAGCCCGAGTCCTAACCACTGGACCACCAGGGAATTCCCAGACAATGATCATACTGATTCTCACTTTGAAGTGGCCAGAGAAGTTAACTGGCGCTATGAAGTCAAGTGGCTTTTGCCTAGAATCACCCAGTGAGTAAGTATTGCTACATAACATTTTTAATCACGTGTATCTTTTTTATATCTTCTTTTTCATCACTTAGAACTGGAACTTAAAACCTCCAATAATTGTCCTCAAATATTTGACAACCTCTCTCTCACGCGGCATAAAATTGGACATCTACTAAGTGACCACTAAAGAGAAAACTACACACCAGTGGATGAATGCTGTGGGACGAATTGCGTCTCCATATAATAAAGAGAATTTTCTAGCACTATGATTCATTTAAGGATCAGGAACAGACCTCCTTGTTAGGGACAGCGGTAGAGCTGGATAAAACTTAAGTCTTCTTACTTCTTGCTCAAATATGAATGGGTGTAAACTGGCATTTTTGGCAAGTGGAGGTAATTTTTTAAGTAAAGCAAAATCAACACTTATCAAATGAATGAGAAACAAATCAAACATGACAAATAATTAATTTCTATAATACACAAAAAGTGCATATGAACTGATATTAAAAAATGCTAATTTCAACAGGAAAATGGGTAAAAGACGTGAGCAAATTGTCCACAGGAAATTTATAACTACAGTAGCTAAAATCATATGGGAAAAGTTTAACTTCATTAAAAAATTAATTAAAATTTTAAAACATGCTCATTATTTAGCAAAGTTAATTTCTATGTGCAATGTTGGTGAAGGTGGAGGTAAGATGAGCATTTTCAAGCACTGTTATAGGACTATATGCTGCTAATAACTTTCTAGATAGTAACCTGGCCATTTGTATCAAATATTTTTTATTTTAAAGTCTATATAATTTGACTTAATAATTTTCCTTCTGATAATCTGTCTAAAGAAAATAACCATAAATATTAATAATGATGAATGGAATGAGATACTTAGGGTCACTTATAAATAAAATTTTTAAAAAGTTAAATCAATGTCCAAAATGTCAAACGTACAGTATGAGAGCATTTAAATCAATTATTATGATGGAATACCATCATGCAAAATAAATACATTTTTTTAAAGTCTGTTTAATAACATAAAATGTTTTTTATGCCAATAAATAAAAACAGATCCAAAAATTTCTTAAGAAAGTATTATTCCAATCTTATTTTTAAACACACATATAAATGTATTCATATATGCATAGAAAAGATGAAAAATGTTAATTATAGCTACTTCTTGGTGACAGAATCAGAAAATTTTTATTTTTTTCTTTGTAAATTTTGATACTTTCCTAATCATCTTTAATAATCATTTATTATTTTTACTATAACAAAAAATTGAATTGGCCCAAGAAACTACAGAGTACATAAATAAAAATATAAATGTTTAATGGGAAGAATTTTTTTGCATCAACACACAGGATTTGACGTTCAAAACATTATGAGTAACCCAAATCGATGATGTTGGTCTTCCCTATGATCAACTTACACTGAATTTAAGGTAGACTCAGATTTGTCAATCACATTTTCCACCCTCTGAACCAGAGTGAAACTTTGATAGTTTTTAAATGTGTGTTGTTTTATTTTGTTTATTTAATTCTCTGAGCCTACTAGGATGGAACTTACCGCATGTCTGTAACAGTCTGGAGGGTTTTCCTTGTTGCAGCACTCTCTCAGGAGATCCTCATACACTCCAGCAATTCTTAACAACTCTGGTGTGGACAGTTCTGGATGTCTCCTTGAGTATTGATAAAGAAACCTGCGATGTGTAAAATATTTTGTATATTAGAACTTCGAGAAAGAGCAAAACACCAAATCCTGCTATCTTTTACTCTAGAGAGATCTTCTAACACTGAGTCTGTCTTCATATGCTAAGTTCCTCCTCTGGTTTGGTCAGGGAATGATTTAAGAGGACATTTTGACAACAGGAGATCATTTTACAAAGGTTCTCTTCCATATTATGTTTTAAACTAACAATCCTTTTACTTGGAGGGATAGAATGATTAAAGGTATTTAGCATTCATTGTTAGAATGATTTAACCCATAAAGCATCAGAAATAGTAGATCATGCCACCAATACTTTAGAAAATACATATCGAGTATAATTCTGTTGGAAAATGCATTCAGACCTCCATCTTGAGATGGTGGGAATATGGATTTCTCCCCACTCCCGGTGCCAACTTAGGGAGAGATTGTGGAGCAGCCTTTGCTCATTCCTTCATCCTGTCACTTGTCAAATATGGGAATAATCACTCCTGCCACCCTAAGTCATTGGTGAAGGTTTCCATGGCCTCGGTGAAGTATATGTGGGTGTGATTTGGGGAGAAAGTGAGAAAGGGAGAGAGAAGAGGCTAACACTTATTAAGCCCTTAGTAGGTGCGAGGCACTGGATCAAGCTTTGTGCATAGGAGACCAAGATAGGCTTCCTACCCTTTATAAAACACTTTCTCATTTAACTTCACTTAACCCTCAAGATAAGTACTATATTATAGCTGAGGAAACTAAGTTTCAGACCAGTTAAGCACCTGGCTGTTAATGGAAGTATAAAATTTGAACCTAGGTCCCATAGGATGCCTACTTTATTCTTGTTTAAACCAAGTTGACTCTCTGCTCAAAAGAGAGGTGTTTTCTTTAACTACCTCTACTGTGCTGTTTAGAAACTTCTTCATAAAAGTATCTTCTTTATTCATTCAAATTAAGTAAAAATGGTCTATGTTTTGAAAGAGCAATACCTCACAAGAGTTCTCCAAGTCCAAGGGACGTTTTATAATCTCTTTTTGGTTTGCAACCTTTTTCTCTTGATTAATCTTGGTTTTTCTGACATCATCTCTCTTGCTTCCCCACCTGCCTTCTCAATCCCATTTGTGGGATGCATTCCCATATCCTAAAGCAGTGGTGTTTAACCTTCAGAGAATCAAGTGTTCCCCTTAATATCTCATGTAAGCTGTGGACCTTTCTCCAGGAATAAAATTACACCTAAAACCACACCACCAAAATATTGCAAAAAAAAACCCTGGGAGCCAACCCTAGCCTGGCAGATCCACTGAGGTCTTGCATCAAATGTTTGCAACCAGAAAAACTGCACCTGAAACATTTCTGGCTCAGCATGTTCATTGCTGCTCTATCATTTCTCCCCAGGCTTCAAACACTATTTTAATTGTCATAGTGATGGTGATGGAGATGATGCAGATGAGGATGAGGATGAAAATTGCTTCCATTTAGCAAGCGTATGTCAGGTACAAGTGAAACACCTTGCATCTATCATTTAGATTAATTTGACTCATGAGAAGCAATAGAGCACAGTGGTTATAAGAGCAGGAGTCTGAAGCCACACTGGTTACATTTGAATCCTGGCTCCACCACATATTAGTTGTGTGACTTTGTAGCAAGTTACTTAACCTCTGTGCCTCAGTTTCCTTGCCTGTAAAATGAGGATAATAAAAGTGTTCTAACCTCAGAAGGTCGTTCTGAAAATTAAATTGGTTAATAGATGAGAAGCACTGAAAATTTGGTAAGTATTCAATAACCTGTATCTTCAATCCAGACCTCCTTCCAGAATTCCAGGTTCATATATTAAATTATCTCGTGACATTCCCAGTTAATTACCTCACAAGCACCTCAAAGTCAAGGTGGTCAGATTCAAACATATTCTCTTTCCCACAAAACATTCCCCCATACTTCCCATCTCATTGAGTCTGAAAACTACTTACCAACCACCTAAGCCCCAAACTGGGATTCATTCCAGATGAAGTTTCTAAAAAACAAAAGTGATTTTGTCCTTCCTTATTCTTCAGTGAAAACCCTTCAGTGGCATCTCGTTACTTAGCATGCCTGTATGATCTGACCCGTCTACCTCTCACTACCCTCCTCTCTCACTGCAGAAACCCTATTCACAACCACATATACACCAAGCAGTTTTACACTTCTATCCATGCTCTACTCCTTCTGTCCAGATTACTAAAATTTCTTCCAGTACCTCCTTCCCATCAAGCCTTTCCAGGGTCCCCAGGGACTTCCTCCCCTGTCCCCACATTACCTATCATCTAGTGCTATCAGAAATTAAAGAGCATTTCTTGCACTCATTTATTTATGAGGCTATGTCTTCTCACATCACACTTCTTATTGATGAAAGCTTACTGGGGATAAGAACCCTGTCTAACCTAGTAAAGTCCCTGGATTATATTTTATAACCAAAATATTTGGAATGAACAAATATTCTTATATGAATTTTATATATGATTACCTACAATACAGAGAGGTTAACTTTTGTCCCACTGACTCAACCAGGACTCAAATCTAGTCCTTTTGGCTCCAAGTCAACTAGTCTTCCCCTGAACAGCTGGGCAGCTGTGTAGGGGGTGGGATGGCAAGGGAGGGCAGAGCATGGCAGGTAAGCCTGCAACTTCTCAGGCCCGACCTCTTAGGGTCTAATCCCTACTCTGCCATATTTTAGCTGTGAAAGTTGAACAAGTTACTTAACTTCTCTGTACCTCAGTTTGCTCATCTGAAAATTGGGAGAAATCACGCTTATTTTACATGACTGTATGAGAATTAAAATAAATAATCCATATAAAGTACTTAGCCCATTGTCTGGCACATATCAAGTACTCAATAAATGTTAGCCATCACATCATAACACAGTTGCATTTTCTTAAAATCATGTAAAAAGACTATAATCGATAGCCGTGACTCTTAAAATTAGGTGAGACCCAATACTTATGTGATTTAAATGATCCCTATTCCTTCCACCCAAGTTAGCCAAAATAGGTCAAATCCAAAGTTTCTGTTTTCCTGATAAACGTCAATATAGAGTTATGTTACTCAGCCATGAAGTTCTCTTGGTCAGCATCTCGTTCCTCACACACATTTTCGCTTTCAGTAAACTTTGCTTCTCTTAGGGGTAAGTTGTTTGGTCTATCATCTTTATTTGAGTAAATTATGCACTCGCCGCGCTCTGGTATTTTCTTTTCACAGCACTCTTTGATTTTGCTGGAGATGGAATCTTGCTTTGAACAAATATGGCTCATAACCTTGCTCTGTATCAAATAAGAATGGGAAATGACTTTATTTTCACAATATCGTCAGGGCTGGATTTTCCTTCCAAAATCAACGCAAAATCAACCATGTGCATAACATCTGGACTTGTTTCATCAGCTAATTTGATAGATAATTAAATTTTGTATTGATTTAATACAATGAACTTTCATATTAAGGCAAGCTTTATTTCTCAGGATTTTAGATGATATAATTATGAAAAATAGACTCATAAGTTTACATTCATTGTTAAGTATTAATCTTTTAAATACTTTACCCCTACTCCACTGGTGTATCAGCATTTTAAATTCTAAATGCTGTTTCTTTCCCATGAGAGTTTATCTGTACTTTAATGAGGGCCACCAAAGACATGTTACTGTAATATCTATGATCCTAGATTTCTTCTCTTATGGCCTGAAACCACATTGCCAGGTATATAGTAGAAACTCAAGAAATATTTGATAAGTGAATGAAAGAATGGCAAACTAATGAACCACTACAGCAACTACCAGATGAAGGCTTCTCAAACATAAGGAGATATTCTGCTCATTGTTGTCATTTTCCTGTAGACATTATTAATCTGAAGCTGTTCAAATTATCAAATAATGTACAAAATAGTAAACCCTACTATCTCCCCTCTCCCCACTCTCCCTACCCAATTCTGACCTCCATATAAAGTTACGGGAATAAGGGAGAGGGTGAAGCTCTCTTGGTTACACATTAGTTGGATAATTTTTTAAAAGCTAGTCTAGCCTCTAGTCCTCTCTCCAGACGCTCCAGAATTAGGCTGTACATTCCTCCTACTCTCTGTCCTAGCGTCTCACGAACTACATTGAGTTCTGTCAAAGCACGAGGCTATTCCAGACTCTCTGACTTTGCTCAAGCTGTTCCCCGGCCTGGAATCTTCTTCTGGGGAACACTGAGGATAAGGAATGAGAGGAAGCTCTAGGCTGAGGTGAGAAATGGAAAGGAGGCTGGCACCATGTTTCCAGCAAACCGCCTAGAACCAGGGAGCCCGTCTTTGCAAACATATATACATTTCCCCTAAGGCCATCATCGTTCTAGGCAACACATCTCTTATTGTCTGAGAATTAATTTCTATTTTGAATAAATTACGATTCTATTCCTCTTATTTCTACATAAAACCATCAAAGAAAAGGATATTAAGAATATAATATGATCCCTTAGTCTCAGCTCCAAACTTCAGGGAAAAATCTTCAATTATATCCTTTCAGTACATTAAATTTAATATTATAAAACCAACATTCTCATAAACAAACAAACAAAAGTAAATAGCGAGTGAGATTGCTTTTCATTGAAATACAGTTAAGGACAAAATAATTCTTGGTGATATCTACTGTCCACTACTTGAAATAAAATGTACATATCTTCATATTCTAAAATTCAAGTTGTCTAATGAACATGATGTTTCCTTGTGAATTTAAAACAGTAAGACTAATTAAAAGTCACTAAGAAAAAGCCTAATTTCAACTAAGAAGTCGGGATATTTTTAATGAAATTGTGTTACCCTCATATGCATAAACAACTTCAACTAGGTCAACAATATATTTACCAGTGTATGTCATTAGAGAATCACATTAAAGACTAGAGTAAGAGTTATTTTAAATTAACATATTTACTTATCTGGAAAGACTGTTCCTAAATAGCCTGAAGAAACTCAGACAAAACAGCTCTTAAAAACATAAAGATGAATCATTTTCTGAGCTTTACTGTTAATTTCTAATATAGCTAAAGAGTATTTACAATATTAAAGAAAACTTTAGTCTGGCCTAAATTAATGTCCACAAATTCTAAATTCCTGGAGTTTATGTCATGTGCATTTAGCCATTTAAAATAGAATCTGCTGAGTAGCCTAAAAACAATCCCATGTATGAAAAGCTCCAAAGTTTTATTTGGTCTTATTTGTTAACATTTTTTATTTTATTTATTTTATGTTATTATTTAACAATTTATTTTTTGTTGAAGTATAGGTGATTTACAATGTTGTATTAGTTTCAGGTGTACAGCAAAGTGATTCAGTTATATATATAACTGAATATATATGTATATAAAAGAATATATATATATTCTTTTTTCAGATTCTTTTCCATCATAGGCTATTACAAGATATTGAATATAGTTCCCTGTGCTATACAGGAGGTCCTTGTTGTTTATCTAGTTTATATATAGTAGTGTTATCTGTTAATCCCAACCAACTTATCAACATTCTGATTTTATTGTGGTGAGTAGCCACATATTAGGGCAACTTCGAAATAAAAAATAGCCACCCCAAAAATCACTATTTTTACTTGGTTTTATAGAATACTTACCCTGCCATGGATGCATTGCACAACATCCCCTTCACAGCATCCATCATATTTGGAAGAAACATCTTCTAGGAGGGAGATAAGTTCCTTAAATTCAATCTTGGGGAATTTTTGACTAAGTACAGCAACGTTTCTGGAAATAGAATTGATAAACCACTAAAACAACTTGAACAACAAGTAAGGCAAGAGGGAGCTCTTTGCTAATACAGTACAAATAGCTGCAGTAAGCATGTGGTACCCTTGTTTTTTTCACTGATGGCTTTACCAATGTTTATACATTGCATGGCCCACATGATCATTTTGAAAATCCTAGGTTGATATTTTGAGTCCTAGATCAGGACTGGGGAAAAAAGGGCCTGAGAGATGTGCCCTCTTCCATAATTGTTATAGCAAAACACTTCTTTTAAGGACCACCATTTCTTGTTGTAAGCCCATGGCTGGCATAGGTTATTCATCACAGAATCCTTTCCTGCTGATGTATTTGAAATCTCAGAATTTTTCACAAAACATTGCACTAGCATCATTGCTAGTTGGCTAGGGTAAGCATGTTAAATAAAATTTATCCCTAGAGTGTAGTCTCCTAGTCATTAAAGTCAAAGATGGATGGATAAGTCATGTCTAAATCACTTGAAGGTTTTAAAACTCAGGTTCAGAACTCCTGGACCAGCTCAGATTCCCAACTAACCAAAAACTAACTCAGAAGTAGTCCTTTTTCTCTCTGGGGTCTCCCCACCTTGCAGGTCTTCTCTCATCCGGACCTACTGTCCTGGTCTGAGTAATCCACCCAGACTGAGCCCCACCTCAAAACCCTTGAGGAACTAGGAAGAGTATAAATAAAAAGTCATCAATGATTTAACAAAAATGGGACTTAGACAAGAAAATACAAGTAGAAACAAAATACTCATTATAAAACTCACATAGATTTTAAGATTTGCGGTCCAAACTTCATAAGTGCCCCACAGACATTTTTTTGATAAGAAGATAATGCTTTTAAATATTGTATGAAAGTTTCTGCCTGAAGGATAAAGAGAAACTCTGTTGAAGCAAGAGCAAAATCCCACTATTCTCTTATTTCTTAACCACATGTCAACCAAACAATTCCAAACTTTGCCAGAAACAGAAAATTATGGGGTTTTTATCTCAGGAAATGTACATATCAAAATATAAATTTGTGGCTTATTATAAAGGTGGGACCAGTCTTCCCAATGACTGAATTATACTTGATGGGAAGATGAGTGGTGAAGAGTGCTGTGAGCTTGTCCATCTCTACCAGGATGATTCAGTTTTATGGGTAGTCAAAAGAGGACTTGTCCAAGATAGAAGATAAAATGTCATTTTTACCCTGGTTATTTACTCACTAGCATTTCCTTCCAATTCACAAGGAAGACAAAGCCAGAAGAGAAACCCTAGAAATGGGCAATTGTCTTTCAAGGGTCTCAAGTAATAAGAAATTTAGATCAGTAGCAGGTGGCCAATGGGTTGAAAAACCAGTGAAAGTGGCAAGAGAATAGTTTTTAAATGGTAAACAACTCTTTTGCTATAATTTAATTTTAAGTAAAGATCTACAGTTTGGGATGAATCCTTGTCCTTTTAAGAAAACAAATGTAGTACCCACCTTTGTTCGAAAGCAGTTAGCTTTTTCTTGTTCTTCACAGCATGTTTTAGTCATCTCCTCAAAACGAGCAGCAGCAGTAAGAAGTGTAGGGGCAAAAACAAAGGGGTTCCTTCTGGAAACTTCGTAGATATAACTATAAAAGAAAAAAAGGAAGGAAGGAGGGAAAGAAAAAAACAGGAAGGTAATGAAGAAATGGTAGACAAGGGAAGGAAAAGAGAAGATTTAAAAAGACAAGAAGAACAAGTTGTGAAAGTAAAGGTGAGAGGAAGAAGGATTTCCCATTATTGAAGGCTTCAATGGAAGGCAGCGTTATCGAGTCTCCAATAAAAGTTGTATCACTGAAGTTGCCAGCTCCCAAAGAAGAATGATGATTGCCATTCTAATCATGAACACGGGGCTCTGGCTATTCTTTTTCTTCCCCTATCATGCCAGATGGTCAGCATCTCTCCTTTTCAGGTTCAAAGAACAGCTACCTATACACACTCCATCCAAGATTCAGAGATCATAATCACTTATGTTCAAACAAGCTTTGTGGTTTAAGCTTTCCAGAAAATGTCTCTGCTTCTACAACTACTACCCTACTGAAAACAGATTTTTGCTAAACATCCATTGATGTAATGTTTACCCTTAGTAAAAGCTATAACTCTCCATTGAAAGACTATATTATTTCCTCCAGTAGAACTTTGGTGCCATGCACACCCTTCAGTTCTGGGGCTCATCCCATTAGAAAATACACATCACAATGAAAGGATCTTGAAATCAGGTTTCATATCTTATTCATCTCCTCAGCAATGACCACAGAATCTGACACACAAATGCATGTTGAATGATCTAAATGGTCAAGAAACCCAGCTATGTTCTTTTGGAAGAGATATTGGATTTAGCCTAAGAATACTGTTTCAATTCAATCATTTTTCTACTAAAATTAAACTTACTTGTTTAGAAAAGATTCTCTGTTATTTTTATAAGTCTGGCATTTCTCTTCAGGATCCAGAGTAGGGAGAGGAGGCAAAAATCCTACATCAGCTTTCTTATTATGGAGGAAACAATGTTTTCTTTCAAAGTCAGCCTTATGGCAGCAGTGTGAAAAATTATGCTTTTGTGGCAGTCCCTCCATAGTACATATATTTTCCAGTAAAACATCATTCTGGACAACAGAAAAATAAAAGACGTTTTTTTTCATTATGACATTTTTCAACCTTCTGAGATGATACAATGGAGACAATTAGTGGTGAGTGTCACCCTTTGCAAAAGAGATTCCCAAATTTTCCCAATATTACCAGCAGAGCATCTTTACCCACACCCTTGACAACCATCCCATACTTTGGGAAGTTTTCTCTATCCTATCCTGAGGCCCTTCAACCTCTTCCTATTTCTCTACTGCCTACATTTCTCTTACATAATGGCTTTTTTCCTTCTCTTCCAAGGTCACATGGCCAGAGTGTAATGTGTTGGTGAAGTATTTAGTGGTAATGTTTAGCAATAGTCTTCTAGAGATGCAGATGGTGACTCTATTGGGAGGAGGTCAAGAAAAGGGGGTGTGACAGTAGAGTACATATTGAGAGAGGCAGGTAAGGAAAGTACCTCTACTTTGCCAGGCTATTTCCTGTCTTCCTGCCTGTATACTTACGGTGTGGACTGCAAGCTCATAACCAAGTCCTCCTGTGCATCATTACACAGAATTGCATCTCCTAGGAAAGTACCTTACCCTAAATACTTAAAGTCAGGCAAAATAAAAATGAGGGGCCCAGGGACTTCCCTGGTGGCACAGTGGTTAAGAATCTGCCTGCCAATGCAGGGGACACAGGTTCCATCCCTGGTCTGGGAAGATCCCACATGCCACGGAGCAACTAAGTCCGTGTGCCACAACTACTGAAGACCACGCGCCTAGAGCCCATGCTCTGCAACAAGAGAAGCCACAGCAATGAGAAGCCCGCGCGCCACAATGAAGAGTAACCCCCGCTCGCTGCAACTAGAGAAAGGCCACGTGCAGCAACGAAGACCCAACACAGCCAAAATAATTAATTAATTAATTAATTATTTTAAAAATGAGGGGCCCAGATTTCTCCTTCCTGACACCGAGAGATGATGCTTTTAGGAATCTAAGATCTGTATTACTCACCTCCCTCACCATGATTTCTGCTATGAGCAGTTCCTATATTAATTGTTTCTCTGGGTTATAGATAAAATTAAAATACATATTTTGAACAGAGACTCTCATTCTGCCCCAAAACCACATTTGAGTGGCGATTTAGTAGAGATGGCAGAAAATAGCACTCCGCAGGCCCCTGTACGTTTCAGCTTTTTTAGTGTCCTTCTGGAGACATAAGCTTTTGGCCACTATGTTGGTACATGGAACTAACTCTTCCTTATTCCCAAGTTGGCTTCAAGGTCCAAATTCATTCAGATGGAGGAAGAATTCATTATTGGAATCTTGTAATGAGACTAGCCAGATACTCATTGTTGTGGGTTGAAAAATGTCCCCCCAAAAGTTATGTTCAATTCCTAATCCCCATACCTGTGTATGGGACCTTATTTGGAAATAGGGTCTCAGCAGATGGAACCAAGTTATTGAGAGGGTCTTATCCAATGTGACTGCTGTCCTTATAAGGCGAGGAGAAGAGACTCAGAGAGAAGATGGCCATGTGATGACAGGGGCAGAGATTGGAGTGAGGTAATTATAAGTCAAATAATGCCGAGGATTGCTGGTTATCACAAGAAGTTAAGAGAAAAGCATTCAACAGATTCTTCCCTAGAGCCTCTGCAGGGAGCGCACCCTACAACACCTTGATTTTAGGCATCTGGCCTCCAGAATTGTAAGAGAATAAATTTCTGTTGTTTTTTTTTAAAAAAGTTTTTTTTAATCAAAAAATAAAAGTGAGGGCTATAGAGCATCTCTCTTTTTATATTTCCAAGGCAAAAATTCTCTCAGTGTTGACAAATAAGCTTGTTTGTTTAGGAAATGCAAACAATTTACTTACAGCTAATTTTGAACACTCTGGGAGTGTCATGTCAGCCAAGCATTTATCTCTGTATTCTGTCATGGCTTTTACCAACATTTCTACTTCTTCAAAGGATGCCTCCTGAATATATTGAGCAAATGCAATGATGGTGCTGCAACAGTCCACACAGAGTACACAATGATGACCTGCAGAATTTCGATTTATGTCCAACCAAAAACTCATAGGAACACCCACTTGCAGACTAACCTCAGGAAATTATCAAAGTGTGAAGGCTATAACTTTTACAACTTCTTGACAATTCAATTGCCTCATCTAAATTTTATGATTAACACTGTATTTATTTTTTGATATGGTTTATATTTATTTACATTACTTTTGAGAAGCGTTAATATTTCTGGGAGATACCAGATAAGCTTATAGTAAACACCATCGTCATCAAAATGAGTTTAGAGAAACTCACATATATCCAATATTATCCTCTATAAATTTCTGGGTGATACTGACATCATCTGAAAAGCAAAGATATTCAGGTTATTATATATCCTGGTATTTTAACATTTTCCCAATAAATAACTATATGTGATAAATTTATAAAGTATAAAATAGATAACTGATGGTAGAAAATAATTTTGGCATATTTAACATGAAGAAGAGACATCATATGAACCAAATATTAGATCTTAATCACGGTTGATTACGTGCTCAAAAAATATTCATTAAGTTGAATTGACTTGAATTAATCTCACACTGACCAAACTTTAGATTTACTATTGATGGCTCCCCAGCCACAAATGTCAGATACAAGCATCATTTCCCCACTAAGTGTCATGTATGACTAGAAAAGTAGTATGTGGGTTCATTGTTAAGTGATATAATGCTACAACTGTGCCCAACAAGAGATACCAGAGCTTGCTGGTAGTAGTAGTAGATTGTAGTGCTAGCCAGACACAGATATTTAAGTGATCTCTGAACTAGTCTAAAATCATTGATTCCCTCCCAGTGAGCATATACTTATCAGAGCACATTTATATTTGTTCACATAGACTATTTTCATGGAGTCCTTACTTTTGCAAAGTATTGTGCTGGATACTATGAGACAATCAATGATGACTAAAACATCTCCCCCTGGACCTTGGGTTCCTAAATACTTTCATAGTGCAGGTGACTCATGAACATGACTATAATACAATGTACAATCTATATGACATCCTAAAGTAATGTGGGTAAGTATATGACAGGAATGCTTTATGATCTCTGGGTGAGGAACCAGAAAAGGAATATAGGAGGAGGTGCATATGAGTTGAGTCTGAAAAAAAATGTACAAGATTTCAGCTAGCTGAGAAATAAGGAAACTCATATTTCTTTGTGGAGAGAATGATGTGAGTAAAAGAACAAAGGTAAGAAATCCTGGGATGTCTTTGGGGAAAGTCAATTAATCCACTCTGATGAAAAAGTGGGTCATAAAGAAGAATAATGGAACCTAAGATAGAAAGAAACTGGGTCCAGATTATGTATATCTTTCATATAAAGCTGAGGAGTTTGGGCTCCAAATGGAAGCCATGAAGAGCCACTGAAAATGTTTATATAGAATAGTAATATCATCATTTCTATATGCTAAAAAATACCAGGCAGGTAGTGGTATGTCTGATATGTTGGGATCTCCCACAGTGCCTGACAAATAGAAAGTGACAAGGACTATTTGTCAACTAGATGGATGGAAGAATGAATGAATGGGGTGGAAAAAAGGCAAGAAGCCCATTAGGAGACTTTTGCAATTATCCTACTGAGAAATCAGCAGGACATGAATTTTGGTAGGAGTAATGGAAGTGCAAAGGAAAACATGAATGCAAAAGATATTGGAGACAAAAGTCAACAGGATTTTTTAATAAGTTGTTACAGTGGCAAAGGATAAGGAAAACTCAAGTATGACTACCCTTCTTCAAGCCTGGTGACTGGGCTCACTAGCAGACACTGTAGGGGGTACCAAATTAAGACACAATCCACGTCTTCAGGGCCATGGCAACACTTACAGCACCTTGGTGCGAGGTATAAAAATATGATCCTTTCAGGCCAGAGAGATTACAAAAAGACACCTCTGAACAGATGAAGTTCAAAATGCTCCCCCTTTGAGCAGAAGAAATATAAAAGTCACCTTTTCCTCCAGGCTGACACTGCATCAGCCAGGCTTGGGGAATGTACCGGCTTGGGGAGATTTACAAACTGTACAGTTGGAAGAAGCAAGGTCCTGCATACTCTTATGGTATTTACCACCTAGTTGGGAGATACATTGAACAACCAAAGTTTCCAGAAAAATCTTAACTCATATCTAATGTTCCACTATTACCATACACTATACACATCTGCAAGAAATACTAATATTTTCAAACCCAAATTATGCCTCCCAGCAACATTTCCTATACTACCATAAGGCCGGTGACCATTTGCTGGGTGTGATAACTGTCTCTGTCTATAGATAGGGTAATATGATCACCAAAATACAATATCTGGGAAGGTTAGTTCACAATATCTGATAAGTATATGTAAACGAGGGAGAAGAAGAAAAAAGCAAGCAAAAAATTAAATTGAAAGAAAACAAAGTTAAAAAAATAGAAATTATCCCAACTTAGTCATTCCTTAGGTGATATACAAGTAAATTTCTTACCTACATCTTGAGGCTTTGTGGGCAGGGTTAAGGATTCAGTCAAAAAGAAAAAGAAAAGAAAACCTGTAAGTTTTAACTGTTTCATTTTTTAAGAAATCACATTCACAAAAGAAAGTAACGTGACTGAGGAAAATCAAGTTTTTATATTATTCTTTGACACTATTAGTAAAAAAGTAACTTGTTTAACCAATTTCTCATATACCTCATATTTGATTTTTATTTGATCACTCTGCAGAATTTTTTGCTAATTATTAACTAGGAAAAAATTTTCTCAGTGTTTCACTGGAAAAATCTATTGAGTTAGAAAAAAAGTCCACAGGTTAAGTATGCACAATGCCTAGCCAAATAGACAACCAAAAGAGAAAAAAATCTTGAAATATTGCAAATGCTAAAAGAGAAAGGGCAAGAATAAATAATTCACCAAAGAGAAACATAACTAGAAAGCCACTAAATTTTGCTGGTAATCAAAGGAAGTTAAATTTAAAATATATAATTTTTATATACTTGATAGAATTAGAAAAAAGAAAAAATTAAGATCTAATTCTGGTAAACATCTAGCAAAACAAGTACCCACAAAACCAAAGCTTCTGAGAAACAAGTTTATAATAAGAATCAATACACTAAAATGTTCATGTTATTTCAACCAATCACTCAAATTCTGGGAATCTATATTAAGAACATGATTCTAAATATGGAAATATTTTTTAGTACAGGATATAAAAGAAGAAATCTATTTCTTAATTATGTCTACTAAAAGGACCTGAAAGCAGTAGCAACCAAGTAGCTATTTGGTGTCCTTGGAGCACATTTT